>NC_090445.1:157691584-158364881 GCF_031143425.1 Pleurodeles waltl | reverse complement strand
GACAATGCAAATTCTTCTCAGGTGGGCTGCTATACTCTTCATGGGGCAGAGCCACCATTCCCCAGCGTGGCTGCTAAACTTTTCATGGACAGTATCATCATTTCTAATCCTTGTACTTCCCAGCATTATTACTGAACAATGTCAGCACTTATCAGCTGGGATGCCATAATGCTATTGTATTGTACCAATTGCTGTGACTGGAGGGCTCATGCCTGCACTTCAGGGAATCTCTTTTGATCCAAAGGCCACAGACTTAAATCCTCCCACGTCCACTCAGTCTTTCATCCTGCAGAGAAAATGAGTACTGTTCAGCTGAGTAACAACATAAATATGTAAGTAGTACCAATAGAAATAGACCCCTTGAAGGTTAACATGAATGTTACAAAGGCATGTTACGTAATATTATCTGGGGGGGGTGCGCATATTTGCATTAGACTGCTGCTTTCTACTCTGTGGGGGAGCGGAAGACTCCATGTCATGAGGGCCAGGCCACCTTCTGCTAATCACGGCTTTCATTGCTAACATTCTGAATTTTGTCACTTTTCCCATCAGTAACACTTGCTACAAAATCATCTTACTTTGTGCACTTGCTGAAGATCCCATGGCCTGTGGTTGGTTGTCAGTGATGAGTGGATACAACTAGAAAAAAAAGTAGTAGTATTTCATACATAGCACCATCATCCATACTGGTCTACAGAAAGTGCACTGACTGAGCTGAGCACAATAATTCAAAACTCCTACCGGGCTATGACTTTTATTAATAAATACATTTGGCAAGGCCCCTTTTCTCTGTTTTATGGGGGTACTGGAATTCAGTACAATATGGACATTTTCATAGAGGGTGAGTGAGGGCCAGGATGTGTACACATGACTTGCGAATGAGAAATCCACCAACCCTCCATCCTTTGCACGATTGATCTTTCCAGTTTTCATTCCCACAAGATATAAAAGATTGTTTTGTAGAACGCAACACAAGGCATTAGTACTGGTTCTGGGAGCTGTTGCAGGATTGTGTTTTTTAGTTTGGGACATGGCCTTGCTTGTGCTGATCTCCATATCCCCCCTTTCCGTGGTCTGTTATGATCCTGGCTGTCTTTGTGGCCTAGTCTCCATGCTCCCATGCAAATGCCCCGTATCAGAATTTCATTACCATTCTGTGTTGGTGCCATTATATCCCACATTCCTTTATACCCTCGTCCCATTATCAGTGTCATAATACCAGTGTACCAATGCTATTGTTAATCTGACAAGGCCTATGTTTTTTTTGTTGTCCTGAGTATATGTTACTGTGTTACCTTTTCAGTATTCTAATACCAGTGTCCTTCTGTCAATGTCACCATGGCATTGGCAGTGCACCCGTGTCTGTGTACTGTCTTCCTGTGATCAACTCACTGGCCCCCTATCAGTGTATCATTGTCAATCCCAGTGTCAGTGTCAGCGTCCCTCAGTTTTGGTTCGCAAATGTTGCCATATCAGTACCCCTGTACTTGTGTCTTTGTGTACATGTCACTAAGTCAGTGTCTCAGTATCAATTTCCATAATCATTGTTCTGCACAGCACCGGACCCTCCTTCCTCAACCGCTGCTTCCACTTTCACCAACCCCTCAGGCATCTTTACTCTGCCTCTCTCTCACTTGCTCATGCACCCCACGTACCCAGAAGCAAAATGGGAAGCCTATTTTTTTCCCACCTTCCAGTGAAGTCCTGGAATGACCTACACCTCCACATCAGGACCTCCATGTTGCTGCTGGAATTCTGAAAGAAGCTGAAGACCTGGTTCGTTAACAGTACACTAGCCCCGCCATCGTCCTCGGCCAGACTTAGGTAACACCTTCCTAGCGCCTGAATTCCCTGACAGGTGATAAGCCACACTCTAAAAAATCAACTAACATGAGGTAACATGAGCGACCTTCCCGTGACATGTGCCATGGACATTTTCCCTGTGTCAGAGTCCCCTTGTCAGTATTCCATTGTGAGTCTCCACATGTTAGTGTTCTTGTGTCAGTTTCCAAGGTCAATTTATCAGTGGCTGCATCCGAGTGTCAGTGTCTCAATATTAGTATTCCTTCATCAGTGTCTCAGAATCAATGTCCCTGTCTCAATCTTCCTTTGTCTCTGTGTCACAATCTTCCTAGTGTCCCAGTGTCAGCATCCTTAAGTTAGTGTTCTTTTCTCAACGTACCAGTGTTAGTTTTCCTATGTATATGTCCACATGTGAGAGTCCTTGGAGGAGTGTGTTGATCTCAAAGTGCTCCCCGTCATGATCCCTGTGTCGGTTTCCACATATGAGTGCCCCAGTTCCTCCATGTCATTGGTTATGTCTAATCAATCAATCAATCATCAATCAAGGATTTGTATAGCACGCTAGTCACCCGTGAGACACTGGGTCCAGCTGCTCGGTGTGTCAGGTTTTGTGCCCCTTTCTGAATTTCTGGAGGGAGGGTGCTCTTCTGAGTTGAATGGGGAGGCTGTGTAGGCTTTTGTGGCAAGGTAGGAGAAGGAGGGGCCTCTACTCTTGCAGGGGCTGTGGGCGAGGAATAGGAAGGCAGAGCACAGCGGCCTTGATGGAAGGTGGAAGCTGAAGTGGTGGTTTAGGCATGCTTGTCTTTGGCTGTGAAGGGCTCTATAGGCGTGGGTCAGCATCTTGAATGGGCATCTTTTGTGTATAGGTAGCCAGTGTAGTTTTCTTAGGTATGGGGTGATGTGGGTCCAGCTGGGGAGGTTCAGGACGAGTCTGGCCGCTGAGTTCGGTATGACTTGTAGTTTTTCGGGAAGTGTGATGCGATTCCAGCATACAGTGTTGCCATAGTCCAGGCAGCTGGTAAAAAGGGCTTGTGTGACGGTGCATCTGGTATGCACTATGAAATTGAGGATGGTGTCACAGAAACTGGGGCGGGTGCTCTTGATGATGTTTTTGCCACCTAGGCTCAGCTGGAAATGAAGCTGTTCCATGATTGATGTGTGTTCGTCCATTGTGGTAGTGCAGTGGATGGATTGTCCTTACGTTATTGTTTCAGTATCCCATTTCAGTGATAATGTCCATACATCATGTTGGTGCCTTGTTTACTTGTTGGTGTCATGTTTTATTCTTCCTGAATTAGTACATCAAAATCAATACAATAAATGACATGTTAATGTCCCTGACCCAATGTCAGTGCCTCATATCCCTGTAGTTAGTAAGATTCTTACATCCCCATTTAAACTCGTAAAAAGTGCTGGTTTTATGGGGAATGAGGATAAAGTGTGGTGGGGCTTAACACTTTTTTCTCATATTTAATCATGACTCACTGGTGTTAAAAGGGAGGTGAAACCTGTGTAAAAAATGCATCAATAGTGCACGTAAAAAGTGGGAAATCAATGCAGAAATGATGGTTCTTTCTATTCACAATTTTGTCTCACGCTAGTTTATTGCTGCAGGGAACTCTTAATAGTTCTTAATTATTTTACAACTTCTCTGACAGGGTGGATTTTGTCAAAAGATGTGTTTTCTGTGTATTGTGATAGAGAATAACAATTTTAATATTTAAAAAATGATGGGCATTATTACAAAGAGGAGTTGCCTCAATATAAATATTGTAATCCCATTGATACTATGGAAATACAGCTCTCTGCTTAAATATTACGTTTTCTTCCTATTAAATGAAATTTCCGGGGGCGTGGCCAAGATGGCGGCGTGCTAGGACGCGTTTGTCCGAGCTCCGCCGCCCCGGCCCTATGGATTGCCGCATGGTCTGCTAAGGGGGTAGTGCTGAGGCCCCAGAGGGACACCGAACGCTGCTGTGAATCGCGCGTTGCCGCCTGAGGGCTCGGCGCGCATCGGGTGGCCTCTGCTCGGAGGGTGCCGGCGGAGCTCCGAGGCGCGGCCTGGAGCGCGGTGCGGCAGGAGCGGCCACTCATGCCGGTGGGTGGATTCTTCTCCACCGGTGCCCGCTTGCCCTAGCACTTGAGGGTTGTGGGTTGAGGAGGCACGGTCCCCTTTTTATTTTTGCCATTTTTGGCATTCTGGAGCCCTCGCCTTCCCGGAGCAGCGCGGAAGGCCCGGGCTCAAGGCCTTTTGAGCTGCGGGCGTGGAGGGGTTCCCCGATGTGCCGGGGCTGCCTGAGGCTGGAGGTTGGCTCCTCCATACTGAAGCGCCTTGCAGCAGGAGGTGGAGAGGCCTGAGATACTGGATCAGTACGGGGGAGGCCATTGCATCGCCGCAGAGGTATCCTGCGCCCCCCATGAAAGCAAGTAAGTGTGGGTCCAGGTAGGCGCTGCGGCCTGGAACGTTGCAGCGGAAGATAAGTGGGTGCTGGACTGGAGTGGAGGTCCCGACCGGGTGACGCCCCCATGTTTGCCGGGGAGAGCCCCCTTGGCACTCGAGGGCAGAGGAGTTGAGAGCCACGTGTGGCAGGAAGTGCTATCTGGGCCCGAGCCCCAAATATAGGGGGTACCGTGCATCCCTGAGCCCGTCGCTACCGGTGGAGGTGGTGTGGACACGTGGACGGCTGATCCCGCGATCCGCGCCTGGGCCTGCGAAACATGGCGGCGGCTAAAGCTAAGCGAGAGCGGTCCGGGAAAGACATGCTGGCAGGTGCTCGTTTGCCTACGAGTGGCATGGCTGAAGACCCACCGGCGACAAGACCCCCTGAAGGTCATCTTGAAGCGGACTCTGATGGTAACTCGCCGGTCACGAAGGGTTTCCTGACATCCCTTTTTGACTCACTCCGTAGCGACATACAGGACCTGCGACAGGACATATCCCAGGAGGTGAAGGAGCTGAGAGGGGAGGTGACCTCCTTGGGAGAGCGTGTTTCGCAGCTGGAGGAGAGTGAGATTCCTCGAGGTGAAGAACTAGCGGGCCTGCAGCAGGAGGTCGTCCGTCTCCGAGAGCTGCAAGACCATCTCCAGCTAACGGTCGAGGATCTGGAAAATCATTCGCGGAGACAAAAAATCCGCATCAGGGGGGTCCCGGTGGGGGCGGAGAAGGAGGACATCGGGGACTATGTGAAAGGCCTATTTCATTCTCTGCTGGGCCCGGATGAGAAGCAGGAGATAGCCCTGGATAGGGTGCATCGAGTTAGTCGTGCTGGTGGCCCCGGGGACTGCCCCCCGGACATTCTGGCCTGCCTTCATGACTTTGTCCTCAAGGAACGGATTTTGCAGCGAGCCCGCACTCTTCAGAAGGTCCTCTTTAGAGGACATGAACTTCAACTATTCCATGACCTCTCTGTGCGTACGTTGCAAAGAAGAAGAGAATTCAGACCGATCACAGAACACCTGCGGGCTCACAACGTTTCTTATTTTTGGGGACATCCATTCCGCCTGGTCTTTCGCTGGGAGGAGCAGCTTCGGCAGATGACATCCATTGTGGAGGCGGCCAGGATCCTGGGCCTGGAGGATGAGTCCCAAGGGTTGAGTGAGAGGCCGGCCTTATCGGGGGTGGACAGCCCCGGTGGTGATGAAAGGAGAAGAGGCGGAGGCCGCGGCGTCCGTCTCCCTCGGAGCTGAGATCAGAGAGGGAATCTGCTCTGAGTAGCGTCGTAGCTGGAATTTCGGCATAGAGAAGAGTGCCTGGGGGTGTCCTGACTGATGGGTGACCTTGCTGCGAACAGCATGTCGGCCGTTGGAAGGGGTCGGGCGGCGAGGGCGATGGACGTGGATTATCACATATGACTGGTCCTACTGCCCTTTGGAGACTTTTTCTCGTGAGGAAGGAAGTTCGAGGACCTGTTGTGCGTAATGGTTGATTGTTGTTGGGTTTCCCGGCAGGTTTGGCATTTAAATGCAGCTTCTCCCAGGGTTTGTGGATACAGATGGGGTAGATCTGGCACGGGGGCTTTCCTCTTGCACTTTATCCTCCTCTTTGCTTGTAACTCTTAATTTAGCCCATGCTTTTTAAATGTATGAGCCTGCATGAGCCCCCTCGCAGCCATCGCACGCCATCACAACCTCAACATCATCTCCTACGCCGACGACACCCAGCTGATCCTCTCCCTCACCAACGACCCAGCCACCGCCAGAACCAACCTGCACGAAGGGATGAAAGACGTAGCCGAGTGGATGATGAACAGCCGCCTGAAACTGAACTCAGACAAGACGGAAGTCCTCATCCTTGGATCATCACCCTCTGCCTGGGACGACTCCTGGTGGCCCCCTGCCCTGGGCAGCGCACCCAAACCAACGGACCACGAACGCAACCTGGGCTTCATCCTGGACTCCTCCCTCTCGATGACCAGACAAGTCAACGCCGTCTCATCATCATGCTTCAACATCCTACGCATGCTCCGAAAGATCTTCCGATGGATCCCCACCGAAACCAGGAAGACGGTCACCCAGGCACTCGTCACCAGCCTACTGGACTACGGTAACACCCTCTACAACGGAACCACGGCCAAACTACAGAAAAGACTCCAACGCATCCAGAACGCCTCCGCACGCCTCATCCTTGACATCCCCCGACACAGCCACATCTCCGGACACCTGAGAGACTTGCACTGGCTCCCCGTCAGCAAGAGAATCACATTCCGCCTCCTCACCCACGCACACAAGGCCCTCCACGACCTGGGCCCCAGGTACCTCAACAACCGCCTGACCTTCTACACTCCCACCCGCCAGCTACGATCGACCAGCCACGCCCTCGCCGCCGTGCCACGCATTAGAAAAGCCACCATGGGAGGAAGATCCTTCTCCTACCTGGCAGCCAAGACTTGGAACTCCCTCCCCATCCACCTCCGTCTGACCCAAGACCACCTCTCCTTCAGGAAGCAACTCAAGACCTGGCTGTTTGAGCAGTAGCGGTCCCCCCTCCCCCAGCGCCTTGAGACCCTCCGGGTGAGTAGCGCGCTACACAAATTTCTTGATTGATTGATTGATTGAATGTCCGTGGGCCTAATAATCCTACCAAGAGGTTGGCCGTTCTCTTCACCTTAGAGAGGTCAGGCTGTCACATATGCTTGCTTCAGGAGAGCCACCTTGTCCCGAAGGATATCTATCGCATGCGCTCTAGGTGGTTCCCTAGGCAGTTCTGGTCCTCGGTAACAACGTAGCACGCGGGGGTGGCGATCCTACTGGCGCGCTCATTCCCGGGCGAGGTGGTGTCCAAGTTTCATGAGATACCAGGGAGGCTTCTGGCCATGCGACTGAGATTGGGGGGCTTTTCCTTTACCATTGCCTCTTTGTATGCACCTAACTCTCAGCAGGAAGCTTTCCTAAAACGAGCCTTGACTCCGATGTTGCAGTCCCCAGATAGTGCTATTCTGGTCGGGGGCGATTTCAACCTGGTGATGGATGGGGGGCTGGATCGTTCAGGCCACAAGTGGAGGCAGACAGGGTCTATAACTGAGGCTGGAAGTCATTGGCTGAGTAAATGTGGCTTGGTGGATGTGTGGCGTAGGGCTCATCCCACGTTAAGAGATTACTCTTTTTATTCGGCAGCGACTAAGACATATGCTCGCCTAGACCTCTTCTTGGCCTTGCAGGAATTTTTACCCCGGGTTACGGACGCTTCGATCGAGCCTCGGTCTCTTTCAGACCACGCCCCGGTTACCGTGGTCATTCACACGAACACAGAGCGGGTGAGTGCGGCGGGTTGGCGGTTTACGGACTCAATGCTTCAGAACGATGCAACAGTGCAAGAGATCCGCAAAGTTATAATAGACTACCTCGAGGAGACGCTGTAGGAGGCACTGAAGGCTGTCGTTAGGGGGGAGGTGATGTCGCTCTCGGCTAGAGATAACAGGGCAAGGAGACTCCTTAGAGCAGATCTGGAATGGAGGGTGGGTGAGCTGGAGCGTTCACATAAGCGTACTGGGGCCCCGAGGGTTTGGCGTGAGTTGGAGAAAGAAAGGAAACAGTTGAGGACGCTGGACTGGGACAGGGCAGAATATGCGGTGGCGCGCCTCAAACACAAGTCCTATGTGGGTAGCAATAAATGTGGGAAGCTGCTGGCACACAGGCTGCGAGCACAGCGAATGGCATCAATGATACAAATGGTTCGCTCCCCTTCGGGGGCTGAGGCGCGCACAAGTGACCAAATAGCGGACGCCTTCGCAGAGTTTTATCGGGCTTTGTATCAGGCGGAGGAGTCCAATTCCTCTTCCCCAGAGGGTTTTCTGGAGGGTGTAGCAAACACACCTATCCCGGAGAGGGATTCGGCCTCTCTGGAGCAACCTATAAGGGCGGAGGAGGTTATATCGGCAATCTCACGCTTGCAGTCCGGAAAGTCGCCTGGGCCGGACGGCTTCTCTGCACTCTTTGTTAAGACCTTCTGCGTGGAACTCGCCCCAGTCTTGGTGCGACTTTTTAATTCTTTCCGACGCACGGGGACCCTCACGCCTAGTATGCTTGATGCCACCATTGTAGTAATCCCGAAGCCGGGAAAGGACCCCGTAGATTGCGCTTCATACAGTCCGATCTCGCTCTTAAATATTGAAGCTAAGCTGCTCACAGGCGTACTGGTGCACTGTCTAAACTATTATATGTCTGGCTTGGTTGATCCGGATCAGGCGGGATTCATACTGCGTAGACAGTGTAGCGATAATACCAAACGATTGCTTTATCTGTTAGATAAAAAGAGAACGCTCAAGAGGGGAGGCACTTTTCCTCTCTATTGACGCTGAAAAGGCACTTGACAGGGTTCATTGGCCATACCTGTTTAAGGCGCTAGAGCGTTTCGGGTTGGGCCCTGGGTTCATGGCTTGGATTTGTTGCATCTACCGAGCGCCCCGTGCGGCGGTGCGTGTTAACGGGACGCTCTCTTCGCCTTTTTCGGTTCAAAGAGGAACACGGCAGGGGTGTCCCCTCTCGCCCCTTTTGTTTGCTTTGTATATGGAACCTTTGGCTCAGTGGCTCCGTGACGACCTTCGGATTGTGGGCGTCAAATTCGGAGGAGATAGGCATCTCATCTCACTGTACGCGGATGACATGATTCTTTCCATGGCAGAACCTACAACCTCGCTGCCTGCGTTAATGCATGTACTTGAGGATTTTGGACGGGTCTCGGGTTTCCGAATCAACATGCTAAAGTCGCAGGCTATGAGCAGGTTTATCAGTGCTGAACACGAAAGGGATCTGAGGGACCATTTCCCCTTTATCTGGTCTTCCTCAAGGCTTTCATACCTGGGAGTGGAGTTGGGTCCGACAGTTGCCCGTACGGCGTCATTGAATTATGGGAAACTGACACAGGAGGTACAGCGTGATTTGGAGAGCTGGGGGAGGCTTAAACTGTCCTGGTTGGGCCGGGTGGCGGCCGTCAAGATGACCATTTTGCCGAGAGTGTTGTACGTATTTCAGGCACTCCCAGTAGAGCCCCCGCCACGAACAATAGCAGACCTTCAGACGGTGGTTCTAAGATTTATATGGGAGGGGAAGGCGGCGAGGCTGCCATGAAGACTGATGTACCGCCCTAAGCGGGAGGGGGGACTGGCTGTTCCTTGCCTCCTGCGATACTTTCAGGCCGCACAATTGCGTTTCCTACTGGAATGGAACCGCCCGAGAAGCACTGGTGTTTCATGGACCAGGCGGTGGTGGGCTCACATATTTGGAAAGAGCCCTGGTTAAGGCGCCGTCACAGAGCCTGTGGGTTCTATGTATCCCCGGTCAAGGAAGTGTTGATGCGGGTATGGGACCGGTTGGCCAGTCGCGTGGGCCTGACGACCTTTTGAGTCCCTGATGACCCCTCTGGGGGCGAATCCTGATTTCGGCCAAGGTCTTCAGATCGAGGCGCTTCGTCGTTCGAACGCAGGGGGGTGTAAAAGGGCTGGCTGTTTCTTTGATGAATAGGGTGTGATCCCCTTTGACCAGATGAGGGAGACATATGGCCTATCGGAGGCAGACAGGATGATGTATTACCAGATATGACACTGGGCCCTGTCGCCAGCCAATAGACTGTCAATTGATAGGCCCTTAACACCTTTCGAAAAATGGATTATAACAAAAAAAGATGACAAGCGACTGATCCCCGAGCTTTATGCTCTCCTGCGAGGGGGGGCTCGACCGCCCAAAACTAAGGGTCAGCTGAGATGGGAGATGGAGCTGGAGAGAGATCTATCAGAGGACGAGTGGGAGAGCATCTTTTACAGAACACATCACACTGCTTATAATGCGGCAGTAACAGAGTCAGCTTATAAAGTGGCATCCTACTGGTACTATACCCCGGCAAGAATTCATGCCTGGGATCCTGCTAAATCAGACTTGTGTTGGAGAGGGTGTGGAATGTCCGGTTCGCTTGTCAATCTCCTATGGCATTTCCCCAAGCTCCATCGGTACTGGGAAAGTATCTTGGACACTCTTGACTCGGCCTTCGATACTCATATACCTAGATTCCCTGCGTATATCTTACTGGGTCTTCCCAATGAGCTTACCTTCCCTTTGAGGTCAATGAAGGGCAGACAGATGGCCTTAGCGCTAAATGCAGCCACACAGCTGTTGTTGAGTATGTGGGGGTCTGATCAGATTCCGTCGCTAACACTATGGTTCCATAAGCTATGGTTTATTCTAGCCATGGAAAAGGTTACTCTGTCCTCATTGCAGAATGGTGAAGATTTTAAGGAATTGTGGCAACCATTCTTGCGAATACTGTCGACAGAGTTTGCGGTACTAACATGTCCAACTTATTTGAGGGATCTGAGGCTGACCTGAGGGTGGGAAAGGGATGGGCTATGCTTACTCATGTCCGGGGCCGTGATTGTGCAGATACAAGTCCTGGGGATGTAAGATATCGATGCGCACATGTATGCCAAAGGAGAGGAAACTATGTTTGATGTTTTTTTTTCACATATGTCATTATTTCGTTTTTCCTTGCCTTACCGATTTGCATAGAGCACATTGTATGTTATGGCAACGGTCTCATCATGTAATGTTGCACTTGCATTGTTTACATTGAAATATTAATTAATAGATTTGATCCATAAATGAAATTTCCTATCGTAGGAGATAGAAAGGTGTCTTGCGGACTGTAAGACTGCACTGGCAGCTAAGGTCTAAAGGGACAGACTTCCTCCCTGCCAAGCACTCATCCATCAAAAATGTGTTCAAGATTCTGAAACAGCAATAGAGGTATGGAAAGCACCCCTATAGTGCATTGTACTGCATTGAAGCCCTATAAACAATTTCTAAGCACTGTACATAACAATTGTTATGGCTACTCTGTTCTGAGATCTGTAATCTGCTCTATCCTGTAGGAAAGTATTCTCTTTTTTGCATGGTTAACCCCACTTTTTGCCTTCTATCAGTATGCTTAGACTGTTTTCACTGGGATCCTGCTAACCAGGACCTCAGTGATTGTGCTCTCTCCCTCCAAATGTGGTTACCTTGGACCTTTGTGCACTCCACAATTGGCATACTGGTGTCCCCTTGTAAGTCCCTAGTATATGGCGCTTTGGGACACCAGGGGTCCCACATGGGCTGCAGCATGTATTAAGCCAACCATGGGACCCCATGCAAAAAGTATCTGCATGCCACCATTGCAGCCTGCATGAAAAGGTGCAAGTCACCCCTACGGTAGGCCCTTCAAGCCCAAAGGGCAGGGTGCCAGTCCCTGTGTGTGAGGGCACCCCTGCATGAGCAGAGGTGCCCCTACAAACTCCAGTTCAAATGCACTGGACCTCGTAAGTGCAGGGAAGCCATTTTACCCATGTAATGGTCGCAGGCCACTACCTATGGTCCAGCTACATAACGGTAACTCTGAACCTGGGTATGTTTGATGTCAAACATGTCGGAATCATACGCCAGTAATGATGCCAGTATTGGCTGCATGATCCTATGCACTCTGGGGACTCTTAGGGGACCCCCCCCCCCATATTGCTCCTACCAGTCTTCCGGGGTTTGCAGACAGCCCATGCTGCTGCAGCCCCTCAGACAGGTTTCTGCCCTCCTGCTGCTTGACCGGCTCAGGCAGAAGAAGGCAGAACAAAGGATTTCCTGTGGGAGAAGGGAGGCAACACCCTATCCCTTGGAAATAGGTGGTACAAGGCTGGTGAGGGGTAGCCTCCCCAAGCCACTGGTTTGCTTTCAAGGGCATATTTGGTGCCCGCCTTGAATAAAGTGATTTGCACCAGCCCAGGGACCCCCAGTCCCTGCTCTGGCACAAAACTGGACAAAGGAAGGGGGAGGGGCCACTCTCCTGTCCATCACCACCCCAGGAGTGGTGCCCAAAGCTCCTCCAGGTGGCCACTCGATTCTGCCATCTTGAAAACAAGATGTGTAGAGGTCCCTGGGAGCATATGAGTTGCAGGTCAGGCAGGTAACATCAGTGACACCCTACGATAGGTGATCACCGTGCAAAGTGGCCAAACCCCCTTTTAGGGCTATTTAGGGCTGCGGGTGGGTCCCCAGATTCGGCCTGCAAGACCCCACCAGGACTCCTCTGCATTGTCTACTTCTGCTCCTGGCCACCGGAACCGCAACTGGACCCTTCAGGAACCGATAAGGCTGCAACTCCCAAGACAACCATGCCTTGCAACATTGTTTCCCCGGCTCCTTCAAGCAACTGCAACATTTCCATGTCTGTGCATCCTTTGGTGTCAGCAAGACTCCAGCTGCACCAAGAAGCAAGAAGGAAATCTCCCTTGGAGTGAAGGACTCACTCCCCTGCTTCTGCAGGCACCTACAGCAACGATGTCCGTCTGTGTGGATCTGCTCTCCTCTGGAACTATATGGATCCTGCATCACAGGTGATGTTCTGGAGTGGTTCCCTTGGTCCACTCTGTTCGCTGTCCATCTTGGGAGAGAGTAAGCCCTTGCTTCTTCTTGCAGGACAGTGCCTCTGTGACAGCGACTCCTGCTCTAAGGGATCTTCAGGCTCCAAATAGCCCTGGGCCCCAGCACTTCATCCTTGTAAGGACAGTCTCTCCTCTGCTGCTCCAGCGACGTGGGACTCCTCTCCAGGTTAGTCCTTGGTGAGACCAGGTACTTACCTCTGCTCTCCTGGTCTCTGGGAGTCACTAAAGTACTCACCTCTTGAAGTCCCGAGTTCTCCCAGCTCCCCTCTAACTACTCTATATCCTTGGGTGCAGTACTTTACTTTGCATTCCACTATTTTAGTATATGGCTTTGGCCCTCCCCTAGGGCATTAGCTATTTTCTACAATTCTTGCCAATGCTTGTTGTTTCCTATGCTAATTCCTAATTATTAATGTGTTTACATAGAGTGTGTACTTACCTCCAGTTGGGGGTGACTGCGTACAAGTAATCTTGTTCAGTGTTACTATAATAAAGTACCTTTATGTTTGCAACACTGTGTGGTTCCTTTGAGGTGTGATAAGCTACTGGGTGACTGCTATGGTATTGCAAGTGCTTTGCACTCCTTCTAGATAAGTCTTGGCTGCTCATCCACAGCTACCTCTAGAGAGCCCACCCTAGCACTGTCTTCATTCACTAATAAGGGTTACCTAGACCTGATACAAGGTGCCAACCCCATAGGTGTCCACCACACACCAGGCCAGCTTCCTACATACCCCTTCTAAGTTTAAGCCCTTTGTTTTATCATAATAAAGTCAACAACTTACGTAATGCATTCATAGACAGAGTGGGTACTGGAAGAATTGCAGCAGTGCTAGTGTTGACCTTAATTTTTCCAAAGCATATGTAATATCAGGTTCACAAAGCACCGGAGACGGCTCCTCCGCAATGGTGAAGAAGTACAGGGAGTGCAGAATTATTAGGCAAATGAGTATTTTGACCACATCATCCTCTTTATGCATGTTGTCTTACTCCAAGCTGTATAGGCTCGAAAGCCTACTACCAATTAAGCATATTAGGTGATGTGCATCTCTGTAATGAGAAGGGGTGTGGTCTAATGACATCAACACCCTATATCAGGTGTGCATAATTATTAGGCAACTTCCTTTCCTTTGGCAAAATGGGTCAAAAGAAGGACTTGACAGGCTCAGAAAAGTCAAAAATAGTGAGATATCTTGCAGAGGGATGCAGCACTCTTAAAATTGCAAAGCTTCTGAAGCGTGATCATCGAACAATCAAGCGTTTCATTCAAAATAGTCAACAGGGTCGCAAGAAGCGTGTGGAAAAACCAAGGCGCAAAATAACTGCCCATGAACTGAGAAAAGTCAAGCGTGCAGCTGCCACGATGCCACTTGCCACCAGTTTGGCCATATTTCAGAGCTGCAACATCTGCTTTGGAGTGCCCAAAAGCACAAGGTGTGCAATACTCAGAGACATGGCCAAGGTAAGAAAGGCTGAAAGACGACCACCACTGAACAAGACACACAAGCTGAAACGTCAAGACTGGGCCAAGAAATATCTCAAGACTGATTTTTCTAAGGTTTTATGGACTGATGAAATGAGAGTGAGTCTTGATGGGCCAGATGGATGGGCCCGTGGCTGGATTGGTAAAGGGCAGAGAGCTCCAGTCCGACTCAGACGCCAGCAAGGTGGAGGTGGAGTACTGGTTTGGGCTGGTATCATCAAAGATGAGCTTGTGGGGCCTTTTCGGGTTGAGGATGGAGTCAAGCTCAACTCCCAGTCCTACTGCCAGTTCCTGGAAGACACCTTCTTCAAGCAGTGGTACAGGAAGAAGTCTGCATCCTTCAAGAAAAACATGACTTTCATGCAGGACAATGCTCCATCACACGCGTCCAAGTACTCCACAGCGTGGCTGGCAAGAAAGGGTATAAAAGAAGGAAATCTAATGACATGGCCTCCTTGTTCACCTGATCTGAACCCCATTGAGAACCTGTGGTCCATCATCAAATGTGAGATTTACAAGGAGGGAAAACAGTACACCTCTCTGAACAGTGTCTGGGAGGCTGTGGTTGCTGCTGCACGCAATGTTGATGGTGAACAGATCAAAACACTGACAGAATCCATGGATGGCAGGCTTTTGAGTGTCCTTGCAAAGAAAGGTGGCTATATTGGTCACTGATTTGTTTTTGTTTTGTTTTTGAATGTCAGAAATGTATATTTGTGAATGTTGAGATGTTATATTGGTTTCACTGGTAATAATAAATAATTGAAATGGGTATATATTTGTTTTTTGTTAAGTTGCCTAATAATTATGCACAGTAATAGTCACCTGCACACACAGATATCCCCCTAACATAGCTAAAACTAAAAACAAACTAAAAACTACTTCCAAAAATATTCAGCTTTGATATTAATGAGTTTTTTGGGTTCATTGAGAACATGGTTGTTGTTCAATAATAAAATTAATCCTCAAAAATACAACTTGCCTAATAATTCTGCACTCCCTGTATAGCCCCACTGGTTAAGAGCATGTATAGGGAGGGGCGGGCTGGACCATGGGAGCGGGGAGGAAGAGTGGAGTTGAGTGCACTAAGTGCGCATGTCAGTTTGGCCGGCCGTCTTAGGCGCACTGAGGTTTCTCTAACCTGGCGGTGTTTCGCACAGCCGGGTTGGAGAAACTGCACAGACTCCAGTGCACTGTCTGAGGGGCAGACCAAGCCTCTCAGACCAATCCTGGTGCTGCTCTCATGCTGTGTACAGCATGAGAGCAGCACCAGGATTGCATGGGGAGCCTGTGCTGGTGTCCCAGGGACTGCAGGGAGATCATCAGGAGAGAAGAGAAGTGAAGAGGCCAGCGGCAGCAGCAGCGCAGGTACGTTTAAAAAAAAATATTTATTTTATTTTCCCCATCACCACCCCCACCCACTCCTGCCATTGAGATCTGCAGCCACCGCTCCATAGCACAATGGTTTGATGCATCTGTTGTACAGACCCTGTGTGACCTCTGGCCACATGATGAAACCCCAGTGAGACTAAGTCAACCTTTCATCCTTCTGAGATGTCCACCACTTGTGTGGGGTTTGTTTCGGTGAGAGCTTCTGATTTGGTGAGGACAGATGCAGAAACTTGTTACAGGTGTATGTTCCTTTACATTCAGGCTAGACAATGGAAGTGTGTAGTAGAGGTGTGCGAAATCGAGTACTTTTTGCATAGGTATGTGAAATGTCTGGAAAATTATACAAAATTATGCGTAGTTACGAGAAATGCAAAGCTGTAATTTCACCCAGGCCTAGTCAGTACCATTCCCTCTCACTGCATCAGTGGCAGCTGGTCAATTAATAATACTCCAACCTTTTGTCTTCCTCCAAGCAAGCCTTTCTTCATTCCTGATGTATTTTAGAACGCAAGGAACATGGGCTTCCTTAGCAGATTGTAGAACAGTAAAATGCAGTCATAGGTGCTGCCCAGATGCATGGGAAGGGTGTCAGTGACCCTTATGCCAACAAGGAAAATAAATTTGTAGCAGAAACATTCATAATTAACGTGCAGTGGGCCCGTCACACTTCTGGGCCCCAGTGCCACTGCACCTGCTGAACTATAAATACTCGCTACAGAAAACTTTCTTTTGTTTGCCTTTCAGCACCTTTTAACATCACCGGCCCCTGAAAGCATCTGCTTATTGTGCATGTGTAAGCACGGCAATGAAAACTGCAAGCTGGGCTAAAAGTGAGGATTTGATTAATACGTTTTCATATTATCCGCTCATGCAGAATCTGAAACATCGACAGAGCAGAGATGTGAATTTAACTGGTGATACGAAGAAGTAGCTTTAAATGAGGGTGCCAGTGTTCTTTCTGTTTGCTGATGGAAGAGCTTTGAGAAACACCAAGTAACTTTTTTATGAAAGATGACCTGGTTTCACAACAATAACAAAAGGAGTAAAAACTGAAACAAAGGGAGAGCCAGCAAACCATTTCCACATATGTACCTTTCTTACTTTACACTTTGCAGCGTTTTACCATATTTAAAGTTACACATCATCCTTGGTTAAAGCACTGGAAACGTTTGTGTTTTTAAATGTTTCTGTAACTCTTGCTAATTCCAAGTGATTGATTTTATTATTTACTTTAATAGGTCACTTGACCCTTCCAGCCTGAAAATTGCCATGAGAGTTGAGGGGAAGGGATGACAACGGGATTGAGAGCAACAAGCCTAGGCAAAGCCAATATATCTTGCATATACAAGAGCTATTGGCTTTGGCAATGTGTTTAGCTGTTTTACACCAGGATGGCTGCTGTTCAGCATGGCTAAAAGTTAGTGGCGTGGAGTGTCCTAGAGTGGAGTGGAGGCAGTAGAGTGTCGTAGACTGAATTTGTTGGAGTGGAGTGTAGAGTGGAGTAGGGTGTCATGGAGCTGAGAAGAGGTCAGTGGTTCAGTAAAGGAGTGTTGTAAAGTGCAGTGTCATAGAGCACAGTGGCATAGAGTGGAGTGGCACAGAGTGGAGTGAGTTGGAATGTATTGAGGTAGTGGGGTGGATTGGAGTAGAATGGGGTGGACTGGATTGGGGTAGAGTGGGTAGGATTGAGCAGAGTGGGGTGGATTGGAGTGGTTAGGGTGGATTGGATTGGAGTGGGGTAGATTGAAATGGGGGAGGTGAATTGGATTGGGGTGGATTGCAGTGTGGTAGATTAGATTTGTTTGGGATGGGGTGAATTGGATTGGGGTGGACTAGATTAGAGTAGGGTATTTAGAGTGGTGTGAATTAGAGCAAATTGGATTGGAGTAGGGTGGATTGGACTGGAGTGAGGTGGACAGTCGCAGCTGAAGACTCCGAAAAGTGGTGGGGAGGGATAAAATAAAAATTAAATATAATTTAAAAATATCTTACCTGGACGTCGCTGCCGCTCTCCACTGCACTGCAGGCTCCTAGCCTGCTCTGCAACCAATCATGAAGTTGCTCAAAGCAGCGTTGTGATTGGCTGGAGCGCCCTGGCTGGGCGCTCCAACGCAGACTGGGAGCCTGGGCTGGCTCTTTCCAACTCAGCAACACAGTGCCAAGTTGGAGAAAGCCTTTGTGCACATGTGTGTTTGGCCGGCCAAGACGGCCGGCCAAACATACATGGGCACTGAGGGGAGTGCTCTGTGTACTCCCCTCTCACGTGTGACTCCTATGGCCCTACCCCCTTTAAAAATAAAACGATAATAAACATGGTTTAATATTGTTTTATTTTTCAAAGGTTTTGCAGCTCCTGCTGCTGGCTGGGGGGGCGACACTCCTCCACCCTAACGGAGAAGCCGCCCCTGGAGGTGGATTGTACTGGAGTGGGGTGGATTGGAATGTGGTGGGCTGGATGGATTGGATTTAGTGGGATAGACTGAACTGGTGTTGGGTGGAGTGGATTGGATTGTGGTAGATTGGAATGGGGAGGATTGTTTTGGATTGGAGTGGGGCGGGTTGTTTTGGAAGGGAGTGGGTAGATTTTTTTGGATTGGAGTGGTGCAAACTGAAGTGGTGTGTTTTAGAGTGGGACAGATTGTTTTGAATTGGAGTGGGGCTGATTGGACTGGGGCACATAGTTTGGGATTGGAGTGGGGCAGACTGAAGTGTGGGGCAGATTGTTCTGGGTTGGAGTGGTGCAGATTGGAGTAGGGCAGATTGTTTTGAATTGAGCGGGGCAGATTGTTTTGGATTGAGTGGGCAGATTGTTTTGGATTGGAGCGGGCAGATTGTTGTGGGGCAGATTGTTTTGGATCAGAGAGGGATGAACTGGAGTGAGGCAGATTGAAGTAGAGGAGATTGGAGTGGGGCAGATTGCATAGGGGCATATTGGAGTGGGGCAGATTGTTTTGGATCGGAGTGTGGCAGATTGTTTTGGATTGGAATGGGACAGATTACAGTGGGGAACACTGGAGTGGGGCAGATTGAAGTTGGGCAGATTGTTTTGGATTGGAGTGTGGCAGATTGTTTTGGATTTAAGTGGGGCAGCTTGGAGTGGGGCAGATTGGTTTGGACTGGAGTAGGGCAGATTGCTTTGGATTGGAGTGGGTCAGATTGTGGTGGGGAAAATTGTTTTGTATTGGAGTGGGGCAGATTGAAGTGGGGCACATTGTTTTGTATTGACGTAGGGCAGAATAATTAGGATTAGATTAGGGAGAATTGGAGTGGGGCAGATTGTTTTGGATTGGAGAGTGTGGGTTAGATTGGAGTGGGGTGGACTGGGGATGAAGTGGGTGGATTGGATTGGGGTGAGGTGGAATGGATTGGAGTGGGGTAGATTGAATTTGGCTGGATTGGGGTGGATTGGTTTAGTGTGGGGTGGATTGCAGTGGGGTGAACTGGGATGGAATGGGTGGATTGGAGTGAAGTGGATTGGAGTGGGGCGGATTGGAGAGGGGTGGCTTGGAGTGGGGCAGACTTGAGTGGGGCAAATCAAAGTGGGGAAGATTGGAATAGGGCATATTGGAGTTTGGCAGATTGGAGTGGGGCAGAGGGTTTTGGATTGAGTGGGGCAGATTGTTTTGGATTGGGGCAAACAGGAGTGGGCAGATTGAAGTTGGGAAGATTAGAGTGGGGCAGATTGTTTTGGACAGGAGCGGGGCAAATTGTTTTGGATTTTAGTGGGCAGAAGGTTTTGAATTTTAGCGGGTGTGTTTGGAGTGGGGAAGATTGTTTTGGATTGGAGTGGGGCAGATTGTTTTGGACTGGGGTAGGGCAGAATGTTTTGTATTTGAGTAGGGCAGATTGTTTTGGATTGAGTGGGGCAGATTGTTTTAAATTAAAGTAGGGCAAATTGTTTTGAGTTGGAGTGGGGCAGAATGTTGTGGGGCAGATTTAAAAGGGGAAGATTGTTTTGGATTGGAGTGTGTTGGATTGGGTTGGAGTCGGGTGGATTGGGGAGGGAATAGATTGGATTGGGGTGAGGTGAATTGGATTGTAGTGAGGTGCATTACTTTGGGCTGGATTGTGGTGGACTATGTTGTTGTGGGATGGATTGGCTTGGAGTGTGGTGGATTGTGGTGGATTTGAATGGAGTGAGTGGACTGGGGTGAGGTGGACTGGATTGGAGTGGAATGGGGCAGACTGGAGTGGGGCAGATTGAAGTGGGGTTGATTGGAGTGGGGCGGAGCGGCGTAGGGTGGATTGCAGTGGGGCAGATTGGAGTGGGGCAGATTGCGGAGGGGCAGATTGTCTTGGATTGAGTAGGAGAGATTGTTTTGGATTGAGTGATAAAGATTCTTTTGGATTCGATGGGGCAGATTGTTTTGGAGTGGAGGACAGATTGTTTTGGATTAGAGTGGTGCAGTTTGGAGTGGGGCAGACTGGAGTGGGGCAGATTGTTTTAGAATGGAGTGTGGCAGGTTGTTTTGGATTGAAGTGGGGCAGATTGATTTGGATTGAGTGGGCAGATTGCTTTGCATTGGAGAGGGGCAGATTGTTTTGGATTGCAGTGAGGCAGACTGATTTGGATTGGTGTGGGGCAGATTGTAGTGGGGAAAATATTTTGGATTGGAGTGGGGCAGATTGGAGTGGGGCACATTATTTTGGATTGGAGTGGGGCAGACTGATTTGGATTGGAGTGGGGCAAATTGGAGTGGGGTATATTGTTTTGGATTGGAAGGGGGAGGATTAGATTGGAGTTAGTTGGATTGGGGAGGGAGGGCAGTGGATTCAATTGGGGTGAGGTGGAATCGATTGGACTGGGGTATATTTAATTGAGCTGGATTGGGGTGGATTGGATTGGTGTGGGTAGATTGGGATGGGGTGAATTGGGGTGAGGTGGATTGGATTGGATTGGAGTGGGGTAGATTGGAGTGGGGCAAATTGGAGAGGGGCAGATATGAGTGGGGCATATTGGAATATGGCAGATTGGAGTGGGGCAGATTGTTTTGGATTGAGTGGGCCAGATTGTATTGGATTGAGTGGGGCACATTGAAGTAGGGCAGATTAGAGTGCAGCAGATTGTTTTGGACTGAGTGGGGAAGATTGTTTTGGACTGGAGTGGGGCAGATTGTTTTGGTCTGGAGTGGGGCAGATTGTTTTGGATTGGAGTGTGGAATATTGGAGTTGGGTAGATTGGAGTGCGGAAAATTCTTTTGGATTGGAGTGGGGCAGATTGGAGTGGGGCAGACTGTTTTGAATTGAAGGGGAGCATACTGTTTTGGACTGGAGTGGGGTGGATTAGATTAGATTGGGGTGGACTGGAGAGGGAGTGGGGTGTATTGGATTGGGCTCAATTGGAGTGGGGTGAATTAGGATGGAGTGGATGAACTGGGGTGTGGTGGATTGGATTGGAGTGAGGCAGATTGAAGTGGGGTGAATTGGAGTGGGGCAGATGGGAGGTGCATATTGGAGTGGGGCAGATTGTTCTGGATTGTGTAGTGCAGATTGTTTTGGATTTAATGGGGCAGATTGGAGTACGGCAGATTGAAGTGGGGCAGATTAGAATAGGGAATATTAGAATGTGGCAGATTGGAGTGAGACAGTTTGGAGTGGGGCAGATTTCTTTGGATTGAGTGGGGCAGGCTGTTTTGGACTGGAGTGAGGCAGATTGTTTTGGACTGGAGTAGGGCAGATTGGAGTGTGGAAGATTGGAGTGGGGCAGACTGGAGTGCGGAAGATTTGAGTGAGACGTATTGTTTTGGATTTGAGCAGGGCAGGTTGTTTTGGATTAGAACAGGGCAGATTGTTTTGGACTGGAGGGGGGAATTGGAGCGGGGCAGATTGGAGTGGGCTGGGTTGGCAGGAATGGAGTGTGATGGGTTGGAGTGGAGTGGACTGAATTGGGGTGAGTGGTTTGAATTTGAGTATGGTGAATTGGATTGGTGTGGGGCGGATTGGATTTAGTGGGATTGGATTGGAATGGGGTGAGGTGAGGTGGGGTGAATTGGCGTGGATTGGAGTGAGGTAGATTGGGGTGTACTGCACATTTTTGTGTTAAAGCATCATTTTAGAAATTACACATAAGAAAGAAGCAATGTTGCTTTGCAATAAAATAATCTTCATCATGTGAGAACAGCGCTCACAAGCAAAAACAAAAGGAAACATGGGTGCAAAATGAGAAAAGAAGTCTTGGCAAAATAAAAGAAACGTAACTATAGAAAATAAATCTTCACAATTGTGTTTGTCCTGCTGGGCATGTTTTTAGTAGTCACACGGCGTTTGCAGGGCACTAAAAGTTAAACAGAACAAAATATTACCTCGATCACGTCAGGGGCAGCGGACGGGCACTGATTAGGTTGAATCAATCAGTGATTGGTTCCCTGCTCCACAGAGAGGAATGGAAAAAATGCCAGGCCTGCAGTGATGAATTACAAAGTGCCACGCAAGCCAACTAATGGTAAGCCACGGGATGGCTCCAAGCCCTTTTTAGTATACAACAGTATCTTGCAGACTCGACTATAAAAATCAACATAATCTGGCTGAGCCCTCATGAGCACCAACCCCTCCTGTTACCCTACTCCCACTCCCCCCTACCCCACCCACATGGCTACGGCCCTAAGTCCTTCTGTCGAGAGTGATCAGGAAAGCTTGCATCTTTTTGTCGTGACAACACCATTCACATTCAATAACACAAAAACCCTCTGGAATGAGGCTGGTCGGGCCCTGTTGCTGAATGCCTGTCCTTGAAAGCCCCCACGAGGTCGTGCTAAGGACACGAGGCACTTCTCTTTGTGACGCTGAAAGGCCTGTCTCCCCATCACCAGCCTCTTGAAAACAATCAGTGCTTTCAAGTTAATGCTTGATCGAAGGGTTGCAGGAAAAAGTAAATACCTGGGTTAGAAGCACAGGACATTGGCTCAGGCGGGAGCCGGTTGGTGAAAAATATTTTTTATTCAAGAAATGACGTAAAAACGTACATGCTGCTAATAAAGAGAAAATAATATCTTCGAGGACTGTGATTATCGAAATACTATTTAGCGAAAGACGCTCGGGGCCCATCATAGTCTGCATCCGTTACAATCCCAAAGAATGTCACTCTCGGTTGTGGGTTATTGCAATTTATACATTATGGGGTTTTAATCCTAAACATCAGGTGATATATTGAATCCATCATCCTTATTGTTTCTTGTTGAAATTATATGAAAGGACGTAGGTAGCCTTTCATTACCAATATCGTACCCCAGGCTCTTTGTTTTTGTCCTACACAAACTTTAAATTAAATCTGTGAGAGTCATTGCCTTAGTTCGTATTTATATCATTCGACGGCGACTGTTTGAAGACTTCCTGGTGCAGACGTTGCCTTTGATGTCTCTTCCACTGGTCTCTCTGCACTTGCTATATTGGGGAAAAAAGCATCTTTCCGTTCCTGGACATTTTAATGCTTGCATTTATGAAATGAGCCATACCTGTTTTCCTCTCAAAAGTACTTGTCAATAGCCATACGGTGGATTATGTTCCAACGCCTGCTTACAATATTTGTTCCATTTGTTTTGTTTATATTGCATGAACCAGTCTCCTGCACTTCAGTGCACTACCTGGACAGCTGCATCTTCTTCCACTAACCACAAAGACACCTCCACTCTGCAGGACTCCTACTCACACACATCCCACACATACACGGAACCTGATCAGGAGAATTGGCATTCTCTCACGTCGCTCCTAAAGCATGGAACTTCCTCCATCTCCACATTAGAGCCTCCTCCTCGCTTTTTGAGTGCACAAGAAGCTGAAGACCTGGTTTTTCAATTAATCAACCTCTCATGGGCAGGAAAAGGCGTACACACCACCTGCGCGTCAGGATATCCTTGTGGGATTGTTGGAGTTGGCCCTTTTTGCAGGGTCATCCCCTGTTTTTATGCCTTCTTCCTCTTATTTGTTCTGACCTGTTTTTGTTGGCTTTAGGACTCTGGGCACTTTACCACTGCTAACCAGTGTGCTATACGGCTAAATTCTATTGGTAATTGGCTTTTCCATGGTTGGCATATCTGATTTGTTAGTAAGTCCCTAGTAAAGTGCACTACAGGTGCCCAGGCCCTGTAAATCAAATGCTACTAGTGGGCCTGCAGCATTGATTTTGGCACCCATGAGTATCCCTGTAAACATGTCTCAGACCTGCCATTGCAGTGTCGTGTGTGCAGTTTTAAACTGCATTTCGACCTAGCAAGTGCACCATTGCCAGGCCCAAACCTCTTCTTTTACTACGTTAAGTCACCCCCAAGGTAGGCCCAAGGCAGCCCCACGGGCAGGGTGCAGTATTTTTAAAAGGCAGGACATGTACTGGTGTGTTTTAATGTCCTGATAGTGACATACTGCTAAGTTAGTTTTTCACTATTGCAAGGCCTTTCACTTCCATAGATTAACATGAGGATTGCCTTTAAATATATTTTAAGTAGAGTTTCCCATTGGGAGCAGATAGAGATGTTGCGTTTGGGGTCTCTGAACTCACAATGTAAAAATACACCTTTTGGTAAAGTTGTTTTTTAGATTGTCTGTTTGAAAATGCTACTTTTAGAAAGTGGGCATTTTCTTGCTTGATCATTCTGGGCCTCTGCTTGACTGCTGAATCCACATCTGGGTCAGACTGACAGTTGGGCTGTTTTTGAATTCACTTTAGACAGTGACACAAAGGGAGCTGAGTTGTGTCCTGCATATCCTGATGAGTCTTCATGGGATAGTGTGTGAAGGAGGAGCTGATACTTACACTTGAAAGAGCTGTGACTAACCCCTCACAATACAGTTTCCAAGAAGAGGCAGGGCCTTGTCTAGTACAAAGACTTTCCTTTGAAGTTTGCTTACTTCAAAGGCAGAAATAAGTATAAGTAGTGGACTCAAAACCCCAGACTTTTAGAAGACTTCTGGATCAAGAGGAACCTCTGCCGAGTAGTCGAGCTCAAGAGCTGCAATGAGAAGTTCTGCCTCTTTAATGTGTGTGCTTTGCTGGGTTGGTCTGCAGATGCTGCTTCTGCCTTAGAGAGGACAAAGGCTGCTTGTGAAGTTCCTCCAAAGACTTGGACTGACTTTGCCTCCTGTTAAGAAGTCTCAGGGACATCTAACACTTCATCTGCCAGCACCTGGACTCTCTTGCTGAGATCCCCTGACTTGCCAAGTGATACCACATCCAGTCCATGGGCACCTTGAAGGAAAAACTGACAGAACATGAGTGTAGATCCATGCACCGGAGCCAAGCGGCAGAAGAATCGACACAGCGCCTACACTGAAGCTGAGAAAGTGATGCAGCACCAGTGAAATCAACGCATTGCCAGGTCAGCACAGATTCATTGCTGCCATGTATCCGGATTTTCCACTCATCATCCTGGGGCGTCAAATCTTCAACATCACCACACGGACCCGAGGCTGCCAAATCACCACATCTCTTCCCTGCGAGGAAAGAAACAACGCATTGCTTACCCGATGGAAAAAGAAACGACTCACGGCCTCACTTGCGAGAAAGGAATCAACGCATTACTTGTTTTACCGACATGCCCCTGCGGCTTTATTTTTTACACATACCAGGTACTTTGTGCTAAAACAACACATCCATTGATTCTTAAGGATTAAGACTCTTTTTACTTGAAAAATTGATATCTCTTTTGTGTGTGTTGGATGTTTGTCATTTTGGTCTTGTTTTAATTAGATAAATATTGGCTATTTCTCTAAACTGGTGTGGAGTCCTTTTGTTTTGTTTTGACAGTGTTACTGTGTGTGTATGTGCAAATACTTTACGCATTGCCTTTGAGATAAGCCTGACTGCTTGTGCCACGCTACCAAGGGAGTGAGCAGGGGTTATCTTAGGTGTGTGACTCCCTTATCCTGACTAGAGTAAGGGTTCCTATTTAGACAGGGTGTAAACTGACTGACAACTAGAGACCCAATTTCTAACAGGAAAATAGTATGTTTTATAAATACACATAACATAACACAACTTCACAGAACCCAAACTGTACAAGAGTACATTTGAGCAGTGTGACAATTATCCAAGATCATTCTTCAGACATAATAAATCTACATGGTACAAAGGATATCCACTTGAACTAATGTGCACTTTGAGACTTGAACTACATCTTCTCCATTAATCTGTTCTGTCCACAGACCATATACTTTCACATTCATATCCATTCATAATCAAGTTTATCTAGACCTGTCTACGTAATTGATAGCCAAGCCTAGTAGCAACATGTGTGACAAACCTGAACTCACATGAGATACTTCAAGAGTTTTTGTAACTGTATTACGGAGATCGTTGATTCAATTTTACTTTTGAGGCATCTGATTTAGAAGCTAATATGTGGGTAATGACACAGTTCACTATTCCAAAACAAATAACTCATTAGGTGGCTTGATGATGGTGCTGTTACAACTGCTCTGAAATAAGGTGGCTTATAAACTGAAACTTATCAAACACCACAACACAATATGACATCTCAACATTAAGCCAACCACATGTCCCTGACTGTTTACACCTCTGAAAAATTATTGAAAGTGTTTAAAAAATCATTAAGTCAATAGTCATTGTCTACCCACCACTTTCTACTGAGATGTGGGCCAAAGCAGCACCCTACTTTCAATCAAATTGCATTCTTCACTGTTCACATTTTTTACAGTATTTGTTGATGTTTTGTTTTTTTAACTATTGAGGGTAATAGACAAACTCCTTTTTAACTGCAAGTCAAAGTGTGCATGTTTTCTCTTTGCTTCACAGGTGTCAGGAGCTCTGATTTCTTTGACATGGCCCAGGCAGAGTCTGGTTTGTGGTGTGACTTCTTCATTAATTAATTTCTGGTATTGGTAGTAAGGTTCAAGGACTCCCAGGCAAGTGTTTTGTTTGCCCTGACAACAGCTGCCCTATTGGCACAAAAGAGATTTCCCATCGAACCTGTGACTAGCTTGCTTCAACCGACCCTCCTTCCTCCCACATGTCACAGGGGAGGAATAAACAGAGTGATGGAACCTGATGGCTCTTAAATTATCTGAATTAGAGAACTTTTTTTAACTTATTTTTTCTCACCTTTGCTGCCTTCAAAGAAGACACTTTCCACTTAATTATTTTTTGCCCAGGACCTTGGGGGCTGATAGACAATATTTATATATCTTTCATGAGATGGTGAAGAGACAGCATGGTACTACCATTTGACAGCTTAGCTGGTTTTTGGAAGAAAGTGGAATGAAAGAGTAGGTAGGTCAAAAGTGGACAACAACCCTCCTTGTGTGTTTCTGCTTTGTAAGATGAAAGAGGGAATGCATTTAGACTTGGAGACCATCATGAATATATGTTCCTGTTACACAGCAGTCCCTTTTTAGCAAAACAGTCTTTACTTTCTGGCCTATATCTGGTGTGTGTGTGTGGGATGGTGGGTATTTGTATCTCACTTCCCTTTTTCTTCTTATAAGTTCATTCTGCCGAATGTTGAAAGATAAATTTTCCTAATGTTGAGGAGCAGAGTGGAGGACCGGATAACATGTTTACTACAAAGTGCAAATTCCACGAATACGTTCCTGCCCCAACCATCTTCCTATAAAATTCCTGCAGCAGGATCACAGTGACAATCCCTGCGTGAATCAGTGCCTCGGGCCAAACCAGCGACACCACTCCATGCCCCCGGGTATCACTGGAGCATCTGAGCTCCAGAACTCAGGAATGCTTCCGGGTAACGGCAGGCCAAAACGGAAAGGGAGCCGACCTGGAGGGAGCAGGATGCTGGGATGTCATGGGAACACAGAAGAAGAAGGCAACAGGGCACGGAAAAGGAGACGGGGAGTTCTGGAGGTAAGAGAGAGAAGCAGCAGGACCCAAGGAGTTCTGGAGGTGAAAGAGAGAAGACGCAGGACCCAAGGAGTTCGGGAAGCAAAAGGAGAGAAGACACAGGACCCGAGGAGTTCAGGAAGCGAGAGAGGGAAGACGTGGGGCCGGAGGACAACAGGACCTGTGAGAAGCAGCAGACCCCGGGAGCAGACAGAGAACGCCCAAAGGCCATCCGACCTTGCCACGTTCCTGGAGGGACATGGCTGCACAAGGCACGGTCATTCGTTCATAAGGATATGGCCACAGAGGGTGAGGAGGTGTGAGAAAAGGTGGGGTGATTTAACATACCTGGGGCTTGGCGGGCATTCCTCCTTTACTTACTTCTAAGCACTATAAAATCACCAGGAGTGAGGCAGGCTTGCAGGAGCACCTGCTGTGGAAAAAAAACCTCCACGCACAGCTCTAAAGCATGCTTATTCCACCACAGATACATTAGGGCACCCCATCTACCGTAACGAGCACGCCCCTTTATCCCTCCCAATATCCCCAGAGGTGAAATGCACTTACCTGATCTTGGATCCTTGCTTCTTTTCGATATTCCTCTGAGATTGGCTGGCTGGAACTAAGCGAGCGACCAGAAGTACCTCTTCCAATATACAAAAATACAGAATGAGAAGATTATCAGCTGTATTGTGAAGAGAACTCAGACAAAGACTATATGCAAAAATCTTAGAGCGATACAAAGTGGAAAATGTTTGTAACAGTAACAATAAAGCAACCACTGTGACAAGAAACGAATCCATCTACTAGTTCTTTCAGGAGGATAACCACAACAGTTCCTTTTTTGTAATCTTGTTTCAACCAGACTTAAAGAACAGCATACTGTGTTATGCAGAGTACCTCAAGTTTGAGAAGCTCCCAACAGTATTAAAATGTTCTCTGTGTTGTGATCTGTGGCTGTTATGAACTGAGTTCATTCTATTTCAAATAACTAATATAAAATAAAAAATACTTTTAAAGTATCACACATAGCAAGTGCTTTGGAATACATGCCTTACTGGTTACATATAGACCACTATAACTGAAACTAGAACTCCTGAGCTTCTGAACTCGAATTGTGTTGGAAAATGGCCCTCTCTGAAGGGTCACCCCAAACATTTTCACTTCCCCCTTCTCTTTGACTGACCTCATTATTGTTGGCTTCAGGACTCTGGCACTTTATCACTGCTAACCATGTGCTAAAGTGAGTGTGCTCTCTCCCTAAAACATGGTAACATTGGCTCATACCCAATTGGCATATTTAATTTACTTGAACGTTCCTAGTAAAATGAACTACATGTGCCCAAGGTCTGTAAAATAAATGCTATTAGTGGTCCTGCAGCACTAAGTGAACCACCCACATCCGTAGCCCCTTAACCATGTCTCAGGCCTGCCATTGCTTGGCCTGTGTGTGCAGTTTCAATGCCACTTCGGCTTGGCATTTAAACTACTTGTCAAGACTTAACCTCCCTTTCTATTACATATATGTCACCCCTAAGGTAGGAGCTAGATAGCCCATAGGGCAGGGTGCTATGTAAGTAAAAGGCAGGACATGTACTTGTAAGTGTTACATGTCCTAGTAGTGAAAAAAAAAAGAAATGTTGTTTTTCACTATTGTGAACCCTGCCCTCTTAGAGGCCAGCATTGGTAATTCTCTTATATACAGTTAAGTGGTAATTTCTGGTCTGAAAGGAGTTGCATTGTCATGTTTGGTATGGTTGCAATGGTAGTGAGAAATCCTGCTTAGTGGTAAAGTTGGATTCAACATTACTATTTTAGAAATGCCACTTTTAGAAAGTAGGCATTTCTCTGCACTTACTGCTGTCTGTGTCTTACAGCCTGTCTCCAATCCACGTCTGGTCTTTGCTGGTTGACAGCTCCCCTTGTGCATTCCCCCCAGACAACCATAAACACAGGACACTAAGCTGCATCTGCATTCATCTGCACACTGAATGGTCTTCCTGGGCAGGAAGGGTGGAGGGGCTCTCACTTACACTTCTAAGGCTAGCGGCTTGATCCCTCACAAAGGACTCATAACTCCCCCATAGATCTCCTAGCAGACAGGACAGGGTTGAGAGGGGAACTGGTACACTTAAAGCTACTCTTTGAAGTTTCCCCCTATCTCAAAGGCACATTTTGGTATACAAAGTAGGTCTGTAGCCCCCCTAAAATCAGACACTTCTGGACCTACAACTGGACTCAGTCAGGAGGTCTGCTGTGCTGCCCAAAGGACTCATCCGGACCGCTTGTAGGAGGCTGGCCCTCTATGTAGTGTGTAAAACTAGGCACACTGTGCAGAGGGTCCAGGCAACCACACATTGGTTTGCAGAGGTAAAAATTAGACCACCTAATGCTCCAATTTTTAAGGTACCTGGTCAAGCAGTTAGGCTAATCCAGGAGATGTGCTAAGCATTTGTTGTACTCACACATCCAATCATGCACCACACACTCTCAATGACTAACTCGATACCAGAATTTATTAAATTATATAATTTTTAAGACCAAAATGGTTCAGATATGTTAAGTAGTTTTTGAGTTATGATTTCTCAAAGTTTTAATAAAGTTAGTCTTTCTGTGCGTAGTTACGCACTGTAGGAATCAATAGAAGGCCACCTAGAAAAATGCATATAAAATCACACAGGTGAGTTACCAGTCTCTTCTTTTGCAGGATGGTCGATGAGGCTGGTGGGCACACTGTGCCAGCTGGAGAGTCTCCGGCAGCTCCCAGTTCCAGCGGGGGCAGTGCTGGAAAGTCTCTTGGCACAGGCACAGTGCCACCTGGAAAAGGAGCTGGCTTGCAGGATGAAAGGTGGTGCCTTTGGGTCCCCTTGGGCTATTGAGGTCAAAAGGGGTTAGGGACCCGAGGCACACAGCAGGTCCGGTGATGCAGGGCTCAGGGCGGCCGGATGCACTGCAAGTTGGAGGTCTTGGATGCTGTGCGCAATGGAACCCTTTGGAGCACGAGGTAAGTTTTCTTCCGGGGCCTTGCAGGACGATGAGGATGCTCTTCTGGGAGGTCTGGGGTGTCTCTGAAGTCCCTTAACAGGGGCTTCCTCCTGGTCCAATTGCAGCTCTGGATGAGCTGTTTTTGGTGGTGCCTGATATGCACTGACCAGTGCCTGGGGTATTGGCACAACTCGGCCGTAGGAGGGCGCTGTGCCACCAAAGTTGGCACACTTGTAGGTCTCATCTGGGCTGTTGTTGGTGTGTTGTTGGGTCTGGCTACGACTTCCGGTTGGGGAGATATTGTCCATTCGGTGAAGTGACCCTCACCGGATTGCTGGTTCCTTGTAGGTTTCTTTGGTTTCTTGAGTGGTGCCTCCACTCAGGAGGAAGATCTCAGGCTATTTGTGAAGCCTGGAAGTCCTTAGGGTCTTCTGAGGTCATCTCCTCTGCAGCAGCGAATGTTGGGACGCTGGGGCAGCAAGCAGGGGTCTTTGAGCCTCTTCTGGTGCAGTAGGTCCTCTGTTATAGTCCTGTCAGGTTCTTTGGTGCGGTCTTCTTTTCTTCCTGATGAATCTGATTTCTTGGGGAGCCCAATAAATACTGAATTTAGTGGGCATCTTAGGGGGAACCTGGTAGTGTCCAATGGGACACTTACCTTGGCTGGCTACACCCAATATGGAAACCACTTCCTGTGGGAAGGGTCACTTTCCTAAACCTCATTGTCTATTTTCCTGCGATCCAACATGGAGGTAAATGAAATGGAGGGTCCACTTCGCTTGCAAGCCCCTAGGGGTGGTGCATGCTCAGTGAGACCCCTCCTCCTACCCTTTGTGTGGTTTCCTGCAAAAAGTGGGGTTGACAAAGGGGGAAGCCATCTGCTGCTAGCCGCAGGCCTGTGGGCTCGAGTTTCAAGGGCGGTAGCCCTGAGACGCTCAGCACCAGGAGAGTGCACATTCCTGAGGGAGGGGGTGTTAGCTTCCCCACCCAGGGAGGGCATTGTTATACAACCAGAGAGCCAGGGCTCTCCCCCGGATTTGTATATTGGCTGTCTGGAGGTGGCATGCTGGATGGAACCAGTCCTTGCAGGGGGCACCTCTAAGGTGACCCCTGGGTACATTTAGGGATAGATCCAACACTGGTACCAGTTTTGATTTGTTATCCTGAGTTGTCAACCCAGGGTGCAGAGTAGCCATTATGTAATTGGGGAACTCGTGTTTGACCAGTGTCCAGTACATGTACTTAAAATGGCTGCTCCTTTCACTCACCATGTCCCAGTTTTGGCAAGGACACAGTGGGGGCATATTGCTCATGCAGCTATGCCTTCACATATAGTATGGTGCACCCTGCCTTAGGACTGGTAGGCCTGCTAAGGGGTGACATACCCATAACATATACAGTGTAGGGTGGACAGGGCACACAGGGAGTGTGCCATGTTAAATTTGCCTTTTTAGGTTTGCCCCAGTACACTTAGCCTGCAATGGCTGTACTGGCTGCATCTAGGTGCAGGGCCCTAGAGGGTGGCACAATCAGTGCTGCTGAACTCAGGGGCCTACCCTTAATATCCCATGCTCTGGGTACAGGTGTACCCATTTACTAGGGACTTACAGTGTTATTTAAGAGTATATCTAATTGTGCCAAGCATCACAGCAGATTTAGGGAAAGAGCTCTGGCCCAGGGAACCTGGTTAGCAGGTGCCCTGAGCACTACAACTTCTTGGGCACATCAACATTAGGCAAAAAGTGGGGGCTAACCATGCAAAAAGAGGCCTCCTCTCACACCACTTCTCTAGAAGGACTGCTCTCCTGTTTGTTGCCCTACAGCCTGCTGCTCCCTGCCTTCGGCCTTCCCCCACAAGTGATCTCCAAGGGCTTGGACTTAGCTTGCCTTCTGTTAAGAAGTCTCGGGCCATCAAAGACTTCATCAGAGAGAGAAAATCCACTGCACCAGAATACTGATGCAACGCCTGCAAAATTGTCGCAACACCGCCAGAATCAACGCAGTGCTTGTATCATAGCTGGAAAATCGCTGCAGCGCCTACTGGAACGACGAAGCACTGGATTCATCCTCCAGCACGTTTTGGATTTGCAGCTCATCGTCCCTGGGCGTCAAAATATCCCCATACCACAGTAGGGAGCCAAGGCTGTGCACCCAGAAATGGACGCATCAACGGGCCCTTAAAGCATTGGTGCATAACCTCTTCCACATTGGAAAAATTTACGCATTGCTTTACTTTCTGACGCATCGCCTCCTCTGCAGCCCTCTGGGTCATTATTTTTTACGCATCCCAGGTACTTTGTACTAAGGAGATACACCAATTGATTCCTATGGATTAAGACATACCTAAACTTCTAAAAAGTGATATCTTCACTTGTGCATATTGGATTCTTGTCAGTTTGGTCTTATTTTATTTAGATATATATTGCCTATTTTTCTAAACTGATGTGGAGTTCTTTTTTGGGAGTTTTCACTGTGTTACTGTATAAGTTATTGCACAAATACTTTACACATCACCTTCTAAGTTAAGCCTGCCTGCTCTGTGCTGAGATACCAGGGGGAGGGTGAGCACAGGAAAATTTAGGCTGTGTTGGGACTTACCCTGACTAGGATTGTGGTCCCTGCTTGGACAGGGTGCATATCTCTGCCAACTAGAGACCCATTTTTTAACACATTGGGCCTCATGCTCAGCCCACCGGTTTATTGACAGCTTTTTTAAAGTTTAGTTTTTACAATACAGAGAGTCCTGAGTGCTTTGCTAGATTTGAAGTGCTACACAGAAATCTGGCTAAGACTGGCATCTGGGGTAGCCAAACGCAATATTGCAGGGGCATGGGGGGGCACAGCCATCCCTCAAATATCAGATTGGCAGAATGACCTGGATTAGTGTCAGAGAACTAAGACGCACGTATAGAAAGTCAGGGGCTGCCCCAGGAAATGGGAGAAGATATGGGGATACTATGCAACAGCTCAAGGTGGGAGAGTTTAGGGGAACCCAGGGGGGAGCGTGGAGGATGGGAACTGAGGGTGGGAGAGAGTTTTTTTGCTCAGTGGTGTGGTGTGGTGGCCGTAAAAGCGCCATGATGGTTCGGAAAACATACTCATAGTTACTATGCAAAACGTGATGGATTCTTATGTATGTACCCTCTATGCTTCTCTGTACAGTGCAAACCATGTTTTTTGGGAAAAATATTTTTTTTAAAAGATTTGAAGCGCTTCAAGAATGTTGTTTACTTTTCACAATATCAGTCACCCTTGCTCTTCAGAATACCAGTTGGTTATCAACCCGTGTCCAACAGAGCTCTGCATGCATCTTTTTTTAGGTGGGTACACCGTATTGATGGGTGGGAAATCTCAGTCCCAGCTAATAACCCACCAAGCTAAATGACCAAGCTGCGCATCTGTGGCTGTAGTCATGACATCATCATTCGTATTCGTAATCATAAATACATTTCTGAAAAGGATATATTGTAGCCTTATTATTGAATGTTGCTGCCTCAAAGCCCCAGACAGGTCTCCGTCCATGAGCGACAGATGAGGTTGAAATGAGGACAGCAGGCACTTCACTTTGCGATGCAGAAAGGCCTTTCTCGCCATCACAAGCCTCTTGAAAGTAATCAGTGCTTCCAAGATACCGCTTGCAACGGTGGGTTACCATGAAAACGGCAATGCCTGGCTTGCAAAAACAAGGCACTGAGCTTGGCCAAGAACCTGCTAGTGAGAAGTCTTTTATACTCAAGAATTCAATTAACGATGATCATTCTTCCAACTAGGAGAAGAGGAGTCCTTCATGTACTCTGTTCCCGAACACTCTTAGTGCAGGGCTCTCTAGATATATATGTTCTGCATCTGCCAGAATCCCACATGTTCTGGCTTTTAATTCTGTGTAGTTTCAATTAGTGCAGATTTCAAGTTACACAATAATAATTTCTATCTCCAATAATTTCTGTCTCTGAAATAAGTATGTTTAATTCTTCATCTTTGATATTTGAGGCTTTGCACCAGGCTCCTTGCTTGCTTTCCTACTGTAGAGTGTTTAAGTCCCCTTTAAGGCTTCAAAATCCCTGTAGGTTTGTTCTGCAAGTGTAGCCCGGCTTGATCCCAGGGCCCTGTCCAATCCCCTCCTATAGCAATCTAATTCTTACATTGGCAGGCCACATCCTACCGAACCCTGCCCCAACCCAAAACCACCCGCCCCCCCCCCCACCCCCCCTCGAACCCCCACTTCCGTTTAGCAGCTGCACAACCCATATTCTAAATGTAATTCATTACTAATACGTGTAATACGTAGGGAAACGGGTAAACCATGTGGAATTTCCCATTCTGTGGAGATGGACTCGTAATTGGTAGGTGTGTTAGGTGCCGAGATACCAGCCTCTTCACACCCAAAGCTAACTCATTTGTAATCGGGGCCTGAGAGTCATCGTCTTATCTAGTGCTGCTGTCCTGCAGATGGGGCACCAAGCAAGGCAGCGTGTAAAACACAGCATCCTTAATTAGATACATGCTCTTATAATTCCCACCAGATATAAGTTCAGTCAAAATCCTGGATTCGCTTCAGAATGTGTTTAACCACCAAACAGTCGAACTAATGGCCAACACAAGGAGACTGGTAGTCAAAAAATGGGCACAGAAAAAAAGACTATTATGGTTAAAAAAAACATCCCCAGAGGATATCTATTATGACAAGTATTGCCCTGTGAAATAGTTTGTATCCAGTGTATGTGACGAACCAAAACAGTGCTTTACCACAGAATGGGTCAACGATCCTTGAACTATGGGACACTGCCATGCCCACAGAGTACTGGGCCTCTGGAGACCGTGCAGTACAGCAAAGTCCTCGTCTGTACTACGCTGTGAAACGAAGACTGTTGTTTAACAGTGCATATAAACCAGGTTGTCCCTGATACGTGAAAACAACTGTTGTAACACCGAAGGCTAGAATATTCTGTGAAGATGCTGGCTTTTTGCCAGTGATTGTATGATAATCTTATGATGTGCTGTTTTTATTTGTTGCTACCATTTTGTGCAGTACTTCTAGTCTCCATAGTCTCAGCCACACACAGAGCCCCGAACAAAAAACAATCCCTCTAAATTGTGTTATCAGATAATCCGAGTTACATAGAACTAACGCAGCGCAGCAAGTAGTTGCTGCACTGCGTGAAAGAGAGGGAACAGAACGGCGCCATATCTACTAAAATGCAGTGCTGTTCTGCTCTCTTCCTGCACCGGCACACTTTTGGCTGCCATGCACCAACACAGACACCCTTGCACCAAAGTGCAGGGGTATCTCAGTGGCATTACGAAATGGGAAGTTGTTCCCATGCAGCAGAACATGGAGGGGGCCCCCTTCCAGACTCACTCAGGTCAGGTGCTGGCCCAGGGCCCCCCATACCATGGGGGCTGCAGGAGCCTTTGTTACACCCTTGGGGTGTCTGCCTTGTGGAAAGTACAGATTTTTTGTGGGTAGGAGTGTCCTTCCTGTACACAGGCAAAGTGGAAAAATGAGGAGGAATGAAAACATTCCTTCTCGTAACACCTGTAAATAGGGATTAGCACCAAAACCTATGTCCTGTTGCATGAGAACGCCCACCCAACACCCTTGGCACACTTTCTTGATGCAAATTAAAGCAAGGCAGCACATTGTGCAGCTTTGTGTTACAATGCCACACAAATCGCTATGGACTGTAAATCCCACCACACCACTTTCCATGTGCTTTGCGTTTACAAAGGTACACAAACCTGACACAAAGTATTCGCAAATCTGGGCCCAAGAGTCACTAAGAAGTCTTGTAAATATTTGGTTCATTGAACGTGGCTTCTCACGATAACAAGGCCCACTCATGCTCTGGATAATGCGCTGTCTCACCCAGTAACCAATACAACAATAAAGGGCATATTTAAGAGCCCCCAGCGCCTCCTTGCGCCACATTAGCGTCATTTTTTTCCCTAATGTGGCCCAACATGGACAAAATCCCTATTTATAAAGAGGTGCAATACATGCAATGCACCACTTTATAACCCTTTGCGCTACATTATGCCTGCGCCAGGCATAATGTGTGCAAGTGGGGCGTTCCCCTGTTAGGGGAGCTGAAACAATGGTGCAAAGAAATCTAACAGATTTCTTTGCATCATTTTTTTTCGGCACTTTAACGCCTGTTCAAAGCAGGTGTTAAAAGGAAGCACACCATTGATTACAATGGGCCTCAATGAGCTTTGCTGTTCGATAATGCATTTATTGCTAAAAGTGTTTAAAATGAAACAGATGGACTCATTTTGAAGCCGGTTGTTTGCAGACGTACATTTGAATGACAATGGAATTACAAGTAGTATGTAAAAAAACAAAGTTAATGACTACCTTAGTTACGTACAACCTTTGTCGTTATACGAGCACCGCAGTCTATACCTTAAAAGGTCTCTTTGCTGCCCATTTCTAGGGCAAACTCCTGTGGTATTCCAACGTCCAGCCCCACTAACGTTGTGGAGTCCTAATTTACTGGGTCCAGTACGTCATGCAGTTCCCGATTCTGGGGCATTTCTGCATACGCCAGAAAGAAAATGTGCACAGAAACATGAAAAGGTGCATTGTCACACTCAGGAAAACGGATAAGTTGGTGGGGCAAACTTGTAAGGACCCCTTAATTGATTTGCTAAGGTTCCAAGGCTGGGATTCGAACCCAGGTCTACGGGTTTCAATGAGATAGCGCCAGGCATCCTCCAGGCCTAATTCGGCGATTTCATTTCCGAGAATTGCCGACATCACCCCCATTCCCTGATAAGAGTTCTGGCTTCAATTCTGAGACACATCCAGAACGAAGTCGGAGTCACCCTCCGGTTTTTATGTCCCCTTTAGTGCCTTTCAGGTGGTCCCTAAAGATGGTGCATAAAAAAGTGTCTTGCACGGTGGTGGAGGTGTATGTAGAAGTGTGAGGGGGTTCTTGCCCTTGTTAGGTGTAGTTTGAGGAAGCGACCTTCCTTGTCTTTGATGACCTGAAGCTGCCCTTTGCCCATGTGCGCTTTGCAGACAGTTGCGACTCCCGCCGTCTTCGCGCAGAGGAAGCCCAGATGTGGCAGGGGTACCTTGGGTGGTGCATGCAGGGTTGATCCTTGAGTAGGAGGTGTTTCCTGCAGGATAATTATGTCAGGGTCACGTTCTGTGAGGTATATCCACATCTGGACTAATTTATTGGGGAGTTGAGCCCCCTGACGATTAGAGAAAGGAGTTTATGGGAGCTGGGGTCCCCCATTTTGTAAGCTTGGGATGGGTAAGTAGATTTGAGGGTGACACCCTTGTTTGGACCCTCTGTCCACCCCAAAACAGCCTTGTTCTCCTCTGCAGTAACACAGCTCGAACCAGGAATCTAACATGTTGAAACAGTTGGCCAACTGGGCCACAAGTGGCATCGCTGGGTGTGCTGTGTAACGTCCCTGACCCACCGAATGTGAGTTGCAACCCTCTATAATGGGTGTCAGGGGGAGGGGAGGGCCTGCTTCTCTTTTGAACTTGCAACTTATAGGGAGGTTTTTAGAAGTATAAATAGTTTTAATATTATATTGTGGGGTCACACTTTTCCTTTATATCTTGTTCCTCCTTTCAAAGACTCTATAGATGAAGTGAAGCTCTAAAGAACTATTTTAAATCAAGAAATGTAACTCAAAGACTCTGACTAAATTACCCAAAACCTTTCACATGTCACTTTTGTCTCTCAGAGGTGAAAATGGTCTCCGGATGCAAGTTAACTCTTGTAGACAAGCATGGTTGATATTCAGCATTTAAATTATGTAGATGTAAGCCCCAGCTGTGTGGTATGTAAAAGGACTAGGCCATGTCAGCAAATATTCGTCCAACAGAACCTTTTTAATTAAAAACACGAAAAATAGATTTTTAGAATTCAGATATAAATGATGCTACATGAACAGGTAAGTTTGCAGGATGGTGCAGTGGCTTCCTCATTCCCAAAATAGGAATGCATGCAGTTGTAACACAAAGGGAGTGGAGGAAGTGCCTATTTAAACACAGACAGAGAACACTTATAGAACACAGTATATTCATATGTACTTACCAGAATTGTAATTTGTATATTGTTCATGCATTTTCCACCAGGCTCACGGTTGGTATTTGTAAAACCTTCTTCAGGGCTATGTGGGGGCATGAGTTTAAGTGTGAGTGTGTGTTAGAAATTGGGTCTTGCATCCTGTCCAAGTACGGACTCTCACTCTAGTCAGGGTAAGGGAGATACACAGCTAGGATAACCCCTGCTCACCCCCTTGGTAGCTTGGCACAAGCAGTCAGGCTTATCTCAGAGGCACTGTGGAAAGTATTTGTACAATCACACACAGTAGCCCAGTGAAAATACCACAAATGGACTCAACACCAGGTTAGAAAAATAGCCAATATCTATCTTAGTAAAAGAAGACCAAAACAACAAAAATCCAACATGCATAAGTAAAGATACAAATTTTCAAAGATTATGGGGGTTATTACAACTTTGGAGGAGGTGTTAATCCGTCCCAAAAGTGACGGTAAAGTGACGGATATACCACCAGCCGTATTATGAGTCCATTATATCCTATGGAACTTGTAATACGGCTGGTGGTATATCCGTCACTTTACCGTCACTTTTGGGACGGATTAACACCTCCTCCAAAGTTGTAATAACCCCCTAAGTGTAGTATAGCGGTCAGAAACCCAATAGCTCCCACTGGGGCTATCAAAACGGCTTGATGGAGTTGCTTTCAACAGTCCAACGTCACCCGCGAGGGAGAGTGGCCAGCTGCGGAGTCGTGTAGACCCCGATTAAAGTACAGTGGAAACAATGAGGTACAAAGCTGTTCCACGGAGTCAGGGATGTGAGGCGTCGCTGGAGTTGTAGTGGCGTTGGTTCCTTACTGCCACTGGGGAGATGAGTGGTTGGTTCCTTACTGCTCAGCAGGAGAGGTGAGACATTGGTTCCTTACGGATGCAGAGAAGTTGGTGCAGCGGTGGCGGCTAGGCATTGGTTCCTCACGACAAGGCGAGGTTGATGAATCCAGCAGATCAAGATGCGAGGCGTCGACTTTGCTGTGTCACAATCACACCATGGGGCCACTGGTGCTATGGCGGAGTCAGGTGCCACGGATGTTGGAGACACGGCACTCTGCAGTCACGCTGTGGCAGGGCTTTGAAGGTGCTGCAGCACCATCAGGCGTACATCGTAGGTCACGGTCGTTGCACTCAGCAGGGACCAAGGTTCTGGTGCAGGCAGTGGCATGTGGTCAGAGAGCAGCACGGGTTCTGAAATCGTCCTGGAAGTCACTCCCAAGGGCCCAGGAACTAGATTTGGCACCACTTGGCAAGTGAGTACTCTCAGCAAGTGAGCCAAGGCACTGGCAGGTGAAGTCTTCAATGTCCTTGAGACTTCTTATCAGGAGGCAAGCTCAGTTCAAGCCCTTGAAGAACATTTGGAAGCAGGATGTAGAAAGCCAAGTCCAGTCCTTTAACTCCCAGGACAGAAGCAGCAAGCAACAGACCAGCGCAACAAAGCAACAGGCAGAGTGGCAGACCCTCTTACAGCATCCAGCTATTCTTCCTGGTAGAATTTCCTCAGTCCAGAAGTATTCTATCTATTTGGGGTCAGAGGTCCAGTACTTATGCCTTTCCTTGTCCTGGTTCTAGACACACTTCAGGGCGTTGGAAACTGTTTTGTGTGAGGACAGGCAGAGCCCTATTCAGGTGCAAGTGAAAGTCCCTCCCACCACTCTAGCTCAGGAAGATCCATCAGCCGTGTGATGGGCCATCAGAATTTGCAATGCACACCTCAGCCCCCTTTGTGTGACTGTCTAGACTGAATGCACAAACAGCCCAATTGTCATCCTGACCCAGATGTGTATTCAGCAGACAGGCAGTGGCACAGAATGGTTAAGCAGGAAAATGCCCAAGTTCTAAAAGTTGCATATTCAAAATTACAATTCAAAAACCAACTTCACCAAAAGATGTATTTTTGAATTGTAAATTTAGAGACCCCCAAACTCCAAATCGCTATCTGCTCCCAATGAGAAGTTACACTTAATAGATATTCCAAGGCAAACCCCATGATATCGTATGGGATAAATAGGCCTTGCAATAGTGAAAAACAAATTTAGCAATATTTCCCTATAATGACATGTGAAACACACCAGTACATGTCCTACCTTTTTAATACACTGCACCCTGCCCGTGGGGCTGCCTTGAACCTACTTTAGGGGTGATGTACATGTAGTAGAAGGGAAGGCTTGAACCTAGCAAGTGGGTGCACTTGCCAGGTCAAAATGGCAGTTTAAAACTACACACACAGACACTGCAGTGGCAGGCCTAAGACATGCTTGCAGGGATACTTGTGTGGATAGCACAATCAGTGCTGCAGGCCCAATAGTAGCATTTGATTTACAGGCCCTAGGCAAGCATAGTGCATTTTACTAGGGACTTACAAGTAAATCAAATAGGCCAATCATGGATAAAACAGTCACCAATACAGTTTAGACAGGGAGCATTTGCACTTTAGCACTGGTCAGCAGTGGTAAAGTGCCCAGAGTCCTAAAGCCAGCAAAAGTTAAATTCAGCAGAGGATCAGAAACAGGAGGTCAGAAGAAAAATGTCTGTGGGTAACCCTGAAAAAAGGGCCATTTCCAACAAGTGTTGGACTTGGCCCTTTCTGCAGGGACGTCCTCAAACATTTTGTCTTCACCCTTCTGTTTTCTGAACCCGTTTTGGTTGACCTTTAGGACTCTGCACACTTTGCCACTGCTAAGCAGTGCTAAAGTGCTTGTGCTCTCTCCTTAAAACATGGCATAAATGGCTTACACGCAATTTGCATTTTTAATTTGTTTGCAAGTCACTTGTAAAGTGGCAGCACCTGAGCCTGGGGCCTGTAAATTAAATGCTACTAGTGGGCATGCAGCACTGACGGTGCCACTCACTTAAGTAGCCCTTCAGACATCTCATGCTGCCATTGCAGCCTGTGTGTGCGGATCTAAACTGTAATGTCAACTTGGCAAAATAAACCTTTTGTCAGGCCCAAACCTTCCTTTTTAACACATTGATGTCACCCCTAGGTTAGGCTGTGGACAGCCCAGAGGGCAGGGTGCAGTGTATTTAAAATGTTGGAGATGTGCTTATACCTTTTACCTATCCTGGTAGTGGAAAGCTCTTAAATGTGTTTTTCACTACTACAAGGTATACCTCTCCAATAGGATAACAATAGAGTTACCTTATTATATTTAATAAGTAGTAACTGCCATTTGGGAGCTGGTAAACAGATGCATTTGGTGTCTAAAGGATTGCAATTAAATTAAAATTCAAGAACACCTCTACGTGACATCTTAGAATTTCATAGAATTTAAACACACTGAAAAAGATCTAAGGTGGTGGGTAATCAATATTGTTAAACCCTCGATATGCATACCCAATATAGATCAGAAGTTAGAGATCAAGAAAAACCGTTGGATATGGAGACTGGACAGTGTTAACAGAGGGCTTAACAGCTCAATCAAATGGCAGTCTCTAGCCACATTGGTATCACGTCTCCAATCTGTTACCATTATGTATTCCTAGAGGATTGTTTGTACGCATAATTTTCATACATGTTATAATTAAGTGTTCCCATGAAAATGTTTGAACACTTTATTTCACTATATGTTCATGGTGTACATTGTGCTTATGTTATCTCATATGTTTAGATTTTAATAACCAACCTGTAAAAACGATGTTCCAATCTCAAGGTATGGGATATCATATTATCTATATGCCACATTGAAGGATTCTTGTAGTCATAGTTGGAACCTTAATATCTTATGTGATTGTTGAATCATCTTGAAAGTCCACATCTCCCCTTTCCATTGTACCTAATACATTTGCCAATTTCTTTTGCAAGATTGATCTAATGATGTATTATATGAGCAACATCTTATGTTCCACATGTTTTTATTGAAAATGCAGTACTGCAACATATTACAGAATACAAGGTAGGATTGTTATACATTGTGACATGTTTAGATTCCATCATATACAAAACAGGATGTACAGAAAGAATTGCAGGAGTAAACGGTTGATATCTTTAACCAGCATAAATGGTAAAACAGTATAACAAGTGAACAGTCATGTGATGAGCCTTTTACTTTCGTTGTCCGAATCTCGGGCTTAGTCCAAAATCATGTTTTTAACCCAATCTGTGGTAGTATGTTGGGTGGGGTGGCCTTCTCCTGTGTCCTCATGATGTGTAGATTTGCTAATTAAAAAATGATCTTCAGGTCTGGTCTTAGGTGGCATTAGGTGTCAAGTTTAAGTAACAATGTCTGCTAATCTGAAGCTATAGGATACTTCCGAAGGCCTCTACTTTCTTCTCGTCTCAAGGCTACTGTTTCCACTCGGCCCCACTTAAGTGTCGCTGCTCGCCAGTGGGCTGTACTAGGCAGCACCAGGGATTTCCAATGTATAGTTATAAGTCTACAGGCCACTAGTAATGCCAGGTCAACAAATCTGTTGCTGGCCTTGGCGGCCGGTGATTTGCAGATGAGGCCAAGGAGCGACCCCTCCAGCGACTGCAAGTCAGAGCACCCAGTAACCCATTCTATTTCGTTAAGTATTTGGGCCCAATAACCTACTACTTTGGACAGTCCTAGAACATTTGTTTCATGTCGGCCCATAGTTGCTGACATCGTGGGCATGCCAACAAGGAGCCAAACATGTGAGAGAGGGAAGCAAGCATGAGGTACGCTCTATACAGAATGTTGTGTTGGATATACTGAAACTTCGCATTGTGCTACACTCGCATGGTATACTCTAGAGCTGTCGCCCATTCTTTAATGGTGAACTCTTTGCCCAGGTCTCCATTCTCTATGAGTTGCAACTAAGGGGTCCTGCGTAGCATGTGCGAACACTTGGGCTAGCCATGTTATTAGTTTACGGATGCTGGTGACACGGCACTCTGCAGTCACGCTGCGGCAGGACTTTGAAGGTGCTGCGGCAGCATCAGGCGTACGTCGTAGGTCACGGTCGTTGCACTCAGCAGGGACCACGGTTCTGGTCCAGGCAGTGGCATGTGGTCAGAGAGCAGCACGGGTTCTGAAATCATCCTGGAAGTCACTCCCAAGGGCCCAGGAACTAGATTTGGCACCACTTGGCAAGTGAGTACTCTCAGCAAGTGAGCCAAGGCACTGGCAGGTGAAGTCTTCGATGTCCTTGAGACTTCTTATCAGGAGGCAAGCTCAGTTCAAGCCCTTGAAGAACCTTTGGAAGCACCCATCGCATATAACAAATGTACTATTGGGTGGAGATCTGGTTCTGTGTCAGTGATGCTCTATAGGCAGAGGGCTTCCACTAGCAGATGCGTGTGTGCTAGGAAGTGTCCTGCAGGTAACCCATACTCCCCCTGCAGATGCTCATATGTTAAGAGTGTGCTTTCCTGAAACAGAGCACTCATTGTATCCACACCCATCTCTGACCACGTGTTCAGCCCCAATTCTCCCAGCATCTTGCAAAAGTAAGGTTATTGCCCGCAGTGGTATATCTGGCGCATAAAGTGGATTCTTCTGTATACGTTTCAGGCTACGGTGAAAATGTTTGAATGCGATCCTCAGCAAGCTATTAGTCATTGGTCGGAGGCGTGCCTGAGACAAAAAGATGCGTGGCATATCTTCTCGCACCTGTGCAGAGGCAAGAGGGCTCACTTCTTCTGTGTAAAACCCCGCTAACCAATATGTAGGCCATTGTAACTGCGCTGACAAATAATAATGTTCAACGTTAGGGGCGCCCAAGCCGCCTTTTGTTATGGAGAGCTGTAGTTTACGAAGTGCTACTTAGTGTCTACCCTTGTTCCGGATAAAACACCCTAAAGTGGAATGCAAAGCATGAAAGGTTGATCGGGAATGTTGAGTGGTAGATTCTGGAAGAAGTAGAACAGACTGGGTAGTATAACCATTTTTGCCAGAGACACTCTACTTTGAACTGTGATAGGCAGTGAGCTTCAAAAGGCCAACTGGGACCTCAGTGATGCCACAGCGTTTGTGAAATTACCATCTAGTAACTCTTGCTTGTCGTGGTAGATATTAATGCCCAAGTACATGAACGTGTGGGGTTCCCATTTTAGTCAGTGTCCCTCTGTGTGAAAGACCTGTGGAGGGCAGTGCGGGTGTAGAGGGAACAAGCAAGACTTTGCTCAATGCACTCGCAGCCCAGATGTCATATACAATTGCTGCAAAAGGGTCTGGACTGGGGCAAAACCGATACGGATTTCTCAGATATAAATCAGAACATCATCAGCATATAATGAAACGGTATGAGTTTCCTCAGACATTAGGATACCCCATTCATACCCTAAGTGGCACAATTTGTGAGCTAGAGGCTCCATGGCCAGAGCAAAATGTAGAGGAGACAGAGGACAACCTTGCAGTGTCCCTCACTTTATAAAAGCAGGGTGGATGCTTTGCACAATTCAGACCCTAGCCATTGGCTCCACATATAGCAGTAGTTTCAATGCTTGAATCCTCCCTGTCATCACAAATTTGCCAGGGTGGAGAAGAGGTAGTCCCATTCCACTGTATGGAATGCCTTCTCTAGGCCCAGGACCGGGCATGCGGCAAAGGGCCAGAAGGGTGGGGCCTGTTCCAGTACTCTGTACAGTCTGCAAATGTTCAGCATAGTGGTTCTCCCCGGAAGGAACCCATTTTGGTCCCTATGTACCAGCCCCTTCATTGGTCCCTGTAGGCGGTTCGCTAATATGTTCCTCAGTATCTTATAGTTAGACCCTAACATGGATAATGGGCGATAGGAAGCCAGATCTTCTAGGTTATAACCTGGTTTGGGAAGGGAAACCAATTACAACACCTGCATACTCCACCTTATGTCCCACATGTTGAGTTCTGTTTCATTAACACTATACGTTTGCAACTAAGTTCAAGAAGTATCATGTCAATAAAACCAAAGGAAGTATTCCAGATGTAAGGTTGCTTTTAAACACAGATAACCAATTATACATATTTTCTATGCATGCGTTCGCAAAATTCTTACTTTATATATCTTTTAATCAATCTACTTCTATGATCCTTGAGGTTTTTATTAGACACCCACATACATTTGTACAGTTCTAATAAAATTGCTTTGAGTCTGATCCCAGCGGATGCTTGATGTGTACAGAGGATTAGATCTTAATTGCAGCCAATGACACCTTTCTGATCCTGTTGACATCCTCAATACAATGAGCGAGGCCTATGGTGGACCTACATCCAAAATGACTGACACGGTTCGATGGTCTAGTCCCCTTCAATTGTCGGAAAGGCAAGCTACTTTATAGCAGCCTCACAGACCGACGCTGCCGCCATGGGGATACTGTTTTGCGTGATAAATAATGCCTAAAAAGTACATTCGTTTTCTGCAACACTGGTCTCCTCCCTATATCGGAGGTCGAACTATATTTCTGTACTTCCAGCTGCAGAGATGTATGGCCTGTGATTGCTCTACTTCCAATATGGCCAATACAAAATGACAGTCTAGTGCCTCGCGTCCTGGTGGGTACTTCAATGGCCGAAAAGGCGGGCTACTTTGTAGCAGTCAGATGGACGACACCATCAGCATGTGGAAATTATATTCCGTTGTTTTTAAAGCTTAAAAAGTACTTCCCCACTTAATGATCTATTCTGAAACACTGGTCTTGGTGGATCAGAGCTCGAACGATTGTTTTTCCAGGTGCAGCGACGATCAGTAGCAGGTCCAACTAACTCATTTGTAAATTCTGATTAATTAGTGCTGAGGGTCATTCACTTCACCAGTGTGCACTACTTAATTCATATCTGGACTATTCATGCCAAATGACTCACGTTTCATTTATTGCAGAAGGGCTACCCTTCCAAATTCAACAGTTTACACTGCATTGCAGACTTACACTGAGATTACCCATTTGAAAGCTGCTACACAGCTTTCTGTCCTAACTTGAGTATTTGACATACCTTTTCCGAATTATTTGATCTAAAGGACTGCTGGCGGTCCTGTCAAATCATTTTTTTTTATTTACAGACACGATCACAATCAATAGCTGGATTATTTTTTGCGCAATTTAGATTCTCATGAATGCACTGTAATTGCAAATTCAGAATTACTTCCATAACTGAGCACAACAGATCTTAGATTTGCACAGTTGCTAGCGCGTTGTCATGCACACAATGGGTGCACGTCTCTGTTCTCCATTTTTCTTCACACATTCTTGGTGTGAGTTCCGCTTGGGTGGGGGCTAATCTATCTCGGTTGTCTCCCTCTTTTACAAGTGACTACAGGTGTTTTTTTTAATTGACTGTTCTCATACTGCCATCTCATACCCATACAGGGCTAGTTTGTTTTTCTTCTTAAGCATCTTTGGCCTCAGGATGGTCTTGCGGATGGAAACATTCTGAGACTGAAATGTGGATGCATGATCCACATTTCTAGGAAAGGTATTGCGAGTTCCTACTTGGTTGTTCTGTTATATGTTTTGAAACAGACATTTAACCCCTTGGCTGCTGGTCCTTCCCCTCCAAACCCAGTGCTGAGCCCTTTTTTGGCTATTTGAGGTAGTTCGCGCTTAGGCCTTCAGAAATTTTTGTCTACATAAGCTATCCACGCCAAATTTGTGTCCTTTTTTAACAACATCCTAGAGATTCTAAAGGTACCCAGAGTTTGTGGGTTCCCCTGCAGGAGGCCATGAAATTAGCCAAAATACAGCAAAAATGTCAGTTTTTTTCAGAAAAATGGGAAAAAAGGACTGCTGAAGAAAGCATGTGTTTTTTTTCCCCTGAAAATGGCATCAACAAAGGGTTTGCGGTACCAAACTCACCATCTTCCCAGCTTTCAGGAACAGGCAGACTTCAATCAGAAAACCACAGTTTTCAACACAATTTTGGCATTTTACTGGGACATACCCCATTTTTACTATTTTTTGTGCTTTCAGCCTCCTTCCAGTTAGTGACAGAAAGGGGTGTAAAACCAATGCTGGTTCCCGGACAGCTAAACATTTTTGAAAAGTAGACAAAATTCTGAATTCAGCAAGGGGTCATTTGTGTAGATCCTTCAAGCTTTTCCTACATAAAATAACAGCTAAAAAAATATATATTGAAACTGAAGTGAAAAAAAGAGCCATTTCCGGTCATGTTTTCTTCCATGACTTTTTCCAGCTATGGCAGATTTTTTTCTTTTTTTTTTTAAATCTGTTTTATTATTTTCAACACAGAGCATGATTTTACAAATACAAAAACTGGATCGATACAGTACATGATTCAGATGCTAGTAGAGCAGCAGGTTACATATTTACTTATCAAGGTATCCTCTATGCAACGGACAGTGTAGTCAATATCTAGTGTCATAATGTTTTGCCAGAACATGTGGCGTTATTAAGTATCATGAGTACATCGGGTCTATTTCTCACGCCCCAGGTGGATTTGAACATTGCATTCCATCACAAGTATGTTTTCCATTGTGGCCAATATATCCCCTTTTTGCGGTCACCTTCAACTGGTGGGATATGTCAATAAGTCAGTTTTGGTTTCATTGAGACATGTGTAGTAATAATATAATATAGTCTCCTTCCCTGTCAGCAGTACATTCCTGACTTATCCCTGATAGACTTAACAAATGTAGGCCCTGTGAGGTATACTTTCACATTGCAGCATTTCACGGTGGTCGTACATCGTTTTTCGCTTCTAGTTTGGTCACCAGTGCTTCCCATATGTCATATCCCATGTGTGTCTGTACCCTGTCCCGCAATGCTCGCAAAACACGTGTTTCCACTTGCGTCCACCGCAGTGTCAGAGCGCGCCAACTGGATATCTCCGGTACTTTAGATGCCTTTCAGTTCATGGCAATCAAACGCTTGTACTTGATGAATGCTAAGTCTGCAAATTTATGAATGTGTTTATGTTTCTTAACTCTGGTTCTTATTCCTAAAAGGCAGGATTCCGGTACCGAGAGAAACACGTGTTCTGTGATGTCAGACACTTCTGCTACCAAACCAATCCAGGCCCTCATCAAGGGACCACAGTCCCATACCATATGATAGAAATGCGCTGCATGTAGATTGCAACGGGGGCATGCTGATGTGGACGCAGGGTACATGCGCTGAATACAAGATGGGGATAAATACGTCTGGTGCAAAAAATTGAATTGGGTATAGCGGAACCTGGGGTTCTGAGACATTTTCTGTACCTGCTGGAGGGATGGCAGATTTTTTAAAGCAATATAACGTTACGTCTGCTGGACTCTTCTGGTTGCGGGGTATATAGGGCTTGTAAATTCATCAAGAACCCTAGGTACCCAGAGCCAATAAATTAGCTGCACCTTGCAATGGGTTTTCATAGTATACCTGATAAATAGCAAATCATTTGGTGAAATATAAAGCGTGAAAAATAGGTATCAAGGAAACCTTTGTATTTCCAAAATGGGTACAAGATGAGGTTTTTGAGAAGCAGTGATTATTTGCACATCTCTGAATTCCGGGGTTCTCATACTAGCATGTGAATTACAGGGCATTTCTCAAATAGACTTCTTTTTTACACACTGTCTTACATTTGGAAGGAAAAAATGTAGAGAATGACAAGGGGCAATAACATTTGTTCTGCTATTCTGTGTTCTCCCAAGTCTCCCGATACAAATGGTACCTCACTTGTGTGGGTAGGCCTACTGCCCCTCACAGGAAATGCAACATGGACACCATATTTTTAAACTGAAATCTGATGTGTTTTTTGGAAAGTGCTTAGCTGTGGTCCTTGGCCTCTAGCTCAGCCGGCACCTAGGGAAACATGCCAAACCTGTGCATTTTTTTAAATTAGACATCAAGGGGAATCTAGGATGGGGTGACTTGTTGGGCTCTCACCAGGTTCTGTTACCCAGAATCCTGTGCAAACCTAAACATTTGGCAAATAAAACACTTTTCCTTCACATTTTGGTGCTGCAAAGCTCTGGAATCTGAGAGGAGCCACAAACTTCCTTCCACCCAGCATTCCCCCAAGTCTCCCGATAAAAATAGTACCTCACTTGTGTGGGTAAGCCTAGTGCGCGCAAAAGGATGTGCCCCAAAACATAACATGGACACATCACATTTTTCCAATGAAGACGGATGTGTTTTTTGCAAAGTGCCTAGCTGTGGATTTTGGCCTCTAGCTCAGTTGGCACCTAGGGAAACCTAGGAAAGCTATATATTTTTGGTAACTAGACACCTAAGGAAATTCAGAATGGGGTGACTTGTGGGGCTCTCACCAGGTTCTCTTACCCATAATCCTTTGCAAACCTCAAAATTTGGCAAAACAATACATTTCCCTTAGATTTCGATGCTGCAAAGTTCTGGAATCTGACAGAGCCACAAACTTCCTTCCACCCAGCATTCCCCCAAGTCTCCTGATAAAAATGGTACCTCGCTTGTGTGGGTAGGCCTAGTGCCCGCGGCTGGAAATACCCAAAAACACAATGTGGACTCATCACATTTTCCCAAAGAAAACTAACCTGTTTCGGCAAAGTGCCTAGCTGTCGTCTTTGGCCTCTAACTCAGCCAGCATCTAGAGAAACCTAGCAAACCTATACATTTTGGAAAATTAGACATCTAGGGGAATTCAGAATGGGGTGACTTGTGGGGCTGTCACTAGGTTCTGTTACTCAATATCCTTTGCAAACCTCAAAATGTGGTAAAAAAAACACTTTTTCCTCACATTTCGGTGATGGAAAGTTCTGGAATCTGAGAGGAGCCACAAATTTCCTTCCACTCAGCATTCCCTCAAGTCTCCCGATAAAAATGGTGCCTCACTTGTGTTGGTAGGCCTAGTGCCCTCGACAGGAAACGCCCCAAAATGCAACATCGACACATCAAATTTTTACATTGAAAACTGACGTGTTTATTTGGAAAGTGCCTAGCTGTGGATTTTGGTCTCTAGCTCATCCGGTACCTAGGAAAACCTACCAAACCTGTGCATTTTTTAAAACTAGACACCTAGGGGAACCCAGAATGGGATAACTTGTGGTGCTCTCACCAGGTTCTCTTACCCAGAATCCTTTGCAAACCTCAATATTTGGCATAAAAACACTTTTTTCCTCACGTTTCGGTGATAGAAAGTTCTGGAATCTGAGGGGAGCCACAAATTTCCTTCCACCCTGCATTCCCGATAAAAATGGTACCTCACTTGTGTGGCTAGGCAAACTGCCTGTGTCAGGAATAGATCACACAACAGCCAATGTTGGTCCTTACTTGAGGGCAACTGTTGACCTTGGGGTGATCCATTCCTGACTCGGGCACTAGGTACAGGCACTCAAGTGGGGTAGCGTCTTTATCAGGACAGGTGGGGAAACACTGGGTGGTAGGAATTTTGTGAATCCCAGCATATTCCTGTAGTTTGTGTGACAGAAATGCAAGAAAAAATAGAGTTTTTATTCAACAGCTCAGCTTTGCAGGGTATTCTGGGTAAGAAAACGTTGGGGAATCCACACAAGTCACACCTTTGTAGACTGCCCCGGATGTCTAGCTTCTAGAAATGTCTGGGTTTGGTAAGGTTCCCTATATGGCCGCCAAGCCCAGGACCAAAAACGCAGGTGCCTGCCTTACATAACCAGGTTGTTTTGTGATAGATAATTTTGATGTCTCCACAATACTATTTGGGTGGAATTTGGGGCTGAACTAAATTGGGGAGCTCCCCAGTGAGCACTCTCTCTGTGCTTGCCGCCACATGCACCTGCTCTCTGGGTTGGGCTAACCCGCTATTGTCCCGCTGCACAGACTGTACTTGCGAAGGGACAGCAGGAGTGTCTTCATCACCTCCCTCATAATCACTGGAAGAGGAATTATCAAATGGGACTCCAACGACTGAAAAATCACTCCCAGAGTCTGCGCCATTGTCCTATCCCTCAGATGCTGTCTCAGTATCTGCTGTCTCAGTCTCTGATCCTACAACAGAGCTGTCCTGTATAACCCGAGTGAGGGCTTGAGCAGCAGTCATCCAACAAGATGCCATCTCTGCTACTGGCTAAACTGTCGCTCTAAAAGACTAGCCTACGTAGACAGTCACAAAAGTGCTGGTGTGTGATACCTGCAGCAGTAGAGATCACCTTACCTTTGCTTCTTCCCTCAATCACGAGTTCTCTCAAGACACTCAAAAAACAAAAAAGACATTCTATTACTTCACCTTGTCACATACCAATCGTCACTGTCTTTAGCGCCCCTAGCGCCCAGTCCAACAATTATTATTGGTTCTCGCACACCTATTACCTCCTCCTCCGATTCCCTCACTACTACCCAGCAAAAGTGCATTTCATCTCTCCATAGCCCCCCTCGCACATACATTTAATTTGTATTATGGCGCAGGTAATGGCTGACTTTACTAATCCACTCAGCTATTCACATAAAATACAGTTTTGATCCTTGCAGCAGGCATATAAACCTTCTGCGCTACTTTATGGCATCAAAAGTGCCACTAGACAAAAGTGAGATCCTTTTGTAGCAGAAACATAATCACAAGAGTTACTTGACTTTTTTATTGCTGCCTAAAAGCTACAGTTGAAACACGTCAGTTGAAGTATGCGCATTGCTTTCAAGATGCAAGCTGCAACTGCGAGAGAACTGGTGGCGAATATATATATATATATATATGTAAAGAGATCACTTTTACATGTGGGTGTGGGTGACAAAAGTGATCCATATATATACATATATATTAATATATATGTATATATATATATATATATATATATACACACATATATATATACACATCTATATATATATAGAGATCTATCTATAGACATATCTATAGTGGCCCCCAGGGAAACCATACAGTTGTTAAAAAAAAAAATCTCCCACAGGGGTTTGCCCTGCTTACGGGCGAACCCCTGTTAATTTCATCGTATTTTATTTATTTTTTTACACCCCTGGCGGGGCACAATCGTGCCCCCCAGGGGTAAACCTATGTTTTGAAAACAAATTGCCCCTGGGGGGGGTGGCCCATTTGCCAAGGGGGCCGACCCGCCCAGTGAATTCCCTGGTGTCTAGTGGCCAGGAAACCTGTTCATGAAGGCCTTGATGGAAAGGGGAGAATCTGAAATAAGGCTGTATTGAAACGTCAGAAAGGCGCGTTTGGACCGGCTTGCCTGATTGGTGCAAGAAGCGGTCACAAGGCCGCTTCCTGCTACTGTCAGGAAAACAGATAGTGACATCAGCGCGTCTCACGGCGTGCTGATGTCACAAAAGGGCGGGTGAGGGGGTGTGGGGAGACACGGAAGATCTTCCGTGTCTCTTGTTTTTTTTTAAATAAAAATAAAATCCTCTAATACGATGCATCGAAGGATTTTTAACTCCCTCCCTGGTGTCGGCCACTGGTCATGACCCGCACTGTAGCGGTTAAAGACAAACTAGAAAGTGGATATTAGGAGCCACATGTACAAACGTTTGAATTAGCGATTTCCTAATTGCAATTTCCTGGGCATCACAATTAGGAAATCGCTAATTCAAATGTCTGAAACCCTTTAGAGTTTCATTTGTAATTCGAAGTGGGTCGCAAATAGATCTACCTCATGAATATTAATGAGGTAGGTCGCATTTTGCGACCCATTAGGAATTGCAGCCATCACAGGGATGATGGCCTGCTGGGCTCAACAGACCACTATGTCTGTGACTGCTTTTAAATAATGCAATCTTTTTGTTTAAAGCAGCCCATTTTCCTTAAAGGAAAATGGAATGCGTTTAAAAAAAAAAAAATGAAACGTTTAAGTTTCATTTTTTAAGAGCAGGCAGTGGTCCATCGGACCACTGCCTGCTCTTAAAAAATATTTTCCCAACCATTCTCAAGGGGATGGGGTCCCTTAGGGACCTCTTCTCATTTGCGAAGGGGTTACAACCATGTTTTTATTCTGGGTAAACTACTAACGTTTTGCACCTGAATTTTAGTCACAAAAGATTTGTTCATACCTTTCAAATTCGGTATTAAGAAGTGACGCCCTCAACACGCCCCTTCCTAATACTGAATAGCAAAACCCAAATTGCGATTCGGTAACAAGTTACCAAATTGCAGATTGGGCTTTGTACATCCCAAACAGCAATTTTCTAGTTACAAATGGCCCGATTCTGTAAATCAGCCCGTTTGCGACTAGAAAATTGCTTTGTACATGTGTCCCTTAGTATATTGACAAATGTCAAACTGAATGGACTATAACTAACAGAGACATTGATAATTTACTTTGAAACACCTTTCAATTACTTGGCTGTAGACGTACTTTCTTACTTTACTTACAGTCTTTGCCTTTCTGTGTGTCTTTATGTTCCAAATATATATGTTTTGATAAGAGACCTGCAGTCAGGATTTTTTTAATAATAATTTATAACAATACAGTTTGAATTCAAGTCAGATGCCAAAAATATGCATCACTAAAAAATTGCAGAAAAACTTAATATTTCTGTGAATAAAATCCCTTGTTGGCACCGTTACTTTTCTGAATTTTAGTTCCCAAGCTCACAAAGGTATACTGGGTTGTCCCTTGTGTTTGATTCATCACTTTTAGAAAGCTGGCATTTTCTTGTTCTAACCATTTGGTGCCTGCAGCCTGATTCTGGGTCACATGACTGGGTGTAGCTTACAGCTGGTCTTTGTGTATTGCTCCCAGACAATGAGACAAAAGGACAATAAGCCTTGGCAGGATGGGCCACTCTGAGCTAACAAGTGGGAGAAGCTGTCACCAACCACACTTAGCACATCACAAAGGCTCTGCCTGAGATCTCTCACAAATGGCATGTTACTAGGCTATTGTCGTCCTAGAAAAGCTGGAACCACGTCAGATAAGAAGGAGTTTGCCTGACAACTCGGGGGGGGGGTGTGGAAACTTCTAGAAGCTTCCTCCACTTCAAAGTGGACACCAGGTTTAAATGTTGGACCCTAAGACCCAACTCTTCAGTACCCTTCTGGACTTGTGGATACTCTGTGAGGAAGAAAGATTGCTGTACTGGTAATAGGACTGCCACTTTGCTGGACTGCTGCTCTGAAAAACTGCTGCCCTGCTGTGCTGACCTGCTGCCTGACGCCCTCGAGCCTGGGTATGAAGGACTAAACCTGCATTTGTTGAACCCAGGGCCCCACTGAAGCATACCACAACCACATGTTTTTAATAGCTGCACATCATGACATTTCTATCACTTGGTGCCAGACTGCCCTCACCCTAATTGGCAGACTACAACAAAGCAATGAACAAGACATTTGTCAGATTTTCAATATTTATTTCACAAAACATGGTAGTTTGCTTAGTCTTTCGCACACACAAACATATTGTCCTGACGCTTGACCCAAACCCTGTTTTCCACGATGGGTTCTGAGTAAGGCTACAAAAGACATTGGGGGTCATTACAACCATGGCGGTAAAAGCTGCTTACCGCCGTGCAGAAGACTGCCAACACAACGCCGCGGCTGCGGAATTCTGCCACAGCTATAATGACCCACAGCTCGGAATCTGCCAAAATCCAGACACCCACACAAGTCCGCCACACCAAAGGTCAGTGATAAACTGGCGATAACAAAACCTCCACCGTCACGCCAACAGGAATACGCCCACACTATCATGACCTACGAATCCACGCAGTGGTCTTTCAACCGCGGTATTCCATTGGTGGTACACACCGCCGCGCTCAAAACACACACATAATTTAAAAAACACTACCACATTGGACAAATCGAAATACACACACCTGATATACATACACACCATTCCCACACACCCAATACAATATGAAACACACACCCACATCACCCACAAACCCCTACGACAACAATTGCGACAGAAGGCCGGAGAGAGACACCACCAGAAACAACACTAGCATCCACAGGCACTCAACACCATCACTCACACAACATCCACGCACCTCACACAACACATCTCTAAATATCACCCCACACACCATAACACACACCGCCCCACACATCACCTACACCACCCCATGGCACAGCAAAGACACCCCAGGTTTTCTGGAGGAGGAGCTCAGGGTCATACTGGAGGAAATCATTTGGGTAGAGCCACAGCTATTCGGATCACAGGTGCAGCACACCACCATAGCTAGGAAGATGGAGCTATGGCGCAGAATCGTGGACAGTGTCAACACAGTGGGACAGCACCCCCGAACTAGGGATGACATCAGGAAGAGGTGGAACGACCTACGGGGGAAGGTGCGTTCCATGGTCTCAAGACACCAGATTGGGGTTCAGAGGACTGGCAGCGGACCCCCACCTCCTCCCCCAGAACTAACAACATGGGAGGAGAAGGTCTTGGCTATACTGCATCCTGAGGGCCTCACAGGAGTAGCTGGAGGAATGGACTCTGGTAAGTCAAACCTTTAACTACCATATCCCCCACCCTACCTGCATGCTATCACATACCCCCACCCTCGCCCTTACCCCCATCACTCCAACTCCTCACACATGTCCCACTATCACAAACCACGTATCCCAAACCGAAGCCCTGCATGCAACACCAAAGCATGGACACCCATCACCAAAGCATGTCCACTGCACATACCCATATACCCCCCTAAACCATTATCACCGAAGGTCCCACACAAGAATGGAAGCACTGGGGTACAGGGTCACCCACCCCTTTGCACACCATGGCACACAGATGCAATAATCATGCTTTTACACCCCTGCAGGACCACTACCCAACGTCACCGGACAGGAGGGTCCAGACATGTCCACTCCACCCACAGAAGAGGCCCACAGTGATGACAGCAGCTCTGTCCAACTGGATCAAGATGACCAACCCAGCCCATCTGGGACCTCAGGACAGTCGGTTCCCCTCACACTGGCACAGGCCACTACAGAGCTTCCCCCCTCTGGAAACACCAGCACAGCACCCACCCAGCGGGCCCATCCCTCTGTCCCCAGGACACGTCAAGCAACAGAGTGTCCACCACTACAGAGAACTAAGGCTAACCCACCACCCCAACAACACCGGGGACCTGGGGAATTGGTTGTGGGCACACGGCTCAGGGGGCAGAGGCCCAGGAGCACAGGGGAACTGGGAGGGCTGCTGTGCGACAGGGGGAAGACAGGCCCAGGGAACCCACTCTCCAAAAGGCCCTCTCCAACATAATGGGAGCCTACCACCATTCCCAGGAGACGATGGCAACAGTACTGGTCAAGTTTCAGGAGACCCAGCGGCTGCAGGAGGAACAGTATTTGGGGTTCAGGGAGGAACTCGAATCCATCAATTCCACCCTGGGCACCATTGTAGCGGTGCTGAAGGAAATCATCAACACCAGGAGGGACACTGTGGCACAACAAGGGGCCCCTGACACTAGCCTGGACGATGAACTACCCACCACCTCTGCCGGCGCTAGTGGGCAGGAGGCACCGCCACAGGACCACAACACCAGCACCCCACCCCCTGCAGATGGAGAACCACCCCACAAGCGGTCCCTGAGATCTAGGACAAAGACAGAGAACAATGCCAAATCCCCCTCCAAGAAATGAGACCACCCTGATTGTCATCCTTCTGTCCCACTTTGTCAACCTGTCCATCCTTAAACTGCCCTAGCTCCACTTCTTATGCCCCTTTGGACAATGCACCTGTGATACTAATAGACTGGACTCTGCCATGGACATTTCTCCACCATCAACCCTGACCATTTTATAACCCCCTCCACAATTTAGCACTTAAATAAACACCCTTAAATCACAAAACAATCTGGAGTCAGTCTGTGCTTTCGAAAATGTGTATTTGCAATAACTGTGGAAAAATGCTATATCCAATGTAATGTCAACATACCTATGTCACACAGCTTTAGTCCATGCGGAAACAAAGCAGAGGTCACACAGTGGGACCCACATCTGTGAAATCGAAAGGGAAAGTGACAACTCAATGTCCATACACTGGGTGAAAATGACAGACAGATGAGAGGTAGAAGAATTAAATCAGATGTAGCAGGCAGTGTTGTCTTCGTACCTGTGTCTCACTGGAAGTATTGCTGGATCACCGTGTTCCTGTTGTCTAAGTCCTCTTCTTCTGCTTCCTCGTCTTCACTGTCCACAGGCTCCACAGCTGCCACAACACATCCATCTGGACCATCCTCCTGCAGAAAAGGCACCTGTCGTCGCAAAGCCAAGTTGTGAAGCATACAGCAGGCCACGATGATCTGGCACACCTTCTTTGGTGAGTAGAATAGGGAACCACCTGTCATATGGAGGCACCGGAATCTGGCCTTCAGGAGGCCAAAGGTCCGCTCTATAATCCTCCTAGTTCGCCCATGGGCCTCATTGTAGCGTTCCTCTGCCCTTGTCCTGGGATTCCTCACTGGGGTCAGTAGCCATGACAGGTTGGGGTAACCAGAGTCACCTGCAAATGGCGAGGGACAACTGTTAGACACACACTAACTCTTAGGGACATCCCCAGACCCAGACACCTAGTCACACTGTATTGGGTCCATGTCCTCACCTAATAGCCACACACAGTGCCTCTGGAGTTGCCCCATCACATAAGGGATGCTGCTATTCCACAGAATGGAAGCATCATGCACTGAGCCAGGAAACTTGGCATTTACATGGGAGATGTACTGGTCGGCCAAACACACCATCTGCACATTCATAGAATGGTAACTCTTCCGGTTTCTGTACACCTGTTCACTCCTGCGGGGGGGACCAAGGCCACATGTGTCCCATCAATGGCACCTATGATGTTGGGGATATGTCCCAGGGCACATCCCCCACCTGTAAGCAAATCCTCCACCTGAGGGAATACGATGTAGCTACGCATGTGTTTCAGCAGGGCAGACAACACTCTGGACAACACGTTGGAGAACATAGGCTGGGACATCCCTGGCGCAATCCTGCATTGATTAACATTGGACCCCATGGGTCCAAGGAGCCAATGACTATGTACGCCGGCGGTGACGGTATGCACCACCGCGGACGTCACTGCCATTTTCTCTCTGTTCAATCACTTGATACATGATCTTCGACAGGAGAGGACCTTCACTGCAAGTGCTGCTGTGACCTCAGTCTGGAAGAGACAATGGGTCATGTGTCTGGGGAAAGGGCCCCTGCCTTCAGCATGGAGGAGTTGGAGAAACTAGTGGATGGGGTCCTCCCCCAGTACACGCTACTCTACGGTCCTCCAGACAAACAGGTAAGTACACTGTGAGCATGCGGAATGGGTAATGCCTGTGTGGAGTGGTGTTGATGAAAGATAGGGGGGGACAATGAGGCGTGCATGATACGACGGTGAGTGCATGTGCATCATGGCAAGGGTAGGGATGCGGGCCAATGACTGTGACGGTGCGGACGGTTATATCTTCTCCTTTTCCCCTGTACTATTCGTGTAGGTCAGCACCCACCAGAAGAAGGATATTTCAGCGTGCCATCGCCAAGGAAGTCCGGACCCTGGGGGTCCACCACAGACGGAGCACCCACTGCCGTATAAGATAGGAGGACATTCGCCGCTGGAGCAAGAAGACAGCGGAGGCCCAGCTGTGGATGGCCTCCCAACGTGGGAGGGGTGCCCGTCGCACCATGACCCCACTGATGTTCCGGATCCTGGCGGTGGCGTGTCTGGAGTTGGATGGGCGCTTGAGGGCATCACAGCAGCCACAAGGGGGTGAGTGCACTCTCATTCTGCTGATTCAGCGCGCATTGTAGGTGTCTGGGTGGAGGAGGTGGACTGTGGGTTCCCCTAGGCCAGGGTGTGTTTAGTAGGCAAGGTCCCTTCTTAAGGCAGGCCCTGTGGCACCCCACCCCACCCCACCTGTGTTCAGAGCCAACTACACCTAGTCAGGCTCCTGTGACTTCCATGTGTGCAGCAATCGGGCATAGGCCTTGTAACCCATGTCCCTGTGATTAATTAGGGAACTCTAAGTCCACGGCGTAGTGCAGGGGGCTTCTGTGTCTGTAGTGTCCGCCATCTGTAGCAGTATTTGATTCACTCAACATGTCTTTCTTCTGTCTCCCCCCCCTTTTTGTGGTCTCCCTGTTCTTGTGTGCATTAGCATCATCAGGCGAGGAGCAGAGCCAGCGGAGCAGGAGGGAGCTGCATCCCACATGGCCCTGGAGGGCGACACAACGGAGTCAGAAGCCACCAGTGGACGGAGGGCGAGGGGAGCTCCACGGCGGGGACAGGAGCTGAGACCAGCGACACGGACTCCTCCTCTGATGGGAGCTCCCTTGCGGTGGCTGGCCCCTCTGTGCCCACCGCATCTACAGGTACAGCCGCCACCACCCCTACCAGCACTGCCCTCCCAGCAGCCCCTCAGCGTGTGCCCCGTGGCCTCTCACCCAGGAGAGTGGGCATCTCCTTCGCCCCAGGCACCTCAGACCCTGCCCCAGTCAGCCCTGCTGCCCTCAGTGAGGAGACCATTGAACTCCTCAAATCCCTCACTGTTGGGCAGTCTACCATTTTGAATGCCATCCAGGATGAGGAGAGGCAGTTGCAACAGACCAATGCATACCTGGAGGGCATTCATTCTGGTCAGGCAGCCCAACAGCAAGCTTTTCAGACTCTGGCCTCAGCACTGATGGCAGCCATTGCCCCTGTCTCTAGCCTCCCCCTCCAACTTCCTCCACACAGACCCAAACCCCTGTACCTCAGCCTATCCCAAGCACACCATCAGACCAGCATGCACACACGTCAACACACAAGGGAAGCTCAGGCAAACATAAGCACCACACATCCCACAGGCACTCATGCAAGCATCATACACATGCAGACATATCAACATCCACTGCCTCCACTGTGTCCCCCTCCTCCTCGTCTCCCTCCTCCCTCCCAGTCTCGTCTCCACTCACACCTGCATGCACTACATCTTCAGCCACTACTTCCATCACCAGCACACCCACCACCACACCCCGCTCACGTGCAGTCACCACCCCCACTACACTTCACACATCCCCTGTGTCCTCTCCCAGTGTGTCTGTGAGCCCACCTCCCAAGGTACACAAACGCAGCCACACACCCACCCAACAGCCATCCACATCATGACAGCGTCCAGCCCATGCACCTTCACCCAAAGTTAGCAAGCGTACACCTCCTACAACCACTACCTCTTCCTCCACTCCCAAACCCCCTCCATCTACCCGTCCCAGTGTGTCCAAAAAACTTTTCCTGTCCAACCTTGACCTCTTCCCCTTATCTCCCCAACCCCTTCAGTCTCCTAGGGCCCGCCTTTCCAGGTCTCAAAACAGCACCTCAGCCACAACATCTGCGGGAACAGTGGTGCCAGTAGTAACCGGGCTCTGGAGTGCGCCAAACAGCAGGGCAGCCAGTGTGCCAAGGAGCCAGACCACGGACAGTCCCTCACCTCAAAAGCACAAAAGGCAAAACATCTACCACCAAAGCCTCTCCCAGGGGTACAGTTGGGAGTGGGAAGACAGCTGCGCCACCATCCAAGGTGGGGAAGGGGCACAGAAAAACAGGCAAGTCGGTGAAAACCTGCACGGAGGACAAGAACTCCACCAGCACCGCTGCCAAGGACACCGCCGCCACAAGCACCGCTGCCAAGGACACCGCCGCCACCAGCACCGCTGCCAAGGACACCGCCGGCACCAGCAACTCTGAACAGGACACTGCCGTCACCAGCACCGCTGCCACCAGCACTGCTGAACAGGACACCGCCGCCACCAGCACCGCTGAACAGGACACCGCTGCCACCAGGACCGCTGAACAGGACACCGCCGCCACCAGCACCGCAGGCCAATGAGCGCTAAGGCTTCCGACGCTACTAAGGCCGCCACGAGCAGGATAAATCACTCTGGGCACAAGGCCAGAACCAGTGGAGATTTACATCCACTACCTCTGTCCTTGGCAGGATGAAGCACTCTGGACACAAAGCCCCCTCCAGAACCAGTGGAGTATCACATCCACTACCTCAGTCCTTGGCAGGATGAAGCACTCTGGGCACAAAGCCCCCTCCAGAATCAGTGGAGTAAGGCATCCACTTGAGAGACTGTGGCTTTGCACTCCCCAGGATGCAGCAGTGGGCAACCCACCTACTGGAAAGACTTGAGAGACTGTGGCTTTGCACACCCCAGGATAAAGCAGTGGGCAACCCACCCACTGGAAAGACTTGTGAGACTGTGGCTTTGCACTCCCCAGGATAAAGCAGTGGGTAACCCACCCCTGGAAAGTCTTGTGAGACTGTGGCTTTGCACTCCCCAGGAAAAAGCAGTGGGCAACCCACCCACTGTAAAGACTTGTGAGACAGTGGCTTTGCACTCCCCAGTATAGAGCCATGGGCATGGAGCCCCCTCGTGGATCAGGCATTGTGCACTCATCTGGCTGAGGTGCCCCCCTTTCCCTTCCCCCTGAGGTGCCTGTTGTATTTCTATCTGATGCCGCAGCAGTGTTCTCTCCATTTTGATCGGGTATTGAGTGTGGGCCTCACCAATGCATTTTGGGCCCAGTGGTCCATGGACTATGATGGTGGAATACCTTGGACTTGTATTCTTGGAGTATATATTTGTTTATAGTGTAAATATTTATATATATATATATATTTTTTTTATTACTGTATTTGAATAGATTACAAACGTTCGACTCATTTCCTTTTGTCCTTGCATTCTTCCAGGGGGGTTGGGGGCTGTAAATGTAATGTATCTACATGTACGTGTGTGTGTGTTGTAGTGGGTGAGGGTGGGGGTGGGATTGTTGCGTGTTGCGTGTGTGTGTGTCACTCTTTTTTCCCTCCCCCTCCCCTATTTCGTAGGTGCAGTACTCACCGTGGGCTTCGCCACCGTCTTTGTTGTTCCTGGTAGAGGAGCAGGAAGATAAAGGCTGGGAGTGTCTGGAGCTCGGGTTCCATGGCGGCCTGGTTCCTCGTGGGGTATGTAGAGGTGAGCGTTTTCCCTTTCAAGTCCTGTTTCCACCGTGTTTTTGTTTGTGGTGAATCCACCCCGGAAAAGGTGGCGGGTTGGCCTGTTGTAATACAGTGGGCGGAACCTTGTCTTCCGCCTGTCTGTTGGCGGTTACCGCCGCAGTGTTTGTTTGTACCGCCATGGTGGTCGGAGTGTTAAAGTGGCTGTCTATGTTGGCGGTTTTCGCCCCAGTCGTGATTCCATTTTATTTACCGCCGGCCTGTTGGCGGTTTTACCGCCGCTTTAACACCGACCTCCAGGATTGTAATGACCCCCATAGTTTGGTTTTCTATGGGTCTGAGCAGGGTATCCACACACTTGACAACAAGGAATGTTTCGGATATGGGAATGTCCATGGGAGATGTCTGCACCATTTCTCAGTATGGTTAGCACCCAGGGGACCGATCAAACTCAGACATTTCTGAAAACTAGAGTCTTGGGGGGAATCCACAGTGAAGTGGCTTGCATGAATTCCCAACACATTTTATTACACATCACCTGAAGAAAATGTCAAAGTATGGGCACAAGTTCTACCATCCAATCTTCCGACACTTCTTCAAATGAAACCTGCACCTACATGTGTGAAGTGGGTCTATTGCACTGGGCAGGAATAGGCCGAAATTGTGACCATTTCAAAACCACATTGATACAATATTGACTTCCCATGGTCACATATTCGGCCTCTTTCTGTCACTTACCATAGGCCCTGTGAGGTAATGTTTTTATTGGTAGCAGTGCAGGAACACTTGGTTTTGGGAGTATTGCTTTCCACAAGAGGTGGGGTGGAGGGAGCAGGGACGTTTTCTTAGGCTAAAGAAAATCATATAAATAGCATCTGGGTCCTTTCTGTGGCACATCCACACTGCTCTCTCCTTCCTCTCCTTATACTAATACTTCATTTAGAGAGAGGAGCATCAGGTGCTGTCTGAAATTGCATCAGGAAGTAGGGATTCGAAAAGGAGGGACATAGAACAATCCTAATCCTTCACCTTCCAATCCCCACCCCATGGTTCTCTTCTTTTTTAGCAGGGTAGGGTATAGGATGGGAAAGAGGGTTGCACAAGCTGGGCAGCTCCTCATACCTGTCCCTGCTACTTCCCTCCAGCCAGCAGAAAAAAGAAGCTTTAATTGGTGGGCATGACTAGGAAAGAGCAAAGAGAAGTAATGGAAAGGGAATTCATCCCAGGCCCATCAACATATGTGTGACATTACTAATGATGGTAAAAGATAGTCTACAACCCTTGGAAAGTGATCTTTCTGTGAGATGAAAACATCTTACAAGACGAGAAGCAGATTATTCTGACACATGGCTTTTCACACGTAATGTACTCTCACATCTTGAAAGAATTTACTTGTTGGAAAATGGCCCTCTCTGAAGGGTCACCACAAACTTTTTTGCCTTCCTCCTTCTCTTTTTCTGACCTCATTTTTGTTGGCTTTAGGACTATAGACACTAGCACTGCTAACCTGTGCTAAAGTGCATGTGCTCTCTCCCTAAAACATGGTAAAATTAGCTCATACCCACTTGGCATATTTAATTTACTTTTAAGCCCCTAGTAAAGAGCACCATATGTGCACAGGGCTTGTAATTTAAATGCTACTAGTGGGACTGCAGCACTGATCGTGCCACCCACATAAGTAGCACTTTAATCATGTCTCAGGCCTGCCATTGCAAGGCCTGTGTGTGCAGTTTCACTGCCACCTCAACTTGGCATTAACAACTACTCACCAAGCCTTAAACTCCCCCTTTTCTACATATAAGTTACCCCTAAGGTAGGCCCCTAGGTATCCCATCGGGTAGGGTGCTATGTAAGTAAACGGCTGGACATGTACGTATGTGTTTTACATGTCCTGGTAGTGGAAAACTCACAAATTCATTTTCCACTACTGGGAGGCCTGCTCCTCTCATAGACTAGCATTAGAACTGCCCTCATATACTTTTAAGCAGTAGATTCCGATCTGAAAGGTGTAGCCCTGTCGTGTTTAGTATGGCCATAATGGTAATCGAAAATCCTGCTTACTGGTGAAGCTGGATTTTAGTAATACTATTTTAGAAATGCCACTTTTAGAAAGTGGGCATTTCTCTGCACTTACTGCCATCTGTGCCTTACAGCCCATCTCCAATCCACATCTGGTCTGTGCTGGTTGACAGCGCCCCTTGTGCATTCCACCCAGACAGCCATAAACAAAGGACACTCAGTCACATCAGCATTCATCTGCATACTGAATGGGTCTCCACGGGCAGGAAGGGTAGAGGAGCTCTCTCTTAAACTTCAAGGCCAGTGACCTGCCCTCACACAAAGGACTGATAAACCCCCACAGGGACATGGCAGACAAGACTGGGCTGAAAGGGGAACTTGTGCACTTCAAAACCACTCTTTGAAGTTTTCCCCACTTCAAAGGCATTTTTGAGTATAAATACTGGGTCTCTAACCCCACCAAATCAGACACTTTTAGATCTACACCTGGACTCTGTCAGAGGGTCTGCTTGGCTGCCCAAAGGACTCATCGGGACTGCTTTGCTAAGAAGGACTGCTGCCCTGCTTCTTGCCCTGCTGTCCTATGACTCTGCTGGAAGGACTCTGCCTTCCTTACAAGTGCTCTCCAAGGGCTTGGATTGAGCTTGCCTCCTGTTCTGAAGTCTTAGGACCACAAAGACTTCACCCCAGAGAAGACAATCCCTGTGCATCAGAAAATCTACGCAATGCCTGCAGAAATCAACGCAGTGCCTGTCTCATGGTTGAAAATTGTGCAGCTTTGCCTACCGGATCAATGTAGCACCTGCTTCTTCTACCAGCGCGATGCATCACCTTGCAGAGTGGAAAGAAATGACGCATTGTCTTTGCTGCTCTGGAAATTTCAATGCAGCGCTGTATTTTTCAATGTATCTTCTCCTTTTACTGAGGCTCTCATTATCCTAATGAGGATACTGAATTTGGGCGGCAGAATCACCCGAACTGTGGAAAACTGAGTCCAATCACACACCGTGTGAGAAATGTCAGCCTAGTCCGGGCTTTCTGGCTAACTACCAGTGCATCATCTCTGCCCAAGAGCAGGGATGATTGTGGCAACCAGGCACTTGACAGAAATGAGTCCTCAGGGGAATCGTGGGCAATCAGATCTCCTCCTTTTCTCTCAGTTACATTAGTCTCACATATGCAAAGACATACAGAGGCAGAGTATGGTTCAATAAGGTTTATTGAATTAACTGCAACTTAGATAAAATGGCATGAATTGCAATAACTAGGATGATAAAAGACAGTAGATGCAAAATGTTGACAAGAAGAGTGAAACACAAAAACAGTCACACCATACTGTCACTATGCGTAATATATTTGTTTCCTACCTAAACAATTTTAGCGCACAGCAAGATAAGCCCTAATCCGCCCTTCAGGTTCCCCCCTGGGAAGACATCATCCCCTATACCTGAGCAAGGAAGCCTGTTGTCTAGAAAGACACCATCCCCATGTAGGCCAGGGATCCGGTAATCTAAGCAAGCAGCTGTAGCGCAGGCAATCGGCGATCAGCATGCAGTAGTGGTCATCTGGCTGGAATCTCCCTCTAAGGTGTATGGGACAGAGAAGTGTGTTTATACTTAAACAACTGATGTTATGAGAAAATGTTCCCATGTAAGGATGAGTGTGTTTAAGTGAATGTTAGAGACACAGCGTACCACTTTGCCGGCAGCTCTATCTGGTTGCAGCCTTGAGGAAAGCACATAATGAAAAGAATGTCCTGCTAGAAGCACAATGCTTTCCTAGGCGAAAGATAAGGAAAATAAAGCAGCACTGCAAATGTGGCCTATGCTAGAAAAATAAAACAAAGCTGAACTGAGCAAAAGTGTACAACGGCAGGCCAAGTTGCTAAAATAAGGTGTCTAAAAACATGGCTGACATAGCTATATAGCACCCTCCCCTTGCCGGTTTAAAGGTGAATATATCCTTAAATTGAAAACATAAAAGGCGACTAAAAACTATTCATAAAAGCATATATACTCGAATGTCAATAATGACAAGTTAAAAGACTCTTGAGCACGTGGAAAAGTAAAAAGGGCAATTTAAAACGTCAGCAGTGGTGCAAATAAAACCAAATTTGAAAGTCAGTGTCATCTTTAAAATTTACAATTATATCCGAGACAATTGAAGCCAAGAAATATTCCTCTTCGGCAGGTGGTAAGGTAGCCAAATCGTTGCCAAGGAAAACCAAGGAGCACTCATGTTCCAAAGCCTCAGCTCCAGCTGAGGCAGCAGCATTCCGTGCTGTGCCCGATGTTGGGTTAAGAGCTGCATGATCCAGGAAGGGCAACTCAAGCAGCTTCCTGTAGCAAACACACCCTCAACGCACATGTCTGGTAATGAGCCCTTAGCGAGAACATCAACAGATCAGCATCCAATGAAAGCAAGAGCTGTGTAGAAAGGCACACTTTTAGTGCACATTCGAAAAGGCACCAAAGGCATTGAAACACGGTCTGCACACAATCCAAAACTGGTCTGAATGACAGAGACCAGTTGCACTCTAGTTCTTCCAGGAGTGGTACTCTGAAATAATACATCATACGGTCACGACACAGCTGTGCTGGTGGAAGCGCTTTCAGTACTCCTTGTTGTGAAGGGACAGTCATTGCAAAGAACAAATAGCAACAGCAGGATTCTACCTATTATAGCCAAAGAAATAAAATATTTCCTAAAAATACTCGACAATATTGAGTGTATGGCTGAAGGTATTAAGCCAAATATAGAGGAAAAGGTGTGAACAAAACCAGAACCTTAAAGAATTGTGCAATCCCTGTACTACTGGATGTGTTAAATAGTCGTCCCATGAGTTCACCAAAGTATTCCTGCAGATGACCTCGCAAGTTAAAGCACATAGGTCTCACGCGCAGATGTAAGCGCCACGTTTTTGAAACAATAGAGCCTTGAGTCTGCTCAACTTGTTAAAATTCACATTTGAAGTAGCAATATGAGGCCAAATATCTGCTACTTTTGCCTGTCGTTTAGGAGGAAAAAGGACATTTCCGCAACAGGTGACAATTTATGAGACCGAAACGACATAAGCTATTCTGGCTCGCATTCCAGAACAGGTCTCACTGTTAAGGAGCACATAGCTCCCATTCACGAGCACCTGAAACGCAGATCTAATCAAGGGGACTGGAACTCCCTTTAGATAGCAAGCTAAGTTCGCTGCCGAAGCGTTACACGCCCTGTGCAAGGACAATTGCTTACCAACCATCGAATGGCTCACAGAAGTCTTGCATTCACTGCTGGTAAGAAAAACCTCTTTCATGCCATTGAAATATTTGTACGGAAAGGGAAGCCTCCCACCTGGTGTATCTAACTGTCTCCTAGCCCTTCATATCTGCCTACTTGAATATGTTTCAAGCAGGATCTGAATTGAAGTGCTGAAATAGGCAGATTAATAACCCCATGCATTAACCATTCAGCAGATGGTATTTCAGCCACAGCAAAAGGCAACTTTTCTTATTTTTTCGATGTTTAGCATGACATAAATCGCTTCCTTCATAGCCATTATTTGTTATTGTTGCATTAAATTAAATGTTGAAAATATGTCCCTTGCGCTAACGTGTTGCCTGGAAACGCGACCTGCTTTCAGTGTTTATAGTGTCCAACCTAACTGCATAATGGACCTTAGCTGGCTCTATCCATGTTGTAAGGATGACATGTTGCTTTGCACTGTGTCTATTGCTGAAGAAACAATGTTGTTTAAAGTGTATATGCGGTCGGTCAAGGTGTTAATCCCGTTATCTACAATGGCTAATGCTTTCTGTAAATTGTACTGATCTATTTGCCTTAACGGGCAGCAGGTTCTTGTTGGAAAAGTTTCCAAATTTCATTATATACTGTATAAAAGAAGTGCTTTCTATATTATCTTCTGGGGCCTAACAGGAAATCCTGCAAATAGACAGGAGACTGAGGTGTTCTTTAACAGCATCTCGTGAGGAACTTTTTAACCATTTCTAGCATAATTTCCCTACATTGTATGTTGTTACTATACACAAATGTTCTGATGACACATATCGAGGGTCTGGCCTATTTGTTCTAAACCCCACGTGGAGTTTACAAAATGTGCATGACAACCACTGGTGTCTACTGTCCACAATAACCACCCAATAGGACATGAAAGTGATCTGTTAAATATTCATTTTTGGATCCACTCATCGAGCTGATCTTAGTTGCATTAGTGTATTTTTGCCATTTGTAAAATTTAGCAGGAGTAGGGATACTGAGTGTATTCAAGTCTTTAATTTTTGCCAAGCCTACACAACTTCTCTGGTGTACAGTTTCATTTGAAAATATCATTTGAACAGGTATCAGGCATGCTCTGAATAAAGCTTCCTTTCCCCTTATTTGCCAATGCTTAGTTCCCCACACACTTTTTAAGTCAATCGACTTCAGCCAATATTCATAGCCATCTATAGCCAACCGGGAAACAAAGGAATCAATTCTGTATCAGTGAATAAATGTTGACTTTCCATTACTGGCAGTTAAAAAAAATATGATTCAGCATTTTTCACATTGTGCCCAGAAAAACAAACTTTTCAGAATGCATTTTGGAACTCCCCACTGCGGAGTCGGACAGTGTTTCCATTGTGTATAATTAAAAATAGTATTTGGGGTACTTGCTCTGTGAATGAAATGATGTCCATAATATTATAACAGAACATATCTCCATAATTTTCTCCTCATTGATAAACTTGCTCACGTTCAAATACAGTGAAATATTGCAAATCAGACACCATACACTCAACTGTTTTTACACCCTAATCATCAGAAACAACTCCGGGTGTTATTACATCATTCATGGAAAGTTTAAACAGATATGGAATTTGGATGACTCCGTCGGGCCATATGCATCAAATGATACTTTATACAAAACAATCCCATCAGGAATTGGTATGGCTGAAATGTTCACTAGGGAAAAGTCTCTGCGGACCTTACGGGAGGAAAAATGCAGTTTTAGGACTTCATCCACCAGTTCAACTGTAGCGCATTCAGGAAGGTAATGAACACGTATTAGTAAAAAGAAGACGATCACAAACCCACTCCACAAGAGAAAGGCAAGTACAGCTAGTAAGAGCCACAGATAGTTCCATGGAAGGATAAAATAGTTAATTTTGAGCCAAATTATCAGCTTACTTGCTTTTGACTGTTGTGTTGCAGAAAAGGCAGATGAGCCGGCGAAAGTGTCATTGATGTCGGCAAAATATCCAGAAGCAGTTCGTGCAAAAACAGGAGACATGTTTGGTAGGGGAGAGCTGCCAGAAGTCTTTATAGTAGACTATTCCATTAGTTTGTGTTGAATTTGAGTAGAAACGCTCAACATTGTTGACATTACTTGTCGCAGAAAAAGTTAATGGTACAAATGAAAGATAATTTTTCACCTTCCCCAAGCTTGGATAGGTGTCAGGGTTGCTGCTTAAAACCTGTAGAGGAACATACTGTGAGAGGGATTTGGGTACTTCCCAGGAGTCCTATAGGTCTGCTGTGCAGGATCGGGCATATGGTGTAGTTTGACATTGTAGATGGAGACAAAGCGATTTTCTTTAGAACAAGGGAGTGGTGGTAGAATGACAGTTCTGGTTCCGTGTACTCCCAGGACTGGAACCGGTGCACAATAGTAAGGACCAAACTCTTTTTTTGCAGCAATGTTTTCACGCACTAGGCCCCCAACTTTAGGAACCCAGCCTGTAGGTGTTATTGGTACATCCCTTATTCCCAAGGAGGCACCACTGGCGGGTTGTCGCCACAGAACTGTTGTAAGTCCTGCAAGACAGTGACACATTCATTTATGTCAAAAGGTGTATCTGCCACTTGCGCGCCAGGACCATCAAGATCTGGAACATACATTTGTGCTCCAAACAGGCCTTCGTATGAGGTATGGCCCTCCCAGGGACCTTCTGGGTGTATTATTAAGTGCTCTCTGGACTCCATATAGGTGATTAAGCCAACTGCAACCCTTTACCTAATAATCTAGCGGTTAAGGATTGCTTTAAATCCTGGTTTCTTCGATCCACAACATGATTTCCTTCAGAATGAAATGAAGACAAATAATACAGTTGAACCCCTAACGAAGCCATGGCGTCCATGAAAGCCCTTGAGGTGAAAGCAGGGCCCTGGTCCGAGTGGAAAGTCGCAACTGCATATGTGTTGATAAAGACTTGAAAATCTTTAATAACAGTTTGAGCGTCAGCCGAACATTCTAGCCAAACCCATAGAGATCTGGAGCACGAGTCAACAGTGACTAAATTGTATATGTATGCACTATCAGGTGTCAGGGACCATAATGGTACAAGTACACACATTGTAAAGGTTTCTTGGAAATTAGGAGGGGTGCCACCAGTGGGCATTTGACGATGGACCCTTTTATTTGCTGGCAGATGTCACAGATAAGGACATATCATTTGGTATGTTTGTATAGACCTGGCCACCATTAGAGGTGCTTGTAATGATATTGTAACTGCCACCAGCATGGGCAGAAGCAACTCCCTCGTGCACTGCTTTGATCAACTCTGGTCTTGGATCTTAGTTGGGGATCAAACAATCACCCACTCCCGGTATAATTACTAAGGCAGTATTGAGGCTTGATATGCGGTAGGAATATTTTGCAGGATATGCCTTGGGCATGGGCTTGCTGTCAGCCGAAGCTTTCACACCAGCTGGTGTTTCATCATTCAATTTTGTTCTAGAATTAGGTATTACGCAACAGATGCCATGGCTACTGTTGATTTCTCTGCTTCATCAGCCAAGGTATTGCCAGCAACATGTATTCCAACACGCTGATGTCCCAGTGTATGTACAACAACAATATTGGGTACCATTTCCTTCAGATCCACTACTTTCCCACCACAGGAGTCTGTGTTTGATGGTGTTACATTTTGAATCTCTGAACCAATTTGGTGCCAGTACAGCAGATATTCATTGACGGACTAGACACAATAGTACGATTCACAGAAGATTAATGTTAACTGTTCCGGATCCGTGTGTTCCAGTGCCATCACCAGAACCTTGAGCTGTGCTAATTGTGCAGTGCAGTACTCTAGGGTCTGCGTGTAAGATGGAATTCACCATCCTTCATGTTGTCACTCACAGTCGTGCAAGCAGTGGAGTATTGCTGTTTTGTGTCTAATACGGGTTGGGATGAGCCATCAGTGTACATTATTATTTGATATTGTTCAATAGGCAGTGTGTTTGCTTAAACAGGGTATTCAAGTTCATATTGCAATAATTTTTGAGTATGTCATTTTGGGTCAAGAATATAGTCAACATCAGTGGTCGGCAGAAATGTTGCCCATTGAATCCGACGTGGACGTAGTGCTTTTGCATTAGGAACACTAGCTTTGGTGACAGCCTCAAGGGCTGGGATCAGAGATACACATGCATTTCCCCTGGGCCAGAGGTCTCTCTTTAATGACAGCCATCTGAACAGCAGTGAGAATTTTCTCTGTGGAGGCACAGCGTTAATCTGCTGTAGAATATAAATGTGATTTATATGCTATCGGGAAAGTCTCACCCTCATTGAATATTACATTGGTGAAACCAATGGCACCAGCAATTACTCTGATGGCCAAGTGTGTTTTGTTGTCCCGTGTGTGTAAATGTTTAGCTGCAAGCAAGACTTGTTGCAATGCAAGAATGCGTGTGTTCGACGGTCCAACAGTTGCTTGAAAAGTCAGGACATATTGAGTCATATAATGGTTTTATGCACTGTGCATAATCTGGGATGTATGTTGTGCCAAAGTTTAAAAAGCCCAACAAAGACTGAAGCTTTTTGATAGTGTTTGGAGATTGCAGTTGTGTGCATTTTTCTAAAAATTGGGGCACTACGCTCTTGCCTTCATCTGATAATTCATATCCCAAAAACATTTAGTTGAATGTATAGCCTATTCGGCAAATCCCACAACAATGCAGGCAACCCGTCTTACATGTTGTATGAGGTCATCATCTGTAAGGTAGATGTCATATACGCAGGACAACGCCTCAGGGTCAATGTCAGGTAAAATAGAAGTAACACAAGCTGAAAACAGTCCTGGACTGTTCTTGTACCCTTTGTGGGAGACGGCAAAACCTTTTTTCTGAGCCTAAAGCGCTGAAACTTGGTAATTCCCTACTTTCAGGCGATATATTTTGGTAGAAATAAATGTTGGAAATATCCAAGGTTGTTTTGTATTTTTTGTGCACTATATTGTTTATAAGTTCTGTACTGTGTGCATTTTGCATGTCAAATGTGTGTGTATGATTGTTTAAATGTCTGTAGTCTAAGTCTCTTCTATATGAATGGTCCGGTTTAGCTACAGGGAAAAATTAATTGGTGGGACACAGGGTTCATTGGTGAAACACCGGGTTTGATTACGCCCTGATACTCTAGCTGTGTGAGGATTTACCTCACAGGTGCTTTAGCTTCATGCTTTATTGGATATTGGGGTTGAGGTTGAGGTTGGGGTTGGGATCTAATTGGTATTACATGATAGGGGGAATCTTTATCCCACCCTACGTGGTTGCGATATAAAGCGGGTACCTGCACCTGAGCCCAATCAATGGCTAAGTCTCCCAGAGCTGTTTAGAAACAAGCGGTGAGAAAGAGGCTTCAATTACCTCTTCCCCATAAGGGAGATTATGGACAAATTCTGGTGGCCAATCTTTTTCAGCTAGCAAAATATCATAAATGGTAACAATGCGATCCCAAAATATGTGGCCTATTGTGTGGTCAATGTCTCCTTCTAATTGTATAGATACTTTATACACCCTGCTGGGTGTGGAGATGCGCATGTCTACAGTGTCAACTTGTAAAAAGTCATAGTTGCTTTCACCTCCAGATGCTCTTGAAGAAATTCCAGCAAACTATTGTGACCTCTGCAGTGCTGTCTAGCAGTGCAATTACCCACTTCCTGCACTTCAGTAAAGCTCTTTTCCTGAGTGGCATGTCCCGAGTGGCATGTCGTATAGCAATCGCTGCCACTTTTTTCTTTTTGAATTTGGGTTTTTGTTGGGGAAGTTTCTCTTCTTTCTTAACATGAACTTCGGGAGAGCGTTGTGAGTCCTTTCTCAGTTTCACGTATCCAGTTTGCTGCTCTGACCGCCCACTTCTCTCACTGCATTTATCCGGTGAGACCTGAAAGGAATGAGATTGGCGTGTATTGGTATATTGATATCTGTCAGGCATTTTTATATTATATCTATTTCTGAGATTATAGCAATTATTAGGGGTCTCCTATGCGGAGATTTTCCCCTTTCTTTTTTAGGTGTTTTTTTAATCCCAGTATTTTTTGGAACCTTCAGATGCTCGCTTGGTAGAATCTTTATTAGATTTACCGTGTAATTGTGGTTTAATAGGTCTGGCCCCCAGACTATCTCGACCAATACTTGAGTATGTCTCAACAATAATCTTTGGCAGATCGCCTTCTTGATCCTGTACAGGAATGTCCCAGAGCCGCATACGCACTGCTAGTGCAACTGCTTCCTTTTTAAGATTACTTAATCTTATTGAAGATATAGTGGCAACATTGCCCATTAATTGCATACCAAGTCCAGGGCCAGGGCAGCCCCAGATTCATCTTGAATTTCTTTTAACACTTCCAGAAGATTGTCAAGTGTTGATGTATCATGTGAGGTAGTGTAGAGTGTGACAAATACCGTGCCCTATGTATTGCAGTTATCTACTGTGGGAACCATCCCAAATGGCAAGCACATGGTCAGAATTCTATGTTTATCTTGAGGTTCCGTATGGGGAAAAACTGCTTCCAGTGCACTTATTTTTTGAGCTAACCAAAACGGAATCTCCTTCCATTTGGCGGGTACCTTACCCATGATCGAATGTACAGTTGCAGGGTTAATGCCAGCGCGATTGCATGTGGTTGCGCTCGGACAGCATGTGCTATGTTAGTATTTAATGTCTGCATTACAAACTGTACTAACAGTCTGTATATTGCCGTAAGCTTATTGTATAAGTGGCGGGCCTCAGCTACTGCCAGGATTGCTGCATCAGGATCCAATGTATATGTTGCCAATAAGGGCCAGGTAGGGCCATCATTGCTCAGAGGACCTAACCTAACATGTAATATTGTATGTGGTATGGTGCCATCAAGCCAGTTATTATGGTCTTGATAAGATATAGGTATCTCTAAGTATGCATAAGCTTCATATTGTACAGGTATGCTAGCAGGTGTGTTGTGATGAAATGTGTTAGTGTTCCCATCAACTGCTGGAAAAATGACTCAAGAATAAAATATTTCTGTTCTGTAGGTTTGATGATCCTCGACTACAAATGTTATTGGACCCCCCGGCCTGTGAGGCCATTTGCTAATAAATGAGCAGTGAAGGGTTGTTGCATGTTTACTGCAATTGGTACCCGTTGTGGTTTGCCATGGTAATGGTAACAGTATTTGTTCAGAGAAAAGAACACCAAATGGGGATTAATCCGCTTAAGGTTCGAGGTTGAACAACTTACAGCATTGGATAGGTACTACCTACCTAGCTGAGGAGGAAATCCTCAATACCACGGATGTCTCCATTTATAGAATTGAGGTGCACTTAGCACGTAGTGAGGCAGAGATACTCAGGAGGATCTGAAAATTAGTGCCTGACCCCACGTATGGCGCCCTGTTGCATAGGCTCTCATTATCCTAATGAGGCTACTGGAATCGAGTGGCACAATCACCTGAATTGTGGGGATCTGAGTCCAATCCCACACCATGTAACAACTGTCGGCCTAATCCAGGTTTTCCGGCTAACTAGCAGCGCCTCATCTCTGCCCAAGAGCAGGGACGATAATGGCAACCAGGTGCATGACAGAAATGACTTAGGCGAATCGTGGTCGATCAGACTTCATCCTTTTCTCTCAGTTAGATTAGTCTCACATATTCAAAGACAAACAGAGGCAGAGAATGGTTCAGTAAGGTTTATTGAACATCTTAAATAAAATGGCATGAATTGCAATAACTAGGATGATAAAATACACTATAAGCAAAATGGTGACAAGAACAGTGAAACACAAGAACAGTCCCGGCATACTGTCACTATGCGTAGTATATGTGGTTCCTACCTAAGCTATGTTAGAGGCCAGCGTGACAAGCTCTAATCTGCCCTTCAGGTTTCCCCCCGGTAAGACATCATCCCTCGTACATGAGAAAGGAAGCCTGGTGTCTAGAAAGACACAATCCCCATGTAGGCCAGGGATCCGGTAGTCTATGCAAGCAGCTGTAGTGAAGGCAATCAGCATGCAGTCGTGGTCATCTGGCTGGAATCTCCCTCTGTTGTGTATAGGACAGAGAAGTGTTTTTATAATAAAACAGCTGATGTTCTGAGAAAATGTCCCCATGTAAGGATGTGTGTTTCTGTGAATATTGGAGACACAGCGTACCACTTTGCTGGCAACTCTTTCTGGCTGGTGAAAAGAATGCCTTACTAGAAGCGCAATGCTTTTCTAGGCAAAAGAACAACTAGATGAAGAAAATAACACAGCACCGTAAATGTGGCCTATCCTAGAGAAATAAAACAAAGACAAACTGTGCTAAACTGCAAAATGGCAGGCCTAGTTGCTATAATAATGTGTCTAAAAACATGGCTAAAATAGCTATACACTCCTCGCGGCCCCGTGTGTCGTTATTTTATCCCGTACTGTATTTTACAAGGATATAACCACTGATTCTTAACAATTGAGACTCATTTAAACCTTTAAAAAGTGATATCTCAACTTGTGCATGTTGGATTTTTGTTATTTTTATCCCATTTTATTCAGGTAAATATTATCTATTTTTCTAAACCTGTATGGTGTATTTTTATGGTGTTTTCACTGTGTTACTGTATGAGTTATTGCACAAATACTTACACATTGCCTTCTAAGTTAAGCTTGCCTGCTCTGTGCCAAGCTACCAGAGGGTAAGCACAGGATAATTTAGGTTGTGTTGTGACGTACCCTGACTACAACTGTGGTCTCTACTTGGACAAGGGTGTATACCTCTGCCAACTAGAGACCCAATTTCTAACATCACTACTTTTGACTATTGAGTGTAAATTTACTAAAAATTGTACTCAGATGTCTCCACCCCCTCAGTTTAGGGGGTGGAGCCAGAACAATCATAATTTACAACCGTATAGTACTAGATGCAACTTAGAACGGTATTTTATGTCTGGCAATACTTTCACACTTGGAGCGCAGACTCCACCATCGAAGCAGAGATTCAGCATGGTACTGAATAAGATACCTCCAAACACAGGGCAGAATCTCCGCTCACAGGGCAGAAACCCCTGATGACAGTGAATTGTAGAACTGTGCATGGTAGTGAACAGAAAAATGACACACACCTGACAGAAACCAGACACACCTGACACACTTTCTCCAACAATCACATAAATACTACCCACACCATAGAATATGTTTCTTTCCCCTTCAACATTTGGACATGGCAGCCAGCACTGTGCCATTCCTATCACAGACAGCTATGTGTGTTGAAGAGGGAGATACATTTCGCTGACGGGAGAGAGTCCTTGTAATTAAATTTGTGGTTGAATACTACAGGCAACTACTATGGGTGCCTAGTGCTTTCTCAGTGTAACCCAGAAGGCAGCCTCATGTCAGGAGGTCACGGACCCTATCAGTGCATTGGGGGAAGAGAACAGTAAGAAAAATGGCAAGATAAGAGGGGGCAGGTGAGAAAGACATTGTCACCTGCCCCCTCGGCTCAAGATAGTCCTTGAGGACCACTTGCTATATGGCCTGCCTCTCAAGAGCTGGACAAAAGAAGGATCGTCTGGACTGGATGGTACAACGTCTGAAGCTGGGATGGTCACCTCAGGAAGCCACCTTGCCAGACAGTGAAGGGAACATGGAGCTGGAATGTGCCTTCTAAGAAAACTGCCAAGAGGAAAAACTTACAAGGGAGACAAAAAACTCCTGACTTCATCAGTACAACAGCAGAAACGAAGAAGAAAGAAGAAAACAAAAACAGAAGCCAAGAATCCAGGAGCTTTGCGACACACCGAGCAATCCCTCCAAGGAAGAAAGACCTGGGAGAAATCAAGCAAAGCAAGAAATCAAGAGGAAGAAAAAACGCTTCATCTTAGATTGAGGAAGTTCCATAAGGAAACATTGAACGGTGGCCATGATGGTTCTGGAGAGATATAAAGAAGTCCGGCTCTGTCATGACTGTGTTGTTGTGAGTTCTCTTTAGTGCCTAGATTAGACACCCTTATTTTAGCACTGTAGCTTGTGCTCTTTTACCTACATACACATTTTATTTATTTATTCATTTTATTATAATTTATCACAGCTAACTTTTCAGCATGGTTGCATTTATATTCTGATCAGCTGCCTTTCTGAGAAGGCATGGTTGTTTATGTTTTACATTTATCAGTCTTTTACACACATTTCACTCTGTATCCTGCTCAAGACTGTCATGTTCCGTACCAAATGGTTTACCCAGTATTGCCGCTCCAAGAGTTACAGAGCCAAACCTCAAACCCTAGACATATCATCACGTCAGGTCTGTTCTTAGAACACAGCATGTTTTTTTATAAAAACACCACATAGGCCTAAAGGGGAGGAGGGCATTCTAGCAATGGCCATTTGGGAATGTGCATCATCTCATTGACAGCTCAACGTATCCTGGTTTCGTCTTTCCAATCAACCAGGAGGATTGCCAGCAAACAACAGGCAGACACCTGCCCATCTTTCAGATATAGGGTTGGGGCTCCTACCATAGATTGGACAAGCAGGAATCATTAGTTTTTACAAATTATACCAGGATGATGGGATTATGTATCTTCTTTGCTGTACTGGTAACCCTAATCACTGTATTGTGTTTCATCTAATCGCAGCTCATGCTTTTTATAATGAGACACAATTGCTTGAATAAATATTGAACCTTACTCTAAATCTCTTTGTCTGTCTTATCATATGTGAGAATTTATGTAAGTGAGAGAAAGGGGTGTGATCTGTCCACCACAACTTCCCTGAGGAGTTAGAGTGTCATGTTTCTAGGCTGCCAAAAATCACCTTTACGTACTAGCTTTGGGTGTGGTGCTGCTAGCCAACTGACAAAGTAAGGCCGACAGCTACCAGTCAGTGTGGGATTGACCCAGTTACCCATACTCTGTGGTGGTGCCACCAACGTTTGATGATCAGGTACAAATTTAATGGATCTCCTGAGTATCTCTCTCTCGCATTACAATGGTGCCCTAATTGCCATCATACGGAGACGTCCGTAGGGTTAGCGAAAAATCCTCCTCAGCTAAGTAGGTAGTACATATATTAGTCTGTAGGTTGTTCAAGCTTGGACCTTAAACGTATTCCCCAGATTGGTGTTTCTATCTCTGACCTTACCATTTTAAAAATATGGCAGACCCTCAACAGGTAGAAATTCTGGTAATTAAGAGACAACCTCTCACACAACATTTATTAGCTAATGGGCTCAAAGAGGAGGGGGGATGTTACATTCATGGGAGAGGCACGCAGTGCATACAGAACAGAAATGTTTTTATTCCTGGGTCACCTTTCTGACAGCAGTTGCAAAAACACACCATTTTCATATTACACAAAAGCAAATACACCTGCACAATACAGAGTTTATTCATATTTAGAACTATCTCTTTCTTACCAAGAATACCAGAACTGGTTTGAAGGCGACCTCCCACACGTTATACAAAATGTCAGATTTGGTCCCCTAAGCAATGACGGACCTACATGGCCAGAATTGGCCACATATACACCACATCCTAATGTACAAACCATGCCAGCAATGATGGACTACATGGCTAGAGTTGGCCACATATACCCCACATCCTAATGCACAAAACATGCCAGTAGCGGATTTATTACTTTTATATAATACCCTAATGGATATATATATTTACGCTTTACACAATTCCTAATGGGGATCTTGAATATTGCCCCAACAAAGGCTGCTCCAGCAGCATCACATTTGACCACAACAGGGATGAACCCCACCACTGTGCAAAGGGTAAAGTTCCTACCAAATGTGAAAAAAATCCATTTTGGATAGGACAAAAGCAGTGTTTACTCATACAGGACCCCAATATAGTTCTAACAATGTACTTGCCCTTTGGGATGATTTCCTCTGTAGATAAATGTGCCACTTGGGGCACAGTATTTGCTGCAATCTACACTACCTCACAAGGTACACCTTGCAAACCTTCCAGAAGTGTTAAAATAGATTGAAGATGAGTACAGGGTGGCCACCGCCCTAAATTTGGGGATACAATTAATAGGCAATTTTGTCACAGTCTCCTCAATTATATTAAGTAATATTAAAGGGGAAGCAGTAACATTGGCAGCACACCAATGGCTCCAGGACGTTCTTGTACTGGATCAAGAACCTAAGCTGCCAATGATTATTGCTGAGACTTATTCTGGTACAGTATACGTCGGGATGGTCTGAGAGCCAGACCAGGTAAACCACAACTCCAAGGTAAATCCAGTAAGGATAATACCAAGCAAGCACAAGAGTGTTATACAAATGCTGTGATAAACAGAAAAATAACAGAAAAACAAAAACAGAGAGAAGAGGAGAATTTCTGCAGTCGGAGACCTCTGACAAGCACTATAATCTTAGAAATAGGGAAATTCTACAAACTCCTGACAGATATCATTATACTGATACATGCCCTTCTCGTTCCTTTCAGGACTCACCCAACGGTGAGTGAGATAGGATGGTAGTCAGAGCACCGAAATGAGTGTGTGAAACCGAAAAAGGAGTCACAACGTTCTTCAGAAGTAATGATTAAAAAAGAAGAGAAACTTCCACATCAAAAACCCCAATTTAAGAAGAAAAAGATGACTCCATTATTAGATAAATATGCCACAAATATTGAGAACATTACTGAAGAACGGGGTGTGGACAGTGACTCTGCTAGACAGAGCAGCAGAGGTCACAATAGTTCGCCAGAATCTTCGAGAACTTCTGAATGTGAAAGCAATTAACAACAACATTGAAATAGCAACAGCGGACAGGCATGTCTCCCGACCAGACAGGGTTTATCAATAAAAAATTCAAATTTACGGGGGCAATTAATGCACCATCAAAGTCATCTTCTGGGGAAGATTAACATTAAATTATGACATTCTATTGGCAGAAAAAGATTGGCCACCAGACTTTGTCTGAACGCAACATGTCTGATGGGAAGATGTAGTTTTGCCTTCTTTCTCTGTCCAGAAGCCTACGTCACATATTGGGCTTTGTCACAGGCTCCAGCACTGTACTGCAACCATGAGGGGTGGGATAGGGATTCCCCATATCATGTTATTCCAACAAGATCCACTCCACAGATACAACCTCAATATTCCATTAAACATGAGGCTAAAGCATCAGTGAGGGAAATTCTCTCACAACTTGAGTACCAGGGAGTAATTGAACCCTATGTATCTCCTATGAATAACCTTTTGTTTCCCGTAGCTAAGCCAGGCTGTTCATATAGAATAGTGTTAGAATGCAGACATTTAAACAGTCACACACGCACAGTTGCTATAGAAAATTCACACAGTACAGCACTCATAAACAACATAGGTCCTCATCATGACATTGGCAGTAAGTGGCAGAAATACCGCCAACAGGCCGGTGCTAATTACCGCCAAATTATGACCATGGCAATGAGAACTCCCATAGACAGCCAATGTACCACACCATCTGCAGTGCATGCAGGTGTGATTGTGGACATGACTGTGAGGGAGGTGGAGGAGGATGTGGAGGAGGGGGAGACAGTGGAGGCAGTGGATGTGGTTGTGTGTGCTACTGTCTGGTGTTTGCATGAATGCTTGTGGGCTGAAGTGTGGTGCCTGTGTTTGACTGTGCTACTCTTGTGTGATGTCTTGTGTGCATGCTCATCTGTATGTGTGCATTGGATGGATTGGGGTTGAGGAGACTGGGACTGGGAAGTGGTTGTTGGAGGGAGGACGGTAGGAACAGGGACAATGGCTGCCATCAGAGAGGAGACCAGAGCCTTAATCAATCTCTGTTGGGCTTCCAATCCACCGTGGCTGCCCTCCAGGAATGCATTGCATTGCTACATCTGGGATGCCAGCCCCTGGACGGCATTCACAATGGTAGACTGCCCTACAGAGATGGATCTCAGGAGGTCAATAGCCTCCTCAATCAGGGCAAAAGGGCTCACTGGGGCAGGGCCTGAGGTGCCTGGGGCGAAGGAGATGCCCACCCTCCTGGATGAGAGGGCATGGGCAACTCTCTGAGGGGCTACTGGGAGGGTGGTGCTGGTACGGGAGGTGGCGGCTGTACCTGCAGCTGGGGTGGTCACAGAGGTGTCCACCACCACCAGGGAGCTTCCATCTGAGGAGGTATCTGAGTCAGTGTTGTCACCTCCTGTCTCCGCCGTGGTGCTCCCCTCACCCTCCGTCCCACTGGTTCCCTCGGCGTCAGTGGACTCTGCCTCCTGGGTCGTGTGGGATGCAGCTCCCCCTGTCGCCAGTGCCCCTGCTCCTCCGCCAGATGATGCTAATGCACACATGGACAGGATGAGAGAAACAAAAGGAGAGAGAGAGAAAGGAAGCACTAGGTCAATTACTGCACCGACACCACAGAAGGCATACACAGTATCGTCACACACAAGGATCCGAATTTAGCACTATGCATTGCACTGCCAAACAATTGGCTATATGTCACAGCAAGATGAGGGCCAACCACCGCCAACTGCACCCCTCCTGCAACCCACTAAGCCCTGTCTGACATGGAACGCAACCTAGCTAGGTTACCTTGTTTTCCCTTTCAACCATTACCCTGGAGCTGGATCACGCTGCAATGTCTGGCCTGGCATTAAGGGGCACCCACTGACACCCACCACCCAGATCCCATGCCACCTACAAATTATTGTTGTGAAGGCCACTGTACTCACCCCCTTGTGGCTGCGGTAATGCCCTCAAGCACCCATCCAGCTCTGGGTAGGCTACCGCCAGTATGCAGGCCATCAGTGGGTGAGTTTCCGAACTGCACCCCTTCCATGCCCAGCGTCCCAGGTCCTCCCACCATTTCCAACAGCCGGTGCTCTGCCTGCCATAGACCCCCAGGGTCCACATATCCTTGGTTATGGCACGCCATAATCCCTTCTTTTGATGGGCGCTGACCTGCAGACGTGATACAGACGGGAGGACACCATTACACATTCAATCCAGCCTGTCACACATGTGGCCCACCAATCCTGTTTCCATCACCATTAGCACATACATCGCCCAGCGCACACCGTGTACACCACCACATGACATCCCCCCCGATGACATGATACTTGCACACACAACTCTATGCATCCTTCTCACATGCATGGTGCCTAAGGTCTTCTCACCTGTTGGTCTGGAGGCCCATACAGCAGTCCGTACTGAAGTAGGACCCCATCCACCAATCGCTCCAACTCCTCTGCAGTAAAGGCAGGGGCCCTTTCCCTGGTTACACAGGCCATGGTAGGTTCCAGACACAGGTCACAGCAGCACACGCAGTGTAGGTGTTCTCCTGTTGAAGGTCAGGAAACAAATGAGGAATCAGATAGAAAATGGCAGTCACATCTGCGGTGGTGTACACTGTCACCGCCGGTGCAGATCCCCATTGGCCACTGTAATACATAGAGCCCCATATTATCCAATGAGGAATTGCGTGGCCGTGCAAGACCGCCTTCCGTCACGACGCCCAAAAACGGCGAAGCTACATCACTTCCACCTGTCTCTACATACAGGATAGGCGGCCGCCATTTCATGGTGGTGGACAATGATCAGAATAACCTTGACTGCGTCACTACCTAGATTTGCACATACCTTGCCATTCCCACTGTCCCATCACATAAATGCACTATGTACACTGAGGTGGTGGTTCCATTGTTCAAATTGTGACAGCCTACTCACTCTTGTGTCCCTTAGATACCTACAGCTGCAGATGAATGAGAGGAGAAGACAAACCCCCCGTGTACAGACCCCTTGTGGACTTGGCTACACTGAAGGACAGGCACATTATATTGACTTGTAGACTGGACAGGGCCACAATCACAGAGCTGTGTGCCCAATTGGAGCCTGACCTGATATCAGCTATCCGTCATCCCTCTGGGATCCCCCCTCTTGTGCAGGTTCTATCTGTGCTCCATTTCCTGGCAAGTGGTTCTTTCCAAGTGACACTGGGCTTGGCAGCTGGAATGTCACAGCCAATGTTTTCAATCATGCTGGCAAGGGTTTGTCTGCTCTGGTGAAGCATATGTGCAACTACATTCCTTTCCCCCAGGTGGAGTATTTGACCACTGTGAAGGTAGGATTTGCAATGGGGCATATCCCCAATATAATTGGGGCAATTGACGGTACACATATTGCGTTTGTCCCCCCTCCAGAATTAACAGGTGTTCAGGAATCGTAAGAGTTTCCACTCACTGAATGTGCAAATGGTGTGCCTGGCGGACCAGTACATCTCCCACGTCACTGCCAAGTATCCTGGGTCCATGCAGGACGCTTTCGTCCTGAGGAATAGCAGCATCCCAAATGTGATGTCCCAACTACAGAGGCACTGGGTGTGGCTAATAGGTGAGCCAGAGCCCCCACCCACTGAATCTCAGTGTATGCCTTCAGGTGTTATCCGCATAGGATTGTGTAAGGCTAAATGTTGTCCCTCAATGCTTGCAGGTGACTCTGGCTATCCAAACCTATCGTGGCTCCTGACCCCTGTGAGGAATGCCAGGACGGGGGATGAGGACAGTTATAATGAGGCACATTGCCGAACCAGAAGAACAATTGAGTGGACCTTCGGCCTCCTGAAGGCCAGGTTCAGGTGCCTCCATCTGACAGGTGGATCCCTGTGCTACTCACCCGGAAAGGTCTGCAGATAGTAGTGGCATGCAGCATGTTGCACAACCTGGCCCTCAGACAACATTTTGCCTTTTCTGCAGGAGGAGGGGACTGGAGATGACCCTGTGGCAGCAGTGGACCCTGAGGACAGTGAGGAAGAGGAGGCAGAGGATGAGGACAACAGAACATCAGTTATACGTCAGTACTTCCAATGACACACAGGTGAGAGAGTGGAACTGACCATTACTCTGACTATTGATTTATCTGTGTGGCTGTAGCCTGATGGCATTCACTTCCTTTCCATCTCAATTTACTGTCACCAATGGCTTCTCATTTTCCAGATATTGGTGATATGACAACAATGTCCTGATGTGGTCACTATTTGTATGCTATCACAGTGTTCAGATCATTTGCACTAGATGTGACTTTTCCCACAAATGCACATTTTCAAAACATAAAACAGTGTCACTCAAATTGTGTTCAAGGATGTTTATTGTAGTGCAAAAAAGTGAATGAAATGTGCAATGGAATGGGGCGATGGTGGAGGAAAGTCCAGAGTATTGTTCCAGTCTGTTTGTAGCACAGGTCCAGTGTCCAAGGGGCCATAGGGATGGAAGCAAAGGCAGTTAAAAAGTGGACAAGGTGACAGGGTGGGACATAAGGGGGACAATCAGGAGAGTCTCATTCCCTGGTGGTGTTCTTTGTCTTGGCAAATGTCTCTGGCTTCTGTCTGGTTGGCAGGGAACATTTGCGGGGGAGTTCACCTTCTGCAGGGGGAGTGGTGCTGGTGGCCTGTGGGTCCTGTGGCGGGGTCTCCTGTCCACTAGCTGCAGCGGAAGTGGTGGGCTGGTCAATAGACTGGCTAGTGGTAGGGGCCCGCTGCTGTGCAGTTCATTCCCTCATGATGTTGGTGATGTCTGCCAGCACCCCTGGAGATCATGGTGGTGTTGAGCGCCTGCTAGTCCTCCCTGATCTCCTGATGGTGTTCCTCCTGCAGCTCCTTGTTCTCCTGCATGTTGTTCTTGATCTGTCCCATTGTATCCTGCCATTGTTGGTAGGCCCCCAGGACATAAGTGAGTGCCTCCTGTAGAGTCGTCTCCCTAAGCCTGTCCTCAACCCTGGTGCATGGCGGTCCTCCCAGTGTCCCTGTTGCCCTGTGCCCCTGTCCCCTGGACGGTGTGCCCACTGCCACTGACCCCAGGTCCCTGATTGTCTTGGGGGCGAGGTGTGGACCGGGGACTCTGTACAGGTGGGCACACTGCTGATTGATGTGCCCTGGGGACAGAGGTGTGGGGATGCTGGGTGGGTGCTGTGGTGTTGGATACTGATGGGGGAGGCTCTGTGGTGGACTGTGTGTGGGATGGGGTGACCGACTGACCAGTGGCCCCTGATGGGCCAGGTTGTTGATCCAGCTCCTGAAGTCCAGAGTTACTGGCATCACTGGGGGCATATTCTGGGGGGATAGTCGTGGCACCTCCTCTCCATTGAGATTGGCTAGGGCACCTGTGGGGATGTAAGTGATGTATTATGCTTCATGCCTCTGACATATTGTACATCCCTATCTTCCCCTCTATCGTTGCTGTTGCCCTACAACCTTTGAATGTGTATGTTGATGTGGTGTGGGATTGTTAGTACCCCTATGCAGTGCATGCTTTGGTGATGGGTGTCCATGCAGGGCTGGGAGGGCTGCCCATGCACTGGTATGGCATGCAGGGCTTGGCATTGGGGTTAGTCATCTGCGTTGGTGCAGTGTGTGGGATAGAGTGGAGTGATGGGGTGAGGGGGTCAGATGGCAAGCGGGTATGGGGGTGATAAGTGGTAAATGTTGACTTACCAGTGTCCAGTCCTCCGTCTACTCAAGTGAGTCCCTCTGGCTGCAGTAATGCCAAGACTTGCTCTTCCCATGCTGTGAGCTGTGGGGGAGGAGGTAGGGGTCCACCGCCAGTCCTCTATATGGCGAGCTGGTGCCTTGCTGCACGGAAGGTACCTTCCCCCGTGGGTCGTTCCACCTCTTCCTGATGTCGTCCCTTGTTCTTAGATGCTGTCCTACAGTGTTCACCCTGTCTAAGATTCTCCGCCATAGCTCCATCTTTCTTGCAATGGATATCTGCTGTACCTTTGCTCAAAACAGCTGTGGCTCTACCCTGACCATTTCCTCCACCATGACCCGCAACTCCTCATCTGTGAAACGGGGGTGCCTTTGTGGGGCCATGGGTGTAGTGCGGTGTGTGTAAGTGTGTGGGTGTTGGGTAGTGTGATTGGGTGTGCATAGTGGAGTGTGTGAGGGATGTATGGGTATGTGTGCAGTTGTCGCAGTGGTCTTGATGTCTGTCTGGTGGCAATGATTTGTATTCGTAAGGAGTTGTGGGTAATGTGGGTGTGTGTTTTATAGTGGTGTGAGTGGGTGGGTGTGGTGTGTGTATGGGCGTGTGTTGTTTGAATTGCCCAATGTTGTGTAGTTTAGTATTTGGGTGTCCATTCTGAGCGTGGCGGTGTGTACCGCCAATGGTTTACCGACGTTGAATGTCCACCGTGGTGATTCGTGGGTCATGATGTGGTGGGCATTCTTTTGTTGGCATAACGGTATTGGTGTTGGTACCGACAGTTTACCACTGACCTTTGGGCTGGCAGATTTGTGTATGTGGCTGTATTCTGTCTATTTGGTGTTTGTGTGTCATATTATGGCAAACGGATATCTGCCACAGCAGCAGTATGTTGGTGGCCATCAGTGTGGCAGGTAGTGGGATTTACCGCCAATGTCATGATGAGGGCCATAGTATGCAAAAATAACAACCTCGATATTTCTGTTTTTCTGCCAAAATCTAGCTCCTAAAAGCCGGGACCTAAGTGCATTTCCAGACTCTTTGCCATCTTCCCCAAGGGTATAAGAACAGTCCAGGATTGTTCTCAGCCAGTGTGACATCAATATTGCAAGAGATTAATCCTGAGGCATTGTCCTTTGTAGATTATATCTATCTGGCAGATGACGACCTCAACAGATTTAGCCAGGGTGGATTGCACCATTTTTGGATTCACCGCACAGTGCTACAAATTAATTTTCAAGAAAACAAAAATTGCTTTCCTTAGTGTCCTATTTTTAGGATGCGAACTATCAAATGAAGGGAAGAGCCTGGCATCACAATTCCTAGAGAAATGTGCGCAAATCAAGAAACTGCAATCTTTGCTTGGTTTCTTTAACTTTGGCAGAACTTACATTCTGGAATATGCACAACGCATTAAACCACTTCATGATTTAATTCATCCAGACTTCTCAAGTAAACTTTGGACCACAACATACACAAATTCTGAGATCATTGCAGGCAGACATGCTTGAAGCTAAATATTTGCACACACGCGACAACAAAGCAAACTTGGTAATCTGAGTCACCCCGGATGCTATCGGGTTCACATGTGTCACATTCAATGAGGGTGACACTGAACCCATAGCATACAAATCACATTTATGTTCCAATGCAGAACAGCATTTTACACCAACAGGAAAATAAATACTGACTGCTGTCCAGATGGCTGTCATAAAGGAGAGACAACGAGCCCAAGCGAAGCGCATCACTGTAATTACCCCAACACCAGCCCTTAAGGCTATCACTAAAGCAAGCGTCCCGAAAGCAAAAGCACTACATCCACGTTGGATACAATGGGTTACCATCTTGAATGCCACTGATGTTGATTATGTTTTTGATCCAAAACTGCAGACCCAAGCATTTCTCTAGTATGAACATGAATACTCTACTCCTGCTAACATTTTGCCTCTTCACCAATACAGAATCATCATTTATACTGATGGTTCAGCCCAACCAGCTGTAGGCACCAAACATCAATTCTATGCGGCTTGCACAGCTGTTTGTGAGGTAATGACAGATGGGAAATTCCTCCTTCAACAACAGAAATGCAGACCTTAGGGGACTACACAGCAAGACTTGCAGAGCTGAAAACTCTAACCTTGGCACTTGAACACATGGCTCCTGAACTTTCTATCTTGATTGTGTGTGATTTGCACTATTGTGTTCGGTATTTTAATTAATATTTGCACTACTGGCGCATCAATGGGTTCAGAGATTCAAAAGGAAACACCATAAAACACAGATTTCAGTGGGAAAAAGTGGCAGATCTTAAAGAAATGCTGCCATGGGCTCATGTAGTACATACATTGGGGCACCAACGTATTAGGATACACATTGTAGGAAACTCTTTGGCCGACGAAGCTGCCAAATCTGTGATAGCTGTGGCTTCAGTTGCTGCAATAACTCATTCTTATATGAGGTTGGATGATGGAACACTTGCTGCTGTGAAAACCTTGGCTGATTGCAAGCCCCTACCAAAAAATCCCTTGCTGTTTTTTTTCTTTTTGGGCTGAAAAGATCACATCAACCACTACAACATAATACGAGGTATTAGCATATTGTTGGCAAAGATGTTTACAGAAACCTAGGACCGAACGGCCACATTACCCAGATTTACCACTAGATTATTTAACAGCCCCTCCACATATAAACAACTGGCAGGGACTGCCACAACTCTGGGAGGCAGGGGTTAACACAGTAGGGGACCTATTCCGGGATGGCACATTGCCTCCATAATCAGACCAACAAGCAGAGCTTGACTTTTAGCCACACCACTTTCTTGTCCATAGGGCCCTGAAAATAGCAATAGGGAAACATTGGGTGGCGGGTTGGATGGATACACCCAAACACAATGGGTATGCATACATTATGACTGAAGCTGGCACATTCAAGGCAGTCACATGCCCTTACCGCAGGATACGATTGGACACTCTCCAACCCCTAACTATCCCTTGTCAGAAATGGGTAACAGACAGAGGTGGTCATTCTGACCTCGGCGGTAAAAGGCGCCTACCGCCGGTCAGAAATCCTCCATAATCCCGCCGCGGTCGCGGAAACCCGCCACGGTCATTCTGACCCGCAGAAGGCAAACCTCCGAAAATCCGACCGCCGCAACAGACCGCCAGACCAGCGGTCGGCGGAAAAGTGGAGGTGACAAAACCTCCACCGTCACGCCAACAGAAATACGCCCATGCCATTACGACCCACGAATCCACGCGGCGGTCATTCAAACGCGGTATTCCATTGGCGGGACACACCGCCGCGGTCAGAATACACACAAACGAACAAAACTCAGCCACATTGGACGATTTGAATCCCACACACCTGATACACATACACACACCACTCCCACACACACAATACAATATAAAACACCCACCCACATCACCCACAAACCCCTACGCTAAAAAATTCGTAAAGAAGGCAAGAGCGAGACACCAGCATCCAGAAAATAACAGCCACAGCCACTCAACACCATCACCCACACACTATCCACACACAAAACAACACACACCACCACACTCAACTCACTTAAATACACATACTCCACCCCACACATCATACACACCACCCCATGGCACCCCAAAGACAACCCCGCTTCACAGACGAAGAACTCAGGGTCATGGTGGAGGAAATCGTTCGGGTAGAGCCCCAGCTGTTCGGCACACAGATACAATACACCAGCATTGCCCGGAGGACGGAGCTATGGCAGAGGATTGTCGACAGGGTGAAGGCAGTGGGACAGCACCCCAGAAATCGGGAAGACATCAGGAAGCGATGGAACGACCTACGGGGGAAGGTGCGTTCCATGGTATCCAGGCACAACATCGCCGTGCAGAAGACTGGCGGAGGACCCCCACCTCAACCCCCACAATTCACATCATGGGAGGAGGAAGTCTTGAACATCCTGCATCCTGACGGCCTCGCAGGAGTCGGCGGAGGAATGGATACTGGTAAGTTGAAGCTTCACTACTGCTTCCCCCCCACCTGCATGCCAAATCATACCCCAACCCTCACCCCCATCCTCGAACCCCACCCTCACCCCCACCCCCATCCTCACCCCCACCCTCACCCCCACCACCATCCTCACCCCCACCACCATCCTCACCCCCACCCCCAGCACACCTATTCCCCGCCAATGTCTCACCATCACAACCCACACATCCCAAAACCTAGGCCTGCATGCGTCCACTAAGCATGGACACCCATCACCAAAGCATGCCCAATGCATATACACATCCCCCCCACAAGCCACCCTCACCAAAGCCCCCACACACGAATGCCAGCACTTGGGGACACGAGAACCCATAGATACACCCATATGCCACTCATTGAAACTATAACCATACCTCTATACCCCTGCAGGACCCGACCGTCAACACACCGCGGCGGAGGGGCCAGAATTCTCCACACCCCCCACCCAAGAGGCCGTCAGCGATGACAGCAGCTCTGTCGACCTGGACACCGATGACCAGCCCGGACCATCGGGGACCTCTGGACAGTCGGTTCCCCTCACACAGGCCCAGGCCACTACAGACCCTAACCCCTCTGGGAACACCAGCACAGCTCCCACCCAGCGGGCCCATGCCTCTGTCTCCAGGGCGCGTCAATCTGCGGTGTGTCTACCACTACAGGGCACCCAGGATAACCCACCACCCCAACAACAACAGGGACCTGGGGGCAGTGGTAGTGGGCACACCGGCCAGGGGGCAGAGGCCCAGGGAAACAGGGGAACTCGGAGGGCAGCTGTGCGACAGGGGGGGGAGGAGAGGCCCAGGGAACCCACTCTCCACGAGGTCCTCACCACCATCATGGGAGCATACAACCGCTCCCAGGAGACGATGGCGACGGTACTGGCCCGGTTCCAGGAGATCCAGGCACTGCAGGAGGAACACTATCGGGGGTACAGGGAGGACATCAGAGCCATCAACACCACCCTGGTTACCATGGTAGGGCTGCTGCAGGACCTCGTCAACACCAGGGCGGACACTGAACAACACCCAAGGGCCCCTGCCACTAGCCTGGACCAAGAACAGCCAACCACCTCCGCCGGCGCTAGTGGACAGGAGGCCCCCGCACAGCAGCAGCCCACCAGACCCCCACCTCCTGCAGGAGAAGAACCACCCCGCAAGAGGGCCCTGAGATCTCGCAAGAAGACAGAGTAGGATGTCAAGACCCCCGCCAGCAATGGATACCACCTGATGTCATCCCACTGTCCCACATTGTCACCCTGTCCATCCTTGAACTGCCCATGCTCCATCTCTCCACAGGCCTCTGGACAATGCACCTGTGTGACTGTTACTCTGGACTCTGCCATGGACATTCCTTCACCATAGCCCCCACCCACTTGAAACCACCCATCCCATTTTGAGCACTTAAATAAACACCTATTTTGCACCAAAATATCTGGAGTCTGGCTGTGATTTCAATATATTGTAATTGACATGACAGTGCAAATATGTCCTTGTACATGGTGAAGTCAACAAACAGCTGCCACAAAGCTGTAGTCCATGGGGAAACGAAGCACAGGACTCGTAGTGGGGACCCCAGATCTGAAATAGGGAGGGAAAAGCCAAAACTCAGTCATCATACACTGGGGCAAATAGACAGGCAGCAGAGATGCAGGAGAGTAGTTAACATTTACTAAATTATCTTTGAAATGTTACCTGTGTCCTATTGGAAGTACTGTTCAATGATTCTGTCCCTGTTGTCTGTTTCAGCCCCGTCGTCTTCCTCCTCGTCACTCTCCTCAGGTTCCACCGCTGCCACAACACCACCGTCTCGACCATCCTCCTGCAGGAAAGGCACCTGGCGACGCAAAGCCAGGTTGTTAAGCATGCAGCAGGCCACGATGATGTGACACACCTTCTTAGGTGAGTACATTAGGGATCCACCTGTCATATGCAGGCACCTAAACCTGGCCTTTAGGAGGCCAAAGGTGCGTTCGATCACCCTCCTAGTACGCCCATGGGCCTCATTGTACCGTTCCTCTGCCCTGGTCCGGGGATTCCTTACTGGGGTCAGTAGCCACGACAGGTTGGGGTACCCAGAGTCCCCCACTAGCCATACACGGTGTCTCTGTAGCTGTTCCATCACGTAAGGGATGCTGCTATTCCTGAGGATGTAGGCGTCATGCACTGACCCTGGGAATTTGGCATTTACATGCGAGATGTACTGGTCAGCCAAACACACCACCTGGATGTTCATTGAATGGTAATTTTTTCTGTTCCTGTACACCTGCTCCCTGTCTCTTGGGGGAACCAAAGCCACATGGGTCCCATCAATGGCACCAATTACGTTGGGAATATGTCCAAGGGCGTAGAAATCACCCTTCACTGTAGCCAATTCGCCCACCTCAGGGAAAATGATGTAGCTCCTCACGGATTTCATCAGGGCAGACAACACTCTGGATAACACCTTCGAAAACATGGGCTGAGACATCCCAGAAGCAATTCCCACGGTTGTCTGAAATGACCCACTTGCCAAGAAGTGGAGTACTGACAGGACCTGCACCAGAGGGGGAATCCCTGTGGGTTGGCGGATGGGGGACATCAGGTCGGGCTCCAGCTGGGCACACAGTTCATGGATAGTGGCACGGTTAAGACGGTAGGTCAGGATAATGTGGCGTTCTTCCATTGTCGACAGGTCCACCAGCGGTCGGTACACGGGAGGATTCATCCGTCTCCTCGCCCAACCCAGCGGACGGTGCCTAGGAAGGACAACATGGAGCACACAGTCAAGCAACCCACAGGTACGTACTCACAGCTAGCACAGTAAACGATTCTCTATGCAGTGAATGGCGTGTCTGAGTGGCTATGCAAGGCCTAGGCCTGTGTGACGCAGTTGAAATTGAGCCATGTGGGCCCTGGAAATGGTGGCTGCCTGACCTGTGAAGTGTGACAATGGGATGTGAGGTCAATGCGCTGGCGTGGCACACCGCGGCGGGCGGCGGGCGAAGACCGCGGCGCCAAGCCGCATTGGTTAACATTGAAGCCTATGGGTTTCAGGAGCCAATGGCGAAGGGCGCCGGCGGTGGCGGGACGCACCGCCGCGGTACGCACCGCCGCGGACGTGACCGCCATTTTCTATCTACTTATCCACTTGCGACTTGAACTTTCACAGGAGAGGACCTATACTGCAAGTGTTGCTGTGACCTCGGTCTGGAAGGGACAATGGCTGCTGCACCTGGGGAAAGGGCCCCTGCCTTCACTGGAGAGGAGTTGGAGAAACTTGTGGATGGGGTCCTCCCCCAGTATGCGCTACTCTACGGTCCTCCAGACCAACAAGTGAGTTTAATTCTATCTGGATTTGGGGCCGCTGGCTTGGGGGCCTGGCGGGGGGCCTGGCGGGGATGGGGGGCATGTTGGGCCTGGCGGGGGCATGGCGGGGGGCCTGGCGGGGATGGGGGGCATGTTGGGCCTGGCGGGGGGCATGGCGGGGGGCCTGGCGGGGATGGGGGGCATGTTGGGCCTGGCGGGGGGCCTGGCGGGGATGGGGGGCATGTTGGGCCTGGCGGGGGGCATGGTGGGGGGCCTGGCGGGGATGGGGGGCATGTTGGGCCACTGGCAAGGAAAATGCTGACAAACTTGAACGTGGTATTTCTCCCTCCCTGTACGTGTCACATAGGTCCGCGCCCATGAGAAGATCGGGATTTGGCGTGCCATCGCCAAGGAAGTCCGGACCCTGGGGGTCCACCATCGACGGGGCACCCACTGCCGCAAGAGGTGGGAGGACATCCGCCGCGGGACCAAGAAGACCGCCGAGTCTCTGCTGGGGATGGCCTCCCAACGTAGGCGGGGTGCCTGCCGTCAACTGAGCCCCCTGATGTTCAGGATCCTGGCGGTGGCCTACTCTGATTTGGATGGGCGCGTGAGGGCAGCACAGCAGACACAAGGGGGTGAGTACAAGCATTATCTACTCTGTTGTCGCGCAGTGGAGGTGTCTGGGTGGGGGAGGAGGGCTGGGGGTCCCCCTAGGCCAGGGCGATATCTGTAGGCTGGGCACCCCCGTAAGCCCCTGTGTCCCCAGCCACCACCCTCAGTAGTTTGTCAGTACAGCCATCCCTGGGCCGTGTCATCCATGGGTGCAGTTGTCAACTCTAGGCGTGTAGGGCATGTTCCACGGAATGCGTAGCGGACCCCAAGTGCGCAACTTAGTGCAGGGGGCATCTGTGTCTGTCATGTCCGCTAACTGTACCGGAGATCCATGTAATCAATATCCCTTTATTTCTCTCTCCCCCCCCTTTTTGTTTGTCTTTCTGTGCTTGTGTGCATCAGCATCATCAGGCGGAGGAGAAGTGGCATCGGGGCAGGAGGGAGCTGCATCTCACATGGCCCAGGAGGGCCATGCCACAGAGTCAGACTGGACCAGTGAGACGGAGGGCGAGGGGAGCTCCACGACGGGGACGACTGGACCCTGCAGCGACACGGACACGTCCTCGGAAGGGGGCTCCCTTGCGGGGGTGGCACCATCCGTGCCCCCCGCCATTACAGGTACAGCCGCCACCCAGCGCACCATCACCGCCCTCCCAGCAGCCCCTCAGCGTTCGCCCCGTGCCCGCTCTGCCAGGAAGCCGGGCATCTCCTTCGCCCCAGGCACCTCAGGCCCTGCCCCTGTTACCCCCGCTGCCCTCAGTGAGGAGGTCATTGACCTCCTCCGAACGCTCATTGTTGGGCAGACTACCCTTTTGAATGCCATCCAGGGGGTGGAGAGGGAGGTTCATCGCAGAAATGCGTACCTGGAGGGCATTCATTCGGGTCAGGCTGCCCATCAGCGATCGTTCCAGGCTCTGGCCTCAGCACTGACGGCAGCCATTGTCCCTGTCTCCTGCCTGCCTCTACTAACTCCCTCCTCCCAGTCTCCTGTTCCTCTGCCTGTCCCACCCACACCATCAGACCAGCCTGCACACACCTCAACACCCAAGAGAAGCTCATCCAAACATAAGCACCACAGATCACGCAGACATTCACACACGCAACATTCCGATGCAGACATGCCAACAGTCACTACCACCTCTGTGACCCCCACCTCCTCGTCTCCCTCCTCCCTCCCTGTGACGTCTACACTCACACCTCCATTCACCTCACCATCAGCCAGTGTTTCCATCACCAGCACACCCTCCACTCCAGTCCGCACACGTGCAGTCACCACCCCCACTGCCATTTACACGTCCCCTGTGTCCTCTCCCACTGTGTCTGTCACCCCCTCTTCCACACCACACAAACGCAGCCACCCACCCACCCAACAGCCATCCACCTCACGACAGCCTATCCCTCCTGCACCTGCACCCAAAGACAGCAAACGTGACTCACCTACAACCACATCCTCTCCCTCCACTCCCATTCCCACTGTACCTCCCACTCTCCATTGTCCCAAGAAGCTCTTCCTCGCCACTACCAACTTCTTTCCTGACCCTGAGCCCCCCCCTCCTTCTCGTCGGGGTAAGAAGAGCACCTCAGCCACCACCAGCCCTGCAGCCCCCTTGACAAGGGTGCAGGGGTATTGGAGCCCGCCAGCCCGCATATCTGGATCTTCGCCCAGCAGCAAGGGGACAGCCAGCCCACCCCCTGGGAAGAGGAGCAGAAGGCGGAAGGGGCGCCGCAGGAGCCCGCCTTCTACATCCCCCCCGGACAACACCCAGAGACAGTCACCAGCCACAGCTCCAAAGGGAGGAAAGGGCCACAGGCCCACGACTAAGGAGGGCAAGGGCAGCAAGTCGGAGAGGTCAGGCAGCAGGCCTGCTGCCCAGGAGGAGCCCACAACCCCCATAGCCGCTGCCCCGGGAGGAACCGGCACAGCTGCCCCGGGAGAGCCCACCACCCCCATAGCCGCTGCCCAGGGAGGACCCAGCCCAGCTGGCCAGGAGGGCCCCACCACCCACAGCCCAGGTGGGCATTGAAGGAGCACCATCCCCGCTGCCCAGGAGGGCACCACCAGGCAATGCACAGTTGGCCATAGACCGGCCGCCGTCTCCAGAACCGCTGAACTGGGCCCCGCCGTCTCAAGCACCGCTCCGCTGGGCCCCGCCGTCTCAAGCACCGCTCCGCTGGGCCCCGCCGTCTCAAGAACCGCTGAACTGGGCCCTTCAAGGCAAGGAGCGCTGAACTGGGCCCCGCCGTCTCAAGCACCGCTCCGCTGGGCCCCGCCGTCTCAAGAACCGCTGAACTGGGCCCTTCAAGGCAAGGAGCGCTGAACTGGGCCCCGCCGTCTCAAGCACCGCTCCGCTGGGCCCTGCCATCTCAAGAACCGCTGAACTGGGCCCCGCCGTCTCAAGAACCGCTGAACTGGGCCCGCCGTCTCAAGCACCGCTCCGCTGGGCCCCGCCGTCTCAAGAACCGCTGAACTGGGCCCTTCAAGGCAAGGAGCGCTGAACTGGGCCCCGCCGTCTCAAGCACCGCTCCGCTGGGCCCCGCCGTCTCAAGAACCGCTGAACTGGGCCCCGCCGTCTCAAGAACCGCTGAACTGGGCCCCGCCGTCTCAAGCACCGCTCCGCTGGGCCCCGCCGTCTCAAGAACCGCTGAACTGGGCCCTTCAAGGCAAGGAGCGCTGAACTGGGCCCCGCCGTCTCAAGCACCGCTCCGCTGGGCCCCGCCGTCTCAAGAACCGCTGAACTGGGCCCCGCCGTCTCAAGAACCGCTGAACTGGGCCCTTCAAGGCAAGGAGCGCTGCACTGGGCCCCGCCGTCTCAAGCTCCGCTCCGCTGGGCCCCGCCGTCTCAAGAACCGCTGAACTGGGCCCCGCCGTCTCAAGCACCGCTCCGCTGGGCCCCGCCGTCTCAAGAACCGCTGAACTGGGCCCCGCCGTCTCAAGAACCGCTGAACTGGGCCCTTCAAGGCAAGGAGCGCTGAACTGGGCCCCGCCGTCTCAAGCACCGCTCCGCTGGGCCCCGCCGTCTCAAGAACCGCTGAACTGGGCCCTGCCGTCTCAAGAACCGCTGAACTGGGCCCTTCAAGGCAAGGAGCGCTGAACTGGGCCCCGCCGTCTCAAGCACCGCTCCGCTGGGCCCCGCCGTCTCAAGAACCGCTGAACTGGGCCCCGCCGTCTCAAGAACCGCTGAACTGGGCCCTTCAAGGCAAGAACCGCTGGCCCTTTGGCAGACGTGGCAGGGCAGGATCTATCTCGGGCAGGGCTGCAGGATGTCCTCTGGCCAACTTGCCTCCTCCAGTGGCAGTGGGGTCTGTTATGGACTGTATGGACTGTGGCTTTGCTCTCCCCAGGATGGCCCAGTGGGCAGGCCACCCACTGTATGGACTGTATGGACTGTGGCTTTGCTCTCCCCAGGATGGCCCAGTGGGCAGCCCACCCACTGTATGGACTGTATGGACTGTGGCTTTGCTCTACCCAGGATGGCCCAGTGGGCAGGCCACCCACTGTATGGACTGTATGGACTGTGGCTTTGCTCTCCCCAGGATGGCCCAGTGGGCAGCCCACCCACTGTATGGACTGTATGGACTGTGGCTTTGCTCTCCCCAGGATGGCCCAGTGGGCAGGCCACCCACTGTATGGACTGTATGGACTGTGGCTTTGCTCTCCCCAGGATGGCCCAGTGGGCAGGCCACCCACTGTATGGACTGTATGGACTGTGGCTTTGCTCTCCCCAGGATGGCCCAGTGGGCAGGCCACCCACTGTATGGACTGTTTGGACTGTGGCTTTGCTCTCCCCAGGATGGCCCAGTGGGCAGGCCACCCACTGTATGGACTGTTTGGACTGTGGCTTTGCTCTCCCCAGGATGGCCCAGTGGGCAGGCCACCCACTGTATGGACTGTTTGGACTGTGGCTTTGCTCTCCCCAGGATGGCCCAGTGGGCAGGCCACCCACTGTATGGACTGTTTGGACTGTGGCTTTGCTCTCCCCAGGATGGCCCAGTGGGCAGGCCACCCACTGTATGGACTGTATGGACTGATGTTTTGCTCTCCCCAGGATGGCCCAGTGGGCAGGCCACCCACTGTATGGACTGTTTGGACTGTGGCTTTGCTCTCCCCAGGATGGCCCAGTGGTCATGGAGTCCCCTCGTGGATCTGGCGTCGTGTACTCAAGTGGCTGAGGTGCCCCCCCTTCCCTTCCCCCTGAGGTGCCTGTCCTATTTTCTTTCTGATGCCCCTGCAGTGTTCTCTCCGTGGAGTTCTTGTCGTGGGACTGGGCCTTGCCCCTTTGCACAGGACCCCTGTGATCCACGGACAGTGGTTGGACTACATTTAGTAGCTGTATATATTTTGTACATAGTTTATTTATTTATTGGGATTACTGGTGTCCATATTTCAATATATCTGCCCGTTTATGATCTCGTCTTTTGGTCTTTGCATTATTTCGGTGGGGGGTGGTTTGTGGGTTGTGACAGTGATCTGTGGGAATGCATTGATGTGTGTGTTGTAGTGGGTGTGGGTGGGTGGGTGTGTGCCGGTAATCTTTTCCCTCCCCTGTGTCGTAGGTGCAGTACTCACCGATGTCTTCCGCGCCGCCGGGCGTGCTCCTGGTATATGAGCAGGTATAGGAGTGCGGGGATGACCTGCAACTCTGGTTCCATACTGCCGGAATCTCGCGTGGAGTGCGTAGAGGTGAGCGTTTTCCCGTTCGTAGTCTGTTTCCGCCGTGTTCTTATCGGCGGTGCTCCCGCCCCGGAAAAGGTGGCAGATTGGTGGGTCGTAATAGGGTGGGCGGTACATTGTCTGCCGCCTGGCTGTTGGCGGGAACTGCCGCGCTGTTTGTTTGTACCGCCGTGGCGGGCGGAGTGTTAAGTTGGCGGGCTGTGTTGGCGGTTCCCGCCAGGGTCAGAATTGCATATTTTAGACCGCCGGCCTGTTGGCGGCTTGGCCGCCGCTTTATCACCGACCGCCAGGGTCAGAATGAGGGCCAGAGGCATGCCTTTTCATGATAATGGCTGGGACATGGTGCTAGAATGAATACCCAAAAATCAAGGAATGCAAGACTTACATTTCTACACCTTACATAGAGCCTACTTAACACTGAGAAGGATTAACAGAATTTTCAATTTAGCTGAGGTTAAATGTCCAAGATGCGGCCTTATAGGGGCAGACTTTTTTCATATGTTGTGAGCTTGTCCAATGCTTATTCGCTATTGGCAGGAGATTGTGGACATCCGCTCAGACCTAGTTGAAAGAGACATCCCCAGAGACCCTTCTTTTTGTATGTTAAGTGACTTTCCCCACAAATCAAAGACGAAAGTGACTAGTAAATTGTGGATCTGAGTTTCATCCGGGCTCAGAGGGAGATAACCTGCAACTGGAAATCAGTGAGGGGTCCCAGAGCATCAGTGTGGCAGAGGAAACTTCTGCGGTGGGCTGGATATGAGGGTGAAGCTTTACTACTGGAAGCTAGCCGAGATAGTCGCCCAATGGAGGCGGCCAGGGCATGGATGGGTCTGGTGGAGGAGCTTAAGAAAGCAATCATACCTCAAGTGAATTCCCCAACACACTCCACATAGAAACCTTGGAGAGGTGTGCTGCAACAGCTTTCTTGAGACCTGGGACTGTCACTCCTTAGACTGTACTGTTTATCAACTCATTGTAATTGGAAAGTTGAGGCATATTGGGCTACTACAATGCGCGCAGATGGGGGGCCACAGGGAGGGACTTGGGAGCAAGGGATTGTTGGGATCGCCATGTGAACCGCATAATACCATGCCTTGAATCATCTGTTCAGAAATATTACAGCTGAAACTTGTTTATGCATGTGGCTTCCCTACTGTTTTCTTGCAGACCTATAAAAAAGTAACACAATTCATCTTAAAAAATAATGTCTCGTATTGCCAGAGGTAAAACACCATATTGTTTCCTAATTCCAAAAGCACGTCTAATGTAATAATTCACTGCATGACAAATTTGCGGGGACCCTAACTGCTGTAAAAATATCATTCCAATCGAGTAAGATCTTCTATTAGCTCCACGTAAGATTAGGGACGAAAAGGAGGGCCAAGGGGGAATATATAGTGCAAGACAGCATAAAGTGAGGGGTGCTTTGAATTGACAAATCATCACAAGGGCATTCCGGAAGGTTTGAGAAACATGTTCGCTGTGAAGGGAAAGCTACAAAAAAGTGTAATGTTCTGAGTCGAAGGCGCATTATATTAAATCTATATACTGAATTGGAAATTAAAATCAAATAAGGTTCCATCCCTAGGGTAATAGACACATCAGAATATTTAACCACAGTCTCCCTAGATCAGGCCTTCTCAGAGCACACTTCACAAAGATGGGTGTAATACAAAAGTTTAACATGCTCTTTGGCACTGATAGAAAAACTCTTGGGATTAGAAAATAACTCAGGGTACCCAACATCGTGAATACTTTTTACATGTATGTAAGCAAGGGAATCTCTTCAGTATTGTCTAATGCATGGCGATCCTTGAGAATCAGACACAAAGTCCGCCTCTGGTTTGTGCCTAATACTTATCCAAACCATCAAAGGGGCTTTAATGATAGGGTCATCCAAATAGCCTATCCTACCGCTGCATGACATGTAAAGTTAGCTGTACTCTAAAAGACTGACAATAATTTGCCAAAGAAGCTATTCTCAACCCATTGGTGAACGTCTGCCTAACTGTTCCATCATAAGCCTGCCCTATAATGCCCCACCAGGATACATTTACTCTTATAAATTTTAATCAGTTCTCTCACCAGCTTATGGCTTAACCCATCTGCAAATCAACATTTGCTCTACAAAGTTGCTGTGATTTTGAATTTAAAAGATTTTCCAAATTTATTGATAATGTATCATAGTGCTACCCTTACATGCCAAATGTCATGGCCAATTTGGATGTTATTAAAAAGAATTTCATAGGCTGACATATTGAGCAGAGTACCAATAGGGATGTGTGAGGAAAGACATACAGCTACCCTGTCTGTAATAAAGACATATATTAGCTTCCTCCTAAAAAGAGCAAAGATTAAACTTACCAGTCTGCGCCATTTGTCTGCTGTGCAGTGCAAGTCCCGGTGCTGTACCACTTCTAGAAGCAGAAGTCGATGTTGTGGCAGGTACTGTATGGGACAACAATACAGGTCCTGAAAAGTAAAAAAAATCATTACTATACATTAATGTACCAGTATAAATGAGAAGGTGAGATTTGAGTACAATTAAAAGTCATGGCAAAACATATATTGACAGTTCAGTTTTGGATAAAAATACAAATGAAAACAAACCTCTACAGACTATTATTAAAAGACATGGTGAACACATATTGAAAGTTTTGTTTTGGTTAATAAAACGAGTGAGAGCAATCCTTTATTATTAAAAGATGTGGCAATCATATTGGCATTTCTGTTTTGGATAAAAAGAACAAGTGAGAAGAATCCTCCAAAGTGTGTCAACTTGTTTGCAGCGGGGTCATGCCTATCTGGATAGATGATTTGTGTTGTAAGACCTGCCCTATGTGTTGCTCCGCTGCAGTTGCACTGACTTCTGCCCAAGATGAAAGAATCAATTGGTATGAAGAATAGTAAAATAAACATTAACACAACATGTATATATTTGTAGGGTTTGTGTGACAGGGTGTTTAGGAGGGGTATATATGTGATGCGCGACTAACAGTACAGGTCTGACTGAAGGACAGATATATAGATATAGATGTTTGCTTGTGAGTTTGACTGTATAGAGATAGAGAGTAATAGGTTCCAGGTGTCCAGGCCCATGTGTGACTAGGTAGGCCAGTGCCAGTTAATACTTAGAAATTCTGAGAATTGTAGTCTTACTTAACCAAGTACAAACCCTGGGCTACAAGTCCTATAATTCAAAGAAAAGCTGGCACTGGCTTACTTAGTCACATAGGAACCTGGAATACCTGCCTGTTATGGAGAGCATGGGGCAGGGGTATGATCATATTGGGCACCATATTAATGTTGTCCTGAAGAGGCAGTGTCAGGCACAACCGTGGGACATACCGCGGGATGTGCTATAGTGCTGCAGCAAGACGCTCCTGCTGAATGCATCCCTCAGTTGGGTTTGGGTGTGGCAGGCAACCACACCTACACTTACCTGGGAATGCTGACTCTGCTGAGGTCCTCCAGGGTACTGTCTGGCTGGGGAGGGATATTGGGGTTGGCACTCTAGTACGTGTTTCCTGACTGGCACCTACTATCACTGTCGCAGAACTCTTACCTTGGGTGTAAGACTGCTGAGTTTAGGGTGGCAGCACCACCGAGTGTGGGTGACTGAGTCAGTCCTACACTGACTGGAAGCTGTCGGCCTGGCTTTGTCATCCAGCTAGCATTATCTCACCCAAACCTAGAAAGTAAAGGTGATTTGTGGCAGCCTAGAAACATGACACTCTGACTCCTCAGGAAAGTTGTGTTGGACAGATCATACCCCTTTCTCTCAGTTACACAAAGTCTCACACATGATAAGGTAGACAAAGAGATGCAGGATAAATTTCAATATTGATTGAAGCAATATTATCCGATTATGAAAAGCATGAGCTGAGATTATTAGCCAGGTGAACCATAATACAGTGATTAGGGTTACCAGTAAAGTAAAGAAGATAAATAATGCCACCATCCTGGTATAATTTGTAAAACCTAATAATTCATACCTATACCCTAGTGCAGAGGTCTCCAAACTTTTTAATGCTGCGCCCCCCCAATTGAAAAATAAAAATCATTGGGCCACCCTCAGAATTTTTCACAATTATTTTATAAACATGGCAATGTTTAAATATGTCTAAACCTATTTAAACATTGCAGTTAAGTACTGTTACCTTTTTAAAAAACGTCAATAACATGCTTCTGCTTAAAACAAAAGCCTGTTATCTGTATAATATTTATTTTGGCCGGAGTCTGGGGCCCCCCCTGGGATCACTTCAGGCCCCCCTAGGGGGGCCCGCCCCCCAGTTTGAAGACCTCTGCCCTAGTGTCTAATCCTAAGAGCATAGTGGTGGTAGCCCTCATGCCTGTCCCAGTCTATGGAAGGAGCCCCAACCCCATTCCTAAAAGATGGGCAAGGATCTTCCTGTTGTCTGCTGGCAATCCTCCCAGTTGATTGGAAAGATGAAGCAAGTGTCAGTGGCCCTGTCAATAAGATGATGCACGTTCCTAAACAGCCATGGCTGGAATGCCCACTGCCCCCCTTAGGCCTATATGGTGTTTATATAACAAAACATGTGTTCTTAGAACAGGCCTGGCATGATGTAATGTCTAGAGTTTGAGTTTTGATTTCGTAACACTTTGAGTGGCAACACTGGGTAAACTATTGTACACGAAACATCACAGCCTTGAGGAAGACACAAAGTGAAATGCGTGTAAAGGACTGAAAATGTAAAACACGAACAACCATGCCTTCTCAGAAAGGCAACTGATTAGAATATAAAAACAACCATGCTGAAAAGCAAGCTGTGCTGAAATATAATAAAATGAGCAAACCAATAAAATGTGTATGTAGGTAGAAGCGCACATGCTATGGGCCTAGAGCTAAAAAAAAAAAGAGTGCCTAATCTAGGCGATGAAGGGAGCTCATGACGCCCTCCCCATTGTTGGTACAAGAGTGTGGGGTCCAAACTCGAAAATAAACAACAGTTTTGCTAGCTACCTAAAAGCATGCAAAAACATGTATGAAAGAGATAAAAAATTTCAAGTTGACAAATAGACCAAGATGAATTATGCAGCCAAGTTAAAGATCAGGGCAAATTTTGAAAGTTTCCAAATGCCAAAGTAACAATAATCATGATCCTGCAGGAAATCTCAGAGCACATCGAAGGGGATAGCATCCAGGTCAGATCCCACTTCAGCAGATGATAATACCACCTGCTTGCTCAGTCCAAAGGTGGAATGAGCACACATGATCTGTTGCCTCAGCCACATTTCAGGGCAACGGGGCAGTGTTTCGCAAACTGGCAGATGCTAAAATACCAAGAGTCACTAGATCCAGGAAGGGCGGCTCGTAGAAGGTATCCCACAACATCCTAATGTCATTGAACAAGTCCGGCAATTAACCCTCATTGAGAACATCATAAGATTTATGTCAATAGAAGGTACATGTTGTAAGGCTTGACACACCTCCAGAGAATTTTCAAAGGAGCACCATAAGCAGCAAAAGACAGGCCGCACACAGTTACGAACCAGTCAAAATGAGTGACCAATTCCTGTCTATTTCCTCCAACACTGATGCTCCAAAATACTGCATCATACGTTCACAACACAGTTAGGCTGGTGGAGCTCCATCCTCTCCCGTTGTTGAGATGCGCAACCACTGCAAATCAAAAATAGCAACAGCAAGATACCACCAATTAGTGCCAATGTTATTGGGAATCCTTCAAAGACACTAAAAAAAAGTGAGTGGATTGCTGAAGGTATAACTCTGAACACAGCCTGGAAAGTGCTGACAAAACCAGAAACTACAGCCCTAAAAAAGTGTACAATCCCAGTGGTATTAGATGCGTTAAAAATGCAATTTACCAATTAACCAAAATGTTTTGGAAGGTTTGTGTTTAAAAGGGACTGTATCTCTGCAGATGACCTTGCCACCTGCAGGTCATAGGTTTCATGGGCTGATGTGAGAGCCATGTGTTTCTTAAATAAAAGGGCTTTAAATCTGCTCAGCTTGTCAAAATTTACATCATAAGGGGCAATGTGAGGTCACATATCTGCTACTCTTATCTCATGCATGGGGGGCAGAAGAAGTATATTCCCGTAACAAGCCACTATTTGAGAGACTGAAATCCCACAGCAGCCTTGATCACTAAGCATCAAGTAACTGCTATGCAAGAGTAACTGAAACACTGGGTGAATCAAAGGGACGGGCATGCCCTTCAGATATTAAGTCAAATTCGCAGCAGAAGCATTGCATGCACCATGCGAGGCCACCTGTTTACAAATCATAGCATGGCTTACAGATGTTTCACATTCGCTTCTGCTAATAAAAACCTCTTTGTCGCCTTTGCAGGCATTTGTAATCAAAGGGCAACTCCAACACCTCCTAGTTGTTCAAATCTACCTATAGGAAAACATTTTAAACACAAAGCAAAATGGAATCTTGATATTGGCAGGCTGATCACTTTATGTATTAACCACACTGACAATGGTATTTCAGCCTCTGTAAAAGGCAACTTTTCTACCTTTTCAATGTTAAGCATGATGTAACTTTGTTCCTTCTTAGCTATTATCTGTTGTTTCTGTGTCAAATTAAATGCAGCAAAGAACTCCTTAGAGTTAACGCCAGGGCATGCGGGCATTTATGAGAACTTGCTCAACTGCATAATGGATCTAAGGTGACTTTGTCCGTGGTATAAAAGTGAAACGGCATTTTGAATGATGTCAGTAGCAGAAGACACACGTTTAATGTGTAAATGCAATTGGATAATGTGCTCATACCATTATTTTTATCTATTTGTCTTAAACATGCAGCAGCTTCCATTTGTGAAAGCTTCCATATTTTATTATTTAATGCATATGAGAAATATTTTGAGTGTGGTTTTGTGGGACTTAACAAGAAATCTTGTAAGTCTACATCTTTGGATAGGAAACTCAGGTGTACTTTTACCGTTGTAAAGGAGGATGTTTGCGACCATTGTTGACAATATTTGTCCATGTTGTATGTAGTGACAATACTCAGTATTCTGTGATGATGTAACAAGGGTCAGTTCTGCTAGCTCTAAAACACCATGTGGAGTTAACAAAATGTGTATGACAACCATTTGTGTGCACTGGCCACAATAACCACCTTTGGACCCTGAAATGATGATTTAAAGGTACAGTTCTGAACCCCACCATTAAGCTGTTCTTCTGTAACATTTATAAGCTTTTGCCAATTATCAAATTTAGCTAGTTAAGGAATACTGGGTTTATTAATTTATTTTATTCTTGCTAACCCTAGGCAAGTCATTTGTTGTACTGTGTCATTTAATAATATAATTTTTAACGAGATTAGACAAGCCCTAAATAAAGGCCCCGTGCTATATATTTGGCAATATTTCATTCCCCAAACGTTTTTCAATTCAATTGATCTTTTCCAATATTCATAAACTTCTACGGCTAACTGGGAAGCAAAGGAATCCGAATATATTAAATTTAGTGTTGGTTAGCAATATTTTCCTTGCTTTCGAATGTGGTAATTTGAAATAGTATGACTCAGCATTTGTAACATCATGCCCAGTAAAAAAGCAAGCCTTTTTTACATATGTTTTAGAGCTCCCCACAGGTGGAGTTAGACAATGTTCCTACTGTGTATAATTATAAACTATTCTTGGGCTACCAGCTCGGTGTAGAAAACAATGTCCATAATGGTGATAACTTCACAATTTCCCAAAACTTGTGGACATTATATATATATATATATATATATATATATATATATATATATATATATATACACATACATCTTCACTCTCAAATATATAGTATAATAATATTCAAGCTCAGAAAGCATAGAATCAACTTTTTTCACATCCCAGTCACCAGAAGCACCCCCAGGTGTAATAATATCATTCATTGATACTTTAAAAACATATGGAATTTGAATCATTTCTGTAGGGCCGAAGATGCCAAGTAGTACTTTATCACAAACAATCCTATCAGGAACTGGAACAGCTGAAATGTTCACAAGGGACAAGTCTCTTCAGACTTTGTGTGAGGACAAATGAGGCTTTAAAACCTCTTCCACCAGTTCAACAGCAGAGCGTTCAGGAAGATAATGACCATATATCAACAGAAAGAAATCAATGACGAAACTAATTAAAAGAAGAAAAGCAGGCAATGTCAGAAGTAGCCACAGATAGTACCATGGATGAACCAAATAGTTATGTTTAAGCTTATCAAAAAGCTTACATATTTTTGATATAGGTGCAGCAGCTGATGCTGAAGAGTCTGAAGAAAAGTTGTCAATGTCGGCAAAGTAACCAGAGGCAATCTGTGCGAAAACTGGAGCTGGTGCAGATGAAAGAGAACTGGTGGATGCATCCATAGGTTGTTCATCATAAAGATTCCATCTGTTTGTTTTGCATTGGAGCACTCCAAATTCATATATTGGACATTTCTTGTCAATGAAGTGGTGACAGGAATCAACAAAAGTTCATTCCCCAAGCTCGGGGAAAGAATTTCAGCATTATTTAGAGCTCGCAGAAGTAGCTCCTGGATGGTAGTGAGGGGGATACGGGGACTACTCAGGAATACTCGTGGTCTACTGTACAAGTATGAAGTAAGAATGGCCACATGATGCAATTTGACATTTTCAATTGAAGTGAAGCAGTTTTCTTAAGAACCGGGCAGCAGTGGTAAGCTGACAGTTCTGGTACTGTGTGTTCCTGGAACTGGAACTCTGTAAGATGGGCTAAGCTCCTTCTTCACAGGTATCTTTTCACAAACTAGATCCTCACCGTTAAGAATCAAACCCGTGGATGGTGGCAAATCTCTCATTTCCAAGGTGGCAGCATGTGCTGATGAATTTTTATCAAGGAACTGTTGTGTTTCCTGCAAAACAGTGACATGTTAATTTATGTCAAAAGGTGTTTCTGCCCCCACCGCGTCAGGTCCATCAAGATCTGAGATGGATATGAGAATCCCAAACAGGACTTTCATAGGGCGTTTGTCCTCACAAAGACGTTCTAGGCAGATTTTTTAGTGCTGTCTGGACTCCATACAGGTAATGGAGCCAACTACGACCTGAACCTAGTACCCTAGCAGTAAAGGATTGCTTTAAGTCTTGGTTCTTTCACTCCACTACTGAATTTGCCTCTAGAATAGGGAGGTGAAAAATGCCCCCACATACCCATTGTTGTCATGGTGTCCCTGAATGCCCTAGAGGCAAAGGCAGGGCCCTGGTCCGAATGGAATGCTGTGATTGCATATGTCCGATGAAGACTTGTAAATCTTTAATAACAGTTTGAGAGTCAGCCGATCGTTGTGGCCACATCCATAGAAATCTGGAGCATGAATCAACAGCAACAAGAATATACTTGTATGCATCATCTGGTTGTAAGGGACTGCAGTGGTCCAGGTATACACTCTGCAAAGGCTCATTGTAAATTAGGAGGAGAGTCTGCAGTGTGTGTTTAGTGGTGGATCATTTAATTTGTTGGTATATGTCACAACTGAGGACATACAGCTTGGTCTGCTTCTATAGACCTGACCCCCAATAGTGTACCTAGTCGCCTGTCATGGGTGGGGCGTTGATGGCCTCTTATCCACTGTGTAAAGTATTGCAATTGTGCAGTGAGGTCACAGGTTTCAAAGTCTAGTGCTGCTAAGCCTCCCAGTGGTGTAGGCCTTTGCAATGTGGAGGGCGCCAATCGTCTGCGACCCGAACCCCACACAAAGGCGATGGACAGTGAGTCCAGCTCTTTGAATAGAGCCCGAGGGATTTTCGTAGAAATAATTGAGTAGTTGGGGCAATGCAATCATTTTTGACAGTGTTTTCCTCCCCATCACTGATAGAGGGAGGGAGGGCCAGAAGTCCATGCTCCGTTTCAGGGAACTAATCGCTCGGTGGACACTGTCCTCCAAGACAGCAGAAGGAGCATGATAAATTCTCGTACCCAAATATGTTATACAGTTGGGTTCCCAAAGCAGGGGGGGAAGGCATTCCCGGGAGGATCAGGAACAAATTGAATTTTAGCCAATTAACCTTGAGGCTCGACAGGTTGCCAAACTCTTTCAGTAAATTCTGAGTCCCCCGCAGGTCTTCATGGCTCTCCTTGAGAAACAGGAGGAGTTCATAGGCATAGAGAGCAATATATTGATGTTCATCCAGTACCAGCTAATCAGCTAATCACGACCCCGTCGGGCTCTCAGCACAACAGGCTCCATTGCCAAAGCAAATAATAATGGTGAAAGTGGACAAACCTGCCCACTTTCGCCATTATTAGTGTGCCACGCTGTACGTCGTAGCTCTGTGAGATGTATCTGCCAGTCTTGAGCACTCATAAAGCAATCGAAACTGCTTAATTACCTCGGTGAGGTAATTCCATTCTAGGTTGTTGAAAGCTTTTTCGATGTCTACTGAGAAAATCACTGCAGGAGGCGATGTGATGGGAGTTTTTTCCAAGAGAACCAACTTGTCTCTATGAATCAGTTTAGGCATGAACTGAAGGAGTCTGTAGCCTAGAACTCTACTTAGTATTTTATAGTCAACATTCAGAATTGACAGAGGACAATATGCCTTTAAGTCATTTGGGTGTTTCCCTGGTTTTAATAGTGGTACTATCAGAGGTTCCCTACTCGTGGACGGGTATACTTTCAGTGACCTTGCTTTGTTGAACAGCTCCACCAACATAGGTGACAGCTGATCAACATAAGTGGCATAAAACTCTACTGGAAACCCATCTGTGCCCAGGGTTTTCCCTTGTACCATACACTTGATTGCCGCTCTCACTTCAGGTAAGGTAATGTTGCCACCTAATTATTCAGACTGCTTCAGCGTTAGTACAGGGAATGTGAGTGGTCTATGGAAGGCTGTAATTTTGCTGGTGATGACCTGGTATATAGTGATGGATAATATTTATAAAATTCCCCATTGATGTCTGTTTGTCTGTGGAACAAATGTCCTGATTCTGTTTGTATCTCCACAATTGGGGAGCCTCTGTTGGCAGCATTTGCTGACCAGGCTAATAGCCAACCTGCCTTGTCTCGAGTTGCGTGTGCCTTGATCATGTAATTTTGGCTATTTTCTCTGTGGCTTCTAGGCGAGTCCGTTGGTCCACTAGGGCCTTCGACCTATCTTGTTCAAGACGTCGTAGTGCCATTTCAGCGGTCAGAACATCCCGGAGTTATGTTCTCCGAATCCCAATCATCTCAGCCATACAGCAGCCCTGCAGGACTGATTTAAAAGCGGCCCACTCTGTGCTACTACTATGAATGGTCTCTCTATTATCAGTGAAGTTATAGACCTATCTGTTCTTTAAAAGGAGGATCAGCTAAAGCTCCTGGTTTAAGCTTCCAAGTGGGCATAGGTGGCCCAATCCATGTGAAGCAGGACTCGGTTGTGATCGGAAATAGTTCTTGCAAAGTATTTCTATGTCATGTATTTTCTGGTGTATTGGTGGGGTGCAAAGAAAAGTGTTGAAGTGTACATAAAGATCATAGGTCGGTGAGTAATAAGAGTAGTCCCTACTTAGTGGATGTAAGGCTCTCCAGGAGTCTACTAGATTCCAGTTTTTCAGCCTGGTAGTGTATAAGCGGACCAATTTGTGAATCGGGGAGTCAATTAATGGGGTGTGTGATCTATCCAGTACCGGATCTCCTATACAGTTAAAATCCCCTCTAAGAAGCACCTCACCTGTCAGATAAGGGGTGAGTTGTCAGGACAACCCCGTAAGGAAACTTGCCTGGTTGATAGTTGAGGCATAGGCGTTTATAACCGTGATGTCTTTCGTATCTAGCCGGCCCATTACTGCAAGAAACCGACCCTCTGGATCAACCCTATGGGTAGTATATTGAAAGGGGACCCCAGGCCTGATGCAAATCAGTAGCCCTCTAGCGAAGGCGGAATAGGTTGTGTAATACACCTGGCACCTTCAACTTCGCTGTGAGGCAATTCCCTCTTTTTGTATAATATGCATTTCGTGGAGGACGGCCAGGTGTACGCCACAGGGGGAAAGGTAAGAAAGGACCATCTAGCACTTTGTCATAGAATGTATCCCCCCTCATGTTCCAGGAGATTCTATTATAATATGTGGAGATGGCCATTTAGTCTGCATATAAAGAAACAAGTCTTGCAGGGCTTTTGTAGCCTGGGCAGAATTGAAAAGGGGCCTAATTGTGTTCCATTGTCTAAAGAAATAATGTTCTGCATTGCGCGCAAAATAATACTGGAATAAACCATAAACAGTGGAACAAGCCAACTCCCCTTCCCAGAACCAGTTGGAAAACCGTCCCCGTCCAAACTAAAGGGGTGATTCTGACCGCCGGGGTCGGCGGGAGCACCGCCAAAAGGCTGGCGGTGCTCCGCAGGGCATTCTGACCGCGGCGGTATGGCCGCGGTCAGAACAGGAAAACCGGCGGTGTCCCGCCGGTTTTCCGCTGCCCTGCTGAATCCTCCATGGCGGCGCAGCTTGCTGCGCCGCCATGGGGATTCCGACCCCCTCACCGCCATCCTGTTCCTGGCGGTTTCGAGCGCCAGGAACAGGATGGCGGTGAGGGGTGTCGTGGGGCCCCTGGGGTCCCCTGCAGTGCCCATGCCAATGGCATGGGCACTGCAGGGGCCCCCGTAAGAGGGCCCCACTTTGAATTCGCGACGGGTGCTACTGCACCCGTCGCACCCTTCCCACTCCGCCGGCTCCATTCGGAGCCGGCTTCCTCGTGGGAAGGGGTTTCCCGCTGGGCTGGCGGGCGGCCTTCTGGCGGTCGCCCGCCAGCCCAGCGGGAAACACAGAATAACCGCGGCGGTCTTCTGACCGCGTAGCGGTATTCTGTTGGGGGAACTTTGGCGGGCGGCCTCCGCCGCCCGTCAAAGTTGGAATGACCCCCTAAATAACTAGTATTATTCTAGTGGTATTGCCCATTCACAGACTAGGCTGTATGGGGCAGTGGGCCAGTGCAGCCTGCTGTATCAACAAAGGAGCCAGGTAGTGCCTCCCCCCCTTGGGACTGGCCAACCCCGGTGTATTGCCAACAGTAGCGTTAGCAAGTACAGCCAGTGTATACCTATGCAACAGAGAACCATGATGAAGCACGGGGTGACAGAGTTATTACCAGTTATTGTTCAGATACATAGCGGATATATAACAATAGCAACTGCAGAGCCCTAAAAGGTAGTCATAAAGTAGGTTCTGGGCATGATAACAGGGAGTTCAGGATCTGAATAAGAGTGGTGAGATATGACTGTCTTGCTACTCAAAGTAGAGACCTCATATTCCCCCAGCTTGCCAGGATCCATAGGTGGCATTGTGAGACTGGATGGCGCCCCCGCCCATAGTGCTGCAATGTACTCAAGTGCCCGGGGTTGGGCCTGCTGGGCCTCCCCAGCCAAAGGGGAGCCTCCAGGGACTGGTCTTATTCTCTTCCTCATGCTTTTCGATTTCAGCTTCTGAGAGTCCTGGTCTCCCCAGGGCTCCTGGCATGGTTGCATTTCGATCCATGTCCACATCTCTTGTGGTGTATTGAAGAAGAGTGTGGTACCCTGTGCTGCGACTCTGAGGTAGGCCGGGTAAAGCATTGCGTAGGACACACCCAACTGGCAAAGTTTATGTTTCACCACCACAAACGTGCTCCTTTGTTTTTGGAATTCCCTGGAATAGTCAGCAAAAAACATGATTTTACTGTTTCCCAGTGTAACGTCTCCCTTTTTACGGGCTTGCACCAGAATAGCATACCTCTCTTTAAAATACAGTAGGTTTGCTATGACCACTCATGGCGGTGCTCCAGGGCGACTCGGGCAAACTTGACCCTATGTGCTCTCTCCAAAGCAAAGAAGGGCAATAAATCAGTGGGAGCAAGTTCAACTTTTAGCCAATTATTTAGGAAAGCAATCAAGTCCCGGCCCTCAGCCTTCTCAGGCAGCCCAACAATGCAAATATTGTTCCTTTTAGAATGGTATTCAGAATCTTCGGCACGTCGTTCTAGGGCGCGGACTATTCATCTTCTATGGTGGGTAGCATCCGACGTGTATCGGATAGACTGCTTGGGAAATACAAGAACTCTCTTTCTACTGCGGTGACCCTTTCAGCTAACCGGTGATGGTCATCCTTCAGTAGGCCAATTTCTGCACCCAGGGTGTCGATTTTATTCTCTAGCACTGCTGGTGAAGCTGTGATCAAATGAAGAATATCTTGCAGTGTCAGACCCCCTGAACCAGAGGGTGGGTCGTCTGTCAGAGGGAGAGCGATAGCTGCCTGTTGCAACCCTGGGCAATCAATTCCGGGGTCTCTGTGTTTTTGCTCATCTTTACCATGATTGTCTATTGTAGGTCAAAACGTCAGGTAGGGCCAGACTCACTCAGAAGAAAACCAGGGACCCAATGAAAAGTCCTGTCCAGCAAGCAGACCAACCTGGTAGGAGCAGCCATGTGGGGGGGGAGTGCTCCAATCCCCCCCTTGGTGCCCCTCAGTGACCTCTAGCGACCTTCCACCAACCAAAAAAAGGCAGCGTGCCAGTGGCACAGAGGCCTGGAAATAGATGGTCTGACATCCAGTGTCAACAGCACAGCGACCAACCACTGACTTTATTACAAGCACACAATTGCCATTGGTGGACCCCCATTGAGATCAGCCAATAGAGGACCGAACTACAGCAGTTCGCGGTCAGCAAAGTAATATACAACTGCACATTGGATGAATTTGAAAACAACAGAGCTGACACATATTGCCACACTGGACACACCTGCAAAGGACACTATAAAACACACACCTTCACAGACCACAAACCTTTCCATTTACACTACAACACACAGAAGCCCGAATGCTTTTTGTCCACCGAGTCCATATATTAAGCACCCCTTTTTTTCACCATCCCATTGAATACCCTGCACACACTTTTGTCCATTCATACCCTTTTACACTTATCCTGTTTAGTAAGTCACTGTCACCAGTTTATTTATGTTCTACCATGTCACATTCCAAAAAAACGTGTTTTTCAGAAGATGACTTACCAGTCATGGTGGATGAAATCAGAGGAGTAGAGCCTGTTTGGAGAACAACTCCAGCATAGTCCTCTCATTAGGAAAATGGAAATGCAGGACAACATCATTGACAGAATGAATGCAGTAGGCACCTCCCTGCGCACAACAAAAGACATCAGGAAGAGGTGGAATGACCTCATCGGCAAGGTCCGTTCCCTGGTCTCCAGACAGCAGCTGCAGGCCAAGAAGACTGGTGGTGGCCCTCCCAGTGGCCCATTACATCTCTTTCCCTGGGAGCGGAAGGTCTTGGCCATTCTGCTTCCTGAGAGCTTGACAGCAATACCTGGGGGAGTGGAGTCTGGTAAGACACATCATAAACAAATGCCACCAAAATGCCATGTCATGCATGCTCATAGCTCAACTTTTGCCTCATTTACTGTTACTTCTCTCACCAACCCAGTGTTCACCTGTCTAAAGACCTCTACGGCAACCCTAAATAAACATGTGGTAAACTAGTAGGAAAAAATAACAAATTAATTCATCCTAAACAGGGATATGAATCCACCCGTTATTAGTGAAAATTAATTTCAGAATTAATTCATATTAATCATAGAAAAAAAGAAAGACGAGAAAACATTGAAAACAAACAATCTCTTTCTAAAACCAGCTAAAATATATACATCAAATTGCACACAAATTCTTAAATTACAATATCATCGGTCTCCGTAAATCACGGTATCATTGCTCTCCAAAAATGTTGTTCACAGTGTGGTTATATTTCTCTATTAAACACAAATCCACAAATCAATGATGGTTGCACTTAAAAAGACACATATCTCACTCTGTGGACGTTTTCCTTTTTTGTTTTGAGATAATGTGTAGTATAGTCCTTGATTCCTTTATATTTATTGCAACCTCACAAAACCATCTTGTCGACGCGTTTCGACCCCATCCCTTCTGGGCCTCATCAGGACAAATGGAGACAACAATGCCTATTGAACATAAATACAAACAAGCAATGGTCATTAGTCCCCGTAAGAATAGTTGTTAATAAATGTCTGTCATTGAACCTTTTAACACTACCACCAAACACATGCTGAAACTAAAAGAGATGAAATTAAAAAGAGGTACTGCTGTTGAAAAATGTATAATAATGGGAAAACACATAGAATAAGGATCACTATAGTGCACCCCATTATAAGAAATGTAATATAATGATATAATAATATAATAACACCAACCTAATTGGTGCCAAAATCAAGCTCATAGTTGGAAAATTAAATAATTAAAAAACTTTGTTCGGGTTTCGTTATTTTCAAGTTATTTGGTAATTCAAGTTGGCCAACCAATATCTGGGACGGAGTTCCCTGGTGTCTGTTGAGCTTTCCAAAATGTAGGGTGCAGTCTACATAAACACATACCCTGGAATGAAATCCAAATAATAATTGTTCAAAGCGGCATGGAATGCCGCAATAGAATATTGTTTGTGCATCAGCACCAAAAGTTACTTACAGATCTGCTGCGTTATGTACCGCACGGGAATATTTGTTTTAATTCAGTTCGCGCGCTGGACCCTTTCATGCGTACGAGCCCCCTTCAGTTTGCCCGATATTTTGAAAAAACGCTGCGACGCGGGTGTTGGAAAAGCTTACTTTATGACTCGAACGCACTACGTACTTAGCACGCGTTCATATTCACTTTCATTTCAGTGGGCACCATCAGGTAAGATACAACATAAACAAATGTCACCAAAATGCCATGTCATGCATGTTCATAGCTCAACTTTTGCCTCATTTACTGCTACTCCTCTCACCAACCCAGTGTTCACCTGTCTAAAGACCTCTATGGGGCAACTCACAATTGAAGGGTACTCACCTGAAGAGATGAAAGTTGTATACTGTGTGTAGTACAGAGACTGCCATAACTCCAACTCCCAGCAGGCACTGTTTCTATAACTCCAAACACCAGACAAGTGTTCACTTGTCCAAATAGCCCTGTAGGAATGTGCCCTTTTTGGCATGGTTACTCCCCCACTTTTTGCCTGATATTGATGCTGACTTGACTGAGAGTGTGCTGGGATCCTGCTAACCAGGCCCCAGCGTTCTTTTCCTAAAAATGTACCATTGCTTCCACATTTGGCACACCCCTGGCACACAGTTAAGTCCCTTGTACCAAGGGCCCCATGGCCAGGGAAGGTCTCCAAGGGCTGAAGCATGTATTATGCCAACCTGGGGGACCCATCACCAAGCACATGCACACTGCCATTGCAGTTTGTGTGTGCTGATGGGGAGAAAAATACAAAGTCGACATGGCACTCCTCTCAGGGTGCCATGCTCACAAACCACTGCCTGTGGCATAGGCAAGTCACCCCTCTAACAGGCCTTACAGCCCTGAGGCAGGATGTACTATACTACAGGTGAGGGCATAGTTGCATGAGCAATATGCCCCGATAGTGTCTAAGTCCATTCTTAGACAATGCAAGTGCAGTGTCGCCATACTGAGTATATGGGCTGGGAGAATGTCATTACGAACTCAACAGCTCCATAATGGCTTCACTGAAGTCTGGGAAGTTTGGTATCAAATTTCTGAGCACAATAAACCCACACTGATGCCAGTGTTGGATTTATCGAAAAATGCACCCAGAGGGCATCTTAGACATGCCCCCTGTATTTTAGCCAAACCTCTAGTGCAGGACTGACCGGTCTTCCAGACAGGCTTCTGTCCACATGGGATGAGAGCCTTTGTGCTCTCTGTGGCCAGAAACAAAGCCTTCACTGGGTGGAGGTGCTTCACACCTCCCCTTGCAGGAACTGTAACACCTGGCGGTGAGACTCAAAGGCTCAGGTCTCTTGTTACAGTGCCCCAGGGCACTCCAGCTCGTGTAGATGCCTGCTTCCTGGACAAAGCCCCACTTTTGGCGCAAGTCCTAAGGGAAAGTTAGGAAAAACAAGGAGGAGTGACCACTTCATCTAGGACCACCCCTAAGGTGTCCAGAGCGGATGTGACCCCCCTCCTTGCAAAATCCTCTATCTTGGTTTGGAGGACAGGGACCAATATGGTTAGGTCTGTGTCCCCTCCCCAAAGGGAGTGGACGCTGGAAAGGGTTAATGCCCTCTGACCCTTGTAACACTCCTAAATCCAGGATTTAAGGGCTCCCTTGAATCTAGCTTGTCAGATTCCTGGCTACCTCAAAAAGATGACAAGAGGAAAGGAGAAGGACTACTAGGCTGACCCCCAGCAGAGAAGACTGAAGACATCAACTGACTTGGCCCCAGCCCTACAGACACGTCTCCAGCTCCTAAAGCCCTGCTACAAAAAGGCGACGCATCCTGCAGGAGCAGCAAACTCTTAAAAGCCTCAAGAGGACTGCCTGCACCCCAGAGGACCACGATCTCCTGTGGACAGCAGCCCTGTCCAAAACGAAACTCCAGCAATGACTCCAGAATCGCGAGTCCTGCCCGCTCTGCACCCGACGCCCACAGCCCATGTCCAGGTGGCAAACCGATTGGAGCTGGTCCCCAGACAAATTCTGACCTTGTGTCCACCCTGGGTTGACCCTTCCTGTCCAATACGACGATGACTGCAGCCTAAATCTGGAGGACCCCTCTGACCGTGAGAGAACCTAAGATTTGCAACGCCTAAAGGTACTCCTGCAGTGCAGCCCCCTGGGCTTGGGGAATCCGACCACTGGTCCAGGCAAGATCAGCAGATGGCCCTCCTCCTTGTCCAGCCTGTGGTTTTCCTGAATCGACCCCCCGGACCTATCCTGCAGCATCTCTGCGACCCCCGGGCTCCCTCTATTGAAAAGCATTGGGAGTCCAATGCAGTGTTTGCACCCTGCACCAGGCCGCCCCTGTGCCGCTGAATGTGTGTGTTTGGTGGTGACCTGTGGCCCACCCCAGTGCTCACCTTTACCCCCCAGGTCCGCCCTCCGAAGACGCGGGGTCTTACTTGCAAGCAGGCCTGATTCTGAGTACCCCAGTCTCCATAGGACTCAATTTTAAACACTTCTTCATCTTTGACCTCTGCAACCGGCCGGCCCCGTGTTGCTGCTGGTGGGCGTTTGGGGGTAACTTGAACCCCAACTTGCGGACATCCTAATCCCCAGAGACTGGAACTGCAAGTCTTGTACTTGCCTCAAAACTGTACTAACTTTTCTTCCCCCATGAACTGTGTCTGAAAATTGCACTGTCAATTTTTAAAACAGATATTTGCTATTTTCTTGAAAACCATTTAACTTGCCAAATTGAAACAAAGTTGTGTTGATACATATCTTGGATACTTACTTACAAATGCACTTACCTGCAAACTGATTCCTGTGGTTCTAAAAATAAAGTAACAAAATATATTTTTGCTATATAAAAACAATTAGCCTGGAGTTTGTCATTGAGTGTGTGCTTGATTTATTGCCTGTGTGTGTACAACAAATGCTTTGTACTACCCTCTGATAAGCCTAACTGCTCGACCACACTGCCACAAACAACAGCATTGGTATTATCTACCTTAGCCTCTGTTAAGTCTCTGGGGAACCCCTGTACTCTGTGCACACTAAACCTCATTTGCATATAGTGTATACAGAGCTAGTTTCCTACAAACCCTGTTTGTTATCTATCAATTTAAGGGTACACACTTGGGGATATAACATTTGTTAAGTGTGAGTTCAGAGACTTACATGACTCCAACTCCCAGCAGGCACTATTTTTGTAACCACAAACACTAGCACAGGGGTCACATTCACATGCCTCATACATCTGTTTCATAATTATCAATTGCAGTGTATTCACTTGGGGAGCAATATTGGTCAAGTGTGTGAAGTATATGGAACAACCTGACTGCACTCTTTCTCTAACTCCAAGCATCAGAACAGTATTCACTTATTGAAAGACTCCTGTTTGGCAACTCACAATGTAAGTTCACTCAGCTGGGAGGATACCATTTGTATAGTGTGTGTAGTAGAGAGAGTGGCATTACTGCTAAGGCCAAGAGGCTCTGTCACTATTACTCCACCCACCAGCCCAGTGCCCTCTTCTCCAAAGACTCCTGTTAGGTAATTCACACATGAAGTGTACTCACCTGGGGGGATAATATTTGTATACTGGTGGGAAGTAGAGGGAGTGACCGGAATGCAAAGCCCAATAGGTCCTGTTTCACTAACTCCAACCACAAACTCAGTGTTCACATGCCCAAATCCATCTATTAGTGAACTCTCAAATGAAGTGTACTCACCTGGGAGGATAACATTTGTCAAGTGCATGAAGTAGCGGGAGTGACAAGACTGCTAAGGCCTGGAGGCTCTGTTTCTCTAACCCCAAACACAAGCCCAGTGTCCTCTTGGCCAGATATCCATGTCTGTTAACTCACAATTGAAGTGTACCCACCTGGGAGGATACCATTTGTATAGTGGTAGGGAGTAGAGGGAGTGACCGGAATGCAAAGCACAACAGGCCCTGTTTCTCTAACTCCAACCACAAGCCTGGTGTTCACTTGCCCAAATCCATCTATTAGTGAACTACCAAATTAAGTGTACCCACCTGAGAGGATAACAGTTGTCAAATGTGTGTAGTAGAGAGAGTGACATGACTGCAACTCCCAGGAGGCACTGTTTCTGTCACTCCAACCACCAGTGCAGTGTTCGCTTGTCCAAATACCCTTGCTTGCTAACTCTCAATTGAAGTTGACCACCTGGGAGTGACCAAAATATAGATCATGATCAACTTAGCGATGTGTCTGGCTACCTAGGTCCATCTTGACCTGCTAGCCAAAGTTGAAAATATTGAGGACAGAAAGGACAGTTTACCCAGTGTGCAAAACAATGATGCCAAAGACCTCATGATGCATAACCAGAATGGTATTCGTAGCAGACACATTCACACAGCACTGACCACATGATGAATCCAGTCACATATATAACAAACTCCTGGGTCTGCCTGCATCATAATCAACTAGGCCTCAAAATGGCCAAAGACATATCTTGCCTAGCCACTGTTTTGCCCGCACCGGTGGCAAGATGACCATCCTCCTAAGTGCTAATGATCTCTAAATTTCAGCAGCTGCTTCAGTCAAAAAGATTTGGCATGCTCCACAAATGTCATGTCAGTACAACTGTGAGAAATGGGGTCTTTGGTTGACAGTCAGGTTACCCCCTGTTCAAGCAAGGACCCTCACTCTAGTCAGGGTAAAAGAGAATCACCCTCAGCTAACCCCTGCTTACCCCCTTGGTAGCTTGGCAGAGCAGTAGGCTTAACTTCAGAGTTCTAGGTGTAAAGTATTTGTACCAACAAACACAGTAACTTAATGAAAACACTACAAAATGACACAACACCAGTTTAGAAAAATAGGAAATATTTATCTAAACAATACAAGACCAAAACGACAAAAATCCAACATACACAAGTCAAGTTATGAATTTTTAAAGATTAAACTCAAAAATAGGGCTTAGAAACACAAAATGCTTCGATGAGGTGTTAACACAGTGTCGTGACGGAGTCGTTCCCACCAAGCCGACACCAGCGGCGCCAGACACGGAGTCGCGTAGACCCCCAAGTACAGTACCTTTGGTGAAGTGTGAAAACAAGTTGATGCGTGAAGTCAGGGATCACGGCGTCTGTGCGAAACAGTGAATCCACGCACTTCGAGCGGCGTCGGTCACGACGTGGTGCGGCGACTTCCATGGAGTCACGGACTTCGGCGGGCTGCAGCGATGTCGGGCCTGCGAAGGTCGTCTCGTTCCAGCGAAGATCACAGAGTCGGGTGCAGGCGGCGTCACCGGATTCAGCAGTGGTGTCGTCCGAAGTCGATTTCCTTGGATTTCCACCAGCTTTCCCTTTAAGGGCCCAGGGACTGGATAGGGCACGACTTGTCAGAGCAGGAGCCTCTCCAGAGACTCCAGGTGCTGGCAGAGAGAAGTCTTTGCTGTCCCTGAGACTTCAAACAACAGGAGGCAAGCTCTAGATCAAGCCCTTGGAGATTTCTTCACAACATGGAAGGCACTCAAAGTCCAGTCTTTGCCCTCTTACTCTGTCAGAAGCAGCAACTGCAGGATAGCTCCACAAAGCACAGTCACAGGCAGGGCAGCACTTCTCTTCAGCTCTTCTCCAGGCAGAGGTTCCTCTTGATGTCCAGACGTGATCTAAAGTCTGTGGTTTTGGGTGCCCTTCTTAAACCCAATTTCTCCTTTGAAGTAGGCCTACTTCAAAGTAAAGTCTCTTTTGAATGTGAAATTCTGCCTTGCCCGGGCAAGGCCCCAACACTCACCAGGGGTCAGAGACTGCATTGTGTGAGGACAGGCACAGCCCTTTCAGGTGTAAGTGACCACTCCTCCCCTCCCTCCTAGCACTAATGGCTCATCAGGAAATGCAGACTACACCCCAGCTCCTTTTGTGCCACTGTCTAGTGTGAGGTGCAACCAGCCCAACTGTCAAACTGACCCAGACAGGGAATCCACAAACAGGCAGAGTCACAGAAATGGTATAAGCAGGAAAATGCTCACTTTCTAAAAGTGGCATTTTCAAACACACAACCTTAAAATTAACTTTACTAAAAGATGTATTTTTAAATTGTGAGCTCAGAGATTCCAAACTCCACATGTCCATCCGCTCCCAAAGGGAATCTACACTTTAATCAGATTTAAAGGTAGCCCCATGTTAACCTATGAGAGGGACAGGCCTTGCAACAGTGAAAAACAAATTTAGCAATATTTCACTGTCGGGACATATAAAACACATTACTATATGTCCTACCTTAACCATACACTGCACCCTGCCCTTGGGGCTACCTAGGGCCTACCTTAGGGGTGCCTTACATGTAAGTAAAGGGAAGGTTTAGGCCTGGCAAGTGGGTACACTTGCCAAGTCGAATTTACAGTTAAAACTGCACACACAGACACCTCAGTGGCAGGTCTGAGACATGATTACAGAGCTACTTATGTGGGTGGCACAACCAGTGCTGCAGGCCCACTAGTAGCATTTGATTTACAGGCCCTGGCACCTCTAGTGCACCTTACTAGGGACTTACTAGTAAATCAAATATGCCAATCATGGCTAAACCAATCAACCATACAATTTACACAGAGAACATATGCACTTTAGCACTGGTTAGCAGTGGTAAAGTGCTCAAAGTTCAAAAGCCAACAGCAACAGGTCAGAAAAATGAGGAGGCAGAAGGCAAAAAGATTGTGGATGACCCTGCATAAGCAAAAAAAGTCCAACAACAACCAATACCTTAGATACTTGCCACAATTGGATTAACTGCAACTTACCTTTGTACAAGGTCTCCGCGTAATGTAAGACTAAACTGTTGGAGGAAGATGTCCCAATACAACCAGTAACATTGTATCTTTCACATCAACAGGTTGAGCTGCCACTGGGCAAGCAGAGGCCACAGAATAGACTGTTGCTACCCCCTGGATGAAGCCCTCAGTGAAGAAGTAACGACTGGATGTTTGGACATGGAGGACAGTTCTGGCTCTTCTGGGCAACCTGGTCAGACACCAACAGTGAGCCTCTCTTTGGCCACATCAACACCTCCCAGCCCGGTTACCTCACATCACAGGCAGCCATTCGCCTCCCAACCTATGTACCGAGCACATTGTCTACCATCTCATGCCTCCTGGTCCTGGATCCTGAGTTGCAGTGCAACACTTTAGACAATGTGGTTCCAGGACCCAGTTGGAGAGGGCATCCTGTGGCACGGGCACAGGCCCGTGGGGGTGGGGTGAGTGGGAGGGATGCTGTAGGCCCCACACACACACAAGCAAGGATGTCCAGCAAAGAATCCAAGAGGTGCAGATGGCAAGACACCTACCGCTACCAGCAAGTGACCTTTTCCTAAAGGACCTCCTTTTGTGTGCCACATATTCACTCTGTTGACTGATTCTTAATCACCTACCAGTTCCAATGGGAGGGATACTCAGGTCTTTGGACTCCCAATGGTGTGGCATCTACTCTAATGATTTCAGTCACCATGACTGACCCCTTCACTTTACTTTTGTTCCTTTCTGTCCAAAATGTTATTTCTGCATTTGCATTGCAATAAATTCACCCATCACAAACTCATTGGCCGCTTGCTTAATTTCCACAGTTTTCTTTGTTGCTTTTCTGTACTCTGGAGTATTGCTGGGTTGAATGCGTCATTTTTTCAAGCACTCCTGCAACTGAAAGCACAACCGTGTGACACATATACTGATTTGCAGCATGTAAAAGTGCTTTACAACACACAAATCAGATTTGCGTGACAAAGGGCGTTGCAACACCTTGAGCCAGGGCAGACAATGTTGCGTCAGAACCTCTGATGCATCTTTGGTCCTTGCAATATGGTGTGCCATACCATAAATATGGCACATCCATGTGGCAACATAATGCTGCAACAGAGCCCAGATTTTTCTGACACAAAGCTGCCGAACCGTAAATATACCCATTTTTCCAACAAGCAAGTGACCATTTTGTCACACCAATTGTGTTTTAAAAGCAGCAGCTGCAAATGGCCTCTCACCTGATGTCTGAAGTGTTTGCACTTCACAATAGAGATTGCATGCCCAGGGAAGTTAGGGTGTGCATGTACCCACACCCTATTGGGAACACTGCTCTGAGGATTGTGTTTTTTGCAAAACATACAAATCCTATATATCACCACAACCAGAAGGGTCTATCAGACGTAATGGTATACTGGTTTTGTAAATTGGTAATCGCGACAAGAATTTATAGATGGAAACGTTGTCACAAATGGCTGTTTTTTTCCTACTAATTTTCAACAGTTAGTTTCTTTGGGAAAACTATGACGGACCTACACAAATGATTCCTTACTGAATTTAAAATACTTTTCAAAAAATGTATTGCTATCTGGTATCACTCCTGGGTTTCACACATAATTCAACCACATACTGCAAGCAGGCTGAAACTGGAAAAGTTAGGATAACTAGACTGCCTCTTAGAATAATTCTGCTCTTTCCTGGAAGCTTGGAGGACAGCGACCCTAGCACAACAAACCTGTTATTGCCATTTGTTGATGCCATTTTTACAACAACAAAAAATATGCTTTTTCGCACAAAAACAAAATTCAGCTATATTTTGGATATTTTCTCAGTTCCCTCAGGGGGATCTACAAACCCTGGGTAGCTTTAGAATCCTCAGGATTTTGGAAAAAAGGATGCAAATTTGGCATACATGGTTTTGTGGAAAAAAGTTAGGAAGGTTTAAATGCACACTACCCTTAACATTCATAAAGGTACTTAGCACCAGGTGTGGAGGGGGGAACAAACCCTAGCAGTCAAGAGGGTAAAGGCTTCAGTCTGTTTAGAGAATGCATTGCAACACAGCAATGTTCCTTTGATTGTTTCTTTTCTCCCTCCAATTGCTGATTCTGACTCTTCTCTCTGGGACTTCTTCAACTGGGTTCCTGACTCCTGGTTTTCTTCAAACCTCTCTAGGCTTTATTAGCAAGGAGGTTGTTTTCTGCCACTGGCTTTTATCCCCTGAGCACGTGGCAGCTTCCTGATGGCTCTTGCCTACCACATATTACAGTGTGTGGTGACGTGGTTTCTGGAAACAGTTACCCGTACACTGGACATTGGAAGACCCAGGAGAGATCATGGAGTAAGCATCCAGACCTGAACAGGCTGCCTAACAAAAAATATTTCTGTTTCAAGCATGGAGCCTGGTGTAGACCTGGCTGCTGTCCTTCAGCAACACACCTTGGAAGTGGACTATTTGAGGATTGAGAATGCTGCCCTTCGCCAAGCATACTTTTCTAGATCTTGTGACCTTCATGGCATCAGTCCTTCTAAGTATTCTGGAGATCCTTCAAGATTAAAAGAAGTTTTGCATGATCTAGTGGTTTATGTTGGCTTTTGACCTGGACAATTTTCCTTTGACAGATCTAAAGTGGGGTATTTGACTGGTTCTTAAAAGGGGGGTGGAATTTGGGGCTCTATTTAAAAGACTATCAGACATCTAGGATCAGATACAACTCTCCACTTCCTTGTCACTATGTTCCATCAAACACTAGAAGGAAAGTTATTTTGAGGACTATTTAATGTGTTTCAAAGTTGAATTTCCTTGAACATCGAATGAGACTAATGAAAACAGTTTAATGAGCTTATTATTTTATTGAATCTTCCTCTTCCATACACAAATGGTTAACATGTTTCACAACTTTTATTTGTACGTAATAATGACCTATCTAGGTAAGGTAAACTTCCCTTTTTAGGTCTGGCTTGACAGCGCAGCTGTCTGGATGACACATTTTTTGCAATTATTTTAAATATGCCTAGAATGGGCTTTGACTTGGCTGCACCTGGAGGAGTATTACTCTCTCACCTCATGGTATCTGTTGGTGATGCATCATTCTGCCTTTCAGACAGTACTTCCAATAGAATACACAAGGAATTGTTCTAAATCTGAAAAATAAACCCAACCGTGCTGTTTGTCATATTCATTTATTTTTCTCCTTTATCCATTCTACACAGAAATCAGTTTTTTGTAACTGTTTTCCAGCACTGGCAAAGCAAGTAGGACATGCTTTTTGCAAGCAAACAGCATTTGTGAAAGCCTATGTTTACACCTTTTGGTACATTAAAGCCAGACCTATTGGCTTTGTCAATGTTTGAAACAAACATTGCACTTCAGTCTCTATTACAGCAGGGCAGTGTGCATGCCAGTGTAGAATTCATTGTCAGTAACAAAAGATACAGTCGGGACCAGTGCCAACAAAAGGCCAGGAGGCCTGGCTGTTGCGGCTGTATGCATTTGTGTACACTGACTACATACCTGGCTACGCCCATGCCCAAACGTCCTGTTGCAGTTCTGTGTAATAATCTGTACCTCTGTTTTCTTTGTATTGTTTTATGTTCTTTTATTTTTAACATACTGTGCTCTGGCCGATAGCCATGGGTGCGGTTCACGTTTCATCAAAATCCTCTAATAAGTTAACTGTGGACTGCTGACCACAATAACTCTGTTTTCAAGTAGAAGGAAATCTGGTCTTCTTGTTCGACGTTCAGCTGCCAAATTACAAGATCTGACTTCCATGGTAGTAGTCCCCGGTATAGGTAAAACTCAGATTTGAGGGGGTGAGGTTTTTGCCCATGTGTGGGGTAGTACTGTGTTGTATATGTTTTTCTTATCACCGATATGACAATAACTTGGTAGATTGTGCCATTGTGGCACCTGATTAGAATTTAGGGAGCTGCCCTAAAAAGAGTAGTTTCCTTCTTGAAAAGTCACCGCAGGTTTGTTCCAATTCATCCTTTTAAATCTTATACCAAGGTATATGCAGAATGTACCATAGGGATCTGCTACTTCATCTCTTCCATTAAAAAAACTAATATAGATCTCTGTTACATTCATTTGATTTTTTTTTTCATTTACTGTGATGGCACCTAATTGGTCTTCAGTATAAAGGACCAACTGGCTGAAGACAGTGTAAGGAATACCTCCACCATGGAGCTGCTCTGTGGTGGGTGTCTCTCAACAAACTTAATCTGAATCCCTTCAAGTCAGATTATCTTGACTCTCCTGTGGGTTCCATATGTAGGACGCTGCGCTTTAGTGAGCTCCAAAGTAATCCGCAGTTGTAATATATCTAACAATCGCATTGATGCAGATTGGGCCTGCACACATCACCACAAGATTCTGTCCCGGCCTCTTCTCTTTGTTGCCTTTTCCACATCGCACTACTATGGCCACTGCGTTCATGCCATCCCTCATCAAATATGTTATTGATTTGGGGCATGATTTAGGTATTGGCAAACAGGTTACTCCGTCATAACGATGACTGATATCTCGTCTACCGAAATCTAAATGCTGTTATTTCCTATAGGATGTGGATTTTAACGGACAGGATATACGTCATCACCCTTGTGACGGAGTACCCCCTCCGCCAATATCTAAATCAGGCCTTTAATTGACTTTGAGAAAAAGCTGTGTATGAGCTTCAACAGGTTCACAGCTCCATGATCAGGAAGCTCCACAGTTTACTGAAATATGACCACAAATATGTAAAACAAATATCTAACAATTGATTAATTTTTCAGAAGGAAGGGAAAATCCAAAGCAGTCAGGATTTGTGTGGCTCCTCTTCCAAATAAACGATAAGGTTTCTTAGAAGATACACCTTACAAGTACTAATACTGGTTAGGGCAGGCTCCATTCCTGAATTGCTGCGGGGCTCATTTTGAAGGTAAACGTGAAAAAGTCATTTTGCCTCCTATGAATCGTTCTTTCATATGAGTTCAACACGAAGGGCTTGATTCACAAAACCAGTTCGAAATCTGCACTAACAGGTTTCAGAACGTATTCGGGTGCAATTTTTTTTAATTCACATGCTTTCCGCGTTATGCCTGAAGACCTACGGACAGTTGCTGGTTTCAAGGCATAATTCTGGAATTTTAGTGAAATCCATTTCTTTAAGAAAAATCGACATTGTCCAGGCAAATGCATTTGCTAACATATATTCCCCAATGAAGACACAGTTACCGTCCGCTGTAGAAGGGAATATACTTCAGGCCTTGACAGAAGTAAATATCCAATTGCCAGCCTTTTCCATTGTTGGAAGGGTTCGCAGACATTTGCAAATGCCCACAAACGTGGCACTTTATGAGTGTTCACAAATGTGCAGATCATTCCTGCCCTGTAAAGCCTACTCATCGGCTCGCCATCCAATTACTCCCCAGCATGGAGTTTACAATATTAAAATTTAAAGCATGTCAAGGCTGTCTTCCATGTGAATGCTACTTACAGACCACAAACAATTCAACTGTATCACCCCCATCTGAAGGGATCTACACTGGGCCCTCTCCCTCGGGGGAGGGGCAATATGCTCACCACTCATAACGTCATTTACAGAGCCTCACCTATTCGACAAGTAAGATAACCACCTTCAATGGCCAAATGACCAAGCTACTGCCTGGCTAGAAATCCAAACAGACAACAAAGAAATTACAAAGAGGCCAACATTTCCTTCTAATCTGTTAAACTCTATAATGACCTTCCATGCCATCTGAGCCTGTCCTACACACTCCTCCGCGTGACGCACGTGGTACAGGAAGTGTTCAGGCAGCGCGCGCCTCCATCTGCCACCCTGCAGGGCTGAGTCACCATCTCTTGCGCCTGGAACACACATCTCTGCATGGACGTCATTTAGGGGTTGTAGCCAGGGGTCGCAGTTGCGACCCCTTGCTTGCCCTTTGCTATCCCTGACACTGCCTTTGCGACCCCTGGCCTCAGAGGTAGCAAATTCAGTGCCAGGAACACAGGCGCAGATCGTCCTAATGGACGTCAGTTTGAGCTCCACTGTATTTGTTTTTTGTCAATGTTGTATTACACTAATAGTGAATAATAACATATTATTCACTATCAGTGTAAAAAAAATTGAGTATAATTAGCTGGTATATGCCCTTCCATGGCAACTGAGTTAAGTAAAAAAAAGTATTTAAATGTATCTTGTCTGCATGCTTGCAGGTGAGTGTGTTTATGCCTGAGAAGGTGTTTTAACGTGTGAATTTGTGTGTATGTGTAAGTATGTGTGTATGAGTGGAAGTGGTGGTCAAAGGGCATGTGATGTCACTTCCGCTACCCATGGCATTTCGGTGAATTGACGTCTATGATCTCCGCATCTCCCTTTCTATGTCCATCACTCCACTGGTCCCTTATGCTATGTCTACACAAATATCCCGTATTTAACAGCACTTTAATGAACCATGATCAGAGTTTATGTGGCGTGAATATTGCCGAAGGGCACTGAGAATAGGTAGAGTGCTCCATTAAAACCGCCACAGCTTACATAAAGTTTACATTTATGTTACTTTGTTTAAACATTTAAACACTTGCTCTCTGGCATGTTTAAACTGTGCACTTACCTGACGATTCAATCTGCTTGCAGTTTCTTCCATACAGAAGTTTTCTCCACACTCACAAGCCAAACATGACGATTTCCTTGTTCTGACGATCCAATTTCTTTCCTCGCCACAATGTAAAGCTCACCTTGCTTAGGAGTCCTGATGTCAAAGAGGCCTCGTTTATGTAAACAGAGCAAGGTTCCTACATACAGCTCAGCTTGTGTGTATGGGCGTGAGTATTTTGGGATGTGGTGTACGCGTTCTTGCTTTTGTTTGGATGCTTAAGCAATCAAACGTTGCTGCCAGATTACATCTTTGCAGGCTTCAAAGCTATAAACGTGGGTGTGACTGAGTCTTAACCCCGAGAACAGGGCTGGCTGGCTCCATCAATCAGCGCCTGGCTGTCTGTCACACAATGTAGCATATGAATCCTCAGATGGCCTCACCATTCTGTTCCGTTTTCAAGCAGTGTCCTGCCTTTGGATGTGGGCAGATGGCCCCCTTGCCTCAGCTCCACATGTTCTGGCCTACCTAGTGCTCCACCAACAATGCAACATGCAAAGCAAGCATTTGCAATGCAATGGAATTGGTCTCGCATTTGCTCGACTTAGAGCTATTAGCGTTGTAAAGTCCTAACATTACTTTTTTTGCCACATAAATTCAAAATGAAAAGTAACACAGTTTCACATAAGTGAGCCGATTTAAAGCGCCACGCCATAAGCGTGAAGCGTGAAGGAGAGACAGAAAAGGGAACAGAAGTTCACTCGCAGTCAAACCTATCGGCAGTTATGCAATTATCCATGTAACAGGGTCGATGTCATGCAAAGCGATCGACTACTGCCTAGCGAGATTACACTGCATGGGAAATGTAAAGAAAAAGTAGTACAGAAGCCATGCGGAAAATAAGGCGCCTCGTATGTTTTCAGTAGTTGGCTGGTGCGCTTGAGAAGGGCTAAACAACAGAAAAGACATGACATATGCATGTCTTTCACTAATGAAATCAAGTGAATTTAAAAAGGCAAGCCAACCAACCATCAAAGCTGATGGGCTTGCAGTGGGCGTGGTTAAAAGCCCACTTGAGAGATTACAGCAGGCTAGAGCGCTTGCCCGTTCGATACTAAAAAGATACTGCACATTTTCAGACCCTGCAAATACATACAAAGCCATATTTTAACATTTTAAGAAAACGTGCATATGAATTCACTGAGAAAAACAAAGGTTACAGGGACGTTATAGTTAGGTTGTCGTTTTACCCATACAAAACCACAGAAATTCAGCAGTTAATGTTATCGTTATACTTATTTTAAGAAACTATAACTTGTGGCCTGAAGTTACTTAGCAGCACAAGTTACAGTTTCTTTAGATAAAGTCTAACAATAACTATAACTGCCGAATTTCTATGATTTTGTACGGGTAAAACGTCGACCTAACAATAACCTCCTGTTTTTTTTCCCAGTGAATTTCAATGTTTCTTTTTTAGATAAAGTAATATATAATTACCATACGTTATTACAACCATCGCCGTGCACAGCAGGGGGTTTTGAGTCTATAATGTGGGTGGCCTCCCCATACCTGGGCACAAGGTTTATTTTGATGGAGCATCTCAATTGTGTCTTAAACAGGCATCTGGCTAAATTCCCCCTCAGGTCTGCAACAAAGCCATGCATGGCGACTGCGCTAGTAAATATAATGACATCAGTATGTGGCGGCAACAACACCCAACTGATATTTCCAAGTCCATAATTAGCACAGTAGAATAGACTATGTCATGGTGGGGAAACAGGGCATAGAGATATTTTGAAAATCAACCTACTTAAACAGATTCCTCTCTGACCACTCTTCTTTGACCCTTACATTAATTCAACGATATGCGAGGCCTAAAAAAACACTCTGGAAACTCACAACTGAGGCGCTGACTGACCAAGCCTTCATTTCGAACATAAGCATTTTTTTTTTTTTGTGCAAAATAATCATGAGACAACAGACAGCAGAATTATAGAATGTAAGACATACAAGGTAGCTCCTACTGGGAATACATTTACTAGAATACTGGATCTGGAACTCATACTCCTAGACACTGAGACTGCGCTGGAGAAGAAAGTAGCCATAAAGCTGATGAGACTGAACAATTATTAGACACAAAACACCAGATTACAGGGACTTGCTCTAACCTAGATAAATACAGCTATACTCAATACAGGCAATGGCTCTACAGGCAGGGGGACAAATCTGGCCGGATGTTAGCTTGGTTACTTAGATGTGAAGCTTTACACACACACACACACCACCCACCCCAGTAAGGAAAAGAACTAGAATATAGTGGCTAAGAAGCGAAAGCCAAATGTACAGACTACTTGACAGGGGGGATGCCCAACACAATAATATAAAGGAAACAGAGGTCCTGGATTATTTAAGGGATGTTGGACTCTCGCATTTGAAGGACAAATAGTGAGCCGGCTTTCTTTCCAGGAGTTTAAGGAGGCTTTAGAACGAGTGCAGAAACATAAAACGCCTAGAAGAGAGGAGCCTCTGAGGGAGCATGTGCTGTGGGCCATCTTCATCCTTCACAGAGAGAAGCAATGATCATCCTTATCCCTAAAGAGAGGAAAGATCATTCCCTAGTGTCAACATACCGAACTCTGTCAATGGTGAACACACATATGAAACTGCTGAGCAAAGCTTTAGCAAACAGACTCCTCCGTGTGGTGGGTACATTTATCGATGATGATCAAACAGTTTTTTTTCCTGGGAGGCGCACAATGCATAACATTAGGTGGCTGACACATATTGTGCGTTAACTGGGGATTTTCATAGAGGATTATACCTTGAAAGCTTAGGTACAGAACACACATTTGACACTGTAGTTTGGGGCTATACATGTTCTGCTATGAAATACATGGGGTTTGGGCCCATTTTTATGAGCTGGGTCAAACTGTTGTAAACTAGACCCAAAGCTAGGGTGCTCAAGGGGGCATGATTTCAGACTCCTGGATCTTGGAAAGAGGGCGAGGGCAGGGTTGTCTATTATCACTATTGTTATTAGTGCTTGCAGTGCAGCTTGAGGGCTCTCATGAGCATTACACGCTGTCAATAGCCTTCACGAGGGACATGATAATTCCTCCTCAAGATGCCCGCAAGCATGAGAAACTTAGAAAAACCTTCTATGAATTAGATTTGCTCCTGGTGGAACTACTATGGAATGGACAAAGTTGTAGGGTGAGTCTTGCCATATTGCAGAGGGAGTGGGAGCGAGGAGGCCTAGAGTTTCCAGACCGGGAATTATACTATCTAGCGTCACAGCTTCAACATGCCATTCACTGGTTAGATACAGACCATAGCTGGGGGCGCTCCTTCTTGACAATCACTGGTGCAACACCTTCACTGGGGATGCTATTGATGAGGGGAAGGGTACTCCCAGACACCTACCCATACTTAATACGCTTAATGACTAACCTGTGGGAGAGCACAGTGCAAACAGTAATACAGAGAGCGCCTTACACGTCCGATCTAGATATCTGGATCCTACCTCCCTTTGTGCAGATACAGAACTCAATGTCAGTGGAGAAATGGCAGGAGGGTGGATGTGTGACGTTATCCGAACTTTACCCGGAGGGGAGATTTATATCCCTCCAGGACGCCATAGAAACCTTTGCATTGGGCAATGGACAGTTTCTCCAATATGCTAAAATTGCGGCCACAGCAAGACAGTTATGGCCAACGTTCTCAGAAGCCCCGGACCCTACTCATACTGTACTCTGCATGTTGTCAATAGCGGTGGCATGCAGGTTGGTGACACATGTATCGGGCACTATGGACTGACAGACCAGTTGAATAGCTGAAAATAGAGGAGAAATGGGAGTGATGAACCACTCTCCCCCGCTAATTGGTCTCAAATCCATGCGGAGGTCCGGAGGTGTCAGTTTGCCCTAGATTCAAGCAATGCAATACAATGTTATCCATATGACTTTTCTCTCTCCCAAGAGACTTCACACAATTTATCTGGCCCGGCACCCTAGGTGTCCCAAATGTCTGGCCCTAGAGGCAGACGTTCTGCACTTGATTTGGCAGTGTCAAATGTTACATAAATATTGGAGAGAAGTAGTGGGAGAGATTAGGGAAACCACAGGGTGGGATAGCCCCATGACCGTCAGTGGCTATCTCCTGGGATTGCTGCCTCGTGACCAGAAGTGACAGCTTAGCAAGTGGTTTGCAGTCTTGTGCTTCACAGTGACTAAGTGGAGAGTTGCAATACATTGGATGAGTGACCAAGCCCTGACTAGGGAGAGCTGGGTGAGAGACCTGCGGGAATGGGCGAATGTGGAAGAGGAACATATGAGACAAACGAGAAAAGATGCTAAATTGCCTGAGGTGCTGCTTGCATGCGGCCTGATGATACAAGATCTGTTGGGGTTGGTTCTGGATGAGCAAACTGTACCAACATTCCAGCAGACTCCTAATGTTGAGGATGGGCAGAAGGAATCTGATAGGATACAAACCTAAATGTCTGTCTACCGAACTTTAAGGGTTTAGGCGGAAATGAGGTGGTGAAATGACTATCAGCAAAGATTCCCAGCATGGAAGGGGTAGATATGTGGGAGGGTGTAATGGGAGGTGTTGGGGACTAAGGGGGTCATTCTGACCCTGGTGGTAAGATCCGCCAGTACCAACGACCGCGGGAGCACCGCCAACAGGCTGGCGGTGCTCCCTTGGGCATTCTGACCGCGGCTGTCGAAACGGAAAGCCGGCGGTGTACCGCCGGTTTTCCGCTGCCCTGGGGAATCCTCCATGGCGGCGCAGCTTGCTGCACCGCCATGGGGATTCCAACCGCCATCCTGTTCCTGGCGGTTTTGGCCGCCAGGAACAGGATGGCGGTATGGGGTGTCGTGGGGCCCCTGGGGGCCCCTGCAGTGCCCATGTCCTTTTTCTAATTGAATTGTTATACTATGGTAATCACCAGCCAGTGGCTGGGCAGAACATACTGTTAAAAGGATTTGCAAGAACAGTTTTGCATACGTGATGTCTCCTCGTGGATAAAAATCTTAATAAACAAATAAAAAAATAAAAAGATGCCCACAAGCAGGTGCAGCCTACAACAGGGTGGTCACCTCTGTACTGAAAAGACCCCTGTTTTCAATAAGAATCCTTTTATAGTCTATTAAACCTTTCAGGAATATGACAAACGGTATGTCACTTTCCAGATGGACGGAGGTAGGTTGTTTAACGTTGGGTGAAATATTTCTAAATAACAGGTTTCTGTCCTTCCAGTAGGTGCAGGGAGAGTTTGGGGTGGGCACTGGTCAGTTCCTCTAGTGCGCAAGGTTGGCTCATATTATCAGCGAAATCTGGAACACATTCGGAGCACCGACGGAAACAAATGTTGGGATGCAAATCCTACACCTGGATGGGAGCAGGCGATTAATCACACATCTCTGCTGCTTTGGTTCAGGTGTCACACAGGACGGATCAGGCCTGTGGGAAGTGGGATGAGGATTCCCAGTGCCATTGACTGAATCTGACTGGAGGAAGGCATGCAAGCAGGTTAAGCTCATTTTCCCAAAGCACAATTTAAACTAATACAATTCCATCTTTTACATAAAACCTTTCTTACCCCTAGGAAGCTTGCATTAGCTAACCCTGGAAGACCGTCTGCCTGTAGTAAGTACAGTTTGCATGATGCGCCATTTCCTCACATGGCATTGAGAGGTTCCCAAATTGCTGGTTGAGGGACAAAGGGCCAGATATAGGAAGCCGTTTGCATGGTGCAAACTGCGAAAATCAGCAGGCCACCATCCCTGTGAGTGCAGGGACTCGCTATGGGGTCGCAAAATGCGACCCACCTCATGAATATTGATGAGGTGGGTCTTTGCGACCCCATAGCGAGTTGCAGACGGTGTCTGAGACACCGTTCTGCATCCTAGATTGCGACTCGGAAATTGCGAGTCGGACAGACTCGCAATTTCCGAGTCGCAATCTCGGAGGTTGCTACATGTGACCCTAAGTGATGTAAAGTTAGAGTGGCTGGTGGTGTGCTGCTCGAGAGATCAATAAAGCAGTGCTTTCGGAGGACATCTCGTACTAGGACGGGTTACAAATTAAAACTATGCATTTTATCTTTGGGAACTTTATTGGAAAAACGGCACTTAGGAATTCATTGGGCGAGCCACGCTGCCTCAGGGATCTCCATTGGGAAAAAGATTTGCTGGAGTGGGCCTTGGCGGGTGAACAGCACATAAAGGCTTCACAGAAAGACAACAAAGTGATGGAAGATCTTGCTGCATGAGTAGCAATGTTAACTAAATTGATTAATCCCACGAACAACAGACCATCTAATGGACATGAGGGTGCTGGAAAATGCTGTAATGGTGTATTGATAACAGGGTCGGATTCGGATCACAATTAGGCCCAGGCACTCCCCAACAAAGTGGCCCACATTCCTGAATAGTTATTTTTTTTTTGTTTTATATAGTGTGAACTCGGTCCAAAGGCATTGAGCAATTTACGCGGGATCCAGTTACATTACACAAGATCAAATTCATTTTTAATTTAGGTAGGGAGATTAAGTGATTTGCCCAGAATCACAGGATGTTGAGCTGATGCCGGAACTCGACCCTGGTTTCCCATTTTCAAAGTCATTTAAGGGCACATACTCTCTCAGTTAACTGCAATAATTGATATTGGGAAGGCAAAAGGTCTCTGTCACACCACTGGAGACCCAGGAGGCAGGCCCACCTCATTCTGTGACAGAAAGAGCAGTCCATTGTCACTCTGTCTTGGACAATTACCCGGCCTGATGTGGGTCAGGCTCAGTATAGGAATGCAAAGGCTGTAACAGCATTTTACGGTGTGCACTTGAAGCGGAGAATGGGACGGCCCTGGCTGATTGGACTGCTTAGTCCACCGAAAAAACAGCCCACCAACTGACCTCAGCCACAGGCCCATGGCCAATTGACCGCCTGTTTGCTAAGGTAAATCTCATCTTTGTCTTCAGACAAATTTGATGGTGGGGAAGCAGCTCCGGGCAAATGTGTTGGTGTGATCCGTGTGAAGGCGCTCTGAAACGATGTACTGTGGATGATACTATAACTGCGCAGTTGGATAATACTGGCAAAAATCAATAAAAAGAAGTTTAAAATAAATAAATTAAAATGCACTATTTCCACAAATTCCCATTCTTGCCCTTTTGGCATCCTTTTACTCCTTAGACACCATCGCAGCCTGCCACCTGCTGCCATATTGAATACTATGGGCCTTATTACAACTTTGGAGGACGGTGTTAATCCGTCCCAAATGTGACGGATATACCACCTACCGTATTACGAGTTCCATAGGGTATAATGGACTCGTAATACGGTAGGTGGTATATCCGTCACATTTGGGACAGATTAACACCGTCCTCCAGAGTTGTTATAAGGCCCTATATCTTCTCTGATCAGCCCCCCTTTTTGGTATACATGCACACAGCATTCTGCCGCCCTTTAGGCTAGGCTGTAGCCGTGTAACTGCCAATTGTTTTAGCCCTCATCAAAATTATAATTTGAGTGTCTATATGTCACATAGCTTCACCCATCACGCTGCCAGGCACTGAGTCCTATAACTGGATTACTGCGCCTCCGTGGTCATCATATACAAAATTAAAACAGTTTACACATAGGATCAAAACAAAAACACTAACCATCCAGCCACACACCTTACTTACATGGTGTAGCATGCTCTTTGTGTGGATAAGAACTTCAGCACTCCACACAGGGGTAGTAAGAGTTATGCAAATGCTACCATACAATGAAGCAGTTCCTGTGAAGAAGTCTGCAGGGCCGTAGCCACGGAGAGGGGGGCGCTCCAGTGGGGCCTGGCCAGTCTATATTTTTGCCTGGCCCCCCCAAATCACATACTGAATTTTCCTTTCTTTTAGTTGTGATAGCGAACTATGCCTGGGCACCCTTGCAAAGTGCCACTGATCAGGGTAGCGTAATGCATGCATAACGCTCATGCAAACTGAAAGCTGATGGAAGGCCGTTTACAAGCATTTCCTGCCTGTGCTTTAAAGATTGATGATGCCTGTACCTGCTTGCACCGAGAGCCAATCAGGAGAGAGCTCATGGCCATTGTGCATGATGGCAATGTCCCTGTGTGTGCCTGATATCTGGATTGGTTGTTCTGCCTTACTACAGCCTTCCCAGCTTCCCCTGGCTGGAACCCACTGTCTCATATGAGAGTGCTTCACGCACACCCTGTAGATCCCAAGGGTGAAGTGATGTTAAACTCGAAATGTTGGACATTTGGGGAAATCGTGCCAGTTACCTTCTCAGAAGAGTGCTGGAGTCTAGTCCTAGTGGGCAGTTTTGAGAAGGAGGCAGATTTACAAGAGACAAGAAAGGAAGGCAAGCTCAGTGAAAAGGCATGTCGCAGGCATGTGGCAATGAAATACACACACACACACAACACGAAAGAGTGGCCGCAGCAGATGAGACACTATCAGTACTGAGTACAGCAAGTGAGTAGCACTAGGGTAAACTGTTGTGAAGGGCCCATTACATAGTAGTTTTGGCTGCCTTATACAGAAAGGCAAGGATGCAAGTTTCTTGCTTTAGGGACCAGACCATCCTAGCTACGCCAATAAAACCCCAAAACTGTGTGTCTCCACTCCTTTAAAATCACAGTTCTTAAATATGAAAACTGCCCAATTATGCGCAAACACCCACAAAGACACACTTGGATATTTCTAACTGTCCATCAAACAATACAGGGGCCATTCACAAAGGACTATTTTCCATTACTACATGAAGCCCACACAACCCAAAACCATAAATCCAACATCCCTCTCCTCACACAACAAACAGGAAACCTCCAGCAGAAGAAATTGACAGAAATGCATGCATCCCGCTAAACACCAAGCAAAAAAGCTCCCTTCTAATGTACACCTCTGGACATATAGACTCAGAGCTCCTCTTCAGCCCAACAGTTTAGACACCCTTTCATTCTGGTCGTAAGTGTTAAAGTTTCCAAGTTCTAGTTGCACACAGTGCATGAGGCATGCAATCCCACAACCACAGGTCATCCATCAAACCTCATTCGTGTACCCTGCTCTTCTAGTTCATGAGGCACACAAGTCGTCGAGGGATACACTGCATGCTAACAGGTGAGATACCATAAGTGCAACGGGAATATTCAGACATGGATCCCATACCTCATTGTGCCTATCCATTCGCTCCATTTCTTCCTGTTTCTAAATGCATTAAGTGTGACAGGCATGCTCAGACATGGGTGATATAGCTCACTGTGCCTAGTACTAAACATGTTCTTTACTGTTGAGGCCATATACATGTGAAACAGGCCAGGGGGTGCTTCTTTTCCTCTTCTGATGTCATGGCATTGTCAATTTGGACGGGACAGTTCCTACATGAGGATTTGTTTGCACCCCGCTCATCACTTGCATGTAGTGGCACAGTGAGCAAAAATATGTATTTTCCATTGTGACTCAGAGTAATTACAATTGGCTGAGATTAATTCAAGTATTGCACCCGTCTCCTTTTTGTTTGTTTAAGTGGTTCATCCTAGTTCGTGCAGCAGCTCATGCAGAGCCATGCATCCTACCTAATATTTATAGAAGCAGGAACACAAAACATTTTTCTTGGGAACCCACCACTGACATTGCTGAATGCCTGGGCTGCTGAATAGTGAGTCTGGCTAGTCTTCGTTACACCTTATTCCTCTTTCATCCACCTACATGCACTTCCTGTCTTTTGTCTCTGTATTCCTTTACTTATCTTTCTTCCTTGTCCTTTTATGTCATTCTCTTGCTCTAGGTCAAAGTCTGATGTTGAAAAATAAGTCCAGCTCCCCCAAAATTAGTGCTGGTGACCAACATCGGCAAACAACTACTGCAATTAAGCACTGATGTCCCTTGGCAACCACCTGCTTGTTGGATAGTGTGTCTGCTGTATGAAGAAGAATATGATATTTACTCAATCGAGCTTTTACAAACTTTAGTTTCCCTTCAGGCAATCTGTCTGCGTTTTGTTCCATGAGGAAATGTGAAAGGGGTTTGTGTACAGCCTACGAATATGGTGCATGGTGACACCACGAGCCAAGTTCACATAGTTGGTGAGCCAGAAGTGGGCCTGCAGTTTTTTTTCTCAAACATGCAGACGTTTGGCATGTGAACACGATGATCTCATGGACCACTTGATCAAAGTTGTTGACTTGCCAGAGGGTCATCTTTGCTACGTAGTGTGGTTTCTACGCCACAAAACCACTGAACTTCAGGTCAATGGAGGTACCTGGTCTTTATAACTTGTAAGGCAGCGGTCTAATGTATTATCAGAAGTTTTGCAACAATAGTTCCAGTGCTCTGGCCTAGATACTGTTGATAGGCTGCTACTTGAGTGGGGTATTTATGTCTGGGTTTGTCTACTTTGATAGGGCCTTGTAGTGAGAATCCCTCCTCCAGGGACAGTGTCCATCAGTGGGGGCACCTATCGGTCACAGTGTCACATGTGATCTACATCATTATGAAATGAGGTATCCTTGTGCCTAGGGAGCCAGGGGTGGTTCCTGAAACCCTCTCAGACTATTGGAGTTGCTATGCCTTGGCTGTGACCTAGATTTACCCTTAGTTTACAGGACCGTCTTTGCATGCCATGTTCAACTATTTTGGTGGGGAAGGGGAGGCTTCTGTTTTGTCACCTTGTGGAAGAATTCAAAGCTGAGGTCACCCATCCATCTTGCATCATGTCAATCCATAGGCACCTAAATGGATCCCACTGTGCTTTATAATTAATACTGTGTGCCAATCTTGAGGATGAACATCAGTATACATTTACTTCTGCATTTGCATAAACATGTTTCAATGATTGCATGCAGCCATTATTTTACACGTTCAACCATGAACTGGTCAGCTCTTCTTACTGAATTTGTGGCTTATTGATAGCCTATTAGAGCAAACAGTTCATCTGATTCTAGAGCTATCAAATGTCTCTAATATAGCACTATCTTTACATGCAAATAATGTTGTTTCTTTTTACTGTCTTACAGCCTCAAATAGCATGCTTTTTTTAAACAAATGCCCTCTACATTCGAAAAATTCAGCCATAGAAACCGATCTTTACTCAAAACGTCTAAAAGTCACCTCTCCTTTTCCCTTTCAAATGGCTCTCTCCTTCCTTTCCATCCCCTGCATGCCTCTTCACTGTGAGCACAGACGTCTTTGGGTCATATGCATGTTTGCAACAATCTCTGTTAATGTATTTCTGCATATTGCCCACAACTCATTTAAAGATGACAAACTCCCCTTTCTTGGAAGATTATGCCCCTGCACTACATAATCTCCTCTATCTAGCTCATCTACAAACCTCGATATCACTGTTTTGCCACTAATCATCACACCATACATCTATTACTTTTAATCCACCACAAAGAAACTGAAGTGCTTTACTTGAACGCACATGACTAACCCCAGTCACCAAAAACATTAGATTAATCACTAACCTTGGGCATAAAGCCCTTCATCGCCTCGCCATGGGTAGGTGGTAATGAGGTAGAAGCCTGGAAATGAATGGTGTATCTGCGACGGTGAGTGAAGTACGTGTGCTCCTGACTCTGGACTGTTCTGAAAGCTGCTGATGTTTAGAGCTGCAGTGTGCAATTAATGTCAGTGGTGGATCAGTTATGTATGCAATGGCATTTCGGGGGTCATGCCCAGACGTTTGCTTTTCTTTCCTCTTAAAATGGTAGACTGTTGGACCAGCAAGAGGTGAGGGGGGCAGGGAAAGTGTTAAACTGAGTCGTGTCAAGTTCCTCGGGCTTGATGTACAGTCTCATCCATCCAGGCATTGACTGTTCAGGTGTAGCAGCTCAGTGCACACACCTGTAGGGCCTGACTCACCTGGCATCTGCAAAAACAAAATTGAGACTCTGGCCTGGCCTGACTTTCCTGGTCATCTCTCACAGAAATATTACTTTAGAGTGCTATGCTCAGATCCATTGAACACAGACTACACATAAACATATTTATATGTGCACAAAATTAATTTTTACCCATTAGGGGGTCTATTCGCAAGAAAATAGGCAAGGTACGGAGTTGATCTCTGCCTCAAAGTCCCTTTTCTAATGTCGTAGGTATTCCCTTTAGTATTGCCAGTAATATATTTGCGAATGAATGAATTTCTGGCAGGTGTTAAAAAGGTAAATCCAGTCATAAATTTATTTTTATGATCAATTTTACCTTTGTAAACAGGGTCCTATGTATGCAGGGCTATCAGTACCCAAAATGCAAAGTAAAATCCAGGGCTGGATGAGCGAATCACACTTCGCATGGGATGACATGAGCTCTGCTGCAAACAGGCAGCACTGCAAGTAGAGAAGTGCACATGCTTGCTTAACCCGCTCTGCTGCCCAGTATGTCCTTTGCTTGCTTTCTACGCCTTCCCTGAGACCCTGCTTCTCAGCCACCTCGAACCTCCTGCAATGTGCACATCATGGGTTTGAATCTCTAACAAGGCAAACTTAACCTTTTATCTGCCGGTATTTGGTAAGCTGAGTACTATTACATGTGGGAATAGAGAGATGTATTTTTAAGAAACTGTACTACTAATAGTTATTATGAAATGCTCTAGAACTCTGGATCTGAAATCACCCATGGCTGAAGTTTTCCTTTTAATTTCCTAGAGGCCTGTTCTTTACAGTAATATTTTAATTGTATGCAACTATCTTAAACTATATAACCAGGCCTCATTTGGAGCACAATAGTAATTGAAAATCTTCAAGTGTCTGAAGAAAATTCTAGCTCTTAAGTGATCACTTTAGGGGTGAATGATTTATAAAATATGCATTCAGTGTCCTTGTTGAGATAATTTAGAATCCATCCCTGATTTCTTAGTTTAAACGTCTGCAGTTTTTACTGCTCTCTTCAAGACTGCCTCCTTCACCCTGTCTTCATGACACCTCACATAGATGCTTGTTATTCCCTGTGCTAGATGTTTGTTTTAGCTTTTTGGCATGCAGTCCTTCCCATGATCACAATGAGTCAGATCTAAGATGCTGAAGTAGAACTAAAAATGAGGAGGTTCTGCCTTCAAAGCAGAAAAGTAGTAGCTCCACCAACTTTGTGCCAAGGAGTTATATTTTGTGAGCTTGTGTACCACTTACTACCATGCATATGGTCTTGTAGCACTTTGAGAATCTTGGCAGTCTTTATGGTTCTAGGGTATTCTTTGTGCGGAGCCAAAGTAGTTAATGGTATTGTATTCAGGTAGTGGTTCATATTCTTTAGAAGGGTGTCATACCGGACAGTGGCAGGCAAAATTAGAATAGACTAGTTGTGCACTATAACGGATAGTGACAGCTAGATCCCGACATTTGATGTTTGTCTGTACAGTCCTTCTTTTACAGTACTTTGTCATTCTCTATTGCTTTCCATGACTATCTTCACACACTCCTGCACTACTCTGGATCACTCCCTACAAGCTAACAGTACCCTATATAGCATGCTAAGGGTTTCAAAATGGGAAAGTGGTATTGACATATACTAGGTACATACATTTTTATCAGAGCTTAAATCTTCTATACAATTGATGCTTAAACCAATATTTTACAAGGCTATTTTTTGCCATGATGAACCACATGTCACACATTTCGGCCACATATTTCTTGGAAAAAAGCCTCAGCTAATACAACTATCTTTTAGTCCAGTCCAATTTTCGCCATCTACTCTCCATTCATACGAAGTTTTTCAAAACATCTCCATGGGCGAATCTCCAAATGTACTGTCTTGTTGTATTTAAATCCTATCAGCTTTTGACCAGTATTACTGGCCCAAGGTGCTTTGAGATTCACCATTTGCCACAAGTCCATTGTAGAAATACTTTTATCCTTTAGGACACGATTTTTGTGACCAGGTAAAGTAAAGATTTGCATTCATGTGTGGATGCTGTTCGACCTTGTATTTATGGTTCATTAATCCAAAGCTTTTCTTATTAGGATGAGCACTAAGAATGCTGTGAGCTTTACTATTGAGTGGATCCAGTACAAAAATGTGTACGGGCATTTGCAAAGTTTAACATTCTGAGGACACCTATAATGCTCCCAGAATGTTCTCTGATTAGATGCAAATACTTGCAGAAGATTGAAAGCAAGATTGATGATTCTTTGCTTTGAAAATGAATAGTACACAAAAAATATGCAGCTAGAAAAATGTTTTCGTAAACTGCTGTGCAACTCTAAGTACCATTTCTTTGAACTATCATTTAGAAAAATGTATTGGACACATGCTAGTATTTCGAAAAATATAAAAAAATGTAAAATCAGTTTAAAGTGAGTTTCAGCAAGATTATGGTAAACATGAAAATAAACACGCATTGGCAAAATTAGTAGTCTGCCACTGGTCGTCAGCTTTATGCTTTTGTCAATATGTGTTTTGTTTTGACATTTTATTTTTATAAAGCTTTACTGTTGTGCTAGCTGCCCGCCTCTATCAATATAACAAAAACACTGGCTGAAGGCAAAACTATTTTTTTTGGTCTTAAAAAGCACAGCGTGCCATAGTAGAGCCAGCCACTGAAGGAAACTACTTTGAGTGTTGATGGCTCCCCTTGTGAAAGAGCACAATGCTGTCTCTCACAGTGAAGTTAACCCTATATGGAGTTATGTATGTATATATAATTCTAATAAAAACTAAAAGGTCTTGGTAAACAACAGACATAATTGTTAAAGAAAGTCGCACAATCGTACCCATGGTATATGCCCTTGCATTAGTGCAGATTTATGACTTTCATGAATTCAATAAGAATTTACAGAAGAAGGCCTGACAACCATACTCATAGAAACAGTTTTGGACTTCATTATAGCATGAGCAAATACGCTGAGGTATATTTGTTTATGTAAAAATCTCCTGAGCATTTTCAAGTTCACTTTCCCTATAACCCCTTATTTCTACACCCGGGAAAACGTTTTACTTCTGCCCTTGTCAGAAGCAAATTTACAACCTTTACTAGTGTGGGAAAAGTTGAGAGAAGAGTTGGTGAAAACCGTAAACATGCACATTTGTAGGTGTCCGCGGAATCCGAAAAACATTCTACCCCTGCTACTTCCAGCTCCAGTACATAGATTTGGAAAAAGATGGCAAAATCAGGGCATTACTGGAATCCAAACCCTGCTAATATACAAGTCCTGGCATAATCAGAAAGACAGTTTATTATCAGAGCTGTGACATAATAAAAACACTCTCATAATTTGTCACCTCACTGCATGGCATCAAAGAGACAAATGGAGTGTCTTTCACAGGACACATAGCATTCTGAAGCACCCCATCTCAAGGATAAGTAGATATTTTATACATTTTCACACACCTGTATCGCCCTCTGGAGTTATCTTAGAATTAACTTTTGTTTTGACTCAGATATTTTAAAAAGCACTGTTTGTCACACTTTTTTGCTCAAAAACCCTTCAGATTGAATAATACCATAATCAGAAAATGTGACAGTACTATGTCCTTTACAAATCTCAGTAATATTGCTCGAATGTTCGAAGATGGAATCCCTACCACAAAACTCTCCCTTGAAGTTTTCATTAGTGGGGGCCAGGCTCCCCCCAAAATATAGTCCTGGCTATGGGCCTGGAAGTATGTGCCCGGAGTATGTGCTGCGCTGTGTTATGTAATAGGGACTTAGGTGGAGCAGGCAAGTCCAGCATGGGATAAAGTCGCATTATATATCATAGACAAGAGAAAGGGGATAAATAATATGTTGTTGGTTACACAGCCCTGCCAGGTTTCTGAGATCCATGTGTAATGTGCTGCTACAGTCAAGGGTTTTTTGAATTCTGGGACTTGTAGTCTTGCTTGTTTATTCCATTATAAAACAGGACTACTTGTCCCATAATTCAAAGGAAAAATCTTGACTGGATCAGCACGTCACATGTGGGTCTGGACAATTTGGCAACTATGGTTACATTCTTGTTTGTTTTAAATGAACAGCTGGCATTCTACATCTTCCATCTCATTATCCACATGCAAGCCTAGAGTTCCGGACAAAAGTGAGTTTTACAGATGTCCACAGAGTGACAGGTTTCCTCTAATCTCCAGTGCAACAGGTAACATGTCATCTGATCTCTGTGCTGTCATGTCCGTTCTGCTTCCTACAACTCTTCCAGGCCTTGTCCACCACGTAGTTACTGCTAGGACGACTACTTAACTCCATGTCATTACAGACACAGTTTACAGTTCTAGGCTTGTTGGTGGCAGCCTTATGCATTCTGGGTGATGTAGTCTTGGCTTACTTCACCTGAACTAATCAGACTACTACACATGATAGCAATGATTTGTAGCTGAAAGGTCCAGGACTGGAAACTCTGTCCGTGACGACATGGAGTTAGTAGTTAATTATATAGCTACATACGATCCTCTCCAGCAATCTTACAGCAGCTACCTTTCCCATCTCTCCTGGCACTGGCACCAGAGTGACTTTACTTTTCTTGTGTCTTCCCTCAATCCTAACAGTCAAACTCAGTGCATCCACTTTTCTCTACAATAAGTATACATTAGTTTAGTTTAAAATACCAGGCTTTACATAAAACAATTCTATCAAAATGATAAACGGTTATTTCACATAAAGAAGTTCAATATGAAAATATGTCAAAGTAAAAGCGCTGCACACAAATTTGATAAACCATTCTACTTAGTAGGACGATGGGTGTATTTAGTTTCGAGTTTAATTGCAGTTTATCTGTTCATTATGCAGTCTTATTGTGCTCTGTCTACTCTAACATATTGCGGGGGCAAAATATCATGCAACAAATAGAGGACCAAAATATCAACAAGGTTAAGTATAGATAGTTAAGTATATGTTAGTATAGTTTTACTATACTACACTCAACATACATGTGCCTTGATGATACATATATCTTCACGGTATGTAGAGGAAAAGTTAAGAATGGTAAATACTTACCTATATGCACTTACTTTCGTAATGTTTCTGTTCTCTATATTTTGGCCCTACAATATTTTTCCTCAATATTTTAGAATACAATCTTAATTCAAACATGCAAAAGGTGATGGAAGGAAAGCTTGGAATAAGTCTAACCACTGACAATTCCCCGGGGTACACGCCAACCCCTCATTCTATGGCCCACAATGACACCTCAGTTTGGATCAAGACCCTGCTCCAATTGGAAAAGTTCAGTCCAAACTGCCAGGCCAGGTCCTTTCTGAAACGGAACACAAGCAATCCAAGACCGATTTGGCAACTATTTGGGCTCTTCAGTCTGGTGCAGCTTGGTTCCAGTGGTACAGTGAGCAAGGGTCCCATGTTTGGATTTACCTTTGCAACTTAGCGCATTACATCAGACATTCCAGTGGCGGCTCGTGAACTGAGAAAGTGGTAGGGCGTAATTACCTTCATCGAGTTTGCATGAGTTCAGTTAATTATGCTTGGTAATTATGTTCTCTTTTGTGTACAGCCAAAAAATAAATCAATTTTAAAAAAAGCTGTCTCTAGGCCACACCTGAAAATCAAGATAACCAGTTCACAATATAAGACTAATAAGATACACTTTTTCCCAATCATTTGAATCTCTCATACTCTCTTTATTGAGAGCAGTCATATAAAAACACTTCCTGCCTGGCTCTGTACAGCAGTCATCTATCCTGGAGGATGTTCTTGCACCTGAGTCCTGCGCTGTGATGTTACTGTAGTTCCGAGGTATGCTACAATTATTGTTTAAAACACAGTAATATTTTACATCATTAAGCCGTTCAATTGTCAAAGTAATAGCAATATCAATAATAAAACCAAATTATTCAAAAGGCCGGCATAACTGAAAAGATCAGTCTAGAATAAAGCAGAAAGATGGAAAGAGTAATGCACTTTATTTAATGTAGTTGTATTCACTGCCATTCTCATTGTCCCAAGCTGAGCTTTCCTGAAATTGAAAATAACAGTTATGCACCAGCTGAGGACATGTTACATTACACAAGGATACATTCATTTTTGAGGCACGGGAGGTTACCTGATTTGCTCAGAATCACAGAATGTTGGGCCGATGCACAGACTATAACCTGGTTCCCTAGTTCCAAAGTTGGCAGCCCTGGCTATTACACCACAACCTCTCAAAATATCTTGTTAGGATTGAATCGGAAGTTACTTTGGAAGTTCCAGATAAGTACAGCAATAGGGAATATATTTGTATCAAGTATTTAACATTTTAAAATTTACGTAAAATGATCATCTGTGAGAAGCCATAATCAGTTAATATTTAAAATAAAGTAAATTAAAAACCATGCCACTTGAACCCAACTCAGCGAAATCTTTAGCTAAGCTGCATTTTGATGACAAAGCTAGATACCTTCAAAAACCATGACGTAAAAGCTAGAGGCTCTTTAATGGTGAACTCACCTTTCATCCATGCTGCATGTTGCTGGTTATTAGCTTTGAGCTTTGCAGGAAGAGACAGCATACAACAGTAGGCATTGAAGCCAGGACGGGAATACTCACGACATGAGGGAGGGACTCTCCAAGTGCACTGCACGTGTGACGCACTCCCGTAAGCAATGATTCTGCTAATTTGCTCTTCTGATGAGATTCTACTCACTGCTGATTGGAAGGGCTGGGGAGGAATCAGTGAGTCCATCTGCTCGATGGACTCCTCCCCATCCCCTCACAAACCCAAACGAACAGTGAGGAGAACGAAAAGAAGAGGGGAGCCCTTGAGTTTCTTTCAAGCCTGCACCACTCCTAAATAACCTGCCAACTATCGTAGAAATCCATGGCACTGAATTGGTCCCACCCATGGCCACAAGCAAATCGCCCCAGGGCTGATCATACCACTATTCACGAGAAGAGGACACACCCCTTCCATTACATGATCACTCTTACTTGTGCCTCAGGGCGAGTGAGAACCTCACTCCACAAAGGCAGTTACATGCCCTGCAAAGAAAAAAAAAAAGCCTTGTACTGAGCTACTCATGTATTCTCTTCTTCTCCTCCCCTGAGAGGCAGGGCAGTGACCCTTTCTGCTCACATGTACCAACAACACCTGGCCCAGATATGGGTCCCAGCTCACTGTGTCACTGGAACCAAGCTGTGCACCTGGCTGATGAGCCGACAACTAGGATAGAGTGGGGGCATAGAGGAACCTGTTCTGGGTTGCCTGTGTTCCAGTAGAGGGGGATCTGATTTAGCACTTCGGGCTGGACTGTTTCCATATTAGGGATCAGGGTCAAGACTGATTTGCATATGGCTGGGTCCAAACTAAGTTGGCATGGTTAGCAAAAGGATGATGGGTTGGAGTGCTGCCCAGAGATATTGCCAGTGGTTAGACTTATTGCAAGCAGCCTCCAATCCTCTTCCGTGTGTTTCATATACAATCCTAACTCCAGCCTAAGGCAACCTGAGAGCTAGAGCCTTGATTAGGTCATGGTATGACGAGGAAAGTGTGATGATTATGTGACAGCTGACTAAGTAGTGGTTGGCACGGTGGGGAAGCTACACTGTGAAAATAATCACAAAAGCATAATACTGCATAGCTCAGTGTTCCTACACAATTGTGCCAAAAAACATGGAACAACTCACCTCAGTAACAGAAACACCAGTTCTTAGGACAGAAACCTCCACTTCATGTAGAAGGAGATACTCAGATATCGACTTCTAACCATTGAGGCTCAACAGTTCATAGAATAACCCCTATGCCCCCCACACAAACTGATTCATTGCTGCTGAGTGCCTCAAAGATACTTTTTTATTGCAGTGTTTTCTGAGCAAAGTGCAAGTGAGGAACAGGATGTTTTAAAGAAAGAAGGAAAAACAAGATAATCTCGAGTCTGCAGAATATATTGAAGTCTTCAGGTAAATCAAGGACTTGTAGATCAGAAATTAGGGGGGGTGGCAAGCCACATCACTGTTTCTATGTATGGTTTTACAAAACTTGGTACATAAAACATCTCCAAATGCTCACATTTACTCCAGCCAAAGTATTAGCGTGAAGAAGAAAAATCACTATAAAATATGCCAAGTTCAATAACACAGCTCTAGAATCCACGTAACAGACTACAGTCAACATGTAATGGACTACTGGGGACATGTCACAAAATACTTTTATTTCGGTTAAAAACCATTAAAAGTACACGAATAAAAACGACAATCCATACATTGTTTCAATAAAAGAAGTAAACGTTATATGCAGAATTACATTAAACTATTTATTATTGGTACAAAATCCCAATTCAAATATTTATATTTAAAATATTCATCCAGCATTATAGTTTCAAGCCCATCTTACCACGTGTGAAACCTACTGCTAACAAATACTTACACAAACTAAAAACTATATATGGCGTTATATCACATTTCATTACTCTGAGGGCATCGCAATACTTCCTAAACCTCAACTTTTTGCATAATGGGACAATCCATTTCTTCCTGACCTTATCATATGCCGTGCAAAAAATCAGGATGTTCACAATATCTTCAATGTAGCATAAAGTACATAAAGTGCAATGTACCTCATCTTATTATTTCCATTTTGTAGTATAAGCCTTAACTTGAAGAATTTCATACACGTAATTCTTGCCAAATGGAGTTGAATAGTGCAAAGAAACTGTTCAAAGCATGGATTTGGTTTGACAGTAAGAAATTGCATTTTCAGTCTACCTAGGTAGGGGTTACGGTAGAAGGTATTCAAGACTTGTTCCCAAAATACTCGTTTTAAGTGCTTCTTTGAACTTTGCACCAATGATTGTGGTTCTGACCAATAAAGTGAAAGATCGAGGTCATTCAACCACTTCTGGACAAGTCTAAGCTCATGGCGTGTAATGGACTACTGGTGACATGTAATGGACTACAGGTGACACTGAAAGTCCAGTAGACCAAGCTAGTGGGAAATTAACAGTTCACATACAGGGAGTGCAGAATTATTAGGCAAATGAGCATTTTGACCACATCATCCTCTTTATGCATGTTGTCTTACTCCAAGCTGTATAGGCTCGAAAGCCTACTACCAATTAAGCATATTAGGTGATGTGCATCTCTGTAATGAGAAGGGGTGTGGTCTAATGACATCAACACCCTATATCAGGTGTGCATAATTATTAGGCAACTTCCTTTCCTTTGGCAAAATGGGTCAAAAGAAGGACTTGACAGGCTCAGAAAAGTCAAAAATAGTGAGATATCTTGCAGAGGGATGCAGCACTCTTAAAATTGCAAAGCTTCTGAAGCGTGATCATCGAACAATCAAGCGTTTCATTCAAAATAGTCAACAGGGTCGCAAGAAGCGTGTGGAAAAACCAAGGCGCAAAATAACTGCCCATGAACTGAGAAAAGTCAAGCGTGCAGCTGCCACGATGCCACTTGCCACCAGTTTGGCCATATTTCAGAGCTGCAACATCACTGGAGTGCCCAAAAGCACAAGGTGTGCAATACTCAGAGACATGGCCAAGGTAAGAAAGGCTGAAAGACGACCACCACTGAACAAGACACACAAGCTGAAACGTCAAGACTGGGCCAAGAAATATCTCAAGACTGATTTTTCTAAGGTTTTATGGACTGATGAAATGAGAGTGAGTCTTGATGGGCCAGATGGATGGGCCCGTGGCTGGATTGGTAAAGGGCAGAGAGCTCCAGTCCGACTCAGACGCCAGCAAGGTGGAGGTGGAGTACTGGTTTGGGCTGGTATCATCAAAGATGAGCTTGTGGGGCCTTTTAGGGTTGAGGATGGAGTCAAGCTCAACTCCCAGTCCTACTGCCAGTTCCTGGAAGACACCTTCTTCAAGCAGTGGTACAGGAAGAAGTCTGCATCCTTCAAGAAAAACATGATTTTCATGCAGGACAATGCTCCATCACACGCGTCCAAGTACTCCACAGCGTGGCTGGCAAGAAAGGGTATAAAAGAAGGAAATCTAATGACATGGCCTCCTTGTTCACCTGATCTGAACTCCATTGAGAACCTGTGGTCCATCATCAAATGTGAGATTTACAAGGAGGGAAAACAGTACACCTCTCTGAACAGTGTCTGGGAGGCTGTGGTTGCTGCTGCACGCAATGTTGATGGTGAACAGATCAAAACACTGACAGAATCCATGGATGGCAGGCTTTTGAGTGTCCTTGCAAAGAAAGGTGGCTATATTGGTCACTGATTTGTTTTTGTTTTGTTTTTGAATGTCAGAAATGTATATTTGTGAATGTTGAGATGTTATATTGGTTTCACTGGTAATGATAAATAATTGAAATGGGTATATATTTTTTTTTGTTAAGTTGCCTAATAATTATGCACAGTGATAGTCACCTGCACACACAGATATCCCCCTAACATAGCTAAAACTAAAAACAAACTAAAAACTACTTCCAAAAATATTCAGTTTTGATATTAATGAGTTTTTTGGGTTCATTGAGAACATGGTTGTTGTTCAATAATAAAATTAATCCTCAAAAATACAACTTGCCTAATAATTCTGCACTCCCTGTATAAATCCATATTGGGACATAAGAGATGTTTTCATCTAGCTGTCGTTTCTTGTTATAAGTGTAATAGACAGAACCTTAAGAAAAAAAGTTGCAGTTATGTCTAGCAGTGCGAATGTTCTTTAATTTTGAGAGATACTTTCTTTTTAAAGATAAAAAAGATAGTACACAGCCGGCTGTTCCTCCAAATGTCATTGGAAGCCTCACGTAGACAGAGAAGAAAAAGGATCCAGCTACAGGGGCCAATTCTAAACAAAGTAAAGGCTATCCCTGACCAGAGTCGTCGTAAAACAGTGTCACAAATACAAGACACAGTGCTACACATCTGAAAACAAACTCGACTGCTAAGACAAATCCCAGAATTAAAATGCAACATATATAGGTCCACTTTTACGAGAATTTGGCACAGGGCAGTGCAGCAAGTCATCTTATCTGAAAGTGATGCAACAATGGCACAAGCCTCTCATTAATATGCCCCATGGTATCTGTGGACATATACGAAATGAAGAAAACCACGGCACATCTCAGGGTCATAGTGCAAGCCATTTATTCCTTGGTGCTGTGACAGGAAAGTTGGTAACCTGATCCAATGAAATACACTAGGTAAGTGGTTTACAGGACAATGCAATTTTCATGGTTGAGAGAAAACAGCCGACACGTGTTTCGTCACACTTGACTTTTTCAAGGCTTTAACAATATAGAGGTATTATATATAATAAGAGATTCCAATTCTCAAGGACATAGGACAAGTGTGCAAAGGGTAGCATGAGTCAAATGGGAGTCCAGAGACCATGATACGTCTGCTGCCGGTTTCCCGTCATTCCTGTTCACGGATCGCGTCGCATCTGAGGACATGTATTACAAAATGTGCTATTTAATACCATTGACTAGTGTGGGAAGTGGTCATGACTGTACAACACCCACTGCCCCCAGATACACCACATTCTTTGTTGTAATTCCCTCCTACTGTAAAACCCTTTGTTGCTTTGTAACTAGGTTGGTGCTACCGAAATTATACGTGTACATCCAAGGTATGTATTATCACTTACCACTGGTGTTGGAGACCAATGCTACTGCTGCGCTGAACCTGGACAAACCACAAAACCCTGTCTATCCTCAAATCACAGGCGTGGCTATTTGAAACTCCGATGTATGAGGATGCAGAAATCACACACTACATATTTTTGTTATTTGTTTGTTTTATAGAGTGATCTGAAGCCACCAAATTCAATCTACCACTTACTGCTCAATAGGTATAATAAAGTTGCACCGGATCTCAGTAGTTAAATCCATTATTCCATGATTGCTGTAGGGATAGCACTTTGCAAAAGGCTACATGGTGTGATACTTCCATTACCCAGGATTGCTGCTCCAAGAGTAAAAGTCCTTCTTCACTATGAGGCTTTGGAGAACACAGAGGTGGTTGGAACTTATCAGGCGGACATTTATCACCTATTTCAAGTTCTGGTGATGAAGCAGTACATAACAATAGGACTTTGGTGCATACTGCACCAAAATCGTATTGTTGCAGTTATTTCGGGGCATTTTTCTCCCATTAAATGCCAGCTGGCTTGACACGCCATCATTATCAAGGAATATGGCTTTATTGCACCTGATATGCGCCGTGTCACCACACATATTCGTTATTATAGACCCACTTGTACTAAGGGCCTAAGGGACTCATGGATGGCCCACATTGTTTTAGAAGGCGACCACGCAAGTTGAAGGGCAGGCTGTGGGATTGACTGGTGCATAGTATCCACTCATCGACCATCTCCATCACACTGCAAGAATAGACCAATGTGAAAGAAGCATGAAGTCCACATCACTTCTAAATCATTTCAACCACAATGTCTCCTACCCAAATAACTTTTTTATTTGCTGAGCTTTGGAATCTAACCATAAAGGAACCTACTTGTCCCTTTAAGAGCACACCAGGCCTTCATCCATACCTAAAACCGGGACCCCTATTAAAAGTTGGAGCAATAAGGACAGCAAAGGACCCATCTAGGCAAACCTTCTGGTGGTCCTCCCTCCATGCTCCCCTCTGTAGTTTAGTGCTTCCATGTGTGGTTATGCTCTCCTTTCATATTTTCTCCCTCTTTAGCCCTCTCTTGCTTCCTGCTTCCCTTTTGACCTTGCTTCAACTGTCCTGTTTTGCTGATCCACACTCATGTCTGTTTTTTCCTTAAACCCCACCAGTCCAGTACGCTTCAATACAATCTTATCCTCTATCACCCTGCCTCCACCCCTCCTATCTACTTATTCTCTTTTTCCTTGTTCCTCCTTTCCTCTTCTCTCTGCTCATCTTTCCTCGCCGTACTACTCCCTCCCTTCTCCCTTTTTTTGTTCTGCTCTCCTCCACTCCTTTTATGCTTCTCTAAGATCGTCTTTCCCTGCTCTCTTTTTTTCCATCTTCCCCTCTATGTATGCTACCTTAGATCTCATTTCCCTCTCCATTTGGAAATAATATCACTTTACTCCTTGTCAAAAACACTGCACTTCGCATTACTTCTTCATCGTCTTCCTAGCTACAGTCATTACAAGGTAAGCCACAGCTCCTGTAGACAGAACCTCCAAGAAAAACAAATTAGCATTTTAGGCTTCCCCGTCCCTCCCATATGGCCGATTTACAGTTCTGTGAAAGCCAATGTAGGCTTTGGTATCAGCTCATTTCATAATGACAGATGAGAAGGTAATGCCCCAGTTACTTATCGATTATCTTAATTACTCCAACTCCAAGTCTTCCTTGCCACAGTCAAAGGTTCTCATACCCCCATCCCATTCTGAGGCTTGTTACTGTAAACGGAAGTGGGTTAACTTCCCTTTTATGTTATTTAGGAGGAAGAGGAAGCCAGCCACGTCGGAGGGATGGGAAGTTTAGAACACTAAATTAGTATGGTTGGGAGATTCTGTCCACAGGAGTTATCACTAATTTTGTAATGATTGTGGTGAGGAACACTTGGACTTGGAGTGAGGAAGATTACCAGTAAGTAAGTGGGCCACTAGTGCAATTTACATCATACATCATCACACCATCGATAAACGTTAAATAGGCTGGTGGCATTAGGGCAGACTGAAATGTCCAAGGGCAGATTATGCCTACATTTTGTTGGAGTTTTGTGCAGTTTATATTTTTTTGCATTATCAACAACGTACAGAATGTGGATTTACTCTTGACTTTACAAGTACACATTGACATGGTATTATTGCCTCTGAAACCATTTTTCTATGATGTGTAAAAGTACCTTTTTATGGTTTATGTTAGCTAAGCCTCAGTTAAGTCTCAACACCGTTCTTTTTTAAAATGGATGTCTCACCCTGCATGTTCATTGTTCTGTATTTCTGCTGCACACAGCCAAGCAAATTTATGTTTGCTTATTTCAACTGAAGCTGTTCATTCTGTTGTTGAAGAAAACTTTATAACATTGATACAGTAATATTGCCATGTCTCAAGGCCCTTCCGCTAGGTCACTGTACTGCATTTATTCACAATAGTTTGTTGTTTTTGTAACTGGTTTGTCCTGCCATCTCCATATAACACAAGCATAGAGCGGGCAGAATCAATATTCATGTAGTGGAACAGTGCTTAGGTGGTAAGGTAATATGATGTTTAATAAAAGTGTGCTCTGATCTGCTAAAAGTGTAATTCTTTTGCTTACACCATGATGAGTTTGCAAAAACGAATGCTTTCATATGCAAAACAATTGTATATAAACCCCAGATTTGGGGGGTGAATCAGAGACTTTCTGAAGATTTCCGATGCTACTAAGGAAGCTGCCTGACTTCTTATTAATTTTGCTGCACTTTGAAACTTACATTTATTTCTTGATTCTGCTCATTTTTCTGCAATGTCCTCTTACTGACAGACCCCCCATTACATTGATTCTTTTTGCATCTGCACCTTATAATTTCTAATTTGTGTAATAAATCTTTTTACATTTCTATCTCAGCCCTAGAACTCATCTTACTTAACTGAGTGATATTTTTAGATACTGAGTTGTGCCTTATCTCGGGATACATTGCCTGATTAAACTAAGTTTAAACACCATCCCTAACCCTAGGCGTGCTATTGAGGTGCCTTTTCAAGTATAAAAATGTATGGTTTCCCAGAGCCCATTCTTTAGTATGACTACTGTGGATTATCTATTGTGGATTATACTTGTGGATTGTTTGCAGAGTCCTGACTTGCAATGCTGTTCCTGAGCAAAAGGACGGTAAGCATAAATAGGGCAAATGATTTTTGTAATTTTTGTAGGTCTTGGCCTTTCACAGATAGTAGCTAGCCCCACTCATCAGGCAGGACATACCTTAGACGGTATTTTCACCAACAATACCTTGTTAGGCGGCATAATAATTCTTCCTTTAGCATGGATAGATCGTAACACAGTCTTATTTGATATATATCACAATTTGACTGGTCTTAGCACCAAAGCCAGTCCAACTAAGTCTCCTGGGCCTGACACAAAATTCAACCAGACCTTTTTGCCAAAATGCTAGGTGACTGGTTAGCCGCATTCTCTGAGGATCCAAACACCGAGTTCTCTCAATATACTATATGGCTGGACATGGTTGCTAACTCCTTTGCACTGTTTAAAAAGGTTAAGTTTAATCAATTTAATAAATCTGCCCTTGGTTCTCAGAAGAGCTTAGGGCTCACAAACAGAGCTGCAGAAGGCAGGAGAAGAGATGGAGTAAAGAATACTAGGAGGAAGAGAAGGTCAAATACAAGAACTGCTTGGCAGTTTACAAGGCTATGATTAAAAAATCAAAAACCTCTTACTTCACCAAAAAGATAGAAGAAGTAAAGAACTCTATGAAAGAATTGTTTCAAGCGCTCATTATGTTGACAACGGAGCCAACAAAAAATCTCACAGGCACCAGTCAATCCTTTTGCAATTCTTTGGCCAACTTTTTCTTACAAAGGGTTGATGCGGTGTATAGTAGTTTCTCATCTACGACCCTTCCAACATCTAGTGACAAGTCCTGCTCCATTTCTTTAGATGAGTGTACAATTCTTAGTGCGTTTGTTCTAACCTCGTCAGAAGAAGTTACAAGACTTCTTAGATCCACAACATCGGGATCCCCGCAGGATCCCTGCCCTCTTAGAATCGCCATGTTAGTGCCAATAACTATTGCCTCCAAGCTATCATCCATCTTTCCCTTAATGTTCGTCTGGCTCCTTCCCTTCAATTTGAAAGAAAGCCTCAGTGCTTCCTCCCTTAAAGAAAGCTTCTCTCGATCTTAGGAATCTCAATAGCTACCGTCCCTTCTCCTGCCTACCTCGGCCAGCAAAGATTGTCTACAAAATTATGGACAAACAACTTGTTGAGCACATTCAATCCAACAATCCCCTGGATTCCACTCAATTTGGCTTCCACAGCGGCCACAGTACAGAGACAGCAATGATTAAGGCTACTGAGGAGATCAGGATATTGCTCTACCAGGGTCGAAGGGCAGCTCTAATTGTGCTTGATATATCAACAGCCTTTGACAAGGTCTGATGATGGATCGACTAGCCAAAATCGGGATCTCAGGCACAGCCTGGGATCCAATTCACTTCTTCCTCCCCAGTAGACAACAGACCGTCTGGCAAGACAAATTTGTTTTATAGGTTTTCTCCCTCCCTTGTGGGGTCCTGGCTCAGTCTGATGCTCTTTAATCTGTATATCACCCTTTTGGCCAACCTAATAAAGTTCTTTGGCTTCTCCCTTACATCCTATGCAGATGACATCTAAATTGTCGTCTCCCTGGCCAACGATGACATCAGCACAGGGCCCAGATTTTGTGATTGCTTACAGGTAATTACCACATGGATAAATAAGAACTTCCTGAAACATAATGCAGGAAAGACCAAAGTTATACTGTTTGGAGCTTATACCTCCTTTTGGCCACGGCAGGAAAACCCAGAATCTTGGAGTCCTAATCGATGATAGACTGATCTATGTTGACCAAGTCAATGCGGTTTCCTCCTCCACCTTTTTTATCCTCAGGACAGTAAAAAAGATATTACCTTTTATACCAGGGAACCTCCAGAAAACTGTGGTTATGTCGCTAATAATGGCAAAACTAGACTACTGCAATGGCCTACTTTTCACTGTATGTCAATACTTATTAAATAAACTGCAAACTCTGAAAAACATGGCAGCCAGACTTTTGCCGAAGATTTCAGAATATCACTCTGTGTCCAAATCTATGAAAAGACTACACTGGCTCCCCATAAGACACAGAATTACCTTTAAGACACTCTGCATCATCTACAAGCACTACAAGACACAGGCCATAGTTTCCTACAACACTGCTTTAAGTGGTACACTTCGGGCAGGTCCTTATGCTCAGCTTCAACCAAATTTGTAGCTGTCCTCATGTTCAGGTGGGCTGCTTGGGGAGGCAGAAGTTTTGTGCTGGAGCCAGCTAAAGCTTGGAATGCCCTGCAATTGCACATTAAAGAGTCACCCGAACTTTTAGCGTTCAGAAAAGCTCTGAAAACCTGGTTGTTTAATACTATGCAAAATTTCCTCTCCATGTTCTTTTGCGCAGCCAGTAAAGTTCAGCGCAGAGACATCCTTGGGTATTCGAGTTCTCTATAAAACCAATATAATAACATAATTGAAAGTGTTGTGATGTGTTGAAGTCATGTGATTTTGTATTGTATTATGGATTGTCTGCTGCAAGTGAGGTTTTTGGTTATTTAATGTTGATTGTTGGTTTAATTGTTGGTTTGATTACTGTGATCTTGATGTATTTGTCTTTTTTGTGATTTGCATTGTGAAAGTTTGATTTTCATTATTGGTTGATATGGTAATCGGATTCATTGTATTCCAAGATCTCAAGATATTATTGTTGAACCTGTCTTCAAAAAGGTAGTGTGATTTTGCGAGGTGCCACATTCACGTAGTCAGGGACTTTACTGAACTAATGAGTTTATTTTCTAGGATTTGCATGTCTTAGGTTGGTGCTATTTGCACTTTGGTGCACAGGAGTAAGTTTCTGATACATGTCAATTTGCTTTAGCATGAGTTGAGTTTGACAAGTGCTGCATAGGTACTAGACTTGTTTCTAATGATTTTGAAATGTATTTCATTCTAATTTACTGATTTTCTCCAATTTAGGTTGAGCAGAACAGATGTTTTTTTTTTGTGTGTATGTTGAAAAAGTTGTACAATTATTTTTCCCTTCACCGAGAAGATGCTCTCTGTTTGGTTAGTTAGCAGAGGAGTAGCGCTGGGACTGTTGAGATGACACCACACAATCGCCCAGTCATTGGATAGTTGCTGTCAAGGTTGCATTGTGATTGGTTGACCTTTGGCATAGCTGCGCCAGAATTGGTTGTTGTGCGTGTATTTGTTTTGTGTGGGTTTTGGATTATTTTGAATGAAAATAATGGTTGCAGTATTAGAAGAGTCTAAAGCCCCTAGCGTTCCTGTTATAGAGGGACAGATGATACCAGCAGAGGGTTTGCCTGTGTACAAGAGACGTTGGACTCTTTAGACGTGCATGGATTATTGACTGGCATGAGTATATATATCTCTGTCTACAAGGACTTGCAATTTCTTTTCAAAGGTACCTTTAACATTAGAAAGCTAAATTTCTTAAGGCAGACAATGAATGAGCGGAGGTCACAATCTAGACCTACTCAGTTCAAAGCATTGAATAAATGGGACTGAATGGCTACAGAGAAAGAAAATGATGAAGCAGGTAAAGGGTTCTCTGAAGAGGTGGCTTGAAACCAAGTGAGATAATCAAGAGAGGGTTGAAGAGAGGATACGGTGGAGACCCTGAGAGTTTTCCCGACAATAGTTAATGAAAGACCAGAACAACGACAACTCCACCTCTCTTCTCGAAAGCATGAACATCACCGGCTCACTCATCTAGTCACCACCGCTACCCACACCACAGGACACACACTGGACCCCTTCTTAACCACCAGCGACAGAGACAAATTCTCACACACCACTGAAGTAAAATGGACCGACCACAGCATTGTACACTTCACTATCGACCTACTACATGATGGCTCAACGGGACACCCCGCCCCATGCCGCAACAGGGGTAAAGTCACAGAAAGCCCCTGGATCACCGGTCTCAAGAACACCAGACCCAGCCCAGCAAACACCCTTGAACTCTGAGTAAAGAACCTTTCCAACTGGCTAACATCAGCCACCGACATCATGGCCCCCTAAAAAGCAAGGCCAGCAACAAGACAACCAAGCAGGCCACATGGTTCTCCCCAGAACTTCGGACTCTCAAACAACACTGCAGGAAACTCCAAAGATATTGGTGCACCAACAAGACCCCCGTCAACCTAGACTCCTTCAGCTGCACCCTCCAGGCCTACCACCTCAGACTCAGATAAACCAAAAAAGAGGTACTCACCACCCGCATCGAAGCCACCATCAGCCACACCAGAGAATTCTTCAACATTGTCAGAGAATATGCCTTCCCATCTGCCATTACGAACTCTATCCGTCCTTTCCAAACCCTCTGCGACAAGCTATAGGACTACTTCCACCACAAGATCTCTGACATCTACAGCAACTTTCAGACCCAGCCCTCTGAGCTTGACCAACCCAGTACCCCAACCCACACCACCCTCCCACAGATCTCTGAATGGAATCAGCCTTCCACAGAAGTCACCATCGCATCATGACTTCCACCCACTCTGGATCCCCTATGGACTCCTGCCTGCACCATCTAAACAACCTAGGAAAAGAGGTAACTGGAACAGCCCTCATGGAAATCCTCAATACCTCTATTACAGCAGCCACTGTCCCCAGCGACTGGAAATATGCATAGGTCATGCCACTTCTGAAAAAACTATCACCCGGTCCCAACTAACTCAAAAACTACCGCCCGATCTCCCTACTCCCATTTCCCACTAAAGTACTGGAAAAAGCCATCAACACCCAGCTCACTGACTTCCTCGAACACAACAACTTACTCGACCCATCCCAATTCGGCTTACGAGCAAATTACAGCACCAAGGCTACCTTGATTGCAGCAAAAGATGACATCAAGACACCTCCTTGGGGGAACTGAAGCCCACATCCTCCTCGACCTATCCAAGGCTTTCAACACCGTCTCTCATGACACCCTGATCACCAGACTGGACACCATCGGCATCCGAGACAATGCACTTAGCTGGCTCTCCTCCTTCATCACCGGTCGAACACAGAGGATCCACCTCTCATCCTATGTCTCCAACCCCAAAGACATTGTCTCCCCCAGCCCCACCCTCTTCAATGCATACATGACACCGCTAGCCAACATCGCCCGAGCCCATGGACTCAAAATCCTCTCATACGCCATCAACACCCAACACGTTTTCTCCCTTGCAGACAACGCCACCACCACATGAGCCAGCTTACAACACACCATGAAAGACATCGCCAAATGGATGAGGTCCAACTGCCTCAAGCTGAATTCAGACAAAACAGGGATCCACATCTTCGGAAGCAAGCCTTCCCCCAGGACGACACTTGGTGGCCCACCGCCCTCGGCCCTTCACCCATATCCACTAACCAGGCACACAACCGCGGGATCATCCTGGACACCCATCTGACCATGATGCAATAGATCAACAGTCTTGTCAGCCTGCTTCAACGTCCTTCACATGCTCCACAAGATCTTCCACTGGATACCCATCTCCGCCAGAAGGACAATCACCTAGGCCCTCATCTCCAGCTGCCTCGACTACGACAATGCCCTCTACGTCGGAACCACCAAACAGCTCCTAAACTGCTTTCAGACATCCAGAAATCTATAGCAAACCTTCCCAGAAGGACCAGCATCTCTCCCCACATCAGGACCCTCCACTGGCTCCCCACGACACCGGACCTATCTACATCAACTACCGACTCAATTTACACCCACATACCACAGAGTTCCACTTGTCCACCCTCGCCCTGGCTCACATCCCCTGAATCCGTGACTCTCGCTGCAGAGGACGCTCCTTCTCCCACCTTGCCGCCAAATCCCGGAACGACCTCCCACTTCGCCTTCCCACTGAAGGACTTCAGAAAACAGCTCTTCAATCATGACTACGGCCAGATGGGTGAGTCCCACAGCACCAAACCAGCACCTGGAGACCCCCGGGGGGACCAGCTCATGCTCTACAAGATTCTGTGATTGATTGATTGAATGAAACAGCTGTCAAGAAGGAAGCTGATAAGCATGACAAGGAAAACCAAGATAAAGAACAAGATTCAGATGAGGAGGATATGTTTTTAAATAATGTTTAGAATTCTAGACCTCTTCCCTATACAGAGGCACAAGTAGTGTTAACCTTATTACTTCATATTGGTGTAGCGGGTGAACCAAGTACGAGTGCATAGGGATTGCCATCACTTGCAGTGACAAATGAAGGTATAACATCCAATGCACACATTCTGCCTGAGAATACATTAATGCTTTTACCTGTTATTGATAGTGTGCCTATTATTGTTTCTGCCTTTCCTGAACTTATTGTACTTACTACAAAGAGAGAGGTTAAAAAGTGGACTCTTAGAGATTGAATTTGGAAAAATGTTATGGGAAACCGCTGATTTAAATAGAGAGATGTCATATAACATATATGAAATAAAATACCTGATCAGAGAAGCAGAAAGGTGTGTGAATGATGCACATAACAAGCTTGAGGATATAGCTGATAAGCACAAAGTCAACGTAAGTAAAATTAAGGATTCTCAGCAAGACTATAGAATGGATGTTAGTGAAGCAGAAATAAAGGAAACATGATTAGTGACTTTACAGATTCATATTAAAAACTGAGTTGAAAAGGCTAAGGATGAAGGATCTTAAAGAAAATGTTACCACTAAAAAGAAAAATATGGAATGCAGGAAACAAAGCAAAGGCGGTCACTAGTGATTCAGAGCCAGAGACGGTGTTAAAAGACAGCGTTAGAATTTCCTTTCAGAGAAGTACATGGAGCTAATCATGTGCACATGCCTTGGAGTAGGGGTGATCGTTATGCCTTTACAATTAGTTTTCCGAAACTGAGAAAGAAATCTGACAAGTGGTATAAGGAGAGTCATAGACTGGTGACAATTTCAAAAATGCTTTGGAATTATTTGGACACATTATTTGAGATTGTAGTTCCTAATGATTTATGAAGAGAGTGTAAGATTGCTGTTGGTTGGCCGATAGGGGGACCAGTTAGAGTTGCACCAAGGTGGTTACTGACAAATATAGAGCAGTGATACAGCATTTGAAAAAGAAAGTGCTAAAGAGGGAAATAAATTTGGCAAAAATAATGAGAGCTACACAAGAGAGGTAGGAGTCACTGCATGCTGCATGAGAGCCTGTGAAAGAAGGTGCTAGCACATTCATATTGGGTTTAATTTCGTGTTTGCATCCAAAGCTTAGTTCTCATATTCAGCAAAGTGTAATGTGTGGCAGTTCCACAGTATTGATGAATATTGAAATATGCCAAATATTTGAGGACATGCTGATGATTGTGTCACTGAAAAACATTCAGAAAAACAACAGAAATCAGGTGATGGGTTCTGATTTGGGATTTTTGCGGCCTAATAATTCTGGAATGAATGAAACGCAGAGCATGCAATGTGTCAGAATGAGAAATGAGACGGTGCAGACACAGGGTCGTAGTAGAGGAATTATAAATAATTCTGGATTACGCACAAATATTTTTTTTGCTGAAAAAGAATATTATTTTTCATTCCTGCAGTAAAATGTTGCACGGGTAGCGCAAGTGTAAGCAGCATGCAGATCGAATCCAGAATGATCTTGTTCCCCAGATGCAGCAAATCAGATGCAGGTACAGTTGGGTGCCCCTGCTCAGCCAGGTGTTGTGAAGAATGTATAAAATCAAAGACAGTTTCATGCAACCTCCAGGGGTGCAGCAGAACATGAGAAACCAAATGCTTTGCAGTTCAGGATATCAACAGAATCCAGTAATGATTTTCCTCTGCCTTCATCAGAGACAGATTCACAATGACAGTGGCTAAAAGGAGAGGAGGATTACATGCTTGATGCAGTCCTGGAGGTAGAACAGAGTGACCCAAATGTATATGTGAAGTGAATGGCCAATGTATATCATTTCTAATTGACACAGGTGCTATCCGCGCTACAGTTCATTCTGTGGAGGTTCCAAAACTACCTCTCTCTGGAAGAGAAGACCTATTTGTAGGCATTAGCAATAACTGCAGATGTTCCAGTTAAAATGTGATCAATGAAAAGCATTCATTAGTTCATACTGTGTGATTAGCGTCCTGTTAATCTACGGGGCAGAAACTTGCTTTGCAAGATGAACTATGTGGATTGCTGAATACCGGATGGTGTCGCAATTGAAACCCTAGATGAAGATTCAGGGCAACATTTATGAGCCCCTAGGGGCACAGTGCCACACCAGAGCATATTTTGTTTTTACACTCCAGTGGCGCAGTGTGCCAGCCCATATTTACAAGGCCATGCAAAGCCACCTTGCATGGCTTTTCATGGCCTTGTTAATATGGACCCCTTTCATGCATATCACTGCGTGAACGGGACATTCCATGGGTGTTGCTTGGGGTTTTCCTATGCAACACCCATGGAACCGGGAGGAATCTGACACATTCCCAGATTTACAACTCTGGAAATGCATCAGATTCCTACACCACCTCAAGGGTGCCGTAAGAATGACACACTGGGGATGCTCATTATCCATTTTGCCTCAAAAGCATGAAAGGGTCATGCCACCTATAGCATATTTGTCTGCTGTGTTAGATCCAGTGGCTTTAGCTCTTCCTGGTTGTCTGAAAGCAGTTGCAGCACTCTGTATTTCAATTGAAGGTATTGTCATAGGACAAATACGTATTATATTTGTTCCTTATTCAATTGAGATTTTGCTGACAATACCAGAACTCAGCACCTCACAAATAGCTGTCTCACAAAGTCTGGCAAATCATACTGAAAGCAGAAAACATGTCAATCAGGAGATGTAATTCTTTGAACCCTTCAACACTACTTCTGGTCTAAGATAGAAATGAGAACAGTGACAATAATGATGAACAAGAACATAATTTTGGGACTATTATTGAATTATGCACCAAATCAAGACCAGAAATTAGATACATTCCTTTTAAAATGGCTGATTTGGTTTTGTTTGTAGATGGTTGTTGTTTGAGTGACCATCTGGGAGCATTAAAAAGCTGTAGTTTTTCCCATTTCTGAAACTGCTGAAGCAGCATATCTGTAATTTCAGCACAAGTCGCAGAGTTGATTGCATTGACAAGAGCTTGATGACTTGCAGATGAACTGAAAGGGACAATCTATACAGCCAGTATTGTTTTGGAGGTGTGCATGACTTTGGTCAAGGGAGTTTTATGACATTGTATGGTAGCCCCATCAGGAATAGTTCCTCTATTCCTATTTTTTTAAAAGCAAAACAGCAACTGAAAGAAACTGCAGTGGTCAGGTGTAGCACCCATGAGGGTGGTAATGACATGGTTGCAATGGGAAACAAACATGCTGATCAAGTGGCAACGTATTGTGCACTTGAGAGAGCAACTGTGAGATCACATAAGCAAATTGGGATGCATGATTCAGGGCAAAATAAAAAAAAAGGTGCACATTCAATTTAACATTTATATTGTGTAACATATTTGTTATTACAGACAATACAGACCACAATAGGTGAACTGAGGGAACTCCAGGAGGAGGTAACACAGGATGAAAAACAGATGTAGGAACAAGCAGGTTCCAAAAGATGTTTCGGTCACCCCTGAAAATAAATATGTTCTTCCTGACAGTATGCTATATTCAGTGGCTCAATATTTACATAGCTAAACACATGTAGGGTAGGACTTGATCTCCACACCTTTTAGAAAGTACTGTTTCAATCCCAAATTGAGAGCTGTTGAGGAAGACTTGTGTCAGAGATGTGCTGTTTGCCAGACAAGGAATCAGGGGAAAAGGACCATTATTGTTACGAATCATATTGGAAAATCAGAGGGCCCATTTACCAGAATTGACAGACTGAAGCTCAAGTTCACACATTGAATCCAGAGATGGGTAAGAAACTGGTGAAGTTCCTGATGAAGGTGAATAGCCTGATGAAGGTACCAGTGACTGGTTTGAATACGGTGATTAGAGTGAAGAACTGTTGCAAAGCGATGGGCAGCAGCACAGAGATTTAGGGTCTGATTTAGATCTCAGCAGAGGGGTTACTCTGTCCCATTGGTGACGTATATCCCGCCTGCCGAAATCTAAATATCATTGTTCTGTGTGGTATTTGGATTTCGGCAGGCGGGATATCCATCACCGAGTAACTCCTCTGACAAGATCTGAACCAGACCCTCAGTCTTTGGTCCCATTCAGAAAAAGTTCCAACAGTAAATTCGAGTCTTGAGACCCCTCAGAGGAAGAAAGTAATTTATAAAGAGTCCAGTTGCTGATGCTGGTCAAAGCTCAAGTTCATCTGTGAGTGAAGGAAACTCAGCACTAGCAACAAGATATTATACAAGAGTTGCATCTCCTAAGGCAGTGAAGAGAATGTGCAAGAGACATTAGGAAAGTGAAAGTACAGAACCAGAAGTAATTGAACTCAAGTCAGAGAACAGTGATGGTGAAATATCTGTTGTTAAGAGACCAATAAGAAAGAGAATCCTGAATAGAAACTATGCCTCTTCTGAATGGACATAGCCAGTATCTGTGTCTGAAGAAGAGGAAGAGTCGCATTCACCAACAGAATGTTGTAGATTTCTTTTTGAAGAGCCGCCTTGAACTTTGCAAATCCTCATGCTCATAAATGTTTTACTCTAAAGTTGTGAACCTTGTATAAAGATGCCCAGAAGACGAAATAAAGTCTTGAGTGTATAAACGTAACAAATTAACTGAAAAGGAGAAGAAAAAAAAACTTAGTTTGATTTTTGTTCGGGGTATTATTTAAAAAAATGAAGAGGAATTTAATGATGTAAAAAAACATTTTCTGAAGACTGATTTTTGAATCCTGAATTTTGTTTTAAGTTTTTTTTTATCTCAATAGAAATGGCATGCAACAAATGCTGTTAAATCGTCAGCATGATCTCTTTAATAATGATATTAATTGTTTTAGTTGTCTTATTGTTGTACCTAATTTTCTGGTTGGATATGCCTAGACACAAGTTGAATTAACTGCAGTACATAATGAGACTGGATGTAACACAAATAGAGAATAATTAGTTAGTAGCTTCAACAGTAACAAGTATACAAAAATGTTGGATGAATATGTTGGAGTTAAGAACTGTTTAGTTTGTACTTTTCTTCCTTCCTCTGAAGGTGGAGAAGCTACATATCTATAGTTGTCATTCTCATACAGTTCATCATGTATGTTTTTTTTTAGTATATTCAGTATGCAGGACTTCTTTAGCCATACCTGCCTGAGTTCAATATTTCACTGGAGAACCTTCCTGTTTCTAAAGATACTGGGACTAGGGTAACTAATGGTAAGTATTTAAATATAGTTGTACACATTAATGCTAATATTAAAATTAGTAAAGGGGAGTATGTGTGTAGTTCAGGTAAAGAAGAGCAAGAGCTGTTAAGGAATATAATGAGAGGAGCATGATGATTTTGAGAGACTGTACCTTCATTCTTGATAACAGTAGGGTTGATAATGCTAATGTTAACAATATCACTAATATTTCTAGTGAAGCCCAAGCTTTAGAAAAGTATGGATCATGGGAAGCAGTAGGTTCCAAGGTTCGTGAGATAGAAAAGGGGTTTAGAAAGGTTGGTAAATGGATTGATAGGACAAAATTAACCTATGTAATTATTGTGCTAATTTGTGAAACTGTCTTGTTTCTCTTGTTCACATTTTTTTAACTAATGTTTCTAAATTGTGGGTGTAAAGAGAAAAGGAGATAATCTAAGAGGATGTGGGAAGAAACTGAAGTGGAAGATGCCAGAGATCAAGTATATAATTAACTGAAGTTGTTTGAAGAATCGAGTCAGAGAAACAGAAAGTGATGCAGAACGTGTTAAAACTATTAAACAAGTTGTGGGTTTTAATGACTATAAAATAATCAGAGGGGGAATCTATTGGAGCTTTTTGTGCAGTTCTTATTTGTGTGCACTATTAATGCGCTGAACATGGATTTCATGCATATGTAAAAGTACCTTTCTTTAGATTGTATTGACTAGGCCTCACTTAGGCCTTAACACCCTCTTGTTTAGAAAATGTCTCCTCCTGCATATTTACTGTTCATCATTCCTGCAGCACACAGTTAAGCAAAGTTATGTTTGTTTTCTTTCCATTGACATTTTCCTTGCTGTTCTTGAAGAAATCTTTCCAACATGAACACAGTAATGTTGCAGTTTCTCAAGGCCCTTCCACTAGCTCACTGTGCTGTATTCATTCACAATAGTTTGCTGCTGGCCTTGTAACTAGTTTGTCCTGCCATCTCTATATGACATTAGCATAGAGGGGGCAGATATTCCTGTGGTGGGATCGTGAGTAGATGCTAAGGCAATATGACATTTAATAGAACTATGGTCTGATTTGCTAAATGTGTAATTCTTTCGCTTACACCATGATGATTTTGCATAAATGAATGCTTGTCTATGCAAGAAAACTGTATATAAACCCCAGATTTTGGGGGTGAACTAGAGACTTTATGAATACTTTGTGATGCTATTTGGGATGCTGTCCGACTTGTTATGGATATTGCTGCCCATTGAAATGTAGGTTATTTCTTGACATAACACCATCTCTGACTCATCCATCCATGTGTGCTATTAGGGTGACTCCAGGGGTGTAGAAAAGTAGGTGTAATATACAAAAATGTTCCCTCGTCCACCTGTCTGTCCTGAAATTGAACCTACCACTGCTCTCTGCCCTCTCCTGATTCGATTCTCTCTCAATTTTCCCATCAGCCCCCAGAGAAATCAAATAACCTTCTTCACAGCATTAAATCTGGCCTGGCCACATCATGCAACTAGCTTCCTCTGTCATCAGTCCATTTCTTAACCATCTTCCTGTCACTCTTCACCCTTATGGTGGCCAACCAAACTGTCCCCCTCCCACCTGTTTATGGTGGGTCCTGCATGGGTATCTGGCTCAAGGAGTCTTTCAATTGGTTCTCTCGGATTTCCCTATATTGTCTCATTAGACCCAGTTTAGTAAGGATATGTAGAATAGTAAAGCCCATTACTAGGGTCACACATCTGGTATGGCAGCAAGCTGCCATATTTATTTTTTCTCATAATGCTGCAATGTTGGATAGTCTGTAATAAGACAGATAGCATGTGCTGAAACAGAGAGAAGCTTTGGCTTGGACACTTTTCTCTCATTGGTCATGCAGTCATCTCCAGCCACTTCCTTGTGGTCTGCACAAATGTAGCACCTCACCCTCAGCTCTACCAAACACTTCTGGACCTGTTGAAGAACAGAAGAGGAATAAGCCTAGTGGCTGTGACTGGTGAGGGGACATGAAAGGCTTGACCTGACCTTGTACCACAATTGAGACCTCCTGTGTGGCTACAGGGACACTACAAGCTTCAAGAGGAGAGGCCTTTTATGGAAGTGATGAGTTGCGCAATGACAAGTGGACCCTTACTTGACTGTGCTGGTGTCCCCTTCTGGAGTGTACCCTGGTTTCTAAGTGCTGTTATTTAATTCCTGGAAGCCTTACGAGTGACCAAGAGGAGCTACTCCAAAATGAAGAAGTTTTAATTTAGAAGTTAATCTGCCTACAGAGACTAACCACCAAGGCTATCTTACCAAGATGCAAACTTGGTGAGCAAGCAAAAAATGGTTGATCCTACTCTGAGTTTTTTTGCCTCCCAAAAGAAGAATTCAGTGAACCGTTGTGGCTAAGGTATCTGGCATTGTTGCACCCTGACCACCTACAGCTTCCTTGTTTGTCCCGCTAGAGGCTTTGGACTTACAAAAAAAGACTAAAACCCTCATTATGACATTGGCGGTAAATCCCCCTTACTGCCACGCTGACTGCCGCCAACTTACCGCGGCGGCGGCAGATATCCGTTCACCATATTATGACACACACACACCAATCTGTCACTATTCAGCCACATACACAATTCCCCCACCCCAAAGGTCAGTGATAAACTGGCAGTATCAAAACCCACACCGTTACGCCAACAGAACAACGCCCACCACATTATGACCCACGAATCACCACGGTGAACATTCAATGGCAGTAAACCATTGGCGGTACATACCGCCACGCTCACAGTGGTCACCGATATACAAAACAACATTACATTGGTCAATTTAAATAACACACACCTGACACCCATACACACACCACACCCACACACCCAGACTACAATAAAACACACATCCACATTACCCACAACCCTTTACAAATATGAAAAATAGCCAAGAGACAGATACCAAGACCACAGACAAAACCAGAGCCAAACACCACTTACACCTATACACCACCAACGCACCCCACTTTACACACCCCAACACATTACCCAACACACCCTCACATACACACTTCACACAACACCCATGGCACCACAAAGGCACCCCCGATTTATAGAGGAGGAGCTAAGGGTCATGGTGGAGCAAATCATTAGGGTAGAGCCACAGCTATTTGGAGCACAAGTGCAGCAGATATCGATAGCTAGGAAGATGGCGCTATGGCGGAGAATCGTGGACAGGGTCAACGCCTTGGGACAGCACCCCAGAACTAGGGATGACATCAGGAAGAGGTGGAACGACCTACACGGGAAAATACGTTCCATTGCAGCAAGACACCAACTCGCTGTACCAAGGACTGGCGGTGGACCCCCACTTCCTCCCCCACAACTAACAGCATGGGAGGAGCAGGTCTTGGCTATCATGCATCCTGAGGGCCTGGCCTGAGTAGGAGGAGGACTGGACTCTGGAAAGTCAACTCTCTACTACTATCACACCCTACCTGCATGCCAATACATACCCCCACCCTCACCCTCACTCCCATCACTCCACCACCTCCCACAGACCCCACCATCACATCTCACTCATCGCAATGCCAAGCCCTACATGCCACACCAATGGATGGACACCACTCACAGCCCTGCATGGACACCTATCACTAAAGCATGCACACTAGAGAGAATCAGCTATCCCATAATATCCCACAAGTGAAAGCTGCCAGGGCAAATACAACCAAAGAAGGCAAGCCACAAATGCACAATATATCAGACACAGAAACAATAACGCATCATTTACATCCCCATAGGTACCCCAGCCAATGTCTGCAGAGAGGAGGTGCCAGCAATATCCAGTTCCCCAACAGAAGAGGCCCCAGTGATGACAGCAACTCAGGTCTTCAGGATCTGGATGACCAACCTGGCCCATCAGGGACCTCTGGACAGCCAGTTACCCAGGCCCAGTCACACACCACCACAGAGCCTCCCCATCAGGAAAAACCACCACAGCACCCAACCAGCGTACCCATACCTCTGTCCCCAGGACACGTCAATCAGCAGTGTGTCCATCTCTACAGGAACCCCAGGCCACACCTCATACCCCAGACAATGAGGGACCTGGGGTCAGTGGCCGTGGGCACACGGTTCAGGGGACAGAGGCTCAGGCACCAGGGACACTGATGGCCTGCTGTGCGCCAGGGGGAGGACAGGCCCAGGGAACCGACTCTCCAGGAGGCACTTGCAGAGATACTGAGAGCATATCAACATTCCCAGGACACGATGGGCCAGATCCTGGACAATGTGCAGGAGAACTGGCGACTGCAGAAGGGACAGTACCAGTAGATCAGGGAGGACTTTCAGGCCATCAACACCGCCCTGGTCTCCATAGCAGGGGTGCTGGCAGACAGGACCAATATTATGAGGGAGGCAGTCACACAACAGCGGGCCCCTGCCACTAGCCAGACAGGAGGCTCCGCTACAGGACCAACAGGCCAACAGCACCCTTCCCCCTGCAGGAGGTGAACCACCCTGCAAACGTTCCCTGCGAACCAGACCGAAGCCAGAGACACTTGCCAAGACCCCCGCCAGGAAATGAGACTCTCCTGATTGTCACCCTTGTGTCCCACCCTGTCACCCTGTCCATCTTTAACTGCCATTGCTCCCCTTCCTATGTCCCCTTGGACAATGCACCTGTGCTACAAACAGACTGGAACAATACCCTTGACTTTCCTCAATCATCACCCTATCCTATTGCACTTTCCCCTCAATATGTTAACACTTCAATGAACACCCTTGGGAAAAAAAGAAGTATGGAGTATGTCAAATTTTTAAAGTATGTATTCATTTAAACAGGTACAAACATTGCAATACAACTGTACAGAAAATGAGCATAGGTTAATGACCTGTAGGTGGCTGCAGTGATCACACCAGGAGCATATGTGAGTCACCAAAATCTGTAAAATGAATTGCCAAAGGGTACAGTAAGTGGGCATTGAAATGGAAAATAACAGCATGCCAGTGCCACAGAAATTCCCAAACATCTCATTGAAATCTCAAGTAACACTGTCTTACCTGTGTGTCATTGGAAGTATTGTCTGATGACTGATGTTCTGCTGTCCTCGTCCTTATCCTCTGCCTCCTCGTCCTCACTGTCCACAGGGTCCACTGCTGCCACACAGGCATCTCCAGCCTCCTTGACCTGCAGAAAAGGCACATGGCGTCTCAGGGCAAGGTTGTGCAACATGCAGCATGCCACTATTATCTGGCAGACCTTCTTGGGTGAGTAGCACAGGGATCCGTTAAATGGAGGCACCTGAACCTGGCCTTCAGGAGGCCAAAGGTCCTTTCTATTATCCTTCTGGTTCGCCCATGTGCCTCATTATAATGTTCTTCTGCCCTTGTCCTGGCATTCCTCACAGGGGTCAGCAGCCATGAGAGATTGGGGTAACCAGAGTCAACTGCAATATTGAGGGACAACATTTAGCCTCACACTATCCTATATGGCCCACACCATAACCATACACCAACATATACTGGGTGGGGACCAGGGCTCATCTATTAGCCACACCCTGTGCCTCTGTAGTAGGGCCATCACATTTGGGATGCTGCTATTGCTCAGGACAAAGGCATCATGCTCCAACCCAGGATACTTATCATTGACGGGGGGATGTACAGGTCCACGAAGCACACCATCTGTACATTCATACAGTGGAAACTCTTATGATTTCTGAACACCTGTTCATTTTGACGGGGGGGACAAATGCAATATGTGTTCCATCAATCGCCCCAATTATGTTGGAGATATGTCCCATTGCATAGAACTCGGCCTTCACTATGGGCAAAACTTCAACCCAAGGAAATACAATGTAGCTGCACACGTGTTTAATCAGGGCAGACAACACTCTGGTCAGCACTATTGAGAACATTGGCTGTGACATTCCTGCTGCCAAGCCTACTGTCACTTGGAAAGAACCAGTTGCCAGGAAATGGAGCACTGATAGAACTTGCACAAGAGGGGGGATCCCAGTGGAGTGACGGATAGCAGATATCAGGTCAGGCTCCAACTGGGCACACAGCTCTGTGATTGTGGCCCTGTCAAGTCTATAGGTGAGGATGATGTGCTTGTCCTCCATTGTTGCCAAGTCCATCAGGGGTCTGTACACTGGGGTATGTCTCCATCTCCCATTCATCCGAAGCGGTAGCAATCTATGGGGCAAAAGAGTTAGGAGCCGGTCACACACTGAATAATTGGGCTACAACAGAACTTTGCATGCTGTTAACTTGGTATGGGTGAGTGTGAATTATCCAGTATGTCCAAATTTCACCAGTGACACAGCAAATATCCATGGCCTGCCCCCTCCCCCCCTGAAATGGCATCCGCCTGTCCTGTGTGGAGGGGCAGATGGAAGTGAGGTAATTCCGCTGACGTTGTGCGCCGTTGCGGGAGGCGGTCGGGAACCACCGTGCAACTCCTCATTGGTTAACATTGGGCCCTATGGGGTACAGTGGCCAACGGAGATCTACGCAGTCGGTGACGGTATGCACCGTCGCGGACATGACCGCCATTTTCTAACTGGTCCCTCACTTGCTACCTGATCATCCACAGGAGAGGACCTACACTGCTTGTGCTGATGTGACCTCTGTCTGGAACCTACCGTGGCCCCTGTGACTGGGGAAAGGGCTCCAGCATTCACTTCGGAGGAGTTGGAGAGACTGGTGGATGGGATCCTCCCCCAGTATGGACTGCTGTATGGGCCTCCAGACCAATAGGTGAGTACACTGTGGGCACGATGCATGTGGCATGAATGCATGGAGTTGTGTGTGAAGGCCTCGTGTAAGGGGGTGGGTGGATGTCCTCTGGGTGGCATATTGGTTGTGTGCTGGGCCATGTGTGTATAAATGGTGATGTGAGGGAGTATGGTGGGCCATAAGTGTAGGCAGGACTGTTTGACTAATACTATTTTCATGTGTGTATTTCATCTGCAGGTCAGCGCCCATCAAAAGAAGGGTATATGGCGTGCCATCGCCAAAGAGGGTTGGACCCTGGGGGTCTATGGCAAGCGGAACACCCACTGTCGCAAACGGAGGGAGGACCTGAGACGCTGGCCACAGAAGACGGCAGAGGCCCAGCTGGGCATGGCCTCCAAACAAGGAAGGGGTGCCCGTCGAACCCTGACCACCCTGATCGCCCGCATAATGGCCTATCCAGAGCTGGATGCACGCTTGAGGGCATCACAGCAGCCACAAGGGGGTGAGTACAGTGCCCATCATTACAACTTACACATGGTAGGGTGGTATCCAGGTGGTGGATATGTGTCAGTGGGTGCCCCTAGGCCGGGTCTGACATTGCAGCATAGGTCCCCTGGTGGCTAGGGGTTCTGGGTAGATAATCCTGCTACGTAGCCCGTAGGCATCCACTACTGGTTAGGGCTGCATGGGTGCCAGGTGTGCTGCATTTGGTGGTGTGCGCCCCTCCCCATGCCTTGGCTGGTAACTATTTGTCTGGTAGTGGTATGGCATGTTTCGTAGGCCTGTTCCCTGTGTGTGAGGGTGCTGTGTACGCCAACGGTGGTGTTGGGGCAGCCATTGACTAAGTGTATCCTTTGTCTCTCCCCCCTTATTGTTTTGTCACCTTGTCCTTATTAGCATAATTTGGCAGAGGAGCAGAGGCACCAGCGACGGAGGGAGCTGCATCCCACAGGACCCAGGAGGCAGATTCCATCAACGCACCAGTGGGACGGAGGGTGAGGGGAGCACTACAGCGGAGACTGGAGGGGCCAGTTCTGACACAGATACCTCCTCCGATGGAAGCTCCCTGGTGGTGGCGGACACCTCTGTGACCACCCCAGCGACAGGTACAGCCGCCACCCTGTACCAGCACTGCCCTCCCAGCAGCCCCTCATCGAGTTGCCCGAGAGGGTGGGCATCTCCTTCGCCCCAGGCACCTCAGGCCCTACCCCAGTGAGCCCTGCTGCCCTGAGTGAGGAGGCTATTGACCTCCTGAGATCCATCTCTGTAGGGCAGTCAACCATTGTGAATGCCATCCAGGGGCTGGCAGCCCAGATGCAACAGACTGATGCATTCTTGGATGACATTCACACTGGATTGGTGGCTCAACAGAGATTGATCCAGGCTCTGGCCTCCTCTCTGATGGCAGCCATTGTCCCTGTTTTCACCCACCCCCTCCAACTTCCTCTTCCCAATCCCATTCTCCTCAACCCCAGCCTATCCCAAGCACACAGGCAGATGAGCATGCACACAAGACAACACACAAGAGTGGTACAAGCAAACACAAGCACCACACTTCATCCCACAGGCACTCACACAAACACCATCCAGATGCAGACATACCAACATCCACTATTTCCACTGTTTCCTCCTCCTCTACCTCCCTCCCAGTTCCGTCTACACTCACACCTGCATGCTCTACATCATCATCCATTACTACGATCACCACCACACCAAGCAGAACACACACCTCACTGGCAGACACCTCCACAACACTCATGCACACATTCCCTGTGTCCTCTCCCACTGTGTCTGCCCCCCCCCCAAGGTACACAAACGCAAGCACTCAAGACACCCAACAGTCATCCACCTCACAACAGCATCCAACCCATGCACCTGCACCCAAAATCAGCAGACAGAAACCGCCAACAACCACTCCCTGTTCCTCCACTCCCAAACCTTCTCCCTCTTCCCGCCCCACTGTACCACTACACTGTTCCTATCCACCATTGACCTCTTCCCTCCCCTTCCCCCACATCCTGCACGTCTGGCCAGGATGGGAAGAACCAAGCCAAGCACCTCAGCCACCCAGTCCACGGACCCTGTCCTCAATATACCCACTTGTGGTGGAAAAGGGTCCAGGGCACATGTCCTGAGGGTGAAGGAGCCTGCATCAGGCAGCCTCAAGGTAAAGGAGCCTGCCCAAGCTGCTGCCAGGAAGACAAAGGAACCTGCCCAAGCTGCACCTAATAAGGGAAAGGAGCCTGCCCAAGCTGCTGCCAGGAAGACAAAGGATCCTGCCCCAGCTGCCCCCACCACCAATCATGGTTGTGCAGCCGTCCGAGGCTGCAGGGGATGGGCAGGAGCCTCCCCCGACCAGCAGCACCACCACCTCAGTGAGCAGCCGTCAGAGGTTGCAGGGGATGGGCAGGAGCCTACCCCCACCAGCAGCAGCACCACCACCTCCACTAAAGAGCCATCCAAGGTTGCAGGGGATGGGCAAGAGCTTCCCCCCACCAGCAGCAGCACCTTCACTGAGCAGCCATCACCACCGGCGGACAATATGTATCCTGCCTCCATGGGCTGCTGTGCGGCCTGCCCCCTGCAAATCCAGTGGGTATGACATCCACCTGAGAGACTCTGACCTTGCACTCCCCAGTATCAAGAGCACAGGGCACGATGCCCCCTCCAGAACCAGTGGGTAAGACACCCACCTACCACAGACTCCCTCGGATCAAGCACAGGGCATGATGCCCCCTCCAGGACCAGTGGGTAAGACACCCACCTATCCCAGACTCCCCAGGATCAAGCACAGGGCATGTTGCCCCCTCCAGAGCAAGTGGGCAAGTCACCCACTCGAGAGACTGTGGCCTTGCACTCCCCAGGACCAAGCACAGGGCATGTTGCCCCCTCCAGAGCAAGTGGGCAGGTCACCCACTCGAGAGACTCTGGCCTTGCACTCCCCAGGACCAAGCACAGGGCATGTTGCCCCCTCCAGATCCAGTGGTCTTGTTACATCTGCCGGCTGAGGTGCCCCCTATCCCCCATCTCCCTGAGATGCCTGCCTATTTACCAACAGATGCCTCTACAGTGTTCTCTCCGTGTTGAGGCAGGTGCCATGTGTGCCCTTGGACTTTGGCCTGTGGTCATGTGGACTACGTACATTTTGGACTAGGCTGTGTCCCTTTTTGTGTACATATGTATATATCTATTATCTTGGCTCACTTATTTATCTTGATGTGTTGCTCTCATTACATTCACTTTTTCAAGTGTCCTTGCATTATTCATCCGAGGTACGGGATAAAAATGTTTTATTAATGCAGCTGATTGTGTGTATGGTGTTGGGGTGGGGGTGTGTGTAGTGTGTGTGTTTATGTCACTCTCTTTTTCCTCTCTCCCTTGTGTGCTAGGCAGCTGTACTCACCCTCATCATCTTTGCCGGCGTTGGTGTTCGTGGTGGAGCAGCAGGTAGAAAATCATTGGGAAGACATGCAGCTCGGACTCCATGGTGGCATGGTTGTTCCCAACGTCTCCAATTGTGAGTCCTTTCACTTCTGTGCAGTGTTTCTGCCAGGCTTTTTATGTCATTGTTACCACCCTGGAAAAGGTGGCGGATGGTCCTGTCATAATATGGTGGGCGGAACATTGACTTCTGCCTAGCTGTAGGCGGCTACTGCCGTGGTGGCTGTTGTTTCTTCCCTGGCGGTCGGTGTGGTACATTGGCTGTCTATCGGACATAACACCGCCATGGTCATAATTTGGTGGTAATTACCACCGGTCTGTTGGCGGTATTACTGCCACTTTAACACCAACTGCCAGGGTTATAATGAGGGCCTAAGTTTGAATGTAGAAACCTTGACATGGCAAAGGTGCTTCAGGTATCTGCCTAATGAGAGGAATTTAGTGGCTGCAAATGAAATTAGAATTTTCCTGCTTCAAGCTTTTTCAACTAAAACTACCAACTTCAGCAGGACCTAGTCTAATGTGTATTCAAGTAAGAGGGCGTAGCCGAATATAGCCTTCAATCTAGCCACACTGGAAGATTTCTACTTCCAGAAAAAAAAGGCAAAGGTCAAATCTTTCACTGGTCAGCACTCTAGACTTAGCCGACTACTTGTGCATCGTGATTAGGCTCAGGTTGTACCTAGGTGTCAGTAAACCATACCCTTAGATGAAAAACTCTTTCTTGGTACTTTTTGACTTAAACTTTCAAAAAATAATATGTCAGGTTTCCACCGATTAGATTTTAATCATGTTGGTTTCATTTTCTTATAAATCTTTTGTTTATTGTTTTTAGAAATTAATTGTGCGATTTAATATTGTGTTCTGTTTTGGTACTGCCAAATACTTTACACACTTACACATTTTCTCTATGTGTAACCTGTCTGCTCTGTGCTATTGCTACCAGAGGGTTGAGCCCACGTTTATATTGTGAACTTTGTGTTTGACTTGATAAGGTTATGGTCTTGTTATAGAGCCACAACCTTTGCAAATAATAACCCACTTACTTAAAAATTGTATTATTGTGTACTGGCACTCTGGCCAACTATTATCCTCAATAACTTTCTCTGTTGCGGGGCATCAGACACTATCATGGTATCCACAGAAAAGATAGTTGTTGTCTTCCAGGACCCAGTGAGTACTTTAGTCTGGGAACTGGGTGAGGGAAGACCTAAAATGTATGGGTCATCTAAAGAAAGAAGTCCATAAAGATGGAGGCAGCTTGGAAGGGCAAGCCACAAAAAGTGAGGATTGCATACCGGTAGGGCGAGCTCTGGATTGCTTGTGATATGAGATATAGGGCCAGATGCATGAAAAAAACCTTTTGCAAATCGGAAATATCGATTTTTAAGAAATCGCTATTTCTGATTTGCAAAATGCAATGTATCATATTTGCGATTCGGTAATAGCGATTTCTTAAAAATCACAAATGCTATAACCGACCCCCATTCGCATCTATGGGCCTGTCGGCCCATATTTGCGAATATTTTGCATGTCCCAAATTGCAAATTCCTAACTGGAATTTGCAATGTTGGGAAGTGCAAAGTCCAGGGTGCTGGGGGCCTAAGGCCCCTTCTGCTGCACCCCAAAACATGTTTTAACAACATGTTAGGTGCACACATGCCAAAAGGGCATGTGTGCTTTAAATGTAAATTTTAAAAATGCATTTTAAATGCATTTTTAAAATTTGCACATGGTTACCACCAAGTTCAACTTGGTGGTAATAGCGATTCTTTAATGCCCAATTCGCATTAAGGAATTGCTTCATACATGTGCTTTAGAAATCGCAAATAAGGATTCCTTATTTGTGATTTCTTAATTAGAGGGTCACAATTTGCGACTCTCTAAACAGGGTCGCAATTTTAAGGAATCACTATTTTAGCGATTCCTTAAAATTGCATTCAGAATGCCTTTGATACATTCTGAAAGGGCTTTTTGCATTCGCAAACAGGCATTCACACCATTTGCGAATGCAAAAAGCTTTGATACATCTGGCCCAAAAAGCTGCCAACATAGGGCAAGTGCAAAAAAGCAGGATACATAGCTTATTGTAGGTTGGGTGCATGAAGTGTGTGTGGGTAGAGATATATGTTAATGACACAGTGGAAGTCTCCACTCTGCAGTTACTGCTCAGCCACAATTTTTCAATGAAAAGGCGACTGGCCATATCAGTCCAATAATGCAGTCAGTTAGAGTTTGCCATGCCAAGTTTTGTGAAAATCTGTCCATGCGTAAAAAGGTTAATGGCTAAACACGTGCTTTCCCATTTTAGCCCCCACAAGAGATCTCCTTGAACCTCTGGACAGATCTACACCAAGCGTGGCAGGAAAGTAGACCGTTACATTGAGTGCTTTTGTTGATTTGGTGTAACTTCGTTTAGTACTTCCTGACATATTTGTGTTTAAAACAGTTGCAGAGGGGGCTTTAAAGGGTTAACACACATTTTGTATATCTTTGTTGTTTTAGCTCAAAAGTCATGACTCACAAATCCGGACAATTATAATTAAATTGTTTAAGAAATGCGATTGGCAGGATTAGCGCTCTGAAAAATGTTTTTGGCCACCTTGAAAGCCATGTGTTCGACGAGATTAGAGAGTCTCACTGGGAAAAGACATTTGCACACCTATAGGGGGCCATGCCTTGGGGCTTCTACCGCGGCCCCTAATGACAGGGTTTGTGGCTGCCATGGGTGATGGGATCTCAGGGATGAATGAGTCCGCGCACTGCCTCCCCAATATAAATATGTTTGGCCCTGGAGATGGGGTCTCCAGGACCTCTTACTGAGGGGGGGGATCACGCATCCCTCCCCTATAATTAATATAAGGCCCCGGTAATCAGGTTCTCTGGGCCCATTTAGGCTCGAGGAGGGGGGACCACGTGCCAATCTTCTAAAATAAATATGTTTGGCCCAGGGACATAGGAACCCTGACGCCTCTTATGGCTCAGGGATGGGGGTCCCATATTTTATAAATGTGTGTCCCCTGTGGATAGGGTCCCCAGGTCTACTTAAGGCTTGGGGGGATATAACTACTGTATGGTACTGGGGGATGGGGTCCTTGGGCCCATCTGGGCTCAGGGTGTGGGGTGCATCACACTCCCCTAATATAAATGTATTTGGCCCCATGGGATGCAGTCCATAGGGAAAATAGTGGCTTGGGAAGGAGGGCCATGTGACCCTGCAGCTAACTGGCACCTGCACATGGACTTCGGTTGTGTGCAGTGAAGGTTGGCTACGTTACGTATGGTAATATACTACTTTGTGTAAAAAAAACACCCACAAGTTTGCTAAAAAATTAAAGGTAAAGTGACGTTATAGTTAGGTGAAAATTTCAGTGACAATGTAATGTTTTGAACTCAAAACTACATTGAAATTCACAAGTTATAGTTATCTCAAGTAACTATAACTCGTGCCCTCGCCATGGACTGCTAATTAACCCAGATATTACGTCACTCATGACATCTTCTATAACATCATTGATAATACCACTGCAAAATTGGAAATTAAATTAATAATGAGAAAACTGTGCAAGGTGGGGTTTGAGTTATAGTTATTGTAGGTAACAAGGAATTATTACTTGAGATAACTACAACTGATGAATTTCAGTGTTTTTTTTAGTTCAAAGAATTAGTCACTGAAATTTTCACCTAACTATAACATCATTTTAACCTCTGTTTCTTTCAGTGGATATTTACATCTCTCTCTCTCTCTCTCTCTCTCTCTCTCTATCTATATATATATATATATATATATATATATATATATATATATATATATTCACTGGCAAAAATCAAAGTTTACAGGGACGTTATCGTTAGGTTCTGAATTTTGTATCACAAAACCAGAAAAATTCAGCAGTTAGAGTTAGAGTTATTTCAAGTAACTATATCTTGCAACCTAAGGTAACCATAACTCATTCCCCGCCACGCGCAGTTTTTTCTTCAATAATTTGACTTCTCATGTTTCATTGATATTTTTACTGATGTTATGAAAGCTTTCATGAGTGCTGTAATATCTGGGGTAATTAACAGTGCACGGCGAGGGTGTGAGTTATAGTCACCTTAGGCTGCGAGTTATAGTCCCTAGGGCCATCCCTCTCAACCTCTGAACACCACCCTGCGCACGGCTTTTGGCTTTGCATAGTGGGAGTTGGCCGCAGGGCAAGTCTCTCTGTGTGTGGGAATAGGTGTGAAAGGGTGTTTCTGAGTGTAAGAGTGCCTCTGACAGTGTCTGTCTGGGTGTGACAGTGGGTATGAGAGGGTCAGTGTGGGTGTGAGGATGGGTGTGAGAGTGCCTGACTGCGCTTCAGTAGATGAAAGATACATTCACCTCCACAAAGGATTTCAGATTGTTTTTCAATATGGAATCGCAGAGTAAACACACATGCTTTACCCTCACCTAGACCAGGAGTTTGTCCTTTCCAGAAGTGGAGCTTCAACTGGGGCGCCTGCTAAGTGTTTCCTGTTGAGGTTTAATTTCTGTGAAAAAGTGTATCCAAAAAGAGTCCAGAGTTTACCACAAAATGTCTATCAAACTGGAACACTTTCTACTGGTTAGGTAGTAAGTGCTACCTAAGTGGGTAAATATCCAGTGTGCAGGAGGGGAGGCCTGGCCCCCCTCTCCGGCCTGTCTCAGTCTCGGGACCCCACCCCCAGGGCCCTGGCCTTCAACAAATGGGAGGGTGGCAGCACGGTCAATTTCAGCCCTAGGTACCCTATTCTCGGGGCCCAGCCATAAAAGATTTTTTTTAGGGGAGGGGGGCTGTGCGGCCACCCTTCTCCAGCAGAATTCAGCCCCCCCAAAGCCCAGCCTCACCATAAGCTATTTTCTGGGGGGGGGGGGTTGCCGCGTGGCCCCACTCCTCGAGCTGAACTTGGCCCCAGGGACCCCATCCCCCAGGACTCAGCCTTCTCTCCTGGGTGACCTGCAGGGCACACAGTGTGCAATAGGACCGCACGGGGAGCCTCAAGGCCCCCGACATACCAGCTGCCTGCCCGCCTCCTGCAGGAGTCGGCATTGGTGTCACAGACAGTGAGTTGCTAAAGATGCAGCTCCCGGCCTGTGACAGCAAGTTTTTCCTCTGTATTCCTGCCCACACCTCTGTGGGCAAGGAAACAGAGAAAACCTCAGCTTCCAGCAAGCAAGAGCTGTCTGACAGCCCTCGCTTGCTGGAACCAAAGGATTTGCTCTGACTTGGCGGGAGCTGTGAAAGCTCCTGCCAAGTCACAGCAAACCACTATGTGCTGGGGGTGGGCATCCTGGGACATAGCAGGAGCCGGCTCAGGGGGGTAGCGTTCCCCAGGGCCATCTATGACTCCTCGAGGAGGCCCCCCTACAACATTCTATTTGCCCCAGGGAGGTGGTGGTCCCCAGGGCTGGGGGTCTGCAACAGGCCCCCTTCATTCTTCTATTTCCACTCCGCGAAGGTAGTGGTCCATGCAGCTCCCCCTTAATTTCAATAAATAGCCCCAGGGAGGTGGTGGTCCCTGGGGCTGCGGGGGGAAAGGCAGTGCACCTAGAGTGGGTGTCTTTTACCTTGTCTCCCTTATGTTTGATTTTGATCTGTGATAGTTTCTGGTTTGTAAAGGGTGGTATTATTTTGTAATTTTATGGGTTTGTACTAATTAAAAAAATGTTTTAACTGATTCCTTTATTTAGATTGATCAATGGAGTGATAGAGTGGTTGAGACAGTGTATTGTGTGTTGTATAGTTTTTTTATCCCACTGGCGAATTTCTCTTTTTCCCAATTACTCCCTGAGCCATTAATGGCTTCGAGGACCCCATCCCTCAGAGCCAGCTCAGATACTATGTCCCAGGGAGCCCATCCGTGGGACATAGCGGTTTCCCTGCCCGTACCAGGGTGATTGAGAAAACCTGTGTCTGCTCTCACTTGGCGGGTGCATTTTTAAAACTCCCGCCATGCGGGACCAAACACCAAGTCCTCTGCAAGCAAGTGAGAACTTTGAAAATGTCCCCGCCCAGTGAGAGTGGACTTTTAAACTGTTTCCCTGCCCATACTGAAGTGGGCAGAGAAACAGAACAAAATAATGCACCAGCCCGCAGGGAGCAGTATTAGTAACTGCTCCCTGCAGATGCAAAACTGGCTACTGCTGTATGCGGGTAGCCGGCTGGGTCCCCGGGGGCCTTAGAGCTGCCCCCACATCCCTCAACGACACTACGGCCCCCACCTTTAACAGTGCTGGGCCCTGGAAGTGGGTTCCCCAGGGCCTAAATCAGCCTGGGGAGGGTCCTACAAGACCCCTCCTCATAATCATGTTAAGGCCCAGGGGCTGGCGTCAAAATAAGCCACACATGCCCCCTTCCCCTATAAAGGAGTGACCCTGGGGCCTAATAAGGCTTGGTATGGGAGCCACTCCCCCCCCACCTCCAATTTAATAAAAAAAATGCCCTAGGGGATGGGATCGCAGGGCCTAATAAGGCCCAGGTAGGGTGCCACATAGCCCTCTCCCTTTTGATATAAATAAATAAGGCCCTCGGGGATGGTGTTCCCAGAGCCTAATGAGGCTCAGGGTTGGGGGGCACATGGCCCCTTCCACTTTAAAAAAAAGGACCCGGGGAAGGGGTCTACAGGACCTAATGAGGCTTTGGGAGTGGTACCACGCTGCCCTTTCCCCTTTAAAAAAGGTCTTGGGGGTTGGCGCCCTAGGGTCTGGCCTTGTGGCCAACCCCTCGCCGGACATGGCCGAAGCCCGTGTGCAGTGTGTGGTTGGCAGTCTTTTGGGGAGTTGGCTCCAGGGCCTGAATGCACTGGTGTGCCTGGCGGGAGCTGGATTTACATATTGTATTTAAATATCACTTTTTGTTAAAAAAAAAAACCTCTAAAAATTCACTGAAAAAATACAAATGTTAAATTCATTAATTAATTATGAATGGCATGGGCAGCAAAAAAACGATGGATTAAACCCAGATCTGTGACTGGGGGAGAGTGTTTGCATTGTCAGCACTCCGTCCATCATTCTTTTGTGTTGTTAATATTGCCCTAAGTGGGAAGGGTATGCCCAGACGTGGGTCCCGTGCTTCCCATGCCACTGGATTCAAGCTAGCCTGGCTGATGAGGGGTGAAACCCCGAAACCGGTCCCAGGATGCTTGTTTCCAGTCCATGGAAGACCTGGCCTGGCAGTTCGGGCTGGACTGTTCCCATGGGGAACAGGGTCAAGGCTGATTTGCATATGGCTGGGTCCAAACTGGAATGGCATGGGCAGCAAAAAAACGATGGATTAAACCCAGATCTGTGACTGGGGGAGAGTGTTTGCATTGTCAGCACTCCGTCCATCATTCTTTTGTGTTGTTCATATTGCCCTAAGTGGGAAGGGTATGCCCAGACGTGGGTCCCGTGCTTCCCATGCCACTGGATTCAAGCTAGCCTGGCTGATGAGGGGTGAAACCCCGAAACCGGTCCCAGGATGCTTGTTTCCAGTCCAGGGAAGACCTGGCCTGGCAGTTCGGGCTGGACTGTTCCCATGGGGAACAGGGTCAAGGCTGATTTGCATATGGCTGGGTCCAAACTGGAATGGCATGGGCAGCAAAAAAACGATGGATTAAACCCAGATCTGTGACTGGGGGAGAGTGTTTGCATTGTCAGCACTCCGTCCATCATTCTTTTGTGTTGTTAATATTGCCCTAAGTGGGAAGGGTATGCCCAGACGTGGGTCCCGTGCTTCCCATGCCACTGGATTCAAGCTAGCCTGGCTGATGAGGGGTGAAACCCCGAAACCGGTCCCAGGATGCTTGTTTCCAGTCCAGGGAAGACCTGGCCTGGCAGTTCGGGCTGGACTGTTCCCATGGGGAACAGGGTCAAGGCTGATTTGCATATGGCTGGGTCCAAACTGGAATGGCATGGGCAGCAAAAAAACGATGGATTAAACCCAGATCTGTGACTGGGGGAGAGTGTTTGCATTGTCAGCACTCCGTCCATCATTCTTTTGTGTTGTTAATATTGCCCTAAGTGGGAAGGGTATGCCCAGACGTGGGTCCCGTGCTTCCCATGCCACTGGATTCAAGCTAGCCTGGCTGATGAGGGGTGAAACCCCGAAACCGGTCCCAGGATGCTTGTTTCCAGTCCAGGGAAGACCTGGCCTGGCAGTTCGGACTGGACTGTTCCCATGGGGAACAGGGTCAAGGCTGATTTGCATATGGCTGGGTCCAAACTGGAATGGCATGGGCAGCAAAAAAACGATGGATTAAACCCAGATCTGTGACTGGGGGAGAGTGTTTGCATTGTCAGCACTCCGACGTGGGTCCCGTGCTTCCCATGCCACTGGATTCAAGCTAGCCTGGCTGATGAGGGGTGAAACCCCGAAACCGGTCCCAGGATGCTTGTTTCCAGTCCAGGGAAGACCTGGCCTGGCAGTTCGGGCTGGACTGTTCCCATGGGGAACAGGGTCAAGGCTGATTTGCATATGGCTGGGTCCAAACTGGAATGGCATGGGCAGCAAAAAAACGATGGATTAAACCCAGATCTGTGACTGGGGGAGAGTGTTTGCATTGTCAGCACTCCGTCCATCATTCTTTTGTGTTGTTAAAATTAATGTTATGTTCAGGTGTGATAAAAAGATCAGTTTAAAAAAAAAAAAAAGACCTCAGAATTTCATTAAAAAAAAACACAGGTTAAAGTAACTTTATAGTTAGGTGAATTTGTCAATGACAACGTTAACATTCTGAACTAAGAAACTACAGAAATTCACCAGTTGGAGTTAACATCATCAACTATAACTTACGCCCCGCCATGCATTGATTATGATGTTACATATTACATCACTCATGACATGTCCTATGACATAATTTATGACAACACTGATGACATCTTAAATGACATGAACACTGATGGCATCACTAAAGGCATCACTCATGACACCATTCAAGCTTCTTTTGTAGACATTACTCTATAAACTACTTGGCATTAAAGTCCGAAACGTAAGTGCACAATAGCTCAGAATAATATGAAGTATCATTAATGCCATCACAGCTATAATTCACATAGGTGCAGCAAGCATGTGTTATGTGCAACACTGACCCTATACCATAGACTTCACGGATAGCGTAGATGACATTAACAATCAACCACAGATATATGGGAAACCTTCATTGCATATGGTGTTCAGTTTGTATACAGCTGTTCAGAGAAAGCCAAGTCCCTCAAAATATTGAACCTGTGTTGCAAAAGGAATGCCCTACAATGGACGTTTTTTATCTGTATCAAACTCCTAACAGTCACCAAACTTACAGTTACAAATGAACTTGATATGAGTAGAGAAGTGGGCACTGTAACCAGTATTCACTCTATGGAGAGACTTTACTCTGTACCACGCTATTTGCAAAGAGTAACACCCACATGAGAAATATACCATAGATTATTAAAGTATCTACTCAGAACAGTGTATACTCTATGCAACACTTGGCAAATACACTATTTGCTTAAAATAAGCAATGTCTGATGGTGCTAAAGATAATACTACCTGCAGTCTTCATACAGTGGTAAAAGCTTTACGGACATGCCATCTTCACAATGCAAAACAAGCACATGTACATAGCTTAATACCTGGTGCACATAGTTTCTATGTTACGAAGAAATTGTCATGCTGAGACGTTTCTAATAACTCAAGGCTGGTTACAACACTTAGGACCATATGTACTAAAGCTTTTTCCCATAGACAGAGAATGGGTAAAAACCTTTGATACATCTGGCCCTTAGTATGTTGTATGGAGAATATTTGCCCGGTAGTAAACATTTTCACTAGAGCCTAAAAACTTGTCTGGAACATGCTGAGCACAAGTTGTCAACTGTCACCTCCAGACATTTATAAAGTGTTCAATACCTGTACACAGCTATAATGTGTTAGAAGCATGTGTGTTTTGTTAACACTTACACCCATTAGCTGGACACAGGATGTACCAAATTAGATAGAAAAGTACTATGGCAGCTACACGCCAGTATGTAAACTATAAATCAAACTAACACACTCATTGAATGATGTCATCAGTGATGCCATCAATGATGTAATTTGAGATGTCATCAGATAAGTCATAAATGATGTCACAGAACATGCCATGAGTGATGTAATATGCAATGTCATAGGAGTGCCTGGCAGGGGCGCAAGGTATAGTTAGCGCTACTAACTACAACTGGTGAATCTCTGTGTTTTTTTAGTTCAAAACCTTAATGTTGTCCTTGACAAATTCACCTATCTATAACGTTACATCAACCTCCGATATTTTCAGTGAATATATATATATATATATATATATATATATATATGTATGTATATACAACAAGTGTGTATGTGTGTGTTTACTGTCCCTTTAAAGGGAGAACTGCTGCTCATTACCAGGCTGTCTTTGAAGATTTGCAAGCCTTGAAGAGAATCTGCGCTTTCCTCTCTCTTTGCAGCTGAAGAGATCAGAAGAGTCAGAGCTAATCAATGAGACAGCTGACCTACTTGTAGGATTTCAGTTGCCAAACGATGGGTACGGTTGGTTGATCAGTGGTGTGGAAAAACAGTTCTCAAAGCATTAGATGTTCAGGACTGTACTGTACTGGGTCGCTAAATCGCATGACGGGAACCCTGCATATACTTTGACTTTGCTATTGCATTTCAGGGTGAGTAGCTGAAGAGTTACGAAGAGCAAGTAAATGCTTACCCTGGCCATGTAAGAGTATGCAATATTACTGTAGGGTGATTTTAGCTACCTGGATATGGTGACATACTATAGGCTGTAAAGTCACCTGCCATATTATATCCCAATAAGACAAGTTTCCAGCAGAGGGATTTACTAGAAGAATTTCAACAGAAGGTGATATGTTATTATATATCACAGCATCATTAGTGTAGGATGTTTCTGGACAGCAGACTGGACCTCGCGATTCCATATTTTTATCCAAAACATTGTTCCTTACAGAGATTTTAACATATTTTTATCATGCCCCCCACCATCCACAACTTCCTACGGAACCCCCATTTGATGGGTTTCACGCATTGCTTAATCTCTACGAATGAATGGATTAATACATGAATAAGTGCAAGGGGACTCATAGGTTTTAGTAGGAACCTGCTGCAAGGGCTCCTGAATACCAAAGTTCCTGAGTTCCAGGTCTGCAGAGTATCGGTTCTACTCCAGCTTTCTTCTTAATCCAAACGACACTTCCTATCTCCAGTTCAGCCTTGCAGGTTATTTTTCTCTCTTTGTGACCGTCACGGTTTCCTGGCTTTCTCTTCGAGCTCTCATCCTTTTCAGTCTTTATCTCTTGCTCTTGGCGAATTCCGATGATGAAAAATGAGACTGTGCCCCAGACAGTAAAAGCCATAAAAAACTTACCAGAATAGAGGCAGGAAAGTACAGAAGCGGTGAGCTCACCAGACAGCTTCATGTCATCAGGAACAGCAGATCCCAGTGCACATATGAGAGTCCGTCCAACTGGCTCAATCCTGCATTGTTCTTACATAAATCCTTGGGATGGGAACATGATGTGTCCAGTTACATGGAGTCATCTGGAGGCTTGTGGCTGAGCGGTTCATGATAGGAAGGGGGAGTTGCTAGAGCAGGGGTCAAGCGCTTTACATACATCTCTCTGGCTCATTCAGCCCAGGTTTTTGCTTTGCATTCTGGGACTGGCTATCCTGATTTCATAATACCATAAACAGGTCTACATGTCCCATAATGCAAAGCAAAATTCTGAACTGTGTGAGCTACTAACAGACCTGCCAACTCACATGGTGCGATTGTGTTTCACACGGTCCCCCAGCAAGTGCCAATATGAGCACAGCGCAACACAAGGTGAAGTGGAAAACTCCGCAAAGTGTGGGTTTCCGGCTTTTGTCACATCAGTGGGTGCCTCAGAAGATTTTCTTCTTTTGGGAAATGACTGGAGTGGGTTTTGTCAAGCCACGTCCCCTGACAATGGCTATGCATCTTTCCTCTCTCTCAGATGCAGTGCTTAATTTGTAGAATAATAACTGCCGGTGCCCATAGTTTTCTGCGGTGGCGAATGTTCGGACTGTCGAATACCAAGGATGAGTAATCTGGATTTAACCTCCTGCCTCTTTCTTCCACCACCATACAACCCCTGCCCCTTCATTTCACTCTTGCAGGAACTTTTTCATCCTCGCTTACCTCCCTCTGTCACTGTTTTTCGGTCTTCTCTTCCTGCTCCTTTCCTCCCTTCTTGCTCTTTCCCGTTCTTTGTCTCTTGCCTAGTCAGTTTTGCAAAATACATGCCGGACCAAATAATGAATGCCGGTGTGCCCCATCTGCAACCACCAGTTCAAATTAAGCAGTGGCCGCACACCATGAACATTTTTGATGTTAGCAGGTCCGTGCTCACAGATGGACCTGGGAAACTTGAAAGATCTGGGCGCACCACACAGCGCTTGTTTCCTGTAAAAAGTGGACGCCCACAGGATAGCAAGCAAACTGGAAGATAAGTGCAGACAGGTTCGTGAAAAATGTGAAATAAGGTCATCAGATGATTCCTTGTTACCAGATGTTTCCTTGCCAGAAAGGCTGCATTCCTAATGTTCCAATCATGGGATTTGCTTTTGCAGTATATTGTTTTCACATATGTTAGTCAACTGTAATGACCAGGACTACAATTCCAGTAATGCATTATCTTGTTGAATGAAAACCCAGGACTGAACCCCTCATGCGTTGGCATTATCGTGTAGTTTTTTTTTTAACCTGTGAGATGAGTACGGCTCGCGCTCCGGAATTTCCCAAGCATCTCTGAAAGGGTCCTTTCGCTCGATTTTTTTTTGGGTGGTTGGGGAGGCGGTCCCCTTTGAATTTACATTTTTTGATAGCCTATCTCAGTTCTTAACCCAGGCCTCGTTTTCCTTTTTGCTGCATGTGCGGCCCGTCATAAACATTCCCTTCAGAGGCGGTAAACCACGTGTTTTTTGGGTAATCGCGACGAGCTTTTCTGTTAGCAACACTGCGTAGTTCTCTAGTGTGAGTTGTAAACAGGAAATTCAGACTGAGACCTCGGGCAAAAAGTGCTCCATGAGAGGCCGAGGGACTCGGGCCAGCGGGCTGCACACTGTGAGCAATCCTGCCACACGCTAGCCTCTGCTTCTGTCTCCAGCCCTTGTAAACACCCTCACCCTGCACAAAATTCGGATCTTGTAGGCAAGGCCACTGGAATTAAGCGTCAGAGGCGGGTCAAATTATGCAGCAGGGTTGACTAAATGATGTGGCATGAGAAGGCAAATTATGCGGCATTTTTTTAACAGCACTACTTGGTTATTTTGTCATTTCAACATTCTTTGACACTGGCAGGACAGAAGTTGCACTTCATTAGTGCCAGTTTGACACCCGAACGCAGCAATAAGTAGTACAAAGGCAACAACAGGTCAATCTGTACAAAGGACCTTCTACTGTGCAGCAACGTGTTGCGAGGTTTTAGTAACTTTTTGAACCGTTTGAACTAGAATTTTTTTTTGTGTTAAAAATCGACAGGTGATGGATTATGTGGCAAATGCGGCAAATCCATAATTCTGCGAAAAATGCAGCGGGCACACAATCGTATAATTCCAGTGGCCCTGAAGCAGGCAAGATTATTAATGGAAAAAGGTATGTTGCAGCAGTGGTGAGTGCATCAAATTAAAGAATTTTCAGAATGACATTAGAACCTGTGAACTGCGGGTAAGAGATGGATCTCCGTCGCCTGTAGACTAACCCATGGGGTCACTTCACAAAGATTAGAATTGATGACCTGAAGATCACACATAGAAGTAAGGGAGGTGGTATCACTCAAGCTTAGTTTAAAAAATAATGATTCCTCTTCCATCTTTATATTACTGTACTCTTCGTTTGTGGTCCACTGGTCTAGCTCCGTCCCCAAATGGCATAAAGCAAAATTATGGCCCCTCTATTATGTGAAGGAGGGGCACCGAGTCTCTCACATCTCAAAAATATTCATTGGCTTTGGTCTGAATGGGATCCCCTCAAGAGTCTGGAGGTGATGCCCTGCATAGGTTGCAGTGGGCTGTGTTTCGCCACAGCATCCCTTATGTTCTACTTTCTCGATGGGCTTTCATCTTTCAAACTCTAAGTGTGTTTATGGTGTTTTCTTGTTTTCCAGGCTCTGGTATTTAAGTTCATTATGTCCCTGTAGTTTCTTTGACCTAACTTACTAGTGACTCACCAGGAACACAGTTCTGCAATCCTGGGTGTTCCTTTTCTTGATTTCAGCTGTTAGTACCATCTGTTCAGTTGCAATGGAACACAACTACAACTCCCAGAATGCATCACCAGGTTGTTAACATCAATCCCAGGACTGCAAAATGATATCCCTGGTGACTTATAGTCACGTGAAGCAGGGCAAGCTCCTTTCCTCCTTTTCTGTGCTGCAGGAAATTATTAAAAAAACGGAGTTTCTGGTGATATGCAACCAAGGGAGCCAGCACAGAATCAATCCAATGTTCAGCAGGTTCCTGACCACCAAGATTAAAAAGAAGTTCAGGATGTCAGAGGGCGCTATATCAGGCTTCTCCAATTAGTGGTACTCTCCAACTACCTGTAAGTAACTCTCCTGGGTGCAGCCCACCTCCTAAATAAGAAACTTTTGCTCGGCTGAATGAATGTATGTATACCAAAATTAAAAATCGTGTATTGAGATGTATATGTGCATATTTTTAGAACTCAGTAGCTGATGTTCAGAGAAGAATAGTTGCATTTCCAAAATATATTTAAATTTGATATTGAGTGATAAATCATGTGAGGCTGGGGAGATTTAGTACTAACGTTATTACTTTGGTGCCAGGGGCTTTGCAGCTAAGGGTGTTATGTGTTACCTATCTAAAGTCATTCCATACTGATAGAGAAGCCAATTTAGACTACATCCTTTAAAAATCATCATTGAGCAAATACACATTTACATTTGGCATTGTACTTACTGTATGCCTTAATATTATTAACGTGGGTGGACACATACTCATTACTGAAATATAAACACTGAAATACTGAAGCTTTATAAACATGCACACTAATGTTTATTTGAAAAAGCTTATATATATAAATTATTCACATTTTACACTTAAACATTAGGTTGTATTTGTAGATAGAAACATGCATTCTTTATTCATGTTGAGCATTTATTTTGACTAGTTTTGTTCTTGCATATATAACCATGTATTCGAAAGGAACATTTATAGTTGGTTAAAGTTAGCATGACTAAAGGCCTCAATTCTAAAATAAATTTTGCTTGGATAGTGTGTTCTTTCTTTTGCAGGTGCGTTTGAAGGCTTTATTAATTAGAGGAAATGAGCATTGTTCTATGTATTAGTTTTGCCGATAGTAAGGTCTGAGAAGAGAAATTTTGTCAAGAGACGTGAAGATTTAATGAGCAGCTGAACTCTGTTTATCGCTTACCAGGAATGGGGTATGTTCAAGGTTGCATGTAACTGTCTGAGTTCTGTGAGATGGGAAATTCAAGAGATGTTGCAAATGCACATGACGGAAAAGGAGCTGAATGGTTCCTGGTGGGGAGGGAAGAGATACCATTGATATTGAAGGTTCTGTTTGTTTTAATTAATGCTTAGACTTGTAGAAGTTAAGGCAGATTTTTTAGACTTCAAGAGGTACAGACCTCTCTGCGTCCTATATTCTTGCAAGTTTGAAGCTTCATGCTAGACACCTATTCCCTTTGCTGGACAATTCTACTGAAGCCTTCACTATGCTGACACCTTGTCTTATTTCCAAATCTCCCTAAGACTACATTCAAACCGTCTTCATTTCTGGATTTAGAACTCTGGCCCTTAATTTGATGATGACGGGGTACCGCTAACGGTCGAAGGAAGACCGCCAGCGCGGCGAAGCCCCCGCCGGCCCTATAATGATGTTCCCGCAGGAATAGTGTTTCCACCCGCCGGTCCAGCAGGAAACAGGGCCCTTATATTGACGCCGGCTTCAAATGAAGCCAGCGCCAATGTGGCAGTGTGGCGGGTGCAGCAACACCCGTCGTGCATTTCACTGCCCATAATTCGGGCAGTGAAATGCACAACAGGGATGTGCATGGGGGCCCCTGCATTACCCATGCCAAGTGCATGGTCAGTGCATGGGCCCTCAGTGGTGCCCCGAGACACCCATTCCGTGTTAACCACTATGGAAAGGCTGGCGGAATGGGACTTATAATCCCCAGGGCAGCGCTGCTTGCAGCATTGCCCTGTCGGATATGAAACACCCCCACCGCCAGGTTGCCTGGTGGCGGCAGCCTGGCGGTGGTGGCGTTTCCGCCACAGTCATAATAGGGCGGGCAGACCACTACTATCGTAGCGGTCCGCCTGCCACCGTGAGCCTGGCAGTCCATGGACCGCCAGATTCGTAATGAGGGCCTCTGATTAGATGATTTTAGAATCATTCCATGTTTAGGAGAGAGAGCCGGGGTTTCATTGTGGAACCCCTACTTCTAATTCTCAAGTTCTGTATTGCTGTGGTTGTTGTTGTTTTGTATTATAATCTTTTATCTTAACCTTGTTTCTTAACCTGAGGAACTTTGACTCTGACAAATCTCAGTCCAGTGTTCAGTCTTCACCTCCCTCCTCCTCAACTAAATCCTGACTATCCACTTGTAGAATCTTCAGAAGACTTTCATGTGGGTGGTTGCTTAAAAACATTTGTCAGGATGTAGGATGCTTTTATTTTAGACTTATAGATCTTACTAACATTTCAACAAACATACAACATCCTGCTTTCCAACATTCCACCACAGACCGTCAAAAAGATTCCAGCTCCTTGCTGTTCTGTCAATCGTTAGCACTTCTTAAAGAGATGCAGGAACTGCTTCAAAAGCCGGAGATCACTCAATTTCCAGAAGTAGAAAAAAGATTGGGATGCTAGGACTCTATCCTATTTCTACTCCAGAAGTAATCAGTGAGGGTCCATCATGTTTTGGATCTGGTGAGTCAAACTTTTCATTCTTCCTGTATCGTTCAAGACTGGTAACTCTCCAATTCATTCTTCCCGGGGATCTGGCATCATCGGACCTAAAATATGCTTATCTTTACATTCTAATTCATTCTGAGTCTCAGATGTTTCTTTGCTTCTGCATCTTGGATTAGCATTACCAGTTCACAGTTCTACCATATGGCTACACACAATCTTCAAGTGTATTTACTAAAGTCCTGGCACCTCTTTGGGAATATTCTGGGGGATTTCATTGTTTCCTTATTTAGACAATTGACTAATTTCTGTATTTTTTCCTAAGACAATCAAAGAAGATGTCAAAGTGTGCAAGCTAGTCCTAAACTCCAGTTGGGTCATAAACATTAAGAAATCCCATCTGGTGCAGACTCATAGGCTTCAGTTCATTGGAGCCCTACTTCAAACAGATCTAGAGAAGGTTTTTCCTTCTAATGCAAGAAAGGAAAATTGATACATAAATTATCGATGTTACTTCAGAAGACCCAAGCAACAGTCAGGGTATGGCTGGTAGTGCAGGTGAAGATGGCCTTGAATCTAGCATTGGTGCCACAGCAATCTTCAATTCCTGGTTCAGCAACTGCTGTCTTGGTGGACTCTCACCTCACAAAATAATGGCAGCCCTAGTTTCAACTACTCTGAAGGTTTGACAGTCTCTTCAGTGGTGGTTCCAGTAAAAGAGTCTGGAAAGGAGACTCTTTCTTGCCCTTCCTCCTCAAGTCATTCTGAAAAAGGATGCCAGCTGCCGGGTTTTGAGGGGAGGGAATTTTTGCAGAGCTCATGGTGTTTTTAGCTGAAGAGGAGAAACAAAAATCATCCTGTTAGGGGAGTTAGATGTTATTTTTCAGTCCCTTCTTCCCTTGAAGAACCAAGTCCAAGGGCAGGTGGTTTGTATCAGGATGGATAATCAAGTTGCCCACTCTTACTTAACCTGGCATGGCAGCACTGACTCAGGAAATATGCTTGTGGGCAGAAGCAAATCTTCTCCATCTGATGGCAGTTCATCTGCCGGGGACGTGGAGAGTATGCTGACCAGCTCAACAGGAGTTTTCAGCTATCAGTAACAGTGTGGTTATGTCCACTTGTGTTTCTTGGAGCAGCTATACCTATTCTTCGGCGCCAGGTGACAGCTGAGCGTAATGACTGTACTCAGCCACCGCACAGGGTGTGCCCCAGCCCCCACGGAAGCGACCCTCCTAGGGTGGGTGCGGCTTGCGGACAGCCGGCGAGCCCCACTTGCCAAGCTAGCAGCATTGGTGGCACCAGTATAGGTCCTCCAGATATTCTCAATCTGCACATGACTCTGTCCCAGCGGAACCCAGTGTCCTTACGAGTGACAGTCTCAACAGTCAACCGTCAACTCCTTTGCGCTACCACTTCCACGACCTCCCCCACCTCATTAGCAGAGGCCCACGGGTACCGCAGGAGGCAAATAAGGGAAGGAAGAGAAGGAAGGGGAACACATGACCATGCGGTCAGGCAAAACAAGAAAGACACCCCCCTCCCACGAAACCACAAAGAGAAAAAGGAAGAGGAGACCTCAGGCTCCAGATAGCCATCATGAAGCACAGAATGTCTTACCTCTTATCAAGATTGAGTCAGAGCCAGACCAGGAAGGGAAAGGGGAGCAACCCATCTCCAGACTTCATGCTGGATACAGTCTGGAACTCAAAAACAGCCCGGATCAATCTAAAAAATATACCAACTCTAACTGCCAACAGAAAATTTATACCAAGTTCTCCTTTCTAAAAAACGGCGGACACGCCCTCCTCTCAAATAGCATTGTAACACAGGGGTTACAGCTACCATTAATTCAGCCAATCACAGCAGATAGCTCTCCGTTATGACTTGACTCTGCTGCAATGGAGGTTACATCAAGCCTAAGCCCCGCTCAGCCTTCTGTAACCAGCACAACCTTGCCGCCCCAGGGGCAACCTGTGACATTCATCAGGGTAGAGGTGCATGGGGAGCCTAGGCAGACTCCAGTAAACCCAAGGTGGGATTCCCCTCAACAGAGTGAAACCCACCAAATCAATCTAGCGCTCCGTGGACTGAAAGCGGCACAGTCCGTCTTCATCAAAAAAGAGTACCAGCTGCTTACAGATGCCCTGCCCACACCCTTGCCTCCAGATGCTGCTTTCTAGGAAACCATAATAAATGAAGGATCTCAGCCACCCTCCCCAACATCTCTCCCAGCAAATACAAAAACAGAGGGCTTTAGCATGGGGCAGATGAAGAAACGTTATCCTACCTAAACATGCAAGAGTGGGAAGATACGCTTGTCGCATATTCCCAAGATTCCCCCTCTGCTACTCGATTCACCTTAGATCCCAGCCACCAGTCTCCTGACGACAAAGCAAGGATCAACGCGACCATTCCACCTTTCAGTCACGTGTCTCCCAACGACTGTGCAAGGAACAGAGCAAGCACAGACACAAGCGCTGCATCACCAACTAGCCAGGACCCAGTCACAAACCGTTACAACCCGCATGTGGATGGCGCCTGGGCCTCCCTGCTCAAAACCATGCAGCTCCTAGTGGAAGCACTACACTATCAATCAGAAAAAATGGACGTTCAGCTAACTCTGCTTAACACCTTGGCAGTATTCGTAGCTGGTATTGATGAGAAATTAGGTTACCTCAAATCCCTTTTCATGCACTTACAAGGCAACCTCAGGAGCACTCCCATGAGTTGCTCATGTGGGATAATAATAGACAAACTATCCACATTGCCTTCAATGCTCTCTAACCTCTTTGCATCTCTAAAAGTGGGAGCCTCCAGTCATCACCCACACTCGCACCCTTCATCTGACCTTTCAACACATGTCCTGGAAAAAACCTACGTGGATCCTTCAGTGACCACAACTATCGGACTGAGTACAAGAAGCAATAACAGAACAAATGGCTCCAACCAGGCGACTCCTGGAATAGCAACCCTCTGCAATCTGACTTCAACAGCTACAGCACCCGAACCTTTAAAGAACCAACTCCCAACTGACAGCTCTGTGGATGTCAATGCCAGGGTGAAAACAAGTGCCAAGCAGGGACGCATTCAGCAGAGGAAAGACAGCAAGAAGGGAACCGCAGAGATTGGAGTGGAATTGGCAGCTGACCCCAAATGAATTATACCCGACATCTGGGCCTCCAATGAAGCTACGCCTTCCGGGTCACCTGCTCTACCAACAACCTCTGAGGACCCACCTTTAAATATGGCTATCAGGTAGAGGAACGCAGCCAAAAATGTCCACCCCTATCCTACAGAAAGGGGAGGCAATGCTGCGGTACTGCAATCCCAGCAGCCCCAGCGCACCACTGTGGCCCCATCTCGCAGCAGTTACAGTCAACCTCCACAAGCAACTTCCCCTACTCCCTCCCCCGGCCAGCTAATGGCCCCTCTGCCACAGGACCAGGGAGTAATTATTACACCTTCAAGCCCCACACACCAAGTACAAGTGGGGAACTCTACAACCAACAGGTACAACAACTGCTGGAATCTAGAAAGGGACTCCTCCCTAGGGAACCCTCTGCATCTGCCACAGGAATTCGAAACTCGACCAGATCCCTCAACAACTAACTCATTAATTTTCCATCCTCACTACAAATCCAGGGGACCTGGTGATATCTTGAATAGGGGGGATATTCTTCAGCTACTTTCACACATCCCCTCTACAAGCGGCCTGAATTCAACTGATCTCCTAGCAGTAGAATTTCTCCACCCAACCAACACTTCTGCCCCTGAAGCTACCAAGGGCACATGGAAGGCAAGATTAATTGCCCAAACAATCTTAGGAGAAAGTTCAACTTTCGAGCGCTGGGGCATTAGTATTACCATGCATCGTGAGGCTGGCTACCCAACCCGTTTATTAACATCAGGTCCTGCCTTTGAACCAGACCCCCAACGTAGGGAAACACGCTCCATTCTCAGGAGCTCCCGGGGCTGCTCCCCTGTGTCCTCAGGCTCCTCCTCTACTGCTAGAGGTGACTACCAGCTGAAAAAACTCTTCCCCTCAACTAACTTTTCTTTAAACAACAGCGACTTAAGGTGGTTTTCAAAAACAATCAACAACTGAAACAGGCAAGGGTGCCAAATCTCAGATAAAAAGCAGGGCCCTACATCGTCAAAGGAGATTCTCTGCCTGTGTTCTTGAAATGTAAATGGCCTCCTTTCTAAAGGTTTGGACCATGACTTCATCCAACACATCAGAACCTTTGACATTATACTAATGCAGGAAACTTGGCTGGATTAACCATTCCACCTGCAGGGCTATATGTGCTTCATCACCCCAGCAACCAGGAAGGCGAAGTACGGTCACCGGCCAGGTGCCTGGCCACTTACGTCTCTTTAGTCAGAGTTACCCCCTTGCTCTCCACCTGCTAGTCTACCAATATCGTGACAGTTGCCGCCATGACGAGTGTGCCTACAGCAGAGATAGTGCTCGTAAACACTTACCTTTACCCCAAACTAAAATCTAGTGATGCCAATAATCTAGTGGCTCTACTCGAGAGTTATATAAGCAGCGGTGGTATAGCGATACGGCCGATATCATCGTCTCAGGTGACTTCAATCTGCATCTATTAGGATGCTCCACAGATGAAACCTAAAATGATGTTTCCAGCCCTTGGGACCTTCCTACACAGGGGGCCAACAAACACGGCCATCCCACAAAGATCAGCAGGTCTTTGCTCAATGGCTTAGAATTGTTACAGCTAAGAACCCTCAACGGTAGATTTAATGAGGACTCACCTCCAGCAGCAACATACTTTTCCACTACAGCCTCTACCACAATTGACTACACATCTGTCACCCTACCACTATTCAAACAAGTAGCCTCTTGTCACAGTGTCCTTTCCTCAGGATCTGCACGTCGCTGAACAAAAGGCCCACCTTCCGGCGTCACCAACTCAGAAAGCTATTATAGCACAAAGTTATGATGAAGCCAGTCGGGGGAAAGGAATTAGGGTAGGGAACAGCAGGGAGAGACATCTGAAAAGTAAAGGTTAGAACAAATATGCATTTACTCATTCATAGAAATGTAACTCATCAATAGACTCTTGACTAAATGCGTCTCCGAGATATCAGATGGAGACCCCTTTTGAAATGAGGGCAAAGCCCCTTCTTTGAAACATGGAACAAGAGTAAACTATGACCTCAGAATCAAGAGATGGCAAGAACTTTGGACTATGATTATACTCAGAAAATCAATCCTGTAACATCTATGCATTCACAACATAAACCTTTGATCATGACTTAGAAAATCTCAAAGAATTAAATATGCTTTTCACATCTTAAGCTTTTCAAAGAACAATGAAAACTATGATTTGCTTATCTCAAGAAATACTTTCACATTCACAACAATAAAGGGCAAAAAGTTATTACTCCTTATACTTGAAGCGCTTTACTTGATAATACCAGGAAGCGCTTTTACGTGTCTTGCCTTAAAGCGATACACTCATTATGCTAAGGGGGAGCTTTTACTCAAGTGGCCTGAATCACTTTGATTGTTGGGCTAAGAACCTTTTACCCCTGTGCATCGAAGCGCTTTGATTGTCATGCCAAGAGCACTTTAAACCTGTGGACTGAAGCTCTTGAATTGCCTTGCCAAGACCGCTTTACATCTGTGAACTGAAGCACTTGAATTATGGTGCCAAGAGCGCTTTACATCTGTGAACTGAAGTGCTTGAATTGTCGTGCCAAGAGCGCTTTACCTCTGTGAACTGAAGCACTTCATTTGCCGTGCCAAGAACGCTTTGCATCTGTGAACTGAAGCGCTTGAATTGTCGTGCCAAGTGCGCTTACCTTTGTGACCTGAAGCGCTTGAATTGTGTGTCAAGAGCGCTTTGCATCTGTGAACTGAAGCGCTTGAATTGCCGTGCTAAGAGCGCTTTACCTCTGTGAACTGAAGCGCTTGAATTGTCGTGCCAAGAGCGCTTTGCCTCTGTGATCTGAAGCACTTGAATTGCTGTGCCAAGATTGCTTTACATCTGTGAACTGAAGAACTTGAATTGCCATGCCAAGAGCGCTTTACATCTGTGAACTGAAGCGCTTGAATTGCCGTGCCTAGAACGCTTTACATCTGTGAACTGAAACACCTTTGATCATTGCACCAAGGCGGCTGTACTCTGTAAACTGAAAATGCGGGGCGCTTTACCTTTGGAAATAATGACTTCCTCCAAAATTGGATTCATCAATGCCTTACTGCTACGAGTACGACCTACTTGTTTTTATAAGCACAATGGAAACAAGGATACTTTGGTTGGATGGCACTCTGCCATTCAGGAACACTGCTCTTCTTCAGAGAAACCCCCATGAGGTCTGGCTGCATCGAAGTCTTCAAAATAGTGAGCAACGTGCTTGGGTGTGGCTGGGCTTTATAGGCCTGCCACACCCCAAGATGGCTCCTGCCTCTAAAAACATGGGAATTGTAGTCCCTTCATGGAATAGCACAGATAAGTGCATCTTGTCCACCAATGTCCTGAACCTGCAGCTGTAAGAGCTTTGCCACAGGGCAGACGAAGCTGATGGCCACCTTTGGAGCAAGAGGGGATGACAAGTGGTGCGCAGAAGGCGCAGCAGAGCTGCGCAGCGGAGTTTTGGGTGAGACCTAGACCGCGCATGGCCTTATTCCTGACACCTCTTAACATCTAGGCAACAGGAGTGAGAGCAACCACTGCCCACAGGAAATAGCCATCAACCTCGAGATAACCAGAATGGAGGAAACGAGTACTGCACATATAACAACTTTCACCACAAACTGCAAACCAGTCAAATGTGAGCAATCAAACATGGATCTTGATACAGAAGCAGCAATGGATCCTGCACTTGAACTAGTAGTAAACAATGATAGCGAAGCGCAGAAATGGGAACAACTCACAACCAGGCTTAGTGGAACTTTTGCGTAGCCAATCACGGATAGGCGACTGGCACCTCCCTCAGCCTTAACACACTTGGCACATGCCCACAGGATAGCACTAAGAGACGCAAAGAGAAAAATTAACTCCAGCATAAGGCATCTCCGTGGCAGCCCTGGCAATCCAGATCTTCTGGCAACCTTATGGCATCACACACAGTCACTGAACAAGCTAAAATGGGCAATCAATAGGAAAAGCAGTGAAGACTTGTGGGCCAAGCTACACTCGGGCGCAAGGAGCAACAACAGCGCACACTTTTGGTGTGCAATATGTAACCTTACACGCCCATATCACGGCAACATTACATCGCATATAGAAGAAGCTGTCTGGGCCCAACATTTAGGAGTCCGTTTTAATGGCCAGACATTACTCAGCAAAGCCACACAAAGCACTACTTCGCCAGGAACTCTTCTCCCACATAGGCCCCCTTTAGAGACCGCTTTTATACTACTCACTGAATCAGTTACTATAAAAAATCAGATAGCCAAGGGCAGGAGAGAGGGCGCCCCTGGCCTAAAAGGACTTCTGCCTGCAGTCTTCAAGCATAACAGCCTCTTTTGGGAACATATTTTTGAACTTCTCTACCTGGAAATAGGTCTGACCAGAACGATCCCACAGTACTGGAAGGGGTCCATAATCCCCCCATTTTTAAAACTGGGGACAGGTCGCTCTCCAAAAGCTATCGTCTGATTGCCTTAATTGACAATGACGCAAAGTACTTTGCAGGCCTGTTACTGGACCATCTGTGTGCATGGACTACTAAAAAAGGATTTTCCAAACAGACTGGCACCATCACGAACATTATGGTCATTGCCCTCTAAATCAACAAAGCTATAACACTGAAACATCAGCTCCATCTATGCTTTGTTGACTTCAAGGCCGCATTCGACCACGTGGACAGGAATCTGTTGTGGAGGAAGCTTAAAACCTGGGGGCTTCCACATCCACTCTTACGGCTGATAATAGCCCTCCACTCAGAGACATGGGTCCAGATAAAATTGGGTACAGGTACTCATTGGTCAAGGTGGATCCCTACTACCAAAGGTTTAAAACAGGGTTGTGTTTTGGCTCCCATACTGTTCAATCTCTATTTAGCAGACGTGGTGGGCTCACTCACCCTCACAAATTTGCACCCCCCAAAAATTGGGGACTTGGAACTACGGTGCCTTATGTACGCTGATGACCTTGTACTGATCAGTCACACGGAAATAGGCCTTCAGAGACTATTAAACGCTATTCAACACTATTCAGCCACCAATGCCTTGACAGCAATCTTTGATAAAACACGAACATTGTCAATCAGATCTAAGGCACCTACGAGAGCATTGTTTTGGGGTAAGACACTACTTGTTCAAACAGACAGGCTTAAATATCTTGGAGTCGTTATTGACAAATCAGGGAACTTTGTGTATCAAAGAAAAAGCCTAATGGGAAAAAGTCTAGCCATGTCACTATCCTTAAAAAGACTAAAAACGTATCTGAATGGGCCTTCATACACCCCCCTCTTACAAGTGTTAAAAGCCAAGCTCCTGCCCACAATACCATACAGGAGCGAAGTACAAAGAGGCAGGGATCTTGACATCTTAAACCACGCTGTGAGCAAAGTCTACCGGATAATGTTTAACATCCCCAGATTCACCTCCCCCACCCAACTGAGACTGGAATTTGGCCTACTGAACCAATCCCCTGCACGACGCAGTGCATATATAAACTTCTGGAGCAAAGCCTGTGGTGCCACCCCGGACACACTCAATTACTATATGTGGCAAGAGCTCGAACGTAAGAACATCTCCCCGTTCAGAATCTACTTAGATGATTCGCTTAAGAAGACCGGCTTACTGACATTTGGAGGATCCCAATCCCACACAGAGCCTTTAAGAAAGCAGTTGGGAAATCAATTAGGCTTCAGTCACTACTGGAGGAAATATCAGCCTTCTCACGGAGGTCTCATGCATGGATGACTTTGCACACATACACATCTCTGGCACCACAGTCATACCTAGGCCAGGGTTTCTCAAGACAAACAAAGGAGCAATTCTTAAAGTATCGCCTTGGTCCATTACCACTTGCTTCAAATGCAGCCCCTTGGCTGAGGGACGTAACCAATTCTATCTGCCGTTTGTGTGGCGAGGACACTGAAGATCTCCTGCATGTCCTCTGCTCATGCAACCATCTTGCACTGGAACGAAAAGCACTACTAAAGAACAAATTCAACAAAAAAGGCATACAGACACGGAGACAAGCAGTGAAGGCATGCTTCACACATGGGGACCTGCTTCTGAACTGTGCCATAGTGAAGTTTCTATAACTGTGGATGAAGAAGCCACATTTAACAAAATAGCACTATCCTCCCTGTGACTCGTGAGCTCATACGGAGCGGATATTGAAACGACTGGAGAATGCGCATAACCCCTTGATGATGATTAGCAATGCATTTTAAAAGTGTCTGCTGCTTTTATCTTTTTTACTCTTGTTTTGGTTTTAAGTAACTAAACAATACATTTACTACTACTACTACTACCACTTGTGTTTTGGGCGATTGTTTCCCAGGTCAGCCAGCTTTTGGTAGACAGCTTTGCATCAGAAACCAATGTGCTTCTACCATGATTTTGTTCACAAGCTCCATCCCGCAGAGTATGGGAAATAGATGCTCTCTAGATTCCTTGACCTCATGTCCTGTCTTTACTCCCTTTCCTTTAAATCCCAAGGTTTTGAGGAAATGTCAGGATGATAAGGTCAAAATGCTGAATGTGGTTCCCTGTTGCCCATGTGCCAATGGTACTATGCTCTAAACTAAATAGACCTCTCTATCGCTGTTGCTGTTTCCATCTCTGTCTCAGCAAACTTTAAAGTGCCTTCATCCAGGGATCTGGCTCATGATAGGCAATGTTTAGAAGCTGGAGTATCCTCTGGATGTATCATTATGAATTCAGCAATTCCAAAAACCAGAAACTCTTAAGGATTAGGTGAGACGCTGACAACATTTTGTGTTGCAGCGTCAGAACAAAGAATTGCATACTCTTCTTGTGCTCCAACTTTAATCCTTGGTTTTGCTCTGGATGGGTTCGTGCTCTGTTTAGCAGTTTTCACTGAAAAGCCAGTGGGTGGCAATTAAGGCCTTCAGACCAGAGTGTTGTGTAGCTGTTTTAGCTATAATGGTACACATTATTCTAGCAAACTAGACCTGCCGCTGTGCACTTTAAACTGGATATATTTTATTTGGCTTTGTTTTATTATTTAAACATAAGCCACATTTGCGGTCTTGTTTTATTTTCTCTGTCTAGTTTTTTTCCGCCTAGGTTAGCACTGCGTTCTTAAACAAGATATTCTTTTATTCTGTGCTTTTCTCAAGGCTGCAGTAAGATAGGTTGCCGGCAAAAGTGGTACGCTTTATCTCCAATGTTCACAGAAACATACACACTCTTACTTGGAGATCCTTTCTTGGAACATCAGCTGTTTTATTATAAAAACACTACTTTGACCCATGTAGGTTAGAGGGAGATTCCAGCCAGATGGCCACGACTGTATGCTGATTGCTGATTGCTGATCGCTTCGCTACAGCTGTTTATGTAGACTACAGGCCTCTTGCTCAGGTATGAGGGATGATGTCTTCCCAGGGGGAACCTGAAGGGCAGAAGTAGAGCTTAACATGCTGTGCTTAAACACAGCTTAGGTAGGAACTATCCATACAGATCTTGGTGACAATATGGTAGCGTTATTCTTGTGTTTTACTCTCCTAGTCACAATTTTAATCTTATTGTGCTTCATCGTCCTAGTAATTGCAATACATGCTTTATTATCAAAGATGCAGTTACTTCAATAAAACCTTATTGAACTTTACTCTGCCTCTGATTGTCCTTGCATACGTGAGACTAATGTAACTGAGACAAACGGATGAGATCTGAGTGACCATGATTCCCCTGAAGAGTCATGTATGTCATGCGCCCGGTTGCCCCAATCATCCCTGCTCTTGGGTGGAGATGGGGCACTGCTAGTTAGCCAGAACAAACCTGGATTAGGCTGACAGGTGTCACATGGTGCGGGATCAGACTCAGTCCCCCGCAGTACAGGTGATTCTGTTGCCCAAATCCAGTAGTCTCATTAGGATAATGAGAACCTACGCAACAAGAGGTTCTGTCCATTAACACGTTTGCTTCCCGAGTACTCAATGTTTCTTTCTTAAAAAGACTGATGGTTCACTTGAAGAACCCTGCTTGGGGTTTTGGTTCAGTTACTTCAAGCTCTTCAGATACCTCCTTTCGAACCCTTAACGTCTATAAACCTAAAACCTTTATCTTCAAGGGTCTTATTTTCGTGGCACTTAGTCAGGTTGATGGGTGGGAGAACTGGGAGCTCTTTTGTGTGAAGAACTGTATTTATATTTTTGTTCCAGATTAGGTAGTGTTACGCCCATCCCTGTTTTTTTCTCTCAGAAATCCTGTCAGTATTTAGGAGTTCTTAAGATTTAGCTTTTCCAGTTTTCTACGCTTCCTCTGAAGTAGAAGAAAAATACCATTTGTTATATGTGCATAGAGATCTCTCTACTTACATTAAGAAATCTCCATTGTTCCAAAAACTAACTTTTTGTCATCTTTAGTTTGTCAGGCCTGGCAAAATGGCAGCTATGTTGAGTAAGTAGATTCAGTTTGCAATCACCTCAGCTTATCAGACAAAGGATATTCCATTGCCCGAGTAGTGCAAGCTCGTTCAACAAGGGGTATTGCTACATCGTGGGTGGCATTTTAAAGTAGCATCGCTAAATGTTATATGCAATGGTAATCCCACCCACACATGTTCAAGGCACATTATCACTTGCAGGAGCGGTATGGGTATTCTGGTGATTTTGCTAATCATTATCTCTGATGGCCTCAAGTTTGGGGTGGGTCTCGTTGTGGATTTCAGCCAGTTTTTGTTCTAACTATCCAATTAGCCCTTCTAGAAACACAACCGCTTTATTCTCTTTCTCTAGTTCTTTTGGTTAAGTAATACTTGGCTTTCTTTCATATGGTTGCCTTAGATGCTTGCCATGGTATCGTCTTGGACTGTACCATTTCTTAGTTATCACAAAAGAAGACCTCTAGCATATCCAGAAGGAAGACCCAAATTTCTCATCCAGGGCCACTACACATAAAGTTGCCAGACACATTAGGGACCTCTACCTTAGCGCTGGAGACACAACTATGTCAGATAGATTTCTGGCAACTTTCTCCTATGTTAAATCCACCTATGGCAAAATGGCACAGGCCATTTTCCAATCTTGGTAGCCAACGTTAGATAAAAAGCCTTCTAAGGCAATTTGCTTTTAAAGTCTTGGCAAAGAAGCCAATTAGCCACAGCATCATCAGGCGCTCAGTGCGTCGGCTTTACTTCTTATCAGCTGAAAAGTCAACAGCTAAGACTTGAACAGTAATTTTCCAACAAGTAAGCATACAAATACAATGCCAATGTGTTTGGATTATAAAATGGGTGACCCATTTCATAACACTTGCCAAGTCTGGCCATTTATTAAATGAGATGGATTAAATTCTTGTTATGAATGGCACACTTTTATCCAGACTCACACTCTCATTAGTGTAACTATCTTGCCGCTCAACGCTTCCAGCAACTGTGCTAGCCTTGAAAATGAGCACAAGTACAAAGAAGATGCTTCCAGGTGCTGCCTCCAAAGGGTGTGCCATTCCTAAACTTTGATCAGAGTGAGTCACTCTTTTCAAAAAGTAGGATTGCCAGTTCCTGAATCCATTAAGTGTGGGGATTTTCACTGCTGGTGGTAAAAAAATAGCCCAGACTTTAGCTGCTGAAAAGCAGAAAAGTATGTGTTTTATCTGGGCCATCTTTTTCCACAGGTAGTAGGTAATATCATTAGCATTTATCTCCAGTAGGTGAACAGAGTATTGGTACTGCTAGCATTACTATGCATTGGAGTGGTAATTTGGAGCTGTGATTACTCACTAGTGATATTTATTCATGATGAAGACTCCTCCCTCTTGGTTTTAGATGGTAAACCAGTTGTGTATCCTTTAGTGAAAAGCACATAAACCCTTCCTTTTATACTCTCTTGAATGATTCACCTAATCTCCTAGGAGAATCTTTTAAGGACGGATTGATCACCCTGGTCAAAGCTTGACTTAAACCACAGTCAAACTACAATCTGTGGTTGACCATGGGACATCCATTGTAGTCCATGGTTTACCAATCAACAAATAAACAAGACAATGCAGTGTGCTCTGAGCATCTTACATTACATTTATCTATTGAAATTTACATAGTGCAGACCTGGGTATCTGGGAGTTTCATTGAACACAATGTCCACCATTTATATGGTCTCTTGGGTTTATAAGTAGACAAGCTGTAACTGAACCATGGTATTACTCTCACACTCTAGTGTCAACATTCAGCAAGAACTAAGCATCGCTGTTACTCCGCCCTCAACCATCACTCTTAATGGGACCAAGCCCGAAGACAAGTTTTGCTGAGTATGTGTGGTATGGAGTGCATGTTGGGTTTCCCCTATTGTTGAGTTTCACAAGACTCAGGTATTGTCACTTGCCGACCAAACGCATCTGGAGTTGATAAATAAAAATTTATTTTTTAGATAGTGCTTCTTACTACACTTCTGCCATTTGTAAGCGCTGGTGATAACAGATGTTACTTTTACTCAATTTAATGGTGCTCAATTTACTGGTCTTTGAAGACTGGAAAGATATGTCAGCTTGCAGGGATTTGAACTCATGAACTACAGCATACTCAATATTTCAAGTGGTGGCTGTTCAGTTTGATGAGACATAATGAATGAGTTGTCTCTGCGAGGTCATCCGCAGTGAGGGTGTTGGTCTACTGACATGCTCAGTAACCTGTCAGATTTGGAGGTGTAGTTTGTTTCTCAGTGTCTTTTGCTAGAGGCTGTCGAATTACCCTTTGCTATTTGTTGTGTGAGTGATTATAGTGCTGGTCTAGGTGCATGTGTTTTTGATGGTATCTCTATGATTGGTTATCAGCGTTCTTTACCTTGAACCAAACGTTCCACAAAATGGGTGAGAACGGTGAAGAAATGCAACAAATCTACGAAAGATGGAAAGAGTATATAATGTGTCTTTACCTACTTAAATTCTTCTCAAGTCTGAATTATGGGATCACATGGAGATAAATAATGACAGTACAAGGAAAGAATGGGAGCAAGACACCCATTTAAAAAGGTAAGCATAAATATACAGCACATAAAATTTAAACCAACAAGACAAAGCAAAAAAACATATTTATTTAAAGAACAACACTGGGTAAAGGATTGAATGCATAATAGATCATAGCTTTAATTTACAACACAAAATAACTGTCTAAATTATTTATAAAATTATACTGAAACCATTTGAAGAATTGTTTCAAATTCTAGAGCTATCTAATGTTAATGACGTTGAATCCTGCTCATTTTATGTAAAACAAATCAATTTTAATGACTTCCCTGCCAAACACCCCTTTTTTTTTTTAACCCGTCCAACTTTGTGGAGGGTATGAAAAGGGGCACCCCAGCAATATTTAATGTATGTACCAAAACACAAACCACATGTTCAAGAGATAGCCTACCCTACAAATCAGGCGGGGATGAAACAGGGTTGCAGGAGTAAAACAGGACTAGGTGTGAAGATTGCCATTAAGTAATTGAGCCGTTAACACTTTGTTCCTCTTCTTCATCACAATCCATTAACTGAACAGAAACCATATGACCAAGAGGTAGTTGACATCACAGGTTGGGTGGGAATGAAGCAGGGATGTACTGAGTAAAGGTGGAACTCAGTGTGAAGATTGCCAGTAGGTAATCTGGTTCCAGTGCTTTGACAGAGGCTACATCAAATAGCACAAAGCCATTGAGCATATCTCACACAGCGCCAAGCATGGAACCAGACCAGGGCGCGGACCAGAGTCACAGCATTTAAGGAGGTCATGGTAAGGCCCATAACCAATGTGTCATATGACACAATGATGCTGAGAGTAGCCTACATAGACAATATCATTCATCACTACAGACCTGCCCCCAAATGTAGACAATTTGGAAAGAAAGACACAGATAAAAACGTAATTACATTAAGATTCCATAGTTTTATCAAGTGGGGAAGCCCAGATCACTAGTCATGTCTTCTGAGTTCAATGAAGGCAACTTAACCACTAGACACACCTCCTACTCATCTAAATTTCCTTGCATTGATGTTACTTGCATAAATTTGCTTGGATTTGGGCAGTTCAGGAATTTGCTCAAGCTACAGAAAAGATGGGTGGATGGAAGGATTAATGGATGGCTGGATCAGGATCGATGGATTGAAGAGTGGATATGGATGGGTGTGTGGGGTGGATGGGTGGCTGGGTAGGTGGTTTGGGAGATGGAACGGTGATTGGGTATGGATGGATCTAATATTGGGTCTATGATGAATTTATGATGGTGCATGGGTGAATGAATGGATCGGTAGGGCAGGCATCTATTTATGTTGGATAACTATATCCATATAAACTATCATCTCTAATTCTTTGTCCTTTTCACTGTAGTTTCTTATGATGTGATCTCAACATGACACAGGAACCAACACGAAATGCTAAAAATTTAGCTCACCCACCCAACAGGGTGCCAGAAATGGGCTTATATTCCCAGCATCCTCCTGTTTTTTTCCTGCCTCAGACAGACACATGGACATCAGGATGGAATGGTTCTCTTCATAAAGTTCATTCTGCAGTGTGGGGTTCCTGAGATTATGCAGATCTTGCTGGATGCTTTCAATCTCTATCTGGCCCTTCCAACTCTTGAATTGCAATGGGCAGCTATGTTAGCTTTTAGAGAGCTCTGGGGATCTTTACATGACTGGGAAGCCATGCCATGTAGACTGTAAGAGTTTTGCTTTATCAAAACCTGATCTAAAACCTCCGAACTGTAGAAGGTCTTCCACTCTAATATCTTATGCTGGGAATTTGAGGTCTTTTCATGTTTCCTCCCTGGGACCTTCCTTGGGTTTTTGAAAGCTTTGCAGTTTCACCCCTTCAAGCCTTTAAATTGAGAGGATATTACATTATTAACTGGGAAGGCTGCTATTTTTGGAGGCAATTCCGTCAGAGAAGGGTCAGAAAATTGCTCTTTTGGACGGGCCTCCTTTTTGCTCTTTTTCAGCAGATGAATGTTTAGCTACCAACTCCTGCGCTTGGCCGAATGTGGCTTCCTATTTTCATAGATCTCAATAGGTTATTCTACTCTGGTTTTTAAGCATCCTTTCACTCCTGAGAAAACATTTTCATTCTCTTGATGTAGTCATAGCTCTGGCCATCTCTTTGGATAGGGCCCAGGTTTTCTCCACGTGTGACAACCTTTTTGTATCTTTGGCAAATCAGGTCTAGAGAGAACAGTTTCGTCTTTGACTGAAAGCTTGTGGATCATATCTACAATTGTCTTGGCATATTCTGAGGTAGAAATGCGTGTAACAAGGTGAATCCAGGGTAGGTGTAGGAGACGTTTAGCAGCTTTCTGGAAACAATGTAAAGGTTTTCCCCTTTTCAAAATCTATAAAGCTGCTACATGAACAACATCTAACACTTTTTGTACGCCATTAAAAGCTTCATGAACTGCAAAACATAGACAAATATTTTGGGGCTGCTTTGTTAAATTCTGTTATGTCATAATTTGTTGTGTGTGTCAACAAATCACTGGGTGTGCACTGAGATCTAGTATTATTTCTATTGCGGAGGTAAACCACTTGGGCTTCGTTATGCCTTATAAGAAATGACTGGGACAAGGATGGGCACACAGGGGTAATTGCCTGATTACTTAACAGTAACATTCATTACTCCCAGCTCTACTCATACTGGTCCAGTCTTATGATCCATCCCCGCCTTGATATTTATGTCCTTGGTCTGGGCTTCCTATGTAGGAGGACGCTGGCAATATAAGCCTAATTATGGCACCCAGCTGGGTGGGCAGGCTATTTTTTTTTTAGGCATTTTCCGTTGTCTTCTCTCTCATGGAGGTGGGGTCTCCTCATGTGCATTAGCTAGGATTAGCGGGACTAGGAGTAATGAAGATTACCAGTAAGTAACTGGGTCATTTTTTAAATGTACTAACTATGTAAGGTGGAACGTGCATTAATTAATTGAAGAGCATGGCACTGTGGGACAGCGCTAGGTCAGCACTTCAAATGAAAGTCTGGGCGTGAGGAAGGAGCGATTTCAGGGTGTGGTGCTCACCACGCCCGAGATGCCTCGGTATTTGGCATCTCCCGATGTCTGCGTCTCTCAGGAGACCGTGTTTGTTCTCTTACGACACCCATACATCTGTGCAATTACCTCTATTGAATGCATTCTGATTAACCTCCCACTCTTTGTCTAGTGGCAGGAAGCTAAACAAAGGCGAGTTTACCTGCTGGACGATAGATGACTTATCTCACAGAGGGAAAAGTTTCAGAAGATTAAATGACTAAACAAAGTGCTTGCGCTGACAGGAATGGTCGGGACTAAAATACTCTGCTAAAGAGTTCATGACCAGCGGGACGAACATATTTTAAAGCAGCAATACTGCTTGATCAAAAATACCGCTCTCTTTTTTGGAACGCGCATTCCAAAACCTACTGATCCCACACAAATAATGGCTGGGGTTTAGAAGCAAGCATTCCTCTCGCACTCCGGGGTCACACTGGGACAAAAAATAGGCCCTGGCACAAAAAATAAAAGTGGCCCCAAGTAGCCCACTTTTCCAAAGCAGGCCATTTAATTAACTTGTGAAGACACGCTGCATGACTGTTTTGCAAGGTATGGAAGACTACATGTGTTTGTGCTTGCTGCAGGTAACCAGTGCTTAATTTGAGCCGGTGGTTTCCGGTTTGGGGGCAGAGACTTATTTTTTAGGGCCGGCACTTATTTTTCTGCGTGAAGCATTTACTGCGAGCAAAAGACACACACAGGCGAAAGAAGAGAAAAACGAAAAAGCTTCACAGAGGGAGAAAGCAGACAGCTGCAAGAGTGAGCTGAAGGGGCAGGAAGAGGCTATACATAGATTAAAGATGATTTCAGGATTACGCCGCCTCGGTATTCTGTCCTCGCACATTTAATTGGAGCAGCCGCGTGTTTCAGAGGAGAGCTTCGGGCACCGGCATGCTTTTTATTTACAAATTAAGCACTGCAGGCAATATTTGGTGAAATATCAGGAAAATCAACAGTAAAAATCGGCCCAACTGGCCATAAAACAGGCCCACAAACTGCTTAAAAAGGACCTACATGCTGATCTGTCAGACCAGCCCTATAGGCCAGTTGGACTCTGTCTCCCTCCAACAGCATCACCACATCAACTCTACTAGGTTCGTCCAGTGTTGTCCAGCTGTCCCATGTCATTGATGACACCGTCCGACATACACTTTGGACATGGCATTTCGATCGCAGCTCTTATTCTATATATGGCTTATTTCCTACACACCTTCTCCTTCGTACACACTGTAGGCCAGTTTCACATTTTCACATCTTTTATATAAGTTACATTACTTTCTGTTTTGTCCATTGTGCCATTTTTAAAGACTTAACACCTGTAAGTAATGCATATACTATTTGATGATTTTGTAAGCAAAAATTCAAATGTTTGTATACATGCTCTTGCTTTATAAGCGGTATAGGAAACCCCAATGTATGGCTCTTAAAGCCCCAGGAGGCTGTTTTAATTAAAGTCTTAGAATAGTAGTGCTATAAATAGGACACTGGATTTCTCACACTTGTTAGACTCTCAAAACATGTATGATGCAGTAACATGGCACTGCTGTTGGTCCTCCTAAATACAGGAGACCTTTAAAGCATCTAAAAGTATCTGACTCCGTCGGTGTTTTATAATCACAACCAGCGGCTTCTATCCTTCATCAAAATGGCAGCACAGCAAATAAATTTGGATATTATTCTAGTGCTAGTTCTATTATTCTAGTGCCCAAACTAAGAGCAAGAATTAATAAAAAATGAGGCTATCTTTACAAGCGAAAAAACAGATCAGAATGTGAGGGTTAAGCCCCTGTAGTTCACCAAAAAACGTTGTAAATAGTGTTTTTATGGCACACTCAAGCATCAAAGGAGAAGGAGTACTCAAATAGTGCTTGGAAACATTAATTAAAAAAAGGTGGGAGGAGCAAGGAGGAGGATAGGGGTAAGCATGAAGCTTTTTCTGCCATAAGATAATTTAAAGACACAAATTGGAAAACAAACTCTCAACCTGCAGATAAAACCTGAAAAACAGATTATATCCTCTGGTTAAGGCCTGAGGGCCAGCTGTAAGAATGGATTTGGTAAAAGTGGTCGGGAATTGCGCACCCACTTTTACCAACTCTGTTCTGTTTTTGCAAACCCCTTATGTACTAATAGGTCAGTTAAAAAAAATAAATCGTAGTAGGTTGCAGTTCGACCTACCTCACGAATACTAAGAAGGTGGGTAGAAAACTGCAATCCACTGTGAATCACATGCATCACAGGGATGGTGGCCTTCTGAGGTCAGCAGACCACCATGTCGGTGATTTCTTTCAAATAATGCAATTTTCTTGCCTTAAAGGAAAACGGGATGGATTTAAAAAAAAAAAAAAAAAAAAAGTTTAAGTAACATTTTTTAAGAGTAGGCAGTGGTCCTCTGGGACTGCCCACTCTTAAAAAATGTTTTTGTCAACATTCACAAAGGGGAAGAAGCCTCTTAAGGTTGTTTCCTGTTTGTAAATGGGTTACCAATACATTTGTGTCATCAGCAATTTTTAAAATGTTTTGCAACCACATTTTGGTTCCAAAATAATAATAATACATCCTATTGCGAATCAGTATTTGGAAGGGATGCCCTTAACACGCCCCTTTCAAACACTGAATCATAATTTGCGTTTCATGTATAACAAAAAGCCTTTTCGAAGTTGCAACTGGACCAAGTCTGAAAATCAAATCTTCGTGCATTTAGGGACCTTCGTGCATTTAGCTCTGAGTGATTTAAGAGTCAAAATATCTTCTGTTTCGCAGGTGCGGGAAAAGAAGGCACCCTGTAAATACTTCTGCCTCAATGATCTGATGAAACGCTAGCCACAGCAGACACCCTAAAAAACAAGCATTTTCAATGCAACGGGTCTCACATTTGTTCGAGTTAGAGCTATTAGCGTTGTAAAGCAAAAAAAAGCAGCGCGATCACGCTATGTAAAATGGAGCGCGATCACGCTGCGTGGAAGATAGAAAGACTTGACGAGATAGAGAGTTTGAGAAACAGAAAAAGAGATACAGAAAGAGCTGAAAAGATAGAACCCAGCGAGGTAGAGAGGGAGACAGGGAAAGAGAGAAAAAAGCAGGGCAATAGAGAAAGACAGGCAATCAGGTAGAAAGGTGGAGAGACACAAGTCAGACCAAGAAAGGAAAGACAGGGCAAGAAATATAAGAGAGATAGTGATGGACAGAGAGCAGGAGAGAAAGAAAAAGGGGGGAGAAACAAGAAAGAGAGGAGCGACTGAAGCAAATGGCAGAGGAAAAACATTAAAATGAGGGATACAGGTATAAAGAAAGACGAGGGAAAACAAAGGCAGATAGGGAGAGGTAGAGAAATACCACAAGAGACAACAAGAGGGAGGGAGCAATCAAGAAAGAGAGACCGTGAAACACGATGAGAGAGTGAAAGACAGCGATAGAAACATCAGGAGAGACAGACGGCACACATCAGTGTGCAGTAGGCGGCCAGAAGGTGATCTCAAAGAAGTCTCCACATCTGAAAGGTTAAGTGAAACTCTTCTTTTCTAGGCTCCGGCACACAAGCGCTCTGGCCTGTTGTAATCTTTCTGTGGTCTTTTAACCACGCCCACTCTTGCAATTCATTTTATGTTTTGCTTGTCATAAATGCTTCAATTTTATTGGTGCATTTTGTGAACTGTCCTTCCTTTGTGTGCTGAGTTCCTTCCCAGGCGATTTCACTAAGTGAACATTTTTGTTGGCCATCACACTACGCCACCCTTCCTTCTGTTACAGCATACAATGGCCCCCACTATGGTTTTGGTTTGCCTTTCATCCCAGCCGCGATCCTTTCTAGACATTCAGGCAGGGAGCCAATAACTCTCGTGCACACGCTCGTGGCGGCTGTGGCACTTTGAATTGACTTGCTTCTATCAACTGTTTTACTTTTCAGTTTCAATTTATGTGGCAAGAAAAGTCCAGTTAGGAATTTACAGGGCTAATAGCTCTAACTCGAGCAAACGTGAGACTCACTATATTGAAAATGCCTGTTTTAATTGCATTCTGGGATTTCTACTTTAAAAAAAAATTATAAATGAAGGACTAGAAGTACCAGCATTAAAAAATATTGGTAGCAGATACGACACTGACCACTGACACCTTGAAGACAAAAAAAATCCCTCTTTTAGATTGAAACATTGTATTTGGCAGATATTCAAAAGGTCATTGAACAGTACAAAAACACCATGCTCTAATGCTCCATAAGATCCTATTTGCCATATCAAGTAAGAAAAAAAGAATAATAGACCATAATGGACCATTCCTATTCTTCCCTCTCCAGTAGCTAAACATCAAAGGGCTCCTATAAAATATAATGGCACTCCAGCGGATGATTTACCAGTTCACAAAGTGATAGAAAATGTGCTGGCTAAAGAATCAATGGAGATTGACAAATCTGGGTTTCCTAGATTACTCTTCAAAGATATGTCCTGGAGAATTATGAGGAGAAATTCCCCAGATTCCTAAAGTCAACAGTATCCTGGCTATTATGACTTCCCCCTTCTTCTCTGGCTTCTGAAGAGGCTGCTCTGACCCCAGGTACATGAAGGTACAAGGGACCATTACAAGATCATAGCAGCCTCCCACTTTTCTTCAAGGGCAAAGACGTGTGCAGCTTTCACCACTCAAACTCTTTGAAAGATACGGCTGCCTACAGGATCAAAAGGAACATACAAACATTTTAGCGAATATGGAGCTGCTTTCTCAGTTCCTGCTGGACACATCGTTTGACTCCATTTGGGTGTCAGAGGCAGGAGCCTCCATTACTGAGAGACGTCTGTTATAGCTGAAATTATAGGAGCTGAATTGGTCCCAGAAATAAATAATTCAGCATTTGCCTTTTTCTGGTGCCAAATTATTTTTGTCCCAACTAGATGATCTTGTCACAAAGGCAGCTGAAGAAAAGAAGATACAAGGTGTGTAGCGCCGAAGAAATCCCTTTATTAGCAAGAGGTCTATGCAAGGTTTTCAAGATAGATGCCCCTTCTGGCCCGGGGTCGAGGTCTGGGAGCTGCAGCAGATGGAAAAACCCCAATCCACAGTAAAAACAATGACAAGCAATCTCTTATGATGAGGGGAAGAATAATCTCTTTTTAGAAAAATGTAAGGTACTCATAACGGACTAGTGGGTCCTGAACATCCAACAGGAATGTTATACAATAGAGTTTCTTTGTCCTCCACCAGCACTAAAATTTGTAAAAACTGCATGTCCAAAGGATCTGATAAAGACAAATTCAATGAAGGAAGGAATTCAGGCTGTCCTGAAAGGAGTTGCGATTCCAGCCGAGCTCTCAGAAAAGGGTACAGGATTCTACTCAATTCTCTTCTTTGTACTGAAGCAAGACGGGATATTTCCCTCTAGACCTAGATCTAAAGAGGCTGATTAAAAAATAGCATGTAACTGACTTTCAAGGCGATTTCTGTGCAGGAGGTCATTACCTTAGTGTCAGAAGGAGATTTGCGTATACATTTGTATCTAAAAGAAGCATATTTCTGCATGCCCATACTTCAAGACTATCAAAGTTTCCTTTGCTTTACACTGGAGAATAGACCTTGACAGTTTGTAGTTCTATCTTTCAGTCTTTCGTCTTCTCCAAGTAGCTTTACCAAGGTACTGGCTCCAGTAGTGACCCATCATCATGTTCTTGGTGTACAATTATTATTTCCTTACTTGAATTGGATTAATAGTTAATTATTGCCTTTTCTTTTTCTAAGGCGGAACAACATGCAAACCTGGTCTGTGCCACTCAGGATTCATTGGCGTTTCTTCTCAACAAAGGAAAATTGAGCCTTGTTCCACCCAAAGAGAAGACCTTCATATGGGCCTAATTCGACACAGACAAAATGAGGGTGTTTCTCCCAGAAGCTCGCAGACTGAATCTCTAGTCTCAATTGCAGATCCTTCTCCAATCAAAGTCAGCTTGAGCCTGGCAGTGGTAAAGAATCCAAGGTCTCATGGCCTTATTACTGCAGTGGTTCCATGTTGTTGTCACCACGTAAAAACCCCTTAATGATCAAGGCTAAAACCCTGATACTAAAACCTGTGGTACTTCATGTCCTGTCCAACTGGTCCCTGTCATCCAAGAACTATCACTATCGTAGTCGGTATCAAATTACATAATCCAAGATCTTCAGTGGTGGTTGATCCTGTCAGTACTCCAGAGAGTACTTCCAGAGTTAGAACCCCTTAGTGAGATATCCTAACAACGTATGCAAGTCAGTGGGGTTGAGGTGCAACGTTGAACAATCAGGAGCCTCAGGCCAGTTGGTCGTATGGAGAAAACCAGAAATCCTCAAATTAAAAGGACCTACTGGCAATAAACAAAACTCACCTCTCTTTCACGGATTTCTGCGTAAACAACCCTGTGATTGTGAGGACAGACAACCAAGTTGCAAACTCTCATGTAAGCATGCATGTGTGTCAAAATCCCTAGTTTTAGCCAATTTGGACAAACAGATATTTTCTTGGGTGGCTGTACATTTCCTGTCCCTCAAAGCAATGTAAATATTGGAGAGGGAGAATTTCCAGGCGGAGTGCCTCCTCAGTGAATTTTCATCTCAGTCAAGAACTTTTCAGTTCATAACAGATCAAAGGGGTCTCCCAACTCGAGATCTCTTTGCATCTCCCTCAAATGCCATCTTCCTCTTTTTTGCACAGAGACAATCTGCGAGAAAGTGTGGAGCAGAGATGCCCTTTCAACTCCTTGGCCTCAGAAACGTTTGTACTCCTTCCTGACGATTCCCCTTCTTCAGAAGGTGGGCCAGAGGATTTTGAGGAAGAAGGCCAGAGGGATCCCGGTTGCTCCCTTTTGGTTCAGGAGACCTTGGTTTACCCTCTTAACCCAAATGTCTACAGATCCCCATCCCTCCTCCCATTTCATCCCAAGCCCCTTTGCTCTCCAGTGTTAACATTCAAGCAGTTTTATCAGTTAAAAAGTATGGCTTAGAGATTGGAAGGGCTAACCTAGGTTGTTCAAGAAAGGTGCCTGTGACATTCAATCCTCAAAGAAAGTGTCAACCTTTAAATCCTATGCAAAGCATTAGGAAAAGCATTAGGAACACTGGCTCTTCTTGGTGCAACAAATCGGGTTGTGATCTTGTTTCTGGAGATCCCTTCAGAAGTTTAGGTATCTTAAGGGATGGGTTTTAAAATGGGTTGGCATCTTCTACATTAACAATCAAATTGGCAGCAATCAATTCTTGTAGAGGGACTACTGGGCTCTCTCTCACATTATACTGTTAATAAAAAGGCTTTTGAGATCTTTCAGATTAGAGGAGCAGAGAGTATTTAACCCTATTCTATTTTGGAATCTCTCTCTAGCATTGCAAGGATTACAACGGAAGCCTTTTGAACCATCAGATCAAGCTTACAGTTCATGGGTTTCTGCTGAGGTTGCCTTCTCGGTAGCAAAGCTTCTGCAAAACAATAGGGTGTGTTAACGTCTCCTTTAATTTGTTAGCCATATCTTACCTGTTCCTGAATACAGTGGTCCTCAGATCACACCCTAGCTTCAATCCTAAAATCTAGCCTTTTTCCATTCCTCCCAGGAAATCATGTGCCAAGACTAGACTAATGTTCTTTTTCCTTTCGATATCAAAAGGGCTTTGCTGAACTATTTGGAGAGATCAAGGGATTTTAGAAAATCCCAGTCACTTTTGGATCAGCGAACAAGGAGAAGAAAGCAGTATCCATCAGCAAATGGATCAAACAGGCAGTTTCTATGTAAAAGACTTTACCAGATAATGTGTTGGCTAGATCAACTAGAGACATGGCAATATCTTGGACAGAAGTGTACAGAGTATCTGTAGAGAAGATATGCAGGGCTACAACCTGGGCATATTCGGATACATTCTCTCACCCAGTACAGGTTGGATTTATCTTCCGACACAAATGTTATTTTTGGAGCTTCTGTACTAAGGTCAGCAATAAAGTAATTGTTAAATATACTGATATTGTTTGAGGTGCATAAAACGGTGTCTGTCTATTTTTTGGCTTTGGTACATCCTCATATTCAAGCACTACAAATAGGAGGAATGCACGCCAGGGGAATGATCCCATTATTTACGGGTAACATTCATTACCTTAAAGGTAGTGCTCTTCGTCACAGCAGTTTCACTCCCACCCTCCCAATTCCTGGTCACAGTTTTAAGGCTTGGCTACTTTATCATTATAAAATCTTTATTCGTTGGCAAAAACAATCATAAAAGAATACAGTACATGTAAATATAAAACCATCTCAATAAAACATTTACACATAAAAGTGCCAATCAATGAAAAGGAAAACAAAAAACAGCAATCACAAGACTACTAGTCAGGTCTTGATCTCCTGGATGTCAAGGCAGGTCGTAAAAAACATAAAACAGTAAACATAAAAAATTCATTGGGGAGCATCTGCAAATAAACCAGGGCTAGCCTTAATTGGGGAAAATGCAACGACTTCAACAGGGGGTCTAAATATTGCTTTCTGGGCATACTAAAATGACAATAAAACATATCAAAATGTAGGGTGCCCTGCGGAAACGTGTTGTCACAGCCATGGAGCAGCCCACATTCAGACAAGGTCCAACCAGATGGAGAAAGACCATAAATGATGAAGCAAGTTAAACCTGAACCTAGCTAACAAAAACCTATCTTGCTGGCAGCGAACCTGGGATAGATAACGCTCCATGCCCCAAAACGTCCTCAGGAGCATGTGCCCCCCCACAGAGGGCTTCTGCAGCTCCTGCTATTCTCTATCCAACAGGGCCCACTCCATAAACAACCTGTTGACACAATTCAACTCATGAGAGAACCGCAGATTTGGGTCCGTGAGAATGTCCAATCTTCCGAAGGAGGCAGAAGCTGCATGTTTACTCAAGGGGAAGTAAGTTGGGTGAGAGGTAGTCTTTTACACCAATAAGCTTTGGTGTAACAAAAGGCAATGGTAATAATCGCTGTGGGAGGGTTAGGGCGGACTCACACATCAGCACTATCGTGAGGAGGACTATCCTAAGGTAATGAAGGTTACTGGTAAGTAACAGGTTCATTTAAGGTTGCCATCTTCTCAACAACTTACTTCCCACCATGTTTGTGTGTTTTTTAACATCATGTGCTGCTACCGGATTTGTGAATATAAACCTTTTCTTCCACAGTCACCCTCAGTCCAGTAGAGTACCACACCAAATGCTCTAGCTCTAATGTATTGTACTTGCTTGATAATCTGTACATCCATCCCCCCAACCAACTGGACAGTCAACGCATGTCAGGGAGAATATGGTTCTTCCTTCTTTGCAAGTCCAAGCCCGTACTCTTGACCATTGTTCTCATCTTCATCCTAATTTATTTGGGGATCTCTCAATTTTACCAATAATGTGCCTGTCCTAGTTACTGCTCCTAAGAGGACTTTGGTATGTTTCACCTCAGTTAGCACTAAACTTCTTTTAGTTGGCAGCGGGGTACAACTACACTAATTTCTTGAGGCCTTGGACTTTTATTCATCATCAGACATTGACCAACAGCAAGAGAAAGAAAGGCAGGAAGGGCAGAAAGAAGGAAGAAGAAAGAAGAGAAAGGTAGTAGAACAGTGACAGATTGTGGTAGCAGGGACGACAAAGTACCAGCAAGACTAAGAGAAAGAGACAAGGGGAAGATTGTGGAAGGAGGAAATATCAGATGGAATCAAGACCAGGTATTAGGCCCCATGAGGATAATTGCTATGCCACATGCACAAGCTGGCTGCCCCTCTAAGTCAGAAAGTGGCACACATCAGTACTGATAGTACACAGCTGGGCTCTGTCTGTGCAGCAAGCCTGTTTTATGAAAAGTTCTACTTATTGGGCACAACAACCCAGCTCAATATTTTGCCCCAGAGCAGGCTTCTAGATTGACTGAGAAGAGGTTCTGCTGGAGACACATAGCAAGAAACCCCTCTTCTCTTGAGGTATAGGGGATTCTCTCCCAGCCCCAGACCCCTTATCTCACTCTGGCATTTCCTGCTTTCTACCTTTATCATAGTTGTTCAGTTTTTCTCTTCTTCATTCTTCCCCTCATGTGTATTTTCCCCTTCTAGTGCTAGGTCTGATGAACACAAATAAGTGACAGTCCCCCAAAAATGAGTGCAAGTGGGCAGCACCTGCAACCATCAGAACAATTTAGGACTTTGGTCCTTTGTGCTGTCTCTGCTATAGGTGACTGGACAATGAGTTATGGGATGTCAGCTGCAGGGGCATTACTCATGAAAGAACTGTATCATGGTCTGTCTTCAAAGAGGTATCTTCTGGAAAGTTGAGGTCACCTAGGAAGATGTTGATTATGTGCATGGAAGCTTGTGTGACAAGTTATGATACCTCATCAATGAAGCCTGGTTACCAGAGGGAGTAGGGCCATTTAGATAAGTTGATAACAATGCACCATTCCTTTCATTTTATAGATCTATCACAGTGTGAAAAACTAGAGTCTTGGGTGTCAGGAAATCAAAGATGAGTGCTATGGTTGTATTTAAACTATTATGTTTGTAATGAAAATAGGTTCCACCTTGATACTGGTTTGTGAAGAATTGCTTAATATGTGTTGATGTGCACAAGTTTGCATGTGTTTTGAGTTTTTGCTGTGGGTGGTGATAAGTGATACACTGAGAAGGTTGCTTAGGTTTCATGATTGTGGTGTGTGATTATATTGTATACTTGGAAGAGACATGGTATGCATGTATTCATTGATATTTATGTAGCACAAACCTAACCAGGAAGCAATGGAACATTGTACATTGCATTGGGGTTTGAAAATGATGTGCAAGATCATGTACATCAAGTACAACTACATTCTACATAGTTTGTAACAAAGGAGATTAAGAAATGTGCCCAGAATGTCATGATGTCGAATCAAGCACCATGGCCAGGATTCAAACCCTGGTCCCCCGTTCCAAAGTCGGCAGCTCTAGACACTAAGCCACGTCTCCTCCTGGTTGCATAAGTGTGGTGTTGAGTGTGTAGGGGAGTAATGGTGTGCATGAGTTGAGCCCTTATGTCCTTGCCAGGCCATAACATGTCCAAAGAGGAGACAAACCTGTCCTTTTCAGTTTTTGTCTGATGATGTCCGAGTGTATATGACTTTTCCAGTGGAAAAGTGAGGGCATGACCTATTCGTCAAGGGTGATTTGAGGAAAAGTCAACTTGAGTGGCAGGTCATGTGATGTGTGCTATGAAGTAACGGCTGATGTACATTGGTGGTGTCTTGATTGCCTCTGCTTGGACCTTTCCAGCAGGAGCAGGGGATTAAGCTACAGTGGTGCAGATAGGTGAATGCACAGGGGCCCAGAAGTTGGTAGAGGCCCAACTACAACAGCCCTCTGAGCCCAGAGAGGGCACCTAGGTGCTGGAAGAAGGTGTGCAGGGAAGTGCTGCAGCATCCTGAAAATGTCCATGCTAGACTTCCAAATGTGAATGAGCATCAAGCATTATTTAACATTTTGTTTTTATCTTGGCACATTTGCTCTGAGGTCAAATATCAGTCTAGTCTTCTGACAAACTGCTGCTTATTCTTTTAGCAAGGAGGCTGTAACTTTTTCCAACTATGACAGATTTTTTAAAGCAATATACGGTTATGTCTGCTGTACCCTTTTAGTTGCGGGGATAGAAAGGGCTTGTAGGTTCACCAAGAACGCAAGGTACCCAGAGCCAATAAATGAGCTGCACCTTTCTATGGGTTTTCATTGTATACCGGGTATGCAGCAATTCATTTGGTAAAATAAAAAGAGTGAAAATAGGTATCAATGAAACCTATGTATTTCCAAAATGGGCAAAAGAAATGGAATTTAGAAGGAGTGGTTATTTGCATATCTCTGAATTCCTTGGTCCCCATACTAGCATGTGAATTACAGGGCATTTTTCAAAATGACTTCTTTCTTACACACTGTCTTACATTTGGAAGGCAAAAATGTAAAGAATGACAGTTGGCAATAACACTTGTTCTTCTATTCTGTGTTCCCCTTGGTCTCCCAATAAAAATGGTACCTCACTTGTGTGGGTAGGCCTGGTGCCCACGATAGGAAACACCGCAAAATACAACATGGACACACCACATTTTTCCACTAAAAACAGATGTGTTTTTTGCAAAGTGCCTAACTGTGAATTTTGGGCTGCAGCTCAGCCGGCTCTTAGGGAAACCTACCAAACCTGTACATTTTTTAAAACTAAACACCTAGGGGAATCGAGGTTGGAATGAATTTGGAGCTCTCACTGGGTTCTGTCACCCAGAGTCCTTTGTAAACCTCCAATTGTGGTTAAAAAACATTTTTTCCTCATTTTGATGATGCAAAGTTCTGGAATCTGAGGCGAGCCACAATTCTCCTTCCACTCAACATTCCCCCAAGTCTCCTGATAAAAATGATACCTCACTTGCATGGGTAGGCCTAGTACCCGCAACAGGAAAGGGCCCAAAACACAACATGGACATATCAAAACTATTATAAAACTACCTGTTTTTGCAAGGGGGGCACCTACATTTTTGGTCCTGGGCTCAGCTGCCATCTATGGAATCCTACCAAACTGTAGCGTTGTTGCGTTGCCAGTCGCGTCCTCGGGACTCGCATCTCGTGTTTGAGACGCAGAGCTCAAGGACCGAACGCGGCGCTCGAGGTAAAAAACGAGAGCTGGATGGACGGTTGAGGCGGTGACTGCGACATCGCAGCGGCCTTATATTATTAATAAAAGATTTGCCCTACTTCTAATGAAGATTGTTTTTACCACAAGAAACCCAGACATTTCTGAAAACTAGAAACCCGAGGGACTCGGGTGAGGTGTGACTTGCGTGGATTCCCCAACGTTTTCTTACCCAGAATCCACTGCAAACCTAAAACTTAGCTGAACAAATCAAATTTTCCTCACATTTCGGTGTGGGATCACCACACCGGCACAAATTCCCTACCACTCAGCGTTCCCCTCGGTCTCCAGGTAAAAATGATACCTCACTTGTGTAGGTGGGCCAAGTGCCTGTGACATGGAAGGGCCAAAAACATGTTGAAATTGAGGGTGAACCAAAGCGGATCCAAAAGGGCAGTTTTTTTCCAAACGTTTTTAGGCTGACAAGTGCAGCAGAATATTTATCGGTATAGATGCAACAATGCTGGGTGGTAGGAATTTTGTGAATTCCTTCGGATTCCAGAAAGTTCCATCACAAAAATGTAGGGAAAATGTATGATTTCAAGCAAAGTTGGAGGTTTAGAGGGCATTGTGGGTACAAAAATGGTGTGGGGTGCCTGTGAAGCACACCACTCTGGACTCACCCAATGTTTAGTTTTCAAATGTGTCTAGGTCTAGTAGGTTTTTCTAGGTGGCAGCGTACCAAAGTCCAAAAAGTGAAGCCACTCACTATTCCAAGGGGGACAATATTAGGATTTAGTCAAGCTCTCTTGGCCTATATGTAAAATCAAAATCAAAACCCAAAAGAGTCAAATGTCCTCTTGCACGTCATTGGGATAAGATGCTTTAGTTTGCAAGGGGGAGCTGAAAGAATGTCACACCCTTCAGTTGGGGGTGGAGGGCATAAACATGCCCTTAGTGGTTGGCAGTCCCCACACCTCTTTTTTTTTAATTCCCTGGCATCTAGTGGGCTTTCTGCCCCCCCCCCCCCCAGGTGGATAAGGGGTAATTACCACATCTGCCCCCTGGTGGGCAGAACAACTTTGTCCCCAAGTATTTGGGGTGGTGGTATGGTCATACCCCACCCTCTTTTAAAAAAAAAACAATCTTCCCTGGTTTCTAGTGGGCTTTCTGCCTCCCATGGGGGCAGAAAGGCCTTACAACAATAGGCCAATCTGCCTCCAGGGGGGCAGAAATGGCAAAAAGTAATGTGCCACCATGGGGGAGCGACCCTTACCCAAGGGGTTGCCCCCCCAAACAAAACACACACACACAACAATCATTGGTGCCTAAGTGGTTTCTACCTCCCTTGGGGGCGAATGGGCCCCCAAAAAAGTCGATCTGCCACCCAGGGGGCAGAAATGGCCATTAGTAACGTGCCCACATGGGGCGTGACCCTTGCCCAAAGGGCCGCCCCCCCAAACTAAACACATACACAACAATCCCTGATGCCTAAGTAGTTTCTGCCCCCATTTTGGGGGCATATGGGCCTCATAAAAATAGGCAGATCTGCCCCCAATGGGGACAGAAATGGCAAACAGTAATGTGCCCCATGGTGAGCAACCCTTGCCCAAGGGGCCACCCAAGCAAACAAAACACACACACAACAAACCCTAGTGCCTAAGTGGTTTCTGCCCACCTTGGGGGCAGATGGGCTTAATAAAAATAGACTGATCTGCCCCCTGTGGGTGCAGAAGTAGCCAACAGTAATGTGCCCCATGGGGAGCGACCCTTGCCCAAGGGGCCCACTCTCCTTATGTGAAATTAGGGGGGAAAAAAATCTCTGGTGTCTAGTGGGCATTCCTGGTGTGAGCTGATGTCATCAGATGCCTGGGGGGGGCGTTTAGGGGTGGCAGCGGAAACGCTTCTGCTGCCATCCCTGCTGGGGGGTGTGGGTGTGGGTGGGGCCCCAGCAACTGGGGGAGGCCTAGGGGTGGGGGATGCTAGCGCTCCCCCGTGGGTCAGTCCCTGGACGTAATGGTTACGTCCTTGGCACAGCAGCGCCATGACTGAGGACGTAACTGTTACATCCATGGCACAGAAGTGGTTAAGTCAAACACGAGAAATTTGTGTCCGTGTTCTGTGAATGAGAGAAGGTTACATTTTCTGGCCAGCTCAGTACGTGTTTTATTGGTCTGAGAGAACTGTGTACTTCTGCCCAGTGCTGTACATATTTTGTTTGGAAAAATCTTCTTATGCCAGGTATGCACTCAAACACCCCAATGCTGTTGTTTACACATGTACCAAATCAAAATGCTGCTTATTTTTTGTATCTAAAGGAGGTGGTAAATGGTGTTGTCCAATGCCATACTTGTTCCTTGTCTTTGAAGGAAGCTTACAGCTTCCCTGCAGTGACACATTTGTTCAATATCTTTGATGGAAACTTGCACTCGCTGGCCCTGCAGTATGTTATATTACATTAAGTGTGTTTTTTTAACATGCTATCCCCTGTGAAGGTATCCTAGAGCTGTAGCAGGTGTGTGAGGATAGCCTTGGAAGGGTTTACTTAAAGAGAAAGATCTTCAGCTTCTTGATGAATTCGAGAAGGGAGGAGGAGGCTTTGATGTGTTGCAGGAGGTCATTCCAGGTTTTAGGAGCAATGTATGAAAAGCCACAACCTCCTGATCTCTTCTTGTGTATCCAAATGAGAGCCATGCATAGTGGAGGTTCCTGGAGGAATGGTGGAATTGTATGCAGCTGTTCAAATAGGCAAGGCCTGTGTTGTGAAGTGCTCTGTATGTGCTGTTTAGGAGCTTCAAGCGTGTGTGCTTGTGTATCAGATGCCAGTGAAATTCCCTTAGATAAGGTGCGATGAGGGTCCGGCAGACAAAACAGAATTGATCTGCCTGCTGCGTTCTAGCTGGCCACTACAACACTTGTCTTTGAAGCAAGCTTGCATCAGCCCTGCTGTAACACACTTTTTCACGTCTTTGAAGGAAAATTACACTGGCCCTGCAGTGCCAAACATGTTCCATGACTTTGAAGGAAGCTTGCACTGGCCCCTGCAGTACCATATGTGTTCCATATCTTTGAAGGGGGCTTGCACAGACTGTTCTTACAGTAGCACACTTGTTCTATGTCTTTGAAGGAAGCTTGCACTGGCTGCTTCTGCAGTATTACACTTGTTGTTGTTGGATTCAAGTTGTAATTTTTTTTCACATGTTAAGGTGCGAAAACGACTCAAGGTAAGTGAACTATAGCCTCGGATCATGTGACTAGACCACATAGTACTGCTTGGGCATGCTGGTGACATTTGCGGATTCTGGTGAAACATTTTGAGCAGGTTAGTAGATGGGAAAGCATCCAGCTGGCTGATAGCAGGAAAGACAACTATAACATCAGGTCATTTCACCTGTGCCACATGGTACCCACTGGGCCACACTAGTAAAATCTGTATACCTATCTATTTCTTTGCATCTCCACCTATCCTTAGCGCTCTTTCTCGCTCTGGCAATCTAGCTTTGTTTCTATCAATATCTATCTATACTTACCTACATCTGTACATACCTCTATCTACCTTTCAATCAATGTCTATTTTTATCTGCCACAGTCTACCTCGATCTCTCGCTCTGTTGCTCTTTACCTATCTCTAGCTACCTATTATCTATTTATCTATCTATCTATCTATGCATCCATCTGCTTCTATCTACATTTGTCTCTATATCTGCTTATTTCTCGGCCTCTTTTGATCGATTTGCCTGGAATGGTTCTGCCTTTGTCCTGATTTAATATACCTTAAATCCATATTCAACACAGGGTTTGAGAATTTTGTGAGAGCTGCCCTGAAAGTCTGTTTTTCAGAATTTTCATTCGGTGCAAGGAAATACTTGACACCCCAGTGGGTCTCTAGTCTGCAGGCTAAACAAATAGCTCTTTTTCAGCTGTTTCCAGAATCCATAAAGATATGAGGGAAAAGGGGAAAATAATATCTTCTCAGTTATCCCCATCTTGGTCTTTGTTGTGTTAAATATGTACAGGGAGTGCAGAATTATTAGGCAAATGAGTATTTTGACCACATCATCCTCTTTATGCATGTTGTCTTACTCCAAGCTGTATAGGCTCGAAAGCCTACTACCAATTAAGCATATTAGGTGATGTGCATCTCTGTAATGAGAAGGGGTGTGGTCTAATGACATCAACACCCTATATCAGGTGTGCATAATTATTAGGCAACTTCCTTTCCTTTGGCAAAATGGGTCAAAAGAAGGACTTGACAGGCTCAGAAAAGTCAAAAATAGTGAGATATCTTGCAGAGGGATGCAGCACTCTTAAAATTGCAAAGCTTCTGAAGCGTGATCATCGAACAATCAAGCGTTTCATTCAAAATAGTCAACAGGGTCGCAAGAAGCGTGTGGAAAAACCAAGGCGCAAAATAACTGCCCATGAACTGAGAAAAGTCAAGCGTGCAGCTGCCACAATGCCACTTGCCACCAGTTTGGCCATATTTCAGAGCTGCAACATCACTGGAGTGCCCAAAAGCACAAGGTGTGCAATACTCAGAGACATGGCCAAGGTAAGAAAGGCTGAAAGACGACCACCACTGAACAAGACACACAAGCTGAAACGTCAAGACTGGGCCAAGAAATATCTCAAGACTGATTTTTCTAAGGTTTTATGGACTGATGAAATGAGAGTGAGTCTTGATGGGCCAGATGGATGGGCCCGTGGCTGGATTGGTAAAGGGCAGAGAGCTCCAGTCCGACTCAGACGCCAGCAAGGTGGAGGTGGAGTACTGGTTTGGGCTGGTATCATCAAAGATGAGCTTGTGGGGCCTTTTCGGGTTGAGGATGGAGTCAAGCTCAACTCCCAGTCCTACTGCCAGTTCCTGGAAGACACCTTCTTCAAGCAGTGGTACAGGAAGAAGTCTCCATCCTTCAAGAAAAACATGATTTTCATGCAGGACAATGCTCCATCACACGCGTCCAAGTACTCCACAGCGTGGCTGGCAAGAAAGGGTATGAAAGAAGGAAATCTAATGACATGGCCTCCTTGTTCACCTGATCTGAACCCCATTGAGAACCTGTGGTCCATCATCAAATGTGAGATTTACAAGGAGGGAAAACAGTACACCTCTCTGAACAGTGTCTGGGAGGCTGTGGTTGCTGCTGCACGCAATGTTGATGGTGAACAGATCAAAACACTGACAGAATCCATGGATGGCAGGCTTTTGAGTGTCCTTGCAAAGAAAGGTGGCTATATTGGTCACAGATTTGTTTTTGTTTTGTTTTTGAATGTCAGAAATGTATATTTGTGAATGTTGAGATGTTATATTGGTTTCACTGGTAATAATAAATAATTGAAATGGGTATATATTTTTTTTTGTTAAGTTGCCTAATAATTATGCACAGTGATAGTCACCTGCACACACAGATATCCCCCTAACATAGCTAAAACTAAAAACAAACTAAAAACTACTTCCAAAAATATTCAGCTTTGATATTAATGAGTTTTTTGGGTTCATTGAGAACATGGTTGTTGTTCAATAATAAAATTAATCCTCAAAAATACAACTTGCCTAATAATTCTGCACTCCCTGTATATTGTGGTAAAATTAAAGATAATAAAAAAGATATGCACTTATTATAATGAGACAGGAAAGTTATCATAAACTAAGCCTTTAGAGGCCAGACAGAATTTGGAAATCGGCCAGCTATTACTTTCAAATGGCATAAAGGGAAATATTCCTGCAGAAATAAGGAAGAAAGGTAATTTTATTGCAAGGTCGCAAGCTCCTATTATGTTTCTCTAATATTGCATTTATTTAAACAGCAGCAGTCAAGAAGACATGAAAATTACAAATCCCATCAGGCTTAGAAACAACAAGCCAATGGGACACAAAACATAGTACCATAAACAGCCAAGGAGGAGAAAATATCCCCTACAATACCTATTTTGACTGTGAACAGTCTTTCCTTGCTGCTCGCAGTCCAGGTAAGTATTCTACTACCTTATATTTACATTGTTTATGCCTATTTAGCAATCTTTGTGGGCTTTACTTACTGTGCATTGTTTTCTGTTAAGTAGTGGTCTATTCCTTTGTTGTTCTCCTAGTGGACCGTTTATCTGCAGGCACCAACGCTTCGTGCCTCACATGCTATTCAGCATCTCTCAGGCAGCGTTCACCATTCTTGGGTGACCAAGCATAAAATATGCCTTATTTTCTCAGCTCTGTAGCGCATACTTTAGCGTAGCTTCCCAGCACGGTTCTGTCCTCCGGACTGTGTGTCAGAGCTCGAGTCGGTATCTCAACTTTCTGACGTCAGAGTTCGGACAACCTCAGGAGCACAGCCTTGCTTCCCGCCCCTTTACTGTTCTCCACAGGTTTCTGCATGGGGCATCTCAGCCCAGTGGGAGGAGACAGTGCTCCTTGGTCAAACATCTTATTTAACCATATATTGGCTCAATATTTATCTATATTTACCACAGCAGTATTGCTTCAAGGCCTTTTCAGTCTTGTTTTGGCTTTTCACTGTATTATGGAGCTGGATAGATCCCCAATTTTTAATGAATATGATGATTATGGAGAAAATGTTAACAATAATTAAAATGGGTTTATACAGTCATCTGTGGAACAAGCTGTTGCCACCTCTATGGATATGGTTAAAAAAATATTAAAAATTCTGATATCAATCTGGTGTCTAAAACGTTTTTGGCCCATTCTGCAGGGTAAAGCAGAAAGTGCAAAGTCATGGCAAATCCTCTATCACCTAAAAATGCTCAGTCAACAGCTTCCAAGTATAATGTTGCACTCATGATTAGTGAGGCTGCCTCACACATGACCAAGGACTTTGTTCCTCCTAGGCCTCCTTCTAAGGAGGGGAGTAATACTGTGGCGTGACTACCAAATGCAAATCCAAATTAAAAAATATTGATAACAAAACTTCAACGATTATGACTTCTCAAATCTTTGACACAGATAATAACATGGGTAATCTGGGTACGGATGATGAAAAAGGTTTGTTGGGGGATTTAAAATCCTTCTCTCCCCATCTTGCAAAGAAGAGTAAGGTAGTCTTGTCCTTTTAATATCCCTCTATTGCTAAAACAGTTTTGGTCTCAGAGGGCATCCCCATGTTTGGCTCTAAACTTATACAGCACCCAAACTCTACCAAATAGTTCTCAGCCGGGCATGTGTGTGAATATACTGCTTCAAGGTTTAGTTTGCTACTGGACAAACAGACCATGGCCAAATTAAAAATGGAATGCCCTAGACATTCTTTACCATCTCATATAGCTTCTATGCCCACTATTGATCGTAACATTCTTACATTTTTCTCTAAATTTGGCAAAGATCCCTCCAAAGGGGTGGACAAAGCCTTGTACACATGCCAGGATAAGATGCTGGACTTCTTGGGTACCCTGGCTCGTATCTTTGACTTAGACAAGTCCACCAAACTGGACTCCACTGCCATTGATCCTGAAGATCTGTCCAGGTGGAGCCAAAGAGCCTTTTGTTGGCTCGGGAACGCCAACTTTACCATTACCCATGAACAGAGAAAGAGCCTTTTGTTGAAATTAGATCCCAGATTTGCAAATCTTGTTACCATGGATCCCAGTATTAAGCCAAAAGGTCTTTTATTTGAAGACTTCTTTATTAAGGAACTTAGTAAATATGTCACTTAGTTTGCCTCCCTGGATAAGGCCCAGCAGTCTCTCAAAAAGTATTTTCACAACGTGTTTTTACCACGGCCGGTAGAGGCAGGATCTGCTTTACTCGCCACAGCTTCAGAAACCAAGGATTTGGAGGCTATTACAACACAAGTTATCAGAAATACAAGATAAAATTCTACCCGTGGGAAGTAGAGTTTTCTGCAGCTGAGGCCAAACAAACTACAGGAACACAACCAAACCAGGCAGGTCTTCCTTCTGACCAACTTTTTGTAGGAGGCCGGTTACAATTTTTTTGACAAAATGGCAATGAATAACCTCAGATCCTTTGGTCCTAAACACCATATAAGGTTAAACTATAGAACTCTAAAAATTGCCTTCTCAAACTGTATTCCCCTTCCCCAAATTCTTCTCCAAAATGTTTGCCCTAATATCACAAGAAATAAACTCTCTTTTATGCAAAAAAATGCAATCCAGGTTCCCTCTCTCGGTCCCTCAGGTTTCTTCAGCTCTCTTTTCTTAGTACAAAATAAAAATAAAATTATGTGATACAATATCAATCTCAGACACTTTAACCAATTTGTGATTTATTATTATTTCAAGATGGAGACTATTGTTCATCTCAGGGATGGTATGTTTAGACCTACAGGATGCCTACCTTACAGTTCCCATTCACCATAACCACAGGAAATGTCTTCAGTTCCAATAGAAGGGAAAAACATAATTTTTCCTCTCTTCCCTTGGACCTTTACTCTGCACTGCAGTGCTTCACAAAAATCAGAAACCCATTGTGGGCCATCTTAAGGTATTAGACTGACCATTTACCTAGATGATATTCTCTGAATATGCCAAAATGTACACACACATGAATCACAAGTTAATTTTACTTGTTCCCTTTTTTCAGATCTGGGTTTTCTCATCAACACAAAGAAATTGATCCTAGTTCCTTCCACTCAGATGGAATGTTTAGGATTTCTGATAAACTCTACCAGTGCAACTCTTCACTTACCTTTGGCCAAGGTCAAAGGCAGCAAATCAGAGATTCTCCAGACTCTTTGGAGTTCTTCCATTTCTCTCTGATCCCTGGTAAGGATTGTCAGTCTTCTTTCTTTGTCAATGCAGGCCATTAAAGAGCTTTTCAAAGACTAAAGATTCACCACTTGTGCAAGGGTCTCACTTACTCCGACTCCATCAGTCTAGATCCAGATTCCCAACTAAAACTCCAGTGGTGGATAGACCATTTAGATGCATAGAATGGCAGAACCATCTTTGTGTTGTGCCCCTAATCTTCGTGTCTTGCTCCTAATCTTGTATTAGAATCCTATGCAAGACTGACAGGTTGGGGCACCTGGTGTGGTCAGATCTTGACTTGGGGTACATGATCTTGCGAGGAGTCCAAATTGCATATAAGTTGTTTAGAGATGTATGTAGGTTCCTTTGCAATCCGTAGCCTACCAAAAATCAAAGTTCATTGCTCCATCTTCTGGACAACATTACCGCAGTTTGGTACATCAATAATGTTGGCGGTTTTAGATTCAAACCCCTGGCAGAACACGCAAAGTGGTTTTGGGAATCCTGCCTTCTTCACAAGTTATCAGCTTGTGCAGAATATCTGCCATGAAATCTCAACTCCATAGCCGATTGGCATTCTCATTATCTTTCCTACTCCAGCAACTGGAGACATCATCCTTCTGTGTTCAAGTCTCTTCTTCACAAATGGGGACACCTTCAATAGGTCTTTTTGCATCCGGTCTGTTAGAAATGGGGTCTTTGGTTGGCAGTCAGGTTACCCCCTGTCCAAGCAAGGCCCCTCACTCTAGTCAGGGTAAAGGAGAATCACACTCAGTTAACCTCCGCTCACCCCCTTGGTAGCTTGGTACGAGCAGGGAGGCTTAACTTCAGAAGCAATGTGTAAAGTATTTGTATCAACACACACCATCACTAAGTGAAAACACTACAAAATGACACAACACAGATTTAAAAATATAGGTAATATTTATCTAAACAAAACAAGACCAAAACGACAAAAATCCAACATACACAAGCCAAGATATTAATTTGAAAAAGACAGAAGTGGTCATTATGACATTTGTGGTGACTGTTAAACTGGCGGTAATACCGCCAACAGGCTGGTGGTAATTACCACCAAATTATGACCATGGCGGTGATAACTCCCATAAACAGCCAATGTACCCCACCATCTCTAAACACCACGTACCACGGCGGTAGCCATCAACAGCCAGGTGGAAGACAAGGTACCGTCCACCACATACTGACACAGCACACCACCACAATTTCCGGGGCGGTACCAACACCATCAAAAGCCTGGCGGAAACACATCACAGAAGACCAAAGACTCACCAACAGAGACACAAGACACAGAGAAGCTCAACGCCGCCCTGGAACCACAACTTCAAGTCTTCCCGATGCCCTACTATGCCATGTCCAACTGGAACACCAACGCCGACGAAGAGGACGACGGTTAGTACAGCCACCTAGCACACAAGGAGGAAAAGGAGAGTGACACTCACACAACACACACCATACACACAACCAGCTGCAGGGGAAAACCAATGGCACACAGCATAATAATACAAGGACTAGACTTTGGAAGTACTGAAAATGTATTTGCAAGGTAAAAGCCACCATATGAACCGATTTTGAACAGATAGACATAAACAATTGCCCAGAAAGGGCCCAGTCCAAAGTACATAAGGCCCACAGGGCCACAGGGCACAGTCCAAGCCCCAACTTGATCCTGACTAACTATGCACAAAAATGTGCAGGGGCATCGTCACAGAACTGGGGGGGCACATCATCTTAAGTTGGGAATTTGGCCACTGGTTCTGGAGGGGGCTCAATGCCCATTTCCCAATGCTGATGAGTGCAAGATAACAGTCACTGAGGTGGGGAACTTGCCTACTGCTTCTGGAGGGGGCTCCATGCCCATTTCTCAATGCTGGGGAGTGAAAGGTTACAAGCACTGGGGTGGGGAACGTGCCCACTGATTCAGGAGGGGGGTCCGTGCCCTCTGCTGGAGGTGAGGGCAGCTGTGTCTCAGTTGGAGATGAGGGCTGCATGGTCTCTGCTGAGGGAGGTGTCACCTGGGCAGCCTGTGCTGGAGGTGAGGCCTGCATTGTCTCTGCTTGGGAGGTGTCCCTGGGCAGCCTCTGCTGGAGGTGAGGGCTAATGTGTCCCAGCTGGAGGTGAGGGCTTCTTGCCTGTCATTGGTGGTTGAGTGGGAACCTTTTCTTGCATTGGTAGTTGAGTGGGAACCTTTTCTTGCATTGGTGGAAACCTTACCCCTCCTGGCTGATGAAGTGGGATCCTTCCTTTTCCTGGCTAGTGGAGTGGTTTCCTTCCCTTTCCTGGCTGGTGGAGTGGGATCCTTCACTGTCTTGCCTAGGAGGTTCCTCCACTGTCCCTATGGACTGTTTGGCTGAGGTGCTGGGCTGGGTCATTGGGACCCTGCTCTTATGGGCAGGACGGGGGTAAGGGGGAGAGAAGAGGTCAAGACGTGCAAGGAAAATCTTCTTAGGGGTGTTGGGGCGGGATGTGGGAGATGGGATGGGAGGGAGTGGTTGTTAGAGGAGCACGTCTGCTGGATTTGGGTGCAGGTGCATTGGCAGTGGCTGATTTGAAGTGGATGGCTGTTGGGTGTCTGAGTGCCTGTGTTTGTGTCCTTTAGGAGGGGGGGACAGACAGAGTGGGAGAGGACACGGGACACATGGATGGATGTTGTGGAGGTGTCTCCTAGTGAGGTGTGTGTGCTGCTTGGTGTGGTGATGCTGATGGTGGCTGTTGAAGCAGTGCATGCAGGTGTGAGTGTGTATGTGACTGAGGGAGGTGGAGGAGGAGGGGGAGACAGCGGAGGCAGTGGATGTGGATGTGTGTGTGCAACTGCCTATTGTTTGTGTGAGTGCTTTTGGACTGAAGTGTGGTGCCTGTGTTTGACTGTGCCACTCTTGTGTGATGTCTTGTGTGCATGCTCGTCTGTATGTGTGCATGGGATGGGCTGGGGTTGAGGAGACTGGGCCTGGGAAGTGGTAGTTGGAGGGGGGATGGTAGGAACAGGGACAATAGCTGCCATCAGTGAGGAGGCCAGAGCCTGAATCGATCTCTGTTGAGACGCCAATCCACTGTGGATGCCCTCCAAAAATGCATTGCATTGCTGCATCTGGGATGCCATCCCCTGAATGGCATTCACAATGGTTGACTGCCCTACCAGGGCAGCAGGGCTCACTGGGGCAGGCCCTGAGGTGCATGGGGCGAAGGAGATGCCCACCCTCCTGGGTGAGCGGGCACGGGCAACTTGCTGAGGAGCTACTGGGAGGGCGGTGCTGGTATCAGGGGTGGTGTCTATACCGGCAGGTGCGGTGGTCACAGAGGTATCCATTGGAGGAGCATCCATTGGAGGATCCATTGGAGGAGGTATCTGAGTCAGTGTTGTCACTGCCTGCTCCCGCCGTAGTGCCCCCCTCGCTCTCCGTCCCACTGGTTCCCTCCGAGTTGGTGGACTCTGCCTCCTGGGTCCTGTGGGATGCAGCTCCCTCTGTCGCCTGTGCCCCTGCTCCTCCGCCAGATGATGCTAATGCACGCATGGGCAGGATGACAGAAGGAGAAAGGGGGAGGTAGAGAAAGGGAGCACTGGGTCAGTTACAACACCAACCCCACGGTTGGCATACACAGCACCGTCACACACAGGGATCAGGATTGAGCACTATGCATTGCACTGGCATTGATTTGGCTAGATGCCACAGCAAGATGAGGGCCAACCACCGCCAACTGCACCCCTCCTGGGACCCACAAAGCCTGACTTACATGGAATGCAAATGAGCTAGGTTTCCTGCATTTGCCATACACCCATTACCCTTGAGCTGGATCACGCTGCAATGTCTGGCCTGGCATTAAGGGGCACCCAATAACTCACACGCACCACACGTATCCCATGCCACATACTAATTATTATAGTAATGCCCACTGTACTCACCCCTTGTGGCTGCTGTAATGCCCTCAAGCACCTATCCAGCTCTGGGTAGGCCACCGCCAGAGGGCACCCCTTGCTCATTGGGAGGCCATCCCCAGCTGGGCCTCCACAGTCTTCCGTGTCCAGGGTCTCAGGTCCTCCCACTGTTTCCTGCAGTGGGTGCTCCACCTGCTGTAGACCCCCAGGGTCTACAAGTCCTTGGCGATTGCACACCACAATCCCTTCTTTTGATGGGAGTTGACCTTCAGAAAGAATGCAGACAGGAGGACACAATTACACATACAATCCAGCCTATCACATATGGCCCACAAATCCCATTTCCAAATCCACTGGCACACACATCGCCCGGCACCCACCATGTACACTGCCTACAGATGTCCCCCCCAAATGACATGATGCCTGCACACATATCTCCATGCAACCTTCCCACATGCATCGTCCCCAAGGTGTGACCTGTTGGTCTGGAGGCCCATACAGTTGTCGATACTTAGGTAGGACCCCATCCGCCAAGCGATCCAACTCCTCCAAAGTGAAGGCAGGGGCCCTTCCCCGGCCACACGGGCCATGGTAGGTTCCAGACATAGGCCACAGCAGCACACACAGTGTAGGTGTTCTCCTGTGGAAAGTCAGGAATCAAGTGAGGTTATAGACAGAAAATGGTGGTCACGTCCACGGCAGTGTACACTGTCACCGCCGACCCTGATCCCCATTGGCCACTGTCCTCCTTAGAGACCCATATTAGCCAATGAGGAATTGCATGGCGGTGCAAGACCGCCCTCCGCCATGACACCCAACGTCATCAGAGTTACCTCACTTCCACCTGTCCCTAGGTACAGGACAGGCGGTCGCCATTTCATGATGGTGTACTACATTCAGATCTTCCATAACTGTGTCATTGCGAAATTTCCACATACATTGCCATTCCCACTGTCCCATTACATTAATGCTGTATGCACACTGAGCTGGTGGTTCCATTGTTCAAATTTAGACGGCCTACTCACTCTTGTGTCCCTTAGATACCTACACTCCGAATGAATAGGAGGAGGTGACAAACCCCTGTGTACAGACCTCATGTGGACTTGGCTACACTGGAGGACAGGCACATTATACTCACCTATAGACTGGACAAGGCCACAATTACAGAGCTGTGTGCACAATTGGAGCCTGACCTGATATCAGCTATCCATCATCCCACTGCGATCCCCCATCTTGTGCAGGTTCTATCTGTGCTCCATTTCCTGGCAACTGGTTCTTTCCAAGTGACAGTGGGCTTGGCAGCAGGAATGTCACAGCGGGTGTTCTCAATCATGCTGGCAAGGGTATGTCTGCCTCGGTGAAACACATGTGCAGCTACATTTCTTTCCCCAGGTGGAAGATTTGGCCACTGTGATGGCTGGATTCTATGCAATGGGACATATACCCATATATTAACGGGACGATTGACAGTACACATGTTGCGTTTGTCCCCCCGCCAGAATGAACAGGAGTTAAAAAATCGCAAGAGTTTCCACTTACTGAATGTGCAAATGGTGTGCCTGCAGGACCAGTACATCTCCCACGTCATTGCCAAGTATCCCGGGTTGGTGCATGACGCCTTTGTTCTGAGGAATAGCAGCATCCCAAATGTGATGGCCCAACTACAAAGGCACAGGGTGTGGCTAATAGGTGAGGCAGAGTACCCACCCACTGTATGTCAGTGTATGGCCTCAAGTGTTATCCCCATAGGATTGTGTAAGGCAAAATTTTGTCCCTCACTATTTGCAAGTGACTCTGGCTACCCAAACCTATCGTGGCTCCTGAACCCTGTGAGGAATGCCAGGACAGGGGCTGAGAACCGTTATAATGATGCATATGGGCGAACCAGGAGAATAATCAAGAGGACCTTCGGCCTCCTGACAGCCAGGTTCAGATGCCTGCATCTGACAGGATCCCTGTGCTAGTCACCCGAGAAGGTCTGCAAGATAGTAGTGGCATGCTGCATGTTGCACAACCTGGCCCTCAGACGATGTGCCTTTTCTGCAGGAGGAGGGACTGGAGATGCCCCTTTGGCAGCTGTGGACGCTAAGGACAGTGAGGATGAGGAGGCAGAGGATGAGGATGTGGACAACAGAACATCAGTTATACCTCAATACTTCCAATAACATACAGGTGAGATAGTGCAACTGACTATTACTCTGACTATTGATGTTTTCTGTGTGGCTGTAGGATGAAGGTGTAGTGTAGCCATTTTTAATGTAGCTTTATGCGCGTTAGCTTAACGTATTAGGCCTCTGTGCACTTTGCCCTAGATACATTTTATTCAACCTTGCACTGCTATTTTACAATAACCAGTTTTACGGTCTTGTTTTTATTTCATTCTATCACACTGTTTAGCTTACTTCAGCACTGTGTTCTCAAACAATACATTCTTGCTCACTCTGTGCTTCAGTCAAGGCTACAGTCTGGTACATTGCCGGTAGACGTGGTAGAAGTTTAGTCTCTAGTGTTCGTAGAAAGTACACATCCTTACGTAGGGACATTTCTTAGAACATCTGCATGTTAGTTATAAAAACACTTTCTAGTCCTAGTACACGTCAGAGGGAGATTCCGACCAGGAACCTACAACTAGATGCTGACTGCCCCGTTGCAGATGCTGATGCAGATTACAGGCCTTTGCTCAGGTATGAGGGTTGATGTCCTCCCGGGGGAACCTGAAAGGCAGGCTTAGAGCTTCACATGCTGTGCTCAGAACATAACTTAGAGAGAACCTAATCTTGTTGCACTATGATAGCCTTATTCTTGTGCTTCACTCTTGTCGTTACTATTTTAATTCTACTGTGTTGTGTAGTTCTGGTTATTGCAGCTCACGTTTTGCTATCTAAAATGCAGTCGTTTTATTAAATCAAACTTTAAAACATAAACTGCCTTTGTCATTTCTATATGAGACCGCATTGTGTATGAGAGAACCGGTTGTGACCTGAGTGACCACGACTTCCCTGGGAAGTAATAAGATGTCATGCGCTCGGCTGCCCAATTGTCTCTTCCCTTAGGGATAGATGAGGCACTGCTAGTTAGCCGGAGCAAAACCCGGATTTGGGGTGACAAGGGTCCTTCACCGTGGGTCAGACTTAGTCCCCCACACTGCGAACGATCTTGCCGCCCAAAAATCCAGTAGTCTCATTAGGATAATGAGAGCCTACGCGACATGGCGCCGCCAACGTTTGGTCTGGCTCTAATTGTCGGGGCCACCGGTATATCTCGGTCACATATAATATAATGATCCCTCAGTTCCTTATGCGGAGACGTCCGTGGCACTGAGGATTTCCGCCACCGCAGTATAGGTAATCCTAATTACAGCAGATGGCTGTTCAAGCTTGAACCTTAAAAGGATTAAGAACCCATCTTGGTGTGCCTTCTCTGAACTCTTGGTGCTTATATAATGCGAATCCCCAGGTTATACAAATAGCTCTTAACATGAGACAACCGCTCACAGCACATTTGCTAGCACACGGCCTCACAGCCCAAGGTGGTCCGGTCACGTTTGTGGTGGACGCCCACGCAGCCTATAGAACAGAACTTTTTTACTCTTGGGTCACATTTCCAGCAGTTGATGGGAATACGAATACATTCCACACATATACAGTAGTGAACGCACCTGGACAATACAGGGCGTAAGCATATTTAGAGATACCTCTATTTTATCAAGAACATTATAATTGGCTTGATGGCGCCCTACCCCATACAATATTACCAGTAAGGTTAGGTCCACTAAGTAATGATGGTCCTACCTAGCCCTTGTTGGCTACATATACACCACATCCTGCGGCTGCTAATATGGCGGTGGCTGAGGTTCGACGCTTATATACTGACTTAACAGCAATATAGAGAAGCTTAGTACAATTTGTGATGCATACACTAAATACCAACCCAGAGCGTGCTGCTCCAGCACAACCACACGCAGTAACACCAGGTATAAACCCGGTGACTGTACACTCTATTATGGGTAAAGTCCCAGCAAAACGAGAGGAAACTCCATTTTGGCTGGCGCAAAATATGAATACGCTGGAGGCAGTATTTCCCCATACGAGACCTCAGGACAAAGATAGAATACTAACTATGTGTTTACCCTTTGGGATGGTTCCCACGGTGGAACATTGTAATACATGGGGCACAGTGTTTGCTGCGCTCTATACTACGGCACACGGTACACTGACATTACCCAACCTACCGGAAGTGCTTAAACAAATTCAGGATGAATACGGGGCTGCCCCGGGCTTAGATTTAGGAATGCAACTGATGGGCAATTTTGCCACGGTTTCTTCAATAATCCTAAGCAATCTTAAAAGGGAAGCAGTAGCACTTTCAGTGCGCAGGCGTCTTCGTGACGTCCCGCAACAACATCAGGAGCGGGAACTGCCTAAGGTAATAGCGGAAACATATTCCAGTATCGGTCGAGATTGCCTGGGGGCTAGACCGCAAAAACCTCAATTTCAGGGAAAAATTAATAAAGATAATACTTAACAGCAACCTGGGGGCAATAAGAAGCGCTGGGAGAAAAAACAACAAACACCCGAGAAAGAAAAGGGAGAATCTCCATGTACGGAGACCCCGCAGAATAGGTATAATTTAAGAAATAGAGATAATATAAAAACGCCTGATAGATATCAATATACTGATACAGGCCAATCTCATTCCTTCAGGACTCATCGGAAAAAAGAAATGAGAGAGGTGGTCGGTCAGAGCGGAGAACATAGTACGTGAAACCGAGACAGGAATCACAACGCTCTTTGAAGGTTTCTGTCAAGAAGGAAGAGAAACCGATACAACAAAAACAACAGTTTAAAAAGAAAAAGGTGGCAATAGTCTCAGTTAGACATGCCACTCAGGAAGAAGGTTCTCTTGAAGAACAAGACATGGGCTCTAGCACTGCTAGACAGCGTGGCAGAGGTCACAATAGTTCGCCGGAATCTTCTAGAGCAGCTGGAGGTGAAAGCAACTGATGACTTCATACAAGTAGAAACAGCAGATATGCGTGTCTCAACCCGATAGGGTGTATACAGTGACTTTACAATTGGAAGGAGACATTGAACGCACTATAAGCGCAATCTTTTGGGATCGTGTGGTTAAGATATATGACATTTTGCTGGCCGAACAAGATTGGCCGCCTGATTTTGTCCGCACCTGCCCAGCTGGGGAGGAGGTTATTAAACCTTCCTTCTCGCCCCTTGTTCCAGAGGAACTCGCTGAGTCCCATTCTATGAAATGGGCTCTCGCGCAGGCACCTGCGTTATATAGAAATCACATAGGGTGGGATAGGGATTTTCCATATCATGTAATTCCTATTAAAGGTGAGCCTCAGCCACAACCGCAGTATCCCATAAAACATGAAGCAAGGACACCGGTGAGAGAAATACTTACACAATTAGAATACCGGGGGGTAATTGAACCCTGTGTCCCACCGATGAATAATCCCCCATTCCCGATTGCTAAACTGGACCATTCTTATAGAATAGTCTTAGACTACAGACATTTGAACGGACATACACGTACATATGCTATCCATAATTCACATAGCGCTGCACTAATGAGCAACATTGTGCTGAAAAAATATAAAACGACTTTGGATATCTCGAATGGATTCTTCTGCAAGAATATAGCACCTGAAAGCCGAGACTTAACAAGCTCCAGCGCGCTAGGCTCCCAGAAAAATTCTGTTGTTTGCCTCAAGGGTATAAGAACAGCTCAGGACTGTTTGCGGCTCGTGTGACTGCTATTTTACACGAGTTAGACCCTGAAGCGTTGTCATATGTGGATGATATATATCTCACGGATGACGAGTTGCTACAACATTTAAGACAGGTAGCCCGCATTGTTGTAGGGTTTGCCGAAATCGGCTACAAATTTAACTTCCAAAAATAGAAAATTGCCTTCCTCAGCATCATATTCCTGGCATATGAGCTGTTGAATGAAGGTAAGAGGCTAGCGCCACAATTCTTGGAAAAATGTGCACAATTGCAACCACCAAATACGATTAAAAAACTCCAATCATTATTGGGCTTTCTAAATTTTGGCAGAACATACTTTCCTGATTATGCTACACGCATAAAACCTTTATATGAATTAATACGTCCTGATTTTTCGAGCAAATTCTGGACAATTAAACATACACATACTCATCGTGAGTTACAAGCAGATATGCTAGCAGCAAAACATCTACACACACGGGACAATAAGACGCATTTGGTCATCAGGGTGATAGCTGGGTCCATTGGGTTTACTTATGTCACATTTAATGAAGGTGAGACAGTCCCGATTGGATACAAGTCACACTTGTATTCTGCCGCTGAACAACGATTTGCAAGTTGTAGTGTCTGCTCTTCTTGCAAGCTCATGGTCATCTCCAACCCCTGTTCAGTTTGTAATGCAATGTGCGACACTGGCTATGAAGAAGAACTTTTTCCAATTTAAAGACTCTTTGTTTCATCAGATTCGAGGTACCTCGATGGGCAGCATTTTTGCTCCAAGTCTGGCTTGCTTGTATATGTATAATTTTGAAAAAGTGTTCATTCTATCTACGTCTAATCCCTTTCACGATAATATCACTTTGTGGAGGAGATATATTGATGATATTCTCATCATTTGGCAGGGTCCTCTCGAGGATGTGGATAATCTCACTCATTGGGTCAACACCTTGGACCCCTTTTTGAGATTTACTGCCCATGCCTCTTCCACACAGGTGTCATTTTTGGATCTTGTGATTAAGATTGACAAAGGCAAACTTATAACTGATACCTTTCACAAGAGTACTGACCGTAACAGCCTACTTTTGTATGACAGCCACCACCCTAAGGCTCTACACGACAATCTACCAGTTGGCCAATTCCTTAGGTTACTTCGTAATTGTAGTTCAGTCCAGTCTTTTGATACTCAGGCCCTTGACTTAAAATAGAAACTGACCAATCGACATTACCTTAAGAGCGTTATTAACCCGGCATATAAGAGGGCCTGCAATAATCATAGAGAAGCATTACTGGCACCTGTGCTGAGGGAACCGTTTAACATGTGTCTCTACGTACACCCCCATGTCTAATTCTGTTTAAAAAAACGTATTAAAAAGCATTGGAACATTCTTCAGAGTGGTGGCATTCAGATCTCAAAACCCCTTTTTGCTTCCAAAAGATCGCCTAATATACGAGATTTGGTGGTCCACACACACCCTCGTCCAACACAGGATACAGGTAGACAATCGACTTTATGGAACCTACCACCGGTCATTGGCCATTACCCATGTGGCTCCTGTAATGTTTGTTCACTCACAAAACTAATCGACTGCCTAGACTTGGAACATTATGGCACATGGCACTTGAAAAAACATACCAACTGCAACACACGACAGTGCATTTATTTAATCTCCTGTCCTTGCAATTTGAAGTATGTTGGGATGACAACCTGTCCGGTCAAACAGAGGATCAACGAACATCGGAGCAAAATTAGATGCTCCCGTATCACTACAAAATTGAGTTCTCACTTTTTAGAAACTAACCATGGCCCGGACGATATGTGGTGGATTGTATTACAGGTTCCAAGATTCAGCAGCAACAATCCCAAATATTTATTTAAAACTGAGCAACGATGGGTGTACAGACTTAAAACCCATAGTGAAGCTTTAAATGACGAGATTCCTTGGAATACCCGGACAACAAAATTGCCTCTTTATCAATCTCTTCCTTATGGTTCCTCTGATGGTGTCCTCGGCCCGTTCTCCAATTGTATTTTCATTTTGTTTTTACTTTTGACCTTTGAACGTGGACCTTATTTGCATAATGCATTTGACGACCATTACTTACTTGAAATAATTCTCTGCCTTTCTCTATAGGTATCACTAGTGCCAGGTAGTTTATCCCAGTTACTAACTGTTCAGTTTGACAGTCCTTCTATATCCCACTACCTGCACTTATCATGTCTTTTTTGCTGATTCTGGGGGCCCACTCACACATCATGTCCACTTGGGGCATATTACTACTAGTAAGATGGTTGCTGCAACTTTGTTCCCTATACTGATTTACAGCCCTTCTTTGGTGCTGTGTATTTTGGGCTCTAACTTTTCACTCTCGAGCTAAGTTTAGTTTTTTCCCCCTAAAGGTTATCAATTTTTATGTACATGGAAGAGGAGACTTAAACTACAGTATCAGTCTTTATTTTTTCCAGTCTAACGGTTTAAAAGTGTTTATGCAGCCTTTTTGGTCCATCTTAACATACGATGCTAGATGTTCCAATATGGCCGCCATAGACATGGAAAGAGTTGTCCCTCTTCCATGCTAGTTATTCTTCCGGATAGCAACGAGCACGCTGCTTCCGGATTCAGACGCGGCTGGACGCGTCCCTTTTTCTATTTATAGACGGCCCCTCCGCGCCTTTACCAGTTATTTCAGGCGCGCGCCGAGGGTAGGTCTTTGGATGGACCGAGGATGGTTTGAAGTAAGTGGACTCCGCCGGAGGCTTTCATTTTTACCTCCTTCTCTTTGTGTCCCTCTAGGACGAACATAGCGTTTTTACTTGTACATTGTGAGACCTGAACTCGACATTTCAAGGCTGTACTCAGCCTTCTTTGCCTAATGTGTTTATATTTTTATTATGAGTGCCATTATTATTTCCCTGTGCCCCAATCAGGGCCCTACTTTTGGACTGATACTTTTGTGTATGACTGTGGCTATGATCTTCGTTTTCACAGACTTAGGGGGTCATTCTGACCCTGGCGGCCGGTGGCCGCCATGGCCACCGACCACGGGAGCACCGCCAACAGGCTGGCGGTGCTCCCACGAGCATTCTGACTGCGGCGGTTCACCCGCGGTCAGAAGCGGAAAGTCGGCGGTCTCCAACCGAATTCCCGCTGCTCGGGGGAATCCTCCATGGCGGCGGAGCGCGCTCCGCCCCCATGGGGATTCTGACACCCCCTACCGCCATCCTGTTCCTGGCGGGTCTCCCGCCAGGAACAGGATCGCAGTAGGGGGTGCCGCGGGGCCCCTGGGGGCCCCTGCAGTGCCCATGCCAATGGCATGGGCACTGCAGGGGCCCCCGTAAGAGGGCCCCACTGTGTATTTCAGTGTCTGCAATGCAGACACTGAAATACGCGACGGGTGCAAACTGCACCCGTCGCACCCCTGCAACTACGCCGGCTCAATTCTGAGCCGGTGTCCTCGTTGCAGGGGCATTTCCTCTGGGCCGGCGGGCGCTCTTTTGGAGAGCGCCCGCCGGCCCAGAGGAAATGTTTGAATGGCCGCCGCGGTCTTTTGACCGCGGTGCGGTCATTTGGCGGCGGTACCTTGGCGGACGGCCTCCGCCGTCCACCAAGGTTAAAATCACCCCCTATATGACTTGTGTCACTAGATGTCTTTGATGTCTCTTACAAGTCTCTTGAGATAAGCATATCAACAAACATTGCATTTATTGATTATGTCACTTTCATGTTTAGTAATTCTACTTGATTATGGCTAGAGCGTTCCAAGGAAACTCACCCTCGACTATGGGATGGTAAGCCTTTCCTTGATACCCTCTTGTGACACACTGGGTTTTGATTGCTATGATTACACTATACCGTATATGTGTTTTTTGTACTTGTGCACTACTACACTTTTGATTTTACTAATATGCAGGGCGACTGCGTGACCAACTGACACTGACGACTTGTCTACATTCCGTAAGTGACATCTCAGCACTTTTTGTAATAATTTTGGATAGGAGAAGTAGTATTCTGGGTCCTGACGAAGCGTTGTGGGAACATTCTTTGACCATTAAAGACGCGAAACATGTAGACCAATTTTGACAGGATTGGATTTGACACTACCTTTTCCCCTTTTTAGAGTGTAGTGGAACATCATCCCCGTAGACACTCTATTTTGTTTTTAACCTTAGCCTGCACCTTTTCTCTGACTCATTAAAGTGATGTTTAAGGTTCAGAGCTAATCTTACCCTTCTCATTCTCTCCTACACTTTTTTTCACATAATATTTTTTCCTTTTCCAGTCAGCATTCATTTCAGACCACAACCTGGCAAATTGCCTTCGGTTTAGCACCATCCCGGCTCTCGGGATGGTCCGCCAGACATTGCAGCGCCGGTCTGACGAGGAGACAGCCCAGTGATGATACTGGTCATCCTTTTGGGTGCTTGAGGGCTCTCCTGATACCACGGGTATCCCTAGCTGATTTCGTCCCTGCATCTCTTTCACTTTCTTAGTATTTTGGAACAGTGTACTTTTTTGGTTTACAACGATTTGCACCCACAGAGAAAATACTCACTGCTGTACAGATGGCTGTTATTAAAGAAAGACCTCTTGCCCAGGGAAAACGCATTATTGTCGTTTCTCTTATTCCGGCCCTCGAGGCTGTTACAAAAGCTAGCGTTCCAAATGCCAAAACACTGTATCCAAGATGGATACAATGGGCTACGTCTTTAACAGCCACTGATGTAGACTAAATTTTTGACCCAAAGTTACAAACTCAGGAATTTCTACAATATGAAGTTGAATATCCAGTTCCCGTTGACAAGTTGTCTATTGATCAATATCAAGTTGTCATGTACACCGATGGCTCTGCGCAACCAGCGATTGGAACAAAACACTAATATTCTGCTGTGAGCGGCTATATGGAGGGGGAGAAATTCTGCCCCCAACATACTTATACACAGACCTTAGGGGATTGTACAGCTCAATTGGCCGAGCTTAAAGCTTTACTAATGGCACTAGAACATACAGATCCAACGCAGTTTACACTGGTTGTTTGTGATTCATATTATTGCGTCCAGTCTTTTAATGAATATCTACATTACTGGCGCTTGAATGGGTTCAGAGATTCAAAAGGCAACACCATTAAACACAGACTACTGTGGGGGAAGGTAGCAGACCTGAAAGAGACGCTACCCAAAGTCCATGTTGTGCATACACTTGGACACCAGCGTGTTGGAATACACGTTGCTGGAAATAGTTTGGCTGATGAAGCCGCAAAGTCGGCAGTGGCAGTTGCCACTGTAGCTGCAGTGACTTGTTCGAGTTCCAAACCAGACACAGAGATTCTGGCTGCCATAAAAGTTACAGTTGATGGCACGCCTTATCCAAAAGGATTTCCAAATAAATATCAATACTTCATGGGAAGTATGCTGAACGCTGAAGTTAAGATTCCTAGCGTAGGCTTACGCGACATCCCCAATAAAGATGTAAGACCACAATTGATTAAATGAGGGAGTGGCATCTACACATGCTGCCGTGGCAGCTACAATTTTGCTATTACAGGCTTGTTACTGGTGGCCTGGTCTCTATAAAGAGACTAAGCAGTATGTCCTTTGTTGTGACATCTGTCAACAAATTAAAGTTTCAACAGCTAAACGCCCGCCGCAGACACGCCTCTTAATATCCAACAGACCATTACAATGTGTGTACTTGGATTATTGCGGTCCCCTAACACCAGATAGTGCATACAAATATATACTAGTGGCTGTAGATTCTTGCTCCAGATTTGTGTGGGTGTGGCCACAACGCTCGGCTGACGCTCGGACTGTTATTAAAGATTTGCGAGTCTTTGTCTGTACATATGCAGTTGCGGCATTCCATTTGGGCCAGGGCCCTGCTTTTGCCTCAAGGGCATTCAGGGACACCATGGTTTCGTTGGGGATCCAGCTCCAGTACTCGTCTCCATTTCATCCTGAGGGAAATTCTGTCATGGAGCGATTAAACCGCGATTTAAAGCAATCCTTAACAGCTAGAGTCTTAGGTACGGGTTGTAGTTGGCTAACCCACCTGTATGGAGTTCAGAGAGCACTAAATAACCCGCCTAGAAGGTCCCTGGGGAGGTCGTACTTCGTATGAGTGCCTGTTCGGAACACAAATGTTTGTTCCGGATCTTGATGGTCCTGGTGTGGAGGCGGCGGAAACACCTTTTGACATAAATTATCGTGTCACTGTTTTACAGGAGTTACAGCAGTTCTGTGAAGATAAATCTTCCAAAAGTGCCACCTCCACAGGAATTATGGATGTGCCAGTAACACCTACCAGCTGGATTCCCAGGGTTGGGGATCTTGTTCGTGAAAAGGTCGCAGTGAAAAAAGAATTTGGCCTTTCTTATTGTGCACCAGTCCCTGTGTTGGGGATACACGGAACGAGAACTGTTATTCTACCCCTGTTGCCAGGTGCCAAAGAAAATCGCTTTGTTTCTATTGACAATGTCAAGTTACAACATGTGGCTGATTCTACACAGCAGACCAAGAGGAACGTCCAGTAGTTCCCGAATCCCTCTCACTATGGGGGAAGAAGTTCCGCTTCAAGTTATCTATACCAACACTGTTGCCTCTCTGAGCTTGGGGAGGGTGGATGATGATCTCGCATTAGTTCCACTAACAACAACCAACTTAGAAACATTTGATCAAGTCACCATGACTACAGACGTGACGGATGGTGCTATCTACAGTGTACCACCGCGAGAAACACCAACTCCTCCATTGACTACGGCAACGCCTTTTGCACGAACTGCCTCTGGTTACTTTGCCAACAACGATGGTCTATTGGACTCGTTTGCCTCTTCGACTACTTACCTGTCAGGTCCACGTAAGCTGATGCGTTGGCTCAAAGACACGTATTTTGTTTTTCCATGGAACTATCTGTGGCTTTTATTGACTATGCTAGCATTTTTTCTTTGGCTTGGGTTTGTTAGTACTTTTTTTCTGTTGATACATGGTCATTTTCTTCCTGAGAGATCAGCGGTTGAACAGGTGGAGGAGGTGTTGAAACCACATTTTTCATCACATAGGGATCGAAGAGACTTGTCCCTCGTGAACATTTCTGCAGTGCCAATTCCAGATGGGGTTTGTGTGGGATGAAGTAATGTTTGATATATACGGTCCCACTGAAATAATTCAAATACCGTATGTGCTAAAGTTATCTATGAATGATATAGTAATACTAGGCATTGTATCTGATGATTGGCATGTGAAAACAGTTGACTCAATGATGACAGAATTACAATATTATACTGTCTATGAAAATGAAGATGTTTACCAGTTTAAAGAGAATTATGGTGACGTGTTTTGCTATAACTATTATGGGCACCACTTCATACATAAAGCAAGTAGTCCAAAAATGATAATTGACTATATGCAATAGGAACATTGCCCAACTCCCCCGCAAGGGAGTTCTAAAACTTATTTTGACAAATTTAAGTATTTTTCTGGGCATCATCAAATGAATGCTAAATCATATTATTTTCGGTTAACTCCGACTAAGGATAAACAAATGTTGTTGACCAACACAAAATTTATATATTCGGATTCCTTTGTTTTCCCGGTTATCAATTGAAGGTTATGAATGTTGGTCAAAAAATGTGGATATATCACCAGAACATGCTGAAATAATTACAACATATAGTGTGGGAAAATTGTGCCAGCAATGGTTAAAATCATCCTCGCTAGATGCAGTTAAGACACATCTCACGCTCCTGTCTAATGACACTGACTTACAAGATTTTTTGTCAGGCCCGAAGATACCACGTAGGAAGCGTTTCTTGTATGAAGTATACAATGAAATATGGAAACTTTCCCAACAAGAGGCTGCAGCCTGGTTAAGGCAGATAGATCAGGAAAATTTGAAAAAAGCATTAGCTGTTGTGGATAATGGAATTCACACCTTGTCCGACCGGATACATACGATTAACAATATTGTTTCTTCTGCTATAGACATTATACGATCTGATATAACTTCTTTATACCATGGACAGAGTCAGACCAGGTACATTATGCAGTTGGGTTGGACCCTTCAAACATTGAAGGCGGGGCGCGTTCCGTGGCAGCACATCAGTGCCAGGGAAATATTTAATTTAATGCGACAACAACAACTAATGGCTAAGAAGGAGGCGACTTATGTCATGCTCAACATTGAAAAGTTAGAAAGATTGCCTTTTACCGTGGCCGAGATTCCCTCTGCAGAGTGGTTGATACACGGGGTTATTAATCTGCCTATTTCTACATTACAATTCACTTCTTGTTTGAAACATGTTCCGGTAGGCAGATATGAGAAGTTGGGAGATAGTTACATCCATGAGGTGTGGGAGCTTCCCTTCTTGCACAAATGCCTCAATGGCATGAAAGAAGTCTTTCTTAGCGGTAGTGAATGCAAGACTTCAGTCAGCCATTCGATGATTTATAAGCAGCTGTCCTTGCACGGGCGTGTAAGGCCTCATGGTGAACTTGGCTTGCGATCTGAAGAGAGTTCCGGCCCCCTTGATTAAACGCACATTCCAGGTGCTTTCAAATGGCAGCTACGTCCTCCTCAATAGGGAAGACTGTTGTGGCATGCGGGCCGGAATAGTTTACGTTGTTTCGGTCACTAACGTCGTTACTTGCTGCGGGAGTGTGTTGTTTCCCCCCACTAAAATTAGGGAGGTAGCGGATATTTGGCCTCACATTGCTACTTCCAAGGTGAATTTCGACAAGTTAAGTAGACTGAAGGCTTTATTGTTTCAGAAGCATGTGGCCCTTACATCTGCACGCGAGACCTACGCACTTCAGGTGGCAAGGTCATTAGCAGAAATACAGTCCCTGTTAAATACCAACTTTCCGAGCCACTTTGGTGAACTCGTGGGACGTATATCCAATGCTTCTAGCACGGCTGGATTAGCACATTTTTTCAAAGCAGTTGGTGTTGGTTTTGTTCACACCTTCTCTTCCATATTCGGTTTAATACCTTCGGCTATTCATTCAATTTTCGGAAGCATTTTTGGGGGATTTCTGATAACTCTGGCTTTATTAGCCGGCATTTTGCTGTTGCTGTTGTTTTTCCGCAATGGCTGTCCCGCCGCAATAAGGATGAATGTAGGCGCTCCCATCAGCGCAGCTGTGTCGTGAACACATGATGCAGCACTTTGGAGCAACACTCCTGGAACATTTGGAGTGTGACTGGTCTCTGTCATTCAGACCGGGTTTGGATTGTGTGCAGCCCGTGTTTCAGTGCCGTTGGTGCTCTTTTGAATATGCACTAGATGTTTGTCTCTCACAGCAACGCCCCCCAGTGGTTGATGCTGATCTGTTGATGTTCCCGCTGAGGGCTTATTACCAGATATGCGCGCTGTGGCTGCGTTTGCTTCGAGAGGCTGATTACGAGATACCCTTCCTGGAGGAGGTTGATATTAACTTGTTCACAGGCTCTGCACGGGATGCCGCCTTGGTTGACACTGGGGCTTTGGAACACACCTGCTCCTTGATAGTCTTTGGCGTGGATTTTCCGGTTTTGTCATCTGCAGAAGTGGAGAATCTCCTGCTTTCCATGACCACTGTTTGATTTGAACTTATTCTAAATTGACATTGTCATTTGAATTCGACATTTGGTTGCATGCTCATTTTTTAAATTGAGGATTCGTGTCCTTTGGTGTCTTCTTAACTTGTTGAAATTTGATGGGGTTTTACTTATATTTTAGCATAGGGCATTTTTAGCTTCAGCTTAAACCACTTTCTACCAACAAGGGGAGGGTGTAGTGTAGCCATTTTTCATGTAGCTTTATGCGCGTTAGCTTAACGTATTAGGCCTCTGTGCACTTTGCCCTAGATACATTTCATTCAACCTTGCGCTGTTATTTTACAATAACCAGTTTTACGGTCTTGTTTTTATTTCATTCTATCACACTGGTTAGCTTACTTCAGCACTGTGTTCTCAAACAATACATTTTTGCTCGCTCTGTGCTTCAGTCAAGGCTACACTCTGGTACATTGCCGGTAGACGTGGTAGAAGTTTAGTCTCTAGTGTTCGTAGAAAGTACACATCCTTACGTAGGGACATTTCTCAGAAAATCTGCGTGCTAGTTATAAAGACACTTTCTAGTCCTAGTACACGTCAGAGGGAGATTCCGACCAGGAATCTACAACTAGATGCTGACTGCCCCGTGCCAGATGCTGATGCAGATTACCGGCCTTTGCCCAGGTATGAGGGTTTGATGTCCTCCCGGGGGAACCTGAAAGGCAGGCTTAGAGCTTTACATGCTGTGCTTAGAATATAACTTAGAGAGAACCTAATCTCGTTGCACTATGATAGCCTTATTCTTGTGCTTCACTCTTGTCGTTACTATTTTAATTCTACTGTGTTGTGTAGTTCTGTTTATTGCAGCTCACGCTTTGCTATCTAAAATGCAGTCATTTTATTAAATCAATCATTAAAACATAAACTGACTTTGTCATTTCTAAATGAGACTGCATTGTGTATGAGAGAACCGGTTGTGACCTGAGTGACCACGACTTCCCTGGGAAGTAATAAGATGTCATGCACTCGGCTGCCCAATTGTCTCTTCCCTTAGGAAGAGATGAGGCACTGCTAGTTACCCGGATTTGGGGTGACAAGGGTCCTTCACCGTGGATCAGACTTAGTCCCCCACACTGCGAACGATCTTGCCGCCCAAAAATCCAGTAGTCTCATTAGGATAATGAGAGCCTACGCGACAGAGGCATTCACGTCCTTTGCATCTCAACTTACTGTCACCTATAGCTTGTCCTTCTACAGATGTTGGCGATGTAACAACAGTGTCCTGATGTGTTTACTGCAGACAGCTACAGGTCATTATTGGTATGCTATCACAATGTTAAGATCATTTGCACTAGATGCATATCCTATAAATGCACATTTTCAACACATAAAACGGTGTCACTCATATTGTGTTCAAGAGTGTTTATTGTAGTGCAAATAATTGACTGAAAAGTGCAATGGAATGGAGTGATGGTAGAGGCAAGCCCAGGGTATTGTTCCGGTCTGTTTGTAGCCCAGGTCCAGTGTCCAAGGGGCAATAGGAAGGGTAGCAAATGCAGTTCAAAGTGGACAAGGTGACAAGGTGGGACACAAGGAGGACAATCAGGAGAGTATCATTTCCTGGCGGTGGTCCTGGTCTTGGCAAGTGACTCTGGCTTCTGTCTGGGTCGCAGGGAACGTTTGCAGGGTGGTTCACCTTCTCTAGGAGGAGGGGTGTTGATGGCCTGTTCGTCCTGTGGCAGGGACTCTGGCCCACTAGCTGCAGTGGAAGTGGAGGGCTGGTCAACAGACTGTGGTAGGGCCCGCTGGTGTGCTGTCCATTCCCTCATGATGTTGGCCATGTCTGCCAGCACCCCTGCTATGGAGATCATGGTGGTGCTGAGAGCCTGCAAGTCCTCCCTGATCTCCTGATAGTGTTCCTCCTGCAGCCGCTTGTTCTTCTGCATGTTGGTGAGGATCTGGATCATCGTGTCCTGGGACTGTTGGTAGGCCCACAAGACATTGGTGAGTGCCTCCTGGAGAGTCGGTTCCCTGGGCCTGTCCTTCCCCCTGGTGCAAATCGGTCCTCCCGATCGGTCCTCCCAGTGTCCCTGTTGCCCTGTGCCTATGTCCCCTGAACGGTGTGCCCACTGTCACTGACCCCAGGTCTCTGATTGTCTTCAGTGTGAGGTGTGGACTGGGGTCCCTGTACAGGTGGGCACCCTGCTGATTGACGTGTCCTGGGGACAGAGGTGTGGGTACGCTGGGTGGGTGCTGTGGTGTTGGATACTGATGGGGGAGGCTCTGTGGTTTACTGTTAGTGGGCTGGGGTGACCGACTGACCAGTGGTTCTTGATGGGCCAGGTAGTTCATCCAGATCCTAATGTCCAGAGTTACTGTCATCAGTGGGGGCATCTTCTGTTGGGGGACTGGTTAGTTGTGGCACCTCCTCTCCGCTGAGATTGGCTGGGGCACTTGTGGGGATGTAAGTGATTTATTATGCTTCATGTCTGTGACATATTGTACATCCCTAGCTTCCCCTCTATTGTTGCTGTTGCCCTGCCACCTTTGTTTGTGTGTGGTGATGTATTGTGTGATTGGCAGTTCTCCATGCTGTGCATGCTTTGGTAATGTGTGTCCATGCAGGGCTTGGAGGGCTGTACATGCATTGGTATAGCATGCAGGCATTGGCATTGGGGTTAGTCATATGTATGTAGGTGCAATGTGTGGGATGGTGTGGAATGATGGGAGTGAGGGTGAGGTGGCATGCAGGTATGGGGAGTGATAAGTAGCAAATGTTGACTCACCAGTGTCCAGTCCCCTGCAACTCCAGTGAGTCCCTCGGGATGCAGTATTGCCAAGACTTGCTTTTCCCATGCTGTGAGCTGTGGGTAGGAGGCGGGGGTCCACCGCCAGTCCTCTGTATGGCAAGCTGGTGCCTTGCTGCCACGGAACGTACCTTCCCCCTTAGGCCGTTCCACCTCTTCCTGATGTCATCCCTTGTACGTGGATGTTGTCCCAGTGCATTCACCCTGTCCACGATTCTCCGCCATAGCTCCATCTTCCTGGCAATGGATATTTGCAGTACCTGTGCTCCAAACATCTGTGGCTCCACCCTGACTATTTCCTCCACCATGATCCACAACTCCTCATCTGTGAAACGGGGGTGCCTTTGTGGGAACATGGGTGTTGTGTGATGTGTGTAAGTGTGTGGGCGTTGGGTACCGTGGTTGGGTGTGCAAAGTGGGGTGCGTGAAGGATGTATGGTTGTGTGTGTCTAGTTGTTGCAGTGGTCTTGATGTCAGTCTGGTGGCAATAATTTGTATTCGTAAAGGGTTGTGGGTGATGTGGGTGTGTGTTTTATAGTGCTGTGGGTGGGTGGGTGTGGTGTGTGTATGAGTGTCAGGTGTATGTATTTGGTATTGGCCAATGTTGTGTAGTTTAGTATTTGGGTGTCCATTCTGCCAATGGTTTACCGCCATTGAATGTCCGCCGTGGTGATTAGTGGGTCATGATGTGGTGGGCGCTGTTTTGTTGGCGTAACGGTATGGGTGTTGGTACCGCCACATTAGCACTGACCTTTGGGCTGGCGGATTTGTGTATGTGGCAGTATTCTGTGGTGTGTGTGTGTGTAATAATATGCCGAACAGATATCCGCCACTGCTGTGGTATGTTGGTGGTCATCACCGCAGCGGTAAGCGGGATTTACCGCCAATGTCATGATGAGGGCCTAAGGTCTTAAATCCTTAGAAAACAGTGAGAACGCTGTTATTGCACAAAAGTACCTGGGTAGCGTCAAAATAAAGCCGCACTGCTGAGTGTGCATCGGGAAAGGCCAGCAATGCGTCAATTTCTCACTTGAAAGTGAGACCGCCCGTCGTTCCTCCTCCAGTTGGGTCGGCGCGTGTCACTTCTTCTCTCCCACAAGAGAGTGATGTGTCGATCCCGGATGGGCACCTCGGTTCCAGGCAGGCTTTGCGTTGATTTTCCGCACCCAGCGATGTTGCGTTGAAAACCGGTCACACAGTGTCAATAAACTGCGCTGAGTGGAGGCTTTAACAGCAGCCACTGCGGGTGTTGTGCATCGTTTTTCCAGCCGCATTGCATCAATCTCCCAGCCGCAATGCAGGTGGAGTGTCAATTTTAGCTGCGAGGCTGGCACCGCATCATTTAGCATCCCTGGGGTGGGTAGTGCATCGAACGTTTCCCCGCATGGCGTTTTTTGCGTGGATTTCTGTCCTTTTCCACCAATTGCACCTTGCAAGGGCGCGGAGACAAGTTAGGGCACCACTTGGCAGGCAGGACCCTCAGCAGAAAACCCAAGAGCTGGCAGAGAGATGTCTTTGTTGTCCCTGAGACTTCAACAACAGGAGGCAAGCTCAGTTCAAGCCCTTGGAGATTCTTCACCGGTGGGAAGTCACACAAAAGTCAGTCTTTGTCTTCTGACAGGTAGAGGTAGAAGCAGCTACTGCATGCCAATCCAGCAAAGCACAGTCACAGTCAAAGGGGCAATACTCCTCCTCCAACTTCTCCAGCTCTTCTCCCGGGCAGAGGTTCCTCTTGGTTCCAGAAGTAATCTGATTTTCAGAGGTTTTGGGTCCTCTTTTTATACCCATTCTTCCTTTGAAGTAGGCCTACTTCAAAGAAAATTCTCTGTTGTTTTCAAGATCCGGCCTTGCCCAGGCCAGACGCCAGACACACACCAGGGGGTTGGAGACTGCATTGTGTGAGGGCAGGCACAGCCCTTTCAGATGTGAGTGACCACTCCTCCCCTCCTCTTATCCCAGATGGCCCATCAGGATATGCAGGATACACCCCAGCTCCCTTTGTGTCACTCTCTAGAGGAGAGGTGCAAACGGCCCAACTGTCAAACTGACCCAGACAGGGAATCCACAAACAGGCAGAGTCACAGAATGGTTTAAGCAAGAAAATTCCTACTTTCTAAAAGTGGCATTTTTTAAACACACAATGAAAAAAACAACTTCACGAAAAGATGTATTTTTAAATTGTGAGTTCAGAGAACCTAAACTCCATATTTCTATCTGCTTCCAAAGGGAATCTGCGCTTTAAGGCTATTTAAAGGCAGCCCCCATGTTAACCTATGAGAGAGATAGGCCTGCCTTGCAACAATGAAAAACATATTTGGCAGTATTTCACTGTCAGGACATGTAAAACACATAAGTACATGTCCCTCCTTTAACATTCACTGCACTCTGCCCATGGGGCTACCTAGGGCCTAACTTAGGGGTGCCTTAGATGTATAGAAAGGGAAGGTTTAAGCCTGGCAAGTGGGTACACTTGCCAAGTCGAATTGGCTGTTTAATACTGCACACACAGACACTGCAGTGGCAGGCCGGAGCCATGTTTACAGGGCTACTAATGTGGGTGGCACAACCAGTGCTGCAGGCCCACTAGTAGCATTTGATTTACAGGCCCTGGGCACTTCTAGTGCACTTTGCTAGGGACTTACTAGTAAATCAAATATACCAATCATGGCCAATGTACACACAAAAGTTAATACAGGGAACATTCACACTTTTGCATTGGTCAGCAGTGGTAAAGTGTCCAGAGCAAACAAAACAGCAAAAACAGAGTCCGGCACACGGGAATAACCGCGAAAGTAGAGGCAAAAAGTTAAGGGAGACCACGCCAAGGATGTCATGTCTAATATGTCTGAGTTCCCAATTTCCCCAGGTTTTTAGCTGGCGCCCAGACTCACTTGCATTGATGTGAGATGCCTTTTCTCAAGACTGGTCCCAAGCAATCAACTATGCCTTCCCTTCTTTTCTTATGATCAACAGGTTGTTGGCTCAAATCAGACGACAAGTGTTGGAGTGTAGTTTTATAGTCAAATTTAACATGAAATGTTTACAAACTAATGCATAATGATGCCGCATAGAAATTGTATTGCTGTGTTTTACTAAATGTGTGTTTGAAATGTGCCCACGGGGAGTGGCCACCAATGTATACGATGATTAATGAAATTGACTAATAATTAAATATTAATGTCCTAATGTATGATTTTGTACTAGTATTAAGAGTTATATGTTAAGGTTTTGCTAATTAATCACTAGGCCTTAGTTAGCACGAGTCGGGCCTAGCTGCCCGGTTTCATATTAAATGTGTTTTTCTAACGTGCAATGTGCTGACTTGCTGAAGGACATGTCGTTGTACTTTTCCAGAAGCTAGAAGATGATTGTAACCTTAGTAGATTCTTTCTCATGAGACTCGACTTGCTCAAGGAGACATTCTTGCCGAATGCAACAGTATAGACTTGCAACAGGTACAAGGTCGCCAGAACTGGTATAGACAATGGAACCACTGACTGAGCCTGAGAAACTAAAAGTTTGTACCTGACATCCTACCCGTTGGAGACGTCAATTACAGGAACCAATAAACTTCGTGAGAACTGTTATGGGGTGACAATCTTAATGAGGCGACAAGTAAACCATTGGATGGAGATGATGGTGCGCCAATACTTGCCCAATTGGAAATTAGGGGACTGTACAACAAGATCGATATATAATTCTTGGACACAAGGAGAAATCAGCCATTCCGAGCCAACCTATGCCGCCCTTTTCCCTTAGCCATTAGGTGCCTTTTTGCTAGTGCCCAGCCACTTTGTTACTCTGCCCAAAGACTTTGCTGTTTGATTCTTCAAACTATCCTCACTCTTGCCTTGCCTGATTCATACTTTTCCTCCTTATGAGGGAGGTATTCTCTTTTGCCCGGTCTTGCCGAACTCTGCTGTGTTTCCTGGCAGATGGCGAATCAACTACTGTCCTGAGGACGAAGACTGACTCTGTGTGCTGACCCATTATGGAGGGTAACTATATGATGATGAAATTGTAATTGTCTGTTTGCCTTTCCTTTCTAGGTACCAACTGCTTCTTTTGATAGAGACCATAGTTTAGATGTTTTCGAAATTTGTGTTGCTAAATTGTTTTGCATGAAGCCCAACATGCTAATGCTAATTCAAGGTTAGTTAAGGAATTCACTAAACGGAGGCAAATAGACAAATGACTGAATCTATGCTTTGTTGAATAATGAACTAATGATACTCTGCTAAAGTTAACCCATGTTGATGTTGTGCTTTGTTCTAATGTTTATGATTCTCGCACTGCTGAAGTCTTATTCAAGTTGGCATATTGTTAACATGTTAATGTGTTTTCTAGTTTTGAGACTAATAAACTTACTAGTAGAGTGTAATCAATAGGGAATAAACATCATAAAATTTGCTAAATCTGGCATGGTTATTCATGACTGACAGGTCATGGTGGTTTCCGATTCTTATTGATGTCATTGATCAATTTGATTGATTTGCTATTGTGAATATTGATGAAGTTATTGATCTATTGATTGGCATGTTGATTAGTTATCTCGTCCTAAGGTGTCTTCAATCAGGGTCAAAAGATTCATAAAACTAAATGAGTCCCAGAGTGACTAAATTATCTAGATTGGGACGCGTTACCAGTTCTGGTAGCAGAGGACGGTTTAGGCCTTTTGGGGACCTAAGACGAGGGACCATTGTCTTAGAATTGTTTTTTAAATAATGCAAATTGGAGGTATGATGTGCCCCTAAGTTCCAAATGACTTTCCCGGAATCTCTGAGCTTGCCGAAGTGAGTTGGGTATGTTCTCGGGGTTCTAGTGATAGTATGAGTGAAGTAGAATTTGCGCTTGCTCAGCTTATGCATATCGCAGGTGAATTGTGAGGTCTGTGAGAATTTAGGCCAGGTAATGTTTTAGTAGGAGTGGGCGTACTCCGCAGTATGAGAGTAGGGAAGTCGGCGAACTTCACGTGAGTGTGCCGCTTTGTGCTCAAACATTGTCCACGTGGTTGTTGGTGATGTACGGACCCGGCGTGGTCTAAGACTCCGGAGTATATTGATAAGTGTACGAGACACTTGGTTTATGTTGTAATTTGTGCGGTTTAATAGGTCAATCGGGCGTGGTTGAAGAGTCGAGTTTGAGTCAAAGTGTGTGAGTGAAACCTTCGATGGAGATTTGGCAAGTTCTAAAGTGCACTAGAACGAACCATTGACAAGTCGAGAGTAGGATTTGCGGGTCAAATTCTGCTTGCAAGTGCGGGATCTGAGAAGGAGAGAGTAGTGGCTGAGGCTTCAAGTGAAATCTCTGTAAAGTTCTGAAGCGATTGTGTTACCCTTCCTGTAGTATACTGGCAAATTTCAGTTTATTTTTAAGGTGCTTGCAATATATTGCATTAGTTTTTGTGTGAATAGAGAGTGAGAAAGACAAGCCGCTAGACTTTGTCAGCCGCGGTGTGTGTGAGTGTGACGTCATTGGAGAAGCGCTGGGATAGGTCAGTTACCGAGAGGAGTCGCGCACGGATTGGCAGCGGTCCGCGAGAGGCAATTGGTTGAGAAGGTAGGCGATGAGTGTTCTGGGAACTAAAGTCACTTCCTGATTAGATTCTAAACAAAATAAAAATTAAGTTTTTCAAGGCTTTAAAGAGTCCTTTGAGGGGAGAGGCGTACATTACAGAGAGTGTGGGGGAGCCTACACCGCCAGAGCATACTCCGGCTTATGCCGTAATGGAGGAGAAGGGAGTCGCGCCATGTCTTTGGCTAAAGCAATGATGCAAGATGACAAAAAAAGGAAGGATGTTTGGCATTTCCGGAGCACGGAACATTCAATATAAGGATTCTGGAAAATTTGCAGAGGGTGCTAAAGGAGCAAAAGCCGCCTCCAAGACCAGCTCAGTTTGAGGCATTAGCGATTTGGGATTTAATGGCCATGCGACAAAGGCAAAAGAAATTCGAGAGGAGAATGAGAAAAGCAGAAAAGACTCTAGCGGAAGCTAGGTGGGATAGTGAGACTAGGATGTGGAGAAGGGAAATAATAGACGGAGTTAGAATGTTTCGGGCAATAACTCAAGAAGCTGAAGCACAAGGGAGAAAGGCCACTTACAAAACAGACAAGGGCTCTAGTAAGCAAAAGGAGACTCAGATGTCCTGGCCAGATGCAGATGATTCTGATGATGAGGAATTCCTTAATCAGTTGTTACATGATCGACTGCCACCATATGCCATAAATGACAATAGAAAGAGTACTAGTGCAGGTCCTGTAAATTCGGCAAAAAATCAGGGAGCCACAAGTGCAGCACAGGCAAATAATGTTATTACCTCAGTTCCGATACAGAATGGTGCTAGTGTATCCACTGCACCAGACACGCAGATACAGTTGCAGCCACCACCAATCCAGAGGCTCTATCCTGATGTCCCAGTATTAGAGACAACTATGAGTTTGATGGTGCCGCCTGATCCAGTATACACAAGATCAAAATTAGTGCAGATTGAGCCAACTCCACAATCGCTGCCACAGCCGCAGCAACAGGTAGTCCCGAATTACACTTCAGTCGCAGGACCGCAGTCAGTTACAGCACCTATAATGAATCAAGCTATGGGAGTTAATGCTCCACCGGGATTGGGAAACGGACGGTCACCAGCCGCTATATCATTGCCGATTACTATTGGTCCGCCAGTACCGTTATATGCGCAGGCAAAGCCTACTGTATGCGATCAAGGAGTAATGACTCAAGATGTGATAAGAGGAGGGTTTACAGGAAGTTCCCAAGGGATGACACCGGGAGAACAGACAGTCAAGGGATCTAGGTCCTTGTTGGACTTCAGTCCGATGGGGGTCCTTTAGAGACAATGAGACAAGCAGGTTTGGGTATACTGACACCAGAGGTGGTGAGTGCAAATACGTCACAGACACCAACAATGCAGGCTGGAAATATCTTGTTGCAAAGCTTAACGGCACAACAGTTGAATGAGTGGTTAGACAAGCTTTGCACTCCACAGACTACTCCTGCGACAGCAGAGCGATCAGAAAGAGAGGAATACCTGAATTTTGTGAGGTTGGGTGTGGAAGCAGCGGAGCTAGTTGAAGGAACTATGGGGGTGAACAGATTAGAATCATACACGGAAGCGGAATTGAGGTTTCTGTGGCCGAAAATAGCCAAAGAAGTGAACTGCTACTGAATTGGTGGCGGGTTAAACCTTACAAATGCACCTGTCTTGGACTACCATAAATATTAAAACTCTGTGAACTATATTGTCGCCCAATATCTATGGCTATACCTGTGCACAAATCACAGCACCTGCCACCACAGGGGCAATCCTGAAAGGATTACATGCAAAAAGATATGGATAGTGCACCACTGCGCAAAGTCAGTAAAGTCCAGTAACACAACGTTGTCTTTTAAAAATCTTCATTTTTTATTATTGCTTTTTCTTGAACAAACGAGCAATCAGCCAACGCATTTCATCCTACACAAAAGGACTTCTTCAGGGCTTATATTTACATGGTCTTTAAATTGATTGTCTTTCCATATTATTGGAATTAAATGTCCAACCTATTATTACCCATAACATAAGGGATCAGCCATGTCCGTCCCGGTCGGCAAAGAAAGTGAGTAAGGTGCATTAGAGGTTAGCGAACGTGGCAGACAAATACGGTATAGACTTAGACAATACTAAGCATCTGAAGAGGAGTTATAGGTTAGACTTTGAACCTAAAGATTTTGATCATATGAGATCTACTGGAATGAAGGCACACCTTAAAGAAATTCTACAGAGCGCGCAAGTTTGGGGAGCATTAGAGAAGTGGGAAGGCAGATGGGCAAAGAAGAGAGATAAAAGGAAAAGTGACTGCGTGGAACCGCAGCAGGCGAAAGCTACACCAGAAACATGGACAATAAAGATATTACCAATGAGGGAGACAGCTGGAGGGGTTCTAGTTCATGTACCGTGGTCTAGAGGTGACATTTTGTAATTCACAAATGATTACCCCAGGTTGAGGGAAAAGCCAATAGAGTGGTATCAGCAGACAGACAGGTTTGTGAAGCTTGCGAAATGTCTTTGGGAAGACTTGAACACATTGTTTGAAATTATAGTCCCAGCTGATTTGTGGCTTGAATGCAAGAGGGGTGTGGATTGGCCGACAGAAGAGCTGGCAAGGGATAAGATTACTGGAGCACCGTCTCCTGAGGTGATGAGGTATTACTATAAGGTGATTGAGTTTTTGAAACAGAAAGTGTTGGCAAAAGTTACTGATTGGCAGAAAATTTATCGAACGGCACAAGACAGCAAAGAGTCGATACATGCTTACTATGAGAGGTTGTTAAAGGCATTCAAACACTACAGTGGCACGGAGGTCATAGAACCGAAAGACATGAATCATCTTGTGTTCAGGTTTGTTGAAGGATTGAGGCCAGAGATTAGCCAGATGATTAAGAATCATTTGATCTGTGGCAAGCAAAACAGATTGATGAGGTGTTGCAGTATGCAAAATACTGTAGTGATGAGATTGAATTGAAACAAAAAAACTGAGAAGGTGATGGTGATGCAAATTAGGGCAGCTCAGGCAGGGACGCAGGGAAATGGAGTACAGCAGATGGTACAACAGCAACCTCAAGGAAACGGAATGTTTCAGGCGCAACCAAGAGGCAGAGGTCGGGGAGGATTTGTAAACCGTGGTCCAGACTTGAATACTGTTGTGGTTCAAAATGACGTGCAAGGGATGAAAAAGATGTTACCATGCCATGCGTGCGGGGGCGTGGGACACTGGAAGCGGGAGTGCCCAATGATGGTGCAGGATGGTGGTGTTCAACAAAGCAATGATTTCAAAATGTGAGGGGTCCAAGAATGAGGGGTCCAAATCCGAACTTCCAGAATAATATGGTTCAGATGCAGGGTCTCCAGCCTATGCAACAAATGCAGATGCCGCGTATGCAACCAGCACAGATGCAGCAAGTGCAACAGCAGATTCCCATGGTACCTAGACAGCAAATGCAGTTGCCTTTAGCTCCGATGGGACAGTAACAGGTGATGCTTCCTCAACAGGTCACAGGCCAAACAATGAGTCAAAATAATACAGTACAACAGTTTCCATTGCGTGGTGAGAATGGAATAAATGATGAATGGTCGGATGATTGTTCAGATAGTGAGGAGTGCAGGCTTGCAGCGTCCCTAGAAGTAGATCAGAGGGGACCTTACGTGCAAGGGAAGGTGATGGGTCACAAGGTTTCGTTCCTAGTTGACACAGGAGCTACACGCTCTACAGTCAGAAGTGCAGAGGTTCCGAAATTGCCGCTTTTGGGGCGTAACATAAAGGCGGTAGGAGTAGCAAATCAGCTCTTCACGAATCCGATTACAGATCCGGTCCAAGTTGAGATTGGTACCTTCTAGGGATGACATAGGTTTGTAGTCTGTGATTCAAGTCCTGTATCCCTACTGGGAAGAGACTTACTGTGTAAGACGAGGTGTTCGATCACCTGTTCCAATGAAGGGATTGAGGTGCAGACAAACAGTGATGATGAAGGGGACGATGGTCAGATCTCAGAGCCAGAAACAGAGACCACAGATGAGGAATACCCTTTGATAAGTTTCTTCCCGATGTTTACAATGACCGATTTGCCAACAGAATTACAGGGAACAGTGACAGAGAAGGTGTGGGACTTGACAGGAAAGGAAGTGGGACTGATAAAAGGAGTAGAACCAGTTAAGGTAGATGTGAAGCCAAATGCCGTGTTTCCCTAGGTACCACAGTACCACATGGCACAAGATGTCCTCATAGAAGTGACGCAGATAATCGCAGACTTTGTGAAGCAAGGGGTCTTAAAAGAAGTGATGAGCAGTCCATGTAATTCGCCAATAATGGGACTTAGAAAGCCTTGTGGGAAAGTTCGAATTGTCCAAGAACTGAGAAAGATTAATGAGATAGTGGTATAATGTTGGCCCATAGTGCCAAATCCAGCCATGATTATGTTCCAGGTCCCATGTGATGCAGAATGGTTCACAGTTGTGGACTTGTCCCAAGCGTTCTTTTCGGTGCCTCTTCATGAGGATAGCCAATTTCTCTTCAGTTTCAAATTCTTGGACAAGGTTTACAGTTGGTGTCGAATTCCTCAAGGGTTTTCAGAATCACCTTCCATCTTCAATCAGATATTGAAGAAGGATTTGGAATCACTGGAACTGCCTTTTAGTTTGACCCTAGTACAGTACATTGATGACCTGTTGAAACGAAAGATGACTGCAGGTATGATACTATTGCCCTACTGAATCATTTGGGAAAGAACGGACATAAAGTGTCCCCAAAGAAGCTGCAGTACTGTCAGAAAGAGGTAAAGTACTTAGGCCATATGATTGAGAAAGGGTTGAGGAAAATATCCAAAGAAAGAGTGACAGCCATATTGCAGATGAATCCCCGACATCCAAAAGAGAAGTGAGGATATTTTTGGGAATGGTGGGTTACTGTCGTCAGTGGATTCCCAACCTCTCGATTATCTCTAAGCCTTTGGTGAGGTTGACTGTCAAGGAGATTAAGGATGGCCAGGGTACCCTAACTATGTCCGAGAAAGAAATGAGGGCATTCATTGAACTGAGAGAGTGCATGTGCAGGGCTCCAGCTTTAGGTATGCCTGACTACACAAAGCCTTTTGTACTGTTTTGTCATGAACGTGATGCTTGTTCTTTGTCTGTCCTGACGCAGGTCCATGGAGGTGCAAACCGCCCACTAGCATATTTTTCAGCTACTTTGGACCCTGTCGCAGCAGCCTTACTGGGTTGTTTGCGTGCAGTTGCAGCAGTTCAGAGCCTCACTCAATGTGAAGGCATAGTGATGGGACATCCCCTAACAGTAATGGTCCCACACTCAGTCGTGATGCTACTCACCCGAACAAAGACCCAGCATATGACAAATGCCGGCCTGACCAAGTATGAGACGATTATACTGGGGTCGCCTAATGTGTCTTTGAAACGATGTACTGTGTTAAACCCAGCAACTTTGCTTCCTAATGAAAATACAGATGTTGATGATGCTGAGGAAGTAGAACATGATTGTCTTGAGGTAACAGAACTGTGCACCAAACCAAGACCTGACATTAAAGATACCCAATTGGAAGAAAATGATTACATTATCTTTGTTGATGGTTCTTGCCTGAGAGACTCAGTAGGAGTACTAAGAGCCGGATACGCTGTATGTACAATAACCGGTATCCTGGAAGCATCTTGGCTCGAACGAGTATACTCTGCTCATGTGGCTGAATTGGTTGCTCTTACTAGGGCAGGCCATGCCGCCAACAAACTAAAAGTGACTATCCATACTGACAGCAGATACGGATTTGGAATTGTCCATGATTTTGGCCAGCTATGGTCACAGAGGGGTTTCATGACCTCCTCTGGTTCTCCAGTGAAAAATGGTGAAAGAATTAAGGAGTTGTTGCACGCGATTCAGTTACCTCTTGAAATTGCCGTAGTGAAATGCAATGCTCATGTGAAATCGCAAGATTTTGTGTAAATGGGAAAAGGATATGCAGATCAAGTCGCAAGGTTTTGTGCATTGAACTGTATATCGTTCAAAGACCAGTGGGAATTGTTACCGGAAACTGAAAATGAGACATGCACAGGTTATGCATTGAGTGTGGTTGATACAATGGAAGAGTTAAAATTGTTGCAGGGACGTGCCAGCAAAGAGGAGAAACGTTCTTGGCTCAAAATGCAATGTGACCAAAGACCTGATGATTTGTGGGTTTCAGATGAGGGGAAAATGGTTTTGCCAAACAGTCTTTTGTCACAGTTTGCGAGGTTTTACCATGGTCAAGCACATATTGGGTGAGACACCATGATCAGGTTGTTCAAAGTCGATTGGTTCAATCCAAAATTAAGACAAGCAGCAGAAGTAATCTGTCACAGGTGCATCATCTGTCAACAGATGAATGCGGGGAAAGGGACCGTGGTGAATTTGAGCCACATTGGGAGAGCAGGAGATCCATTTAACAGGATGCAGATGGATTTTATTGAGATGCCTGTGTGTGGAGGTCTGAGGTACGTGTTAGTGATTGTGTGCATTTTTAGTCACTGGATTGAAGCTTACCCTACACGTAGGAATGACAGTTTCACAGTAGCGAAGTTGCTGCTCAGGGAATTGATACCACGTTTCGGGTTTCCGATCTCTTTAGAATCACTTCAACAACGAGGTGGTTAAGCTCTTGTGTGGCGCACTGAACATTAAACAGAAGTTGCATTGTAGCTACCGTCCTGAAGCCTCAGGACTAGTGGAACAGATGAATGGTACCTTGAAGTCGAGAATGGTAAAAATGTGTGCAGCTACCAATTTGAAATGGCCAGATGCATTGCCCTTAGTGCTAATGTCAATGAGAATTACACCCAACAAGTAAACAGGACTGCCTCCTCATGAAATTCTCATGGGCCAAGCCATGAGATTGCCCGCAGTGCCTGCAAATGCTCTTGTGAATATTACGGATGATATGCTGTTGGACTACTGCAAGGGTCTGGCTGACGTGGTCCGCTCTTTCTCTCACCAGGTGGAAGCAACCACACTGCCACCGATAAATGATCCAGGTCACAATTTGAAAGCCGGTGACTGGGTTGTTGTCAAGAAACACGTGAGGAAGTCGTGTTTGGAGCCACGTTGGAAGGGGCCGTATCAAGTGATACTGTAAACTACGACTGCTGTGAAATGTGCGGGAATTCCAAACTGGATCCATGCCAGTCACAAAAAGAAGGTGACGTGTCCAACTGATGAGGGACTTGCGTTGTCGAAAATAACAGCTACAGAAAAGGAAGTCTCAGGGCCGGAGAGTAATCAAAGGGGAACTGAGACTGAAGGAGAGCCTGTTGAGGACAGCCTGGTCACTCAAACAGCAAACCAGATCCAGAAGGGTGACGGTGAGACTATCTCAACCGAGGCACCAGGGGAACTGACACAAAGAGAGGTTCTCGCAGAAGCAGACGGATAGGGGTTTGAAGTTGAACCCCTGACAGACCCGGAAGACGAAGGAGGTGAAACAGAAGGGAGTCAAAGGGCTCAGACTCCTCCTGAGCCGCTTGCAGATCCATCAAGAGAAAACACCATAGCACAAGAGGAGGGCATCGAACAGCAACCTGAGAAGCCGAACAGTAAAAGGACACTTAAGGGAGATAAGTGGCCAGAGTCACAAGCTGCAAAGGGAAAGGTGGTCATAGACGGAACAATAGAGGAAGAAGTTGATACCACAAGGAGGGAAGATCTGCGTGAAGGAGAATTGCAGGGTGATCGCAAACTGAAAAGAAAGAGAATTGCAAACAGAAGGTACGTGGGTCCTGAGTGGGCGTATGCAACATCAGCTGAGTGGCAACAAGAATTCTTGGCATTCTGCTTCGATCGTGAAGTTCCAGGTCAAAATTTTCGTACTTGAAGTTGCCCACAAATAAAGAGACTGTGTTAAGCTGAAATTTGAATAAAGGGAAACCTGAGAAAAGAGACTGATAAATTACCAGATGTGAACTGTTAACCTGAATTGACTTTTGAAAAACCGATTTTGACAAGCTGCTCACCTGATTTGACAAGGATCCTGGGAGTGAATGAAACGCTGTAAATACTTACTAAAGAAAAACTTTGCTTGAAAAAAAAAAAAGAGAGCTTTAGACCTTCCTCAGTTGATTGTTTGGCTTTATATTGTTCTGCTTTCTGATTCTTTACAGATCATGATTAACATTAGAGATGATAATAAGGGGAGTAGGATGTGTAGATAGATGGTATTATTTTGGGTGTTGTGTGTGCGATAGTAATAACAGCTGTGATTGTGGGAATGCCATTGGTGGATAAGAGTGGCACTAACAATGCTACAATTCCTGAGACTGCTACAATAACACCATGGGCGAGATTTGAGCAGGATACGAAATATTTGCATAAGGGAACTAAGAGAAAAAGGGGAACTATCTACTAATGTTTTCTATCGCTTGTTGAATGAGTATGTTGAAACAATGGATGCGAAGAATTGTTATGTGGGCACAAAAATTAATTCGTCAGTACAAGAAGGGGTTACCTATCATAGTTTGCCGTTAACCTACGGGATAAGTTGTAGTTTTTTATTTACAAGGCTTTATGATCAAGACTATGGGGGTCATTCTGACCTCGGCGGTAAAAGGCCCTTACCGCCGGTCAGAACTCCGCCATACTACCGCCGCGGCCGCGGTAAACCGCCACGGTCATTCTGACCACCAACTGTGAATCCGCCAAAAACACGACATCCAAGGAAGGCCGCCTCATCAGCGGGCCGCGGAAAACTGGAGATGACCAAACCTCCACCGCCACGCCAACACAAACACGCCCATGCCATTCTGACCCACGAATCCACGCAGCGGTCTTTCAACTGCGGTATTCCATTGGCGGTACACACCGCTGCGCTCAAAATACACACACAGCTCCAAAACACAGCCACATTGGACAATTTGAAATACACACACCTGACACACATACAAACAACACTCCCACACATCCAATCAACTATAAAACACACACCCACATCACCCACAAACCCCTACGACCGAAGATCAGAGACGAAGGAGAGAGAGACACATCACAGAATAGAGAGCTACATCACACAGAGGCACACTACACCATCACACACACCACATAGAAGCACAAAGCACCACACACCAACACACTCTTCACCATATACACCACCCCACACCTCATCCACACCACCCCATGGCACCCCAAAGGCACCCACGCTTTTCGGACCAAGAACTCCGGGTCATGGTGGAGGAAATCATAAGAGTTGAACCCCAGCTCTTCGGCTCACAGGTGCAGCACACCACTATAGCCAGGAAGGCGGAGCTATGGCAGCTGATCGTGGACAGGGTCAACGCGGTGGGACAGCATCCCAGAAATCGAGACGACATCCGCAAACGCTGGAACGACTTACGGGGAAAGGTGCGCTTGATGGTCTCGCGACACAACATCGCAGTGCAGAAGACTGGCGGGGGACCCCCACCCACTCCACCCGAATTCACAGCATGGGAGCAAGAGGTACTAAACATCCTGCATCCTGATGGCCTCGCTGGAGTACACGGAGGAATGGACTCTGGTAAGTACAATCTCAACTACTTCACCCCCCCCCCCAGCATGCTAACCCCCACCACCACCCTCACCCCCAACCCCCCATCACACATCCTCCCTGAGAATGTCTCTCCAGCACAACCCACCCAACACCAACCCCTGCATGCCACCACAAACTATGGACACCCATCACCTAAGCATGACCACTGCACATACCCCCCCCCCCCCAAACACCCCCACAACACCTCCCCCAAGGGAATGACAGCACTGGGGGACAAGGGCACCCATAAATCGCACACAATAGCACACACAGAAACAATAACCATACCCTTATACCCCTGCAGGACCCGAACGCCACCACACCGCCACGGAGGGTACAGAGATGTCCATCCCACCCCCAGAAGAGGCCCCCAGCGATGACAGCAGCTCTGTCGACCTGGACCCAGATGACCAGCCCGGACCATCGGGGACCTCTGGACAGTCGGTTCCCCACACACAGCCACAGGCTACACCAGACCTAATCCCCTCTGGGAACACCAGCACAGCTCCCACCCAGCGGGCCCATGCCTCTGTCTCCAGGACACGACAATCAGCGGTGTGTCCGCCACTACAGGGCACCCAGGTTGACCCACCGCCCCAACAACAACAGGGACCTGGGGGCAGTGGTAGTGGGCACACCGTCCAGGGGACAGAGGCCCAGGGAAACAGGGGAACTGGGAGGGCGGCTGTGCGACAGGGGGGGGACAGACCCAGGGAACCTACTCTCCAAGAGGCCCTCACCACCATCATGGGAGCATACCACCACTCCCAGGAGACGATGGCGACGGTACTAGCCAGGTTCCAGGAGATCCAGGCACAGCAGGAGGAACGCTACATGGGGTTCAGAGAGGAACTGAGGAACATCGGTTCCGCAATGGGGACCATAGTCCTGGCCCTTAACCAGATAGTCACCACATTGGGGGACCATGTGGCACCCCATAGGGCCCCTGTCACTAGCCTGGACCACGAACAGCCTACCACCTCCGCCGGCGCTAGTGGACAGGAGGCCCCCACACAACGACAGGCCACCAGAACCCCACCTCCTGCTGAAGAACAACCACCCCGCAAGCGGAACCTGAGATCACACAAGAAGACAGAGTAGGATTGCAAGACCCCCGCCAGCATAAGATCCCCCCTGATGTCATCCCACTGTCCCACATTGTCACCCTGTCCAACCTTTAACTGCCCCTGCTCCATCCTTCCACAGGCATATGGACAATGCACCTGTGAGACTGAGAACTGGACTCTGCCATGGACATTACTCCACCCCCACCCATCACGTTTTACTATCATGTACCTATATGTAGCACTTGAAATAAATCACTTATTGCACTTGCAATAACAGGAGTCTGCTTATATTTTACTATTATGTATCACACATAACGGTGCTATTATGTTCTGTGACACTGTGATGACAACATACCAATGACAACAAGGTGTAGTCCATGGGCAAACAAAGCAGAAGTCACGCAGTTGGTCAAACAGCTCTGAAAAGTGAATGGAAAGGCACAATTCAGTTAAAAGGAAATGGGGGGGAACACAGAAAGTAGAGACGCAGGAGGCCTGAAGTAAATTTAAAATGGCGTGGGTGAATCTTACCTGTGTGCTACTGAAAATACTGTTGTATAACTGTGTCCCTGTTGTCCGTGTCGTCCCCGTCGTCTTCCTCCTCTTCACTCTCCACAGGCTCCACAGCTGCAACAACACCACCATCTGGACCATCCTCCTGCAGGAAAGGCACCTGGCGTCGCAATGCAAGATTGTGAAGCATACAGCAGGCCACGATGATATGGCACACCTTCTTTGGTGAGTACATTAGGGATCCAACTGTCATATGCAGGCACCTAAACCTGGCCTTCAGGACCCCGAAGGTCCTTTCTATTATCCTCCTAGTTCGCCCATGGGCCTCATTGTACCGTTCCTCTGCCCTGGTCCGGGGATTCCTCACTGGGGTCAGTAGCCAGGACAGGTTGGGGTAACCAGAGTCACCTAATAACCACACACGGTGTCTCTGTAGCTGTTCCATCACATAGGGGATGCTGCTATTACGCATGACATACGCGTCATGCACTGACCCAGGGAACTTGGCATTTACATGGGAGATGTACTGGTCTGCCAAACAGACCACCTGGACATTCATAGAATGATAACTTTTTCTATTTCTGTACACCTGCTCACTGCCTTTGGGGGGTACCAAAGCCACATGGGTTCCATCAATGGCACCAATGAAGTTTGGGATATGTCCGAGGGCATAGAAATCACCCTTCACCTTAGCCAAATCATCCTCCTCAGGGAAAACAATGTAGCTCCGCATGTACTTCATCAGGGCAGACAACACTCTTGACAAAACCTTAGAAAACATAGGCTGAGACATCCCTGATGACATGGCCACTGTTGTCTGAAAAGACCCACTTGCCAAAAAATGGAGTACTGACAGAACCTGCACCAGAGGGGGAATCCCTGTGGGTTGGCGGATGGGGGACATCAGGTCTGGCTCCAGCTGGGCACACAGTTCATGTATAGTGGCTGTGTCAAGTCTGTATCGAAGGATAATATGTCGTTCTTCCATTGTCGACAGGTCCACCAGCGGTCGGTACACGGGAGGATTCATCCTTCTCCTCGCAAGTCCCAGCGGACGGTGCCTAGGAAGGACAACATGGAGTACAGAGTCAAGCAACCCACAGGTTCGTTCACACAGCTAGCACAGTAATTGAATCGCAATGCAGTGAAAGGCTTGTATGAGTGGCAATGCAAGGCCTAGGCCTGTGTGACGCAGTAGAAATTAAGCCATGGGGGCCCTTGAAATGGCGGCTGCCTGACCTGTGAAGTGTGACAGTGGGATGTGAGGTCAATGCGCTGGCGTGGCACACCGTGGCGGTAGGCGGTCGAAGACCGCGGTACAAAGTCGCATTGGTTAACATTGAACCCTATGGGTATCAGGAGCCAATGACGATGTGCGCCGGCGGTCGCGGTACGCACCGCGGCAGTACGCACCGCCGAGGGCGTGACCGCCATTTTCTAGCTGCTTAATCACTTGAGACCTGATCATCCACAGGAGAGGACCTATACTGCAAGTGCTGCTGTGACCTCGGTCTGGAAGAGACAATGGCTGCTGCGACTGGGGAAAGGCCTCCTGCCTTCACTTCTGAAGGGTTGGAGAAACTTGTTGATGGGGTCCTCCCCCAGTATGCGCTACTCTACGGTCCTCCAGACCAACAGGTAAGTACACTGGGTGCACGTTGAATGGGCTATGCCTGTGTTGAGTGGGGTGTATGTAAGATGGTGGGGAGGGGAGCGAATGAGGAGTGCAATGCACGACAGATGAGAGCATGTGCCACATGGCAAGGTTGGGGAGGGGGGGCCACTCACATCTAACATGCAGAAAAGTGATGATATTTCCTTTCCCACCCTGTACATGTCAAATAGGTCAGCGCCCATCAGAAAGTCGACATTTGGCATGCCATCGCCAAGGACGTCCGGGCCCTGGGGGTCCACAACACACGGGGCACCCACTGCCGAAAGAGGTGGGAGGACATCCGCCGCGGGACCAGAAAGACCGCCGAGTCTCTGCTGGGGATGGCCTCCCAACGTAGGAGGGGTGCCAGTCGTACCTTGACCCCCCTGATGTCCCGGATCCTGGCGGTGGCCTACCCCGATTTGGATGGGCGCGTAAGGACATCACGGCAGACACAAGGGGGTGAGTAGCAGCACATTCTGCTATCTTTGCGCACAGTGGAGGTGTCTGGGTTGGGGAGGAGGGCTGTGGGTGACTTTAGGCCAGGGTGCTTTCTGTAGGCTAGTCCCCTCCTTTAGGCATGGCCCTGTGCCCCCGGCCGCCACCTCTGTAGGGTGCCAAGTACAGCTATCCATGGTCCAGCATCACCCATGTGTGCATTTGTTGTCCATAGACCTGTAGGCCTAGTCACAAGTACTGAGTAGTGTACCCCGATTGCGCGGCGTAGTGCAGGAGGCTCCTGTGTCTGTCCTCTCCGACAACGGTGTTGACAATGCATGCACTCAACCTGTCTTTATTTCTCCCCCCACCCTTTTTCTTTATCTTCTTGTGCATGTGTGCATTAGCATCATCAGGCGGAGGAGAATTGGCATCGGAGCACGAAGGAGCTGCAACTCACATGGCCCCGGTGGGCCATGCTACAGACACCGAGTTCACCAGTGATACGGAGGGCGAGGGGAGCTCCACAACGGGGACCCGTGGAGACGTCAGCGACACCGACACGTCCTCGGAAGGGAGCTCCCTTGCGGTGGCGGCAACATCCGTGCCCACCGCCACAACAGGTACAGCCGTCACCCAGTGCACCAGCCCCGCCCTCCCAGCAGCCCCTCAGCCTTCGCTCGGTGCCCGCTCGCCCAGGAAGGCGGGCATCTCCTTCGCCCCAGGCACCTCAGGCCCTGCCCCAGTTACCCCTGCTGCCCTCAGTGAGGAGGTCATTGACCTCCTGAGGACACTCATTGTTGGGCAGTCTACCCTCTTGAATGCCATCCAGGGTGTAGAAAGGGAGGTGCATCAGAGCAATGCATACCTGGAGGGCATTCATTCGGGTCAGGCTGCCCATCAACAATCGTTCAATGCTCTGGCCTCAGCACTGACGGCAGCCATTGTCCCTGTTTCCAGCCTCCCTCTACTAACTGCCTCCACCCAGTCCCAGTCTCCTGTTCCTCTGCCTATCCCATCCACACCACCAGCCCAGCCTGCACACACCTCAACACCCAAGGGCAGCTCATCCATACATAAGCACCACAGATCCCACAAGCATTCACCCAAGCAACATCCAGATGCAGACATGCCAACAGTCACTACCACCTCTGTGTCCACCTCCTCCTCGTCTCCCTCCTCCCTCCCTGTGACGCCTCCACTCACACCTGCATGCACACCACCATCAGCCAGTACTTACATCACCAGCACACCCTCCAGTACAGTCCGCACACGTGCAGTCACCACCCCAACTGCCATTTACACGTCCCCTGTGTCCTCTCCCACTGTGTCTGTCACCCCCTTTTCCAAAACACACAAACGCAAGCAGCCACCCACCCAACAGCCATCCACCTCACGACAGCCTACGTCACAAGCACCTGCACCCAAAGACAGCACACCTGACTCTCCTACAACCACATCCTCTTCCTCCACTCCCATAACCACTACACCTACCCGTCCCTGTCTTTCCAAATTAATTTTCCTTTCCAACCTTGACCTCTTTCCAACCACTGACCCACCCCCTCCATCTGGTAAGAGTCCTAAGAGCACCTCAGCCACCACCAGCCCTGCATCGAGGGCGACCATTGTGCACGGGTTTTGGAGTCCACCTTTTCCTAGTGCAGATACATCGCCCAGCAGCAAGGGGACAGCCAGCCCACCCCCTGGGAAGAGAACCAGAAAACAAAGGGCCGGCGCGAGAAGGCTGACACGGCTGCCACCAAGGAGCAAAGTCGTGGCCCGTCACCTGCCACAACATCAAGGGGAGGCAAGGGCCAGAGAGCCTCATCGAAGGAGGGCAAGGGCAGCAGGGCGGAGAAGTCAGCCAGCAGGCGCGCGGAGCAGGAGGGCCCCACCAGCCCCATACCGGGTGTGACGGAGGACACCCACGGGCCCAGGACTCCATCACAGGAGGGGCCAGCAACCGCATGGTCGGAGGGCGACTAAGCGGGGAGTCCTGGCCAGGTCTGGCTCCCTTGAAAGACAGGACAAGCACCGCTGAACAGGGCCCCGCCGTGAAGAGCACAGCTGAACAGGGCCCCGCCGTGAAGAGCACAGGTGAACAGGGCCCCGCTGTGAAGAGCACAGCTGAACAGTGCCCCGCCGTGAAGAGCACAGCTGAACAGGGCCCCGCCGTGAAGAGCACAGCTGAACAGGGCCCCACCGTGAAGAACACCGCTGAACAGGGCACCGCCGTGAAGAGCACAGCTGAACAGGGCCCCGCCGTGAAGAGCACAGCTGAACAGGGCCCCGCCGTGAAGAACACCGCTGAACAGGGCACCGCCGTGAAGAGCACAGCTGAACAGGGCCCCGCCGTGAAGAGCACAGCTGAACAGGGCCCCGCCGTGAAGAACACCGCTGAACAGGGCCCCGCCGTGAAGAACACCGCTGAACAGGGCCCCGCCGTGAAGAGCACCGCTGAACAGGGCCCCGCCGTGAAGAGCACAGCTGAACAGGGCCCCGCCGTGAAGAGCACAGCTGAACAGGGCCCCGCCGTGAAGAGCACCGCTGAACAGGGCACCGCCGTGAAGAGCACAGCTGAACAGGGCCCCGCCGTGAAGAACACCGCTCCGCTGGGCCCTTCCTGTCAAGCACCGCTCCGCTGGGCCCCGCCGTCTCAAGCACCGCTCCGCTGGGCCCCGCCGTCTCAAGCACCGCTCCGCTGGGCCCCGCCGTCTCAAGCACCGCTCCGCTGGGCCCCGCCGTCTCAAGCACCGCTCCGCTGGGCCCCGCCGTCTCAAGCACCGCTCCGCTGGGCCCTTCCTGTCAAGCACCGCTCCGCTGGGCCCCGCCGTCTCAAGCACCGCTCCGCTGGGCCCCGCCGTCTCAAGCACCGCTCCGCTGGGCCCTTCCTGTCAAGCACCGCTCTGCTGGGCCCCGCCGTCTCAAGCACCGCTCCGCTGGGCCCTTCCTGTCAAGCACCGCTCTGCTGGGCCCCGCCGTCTCAAGCACCGCTCCGCTGGGCCCCGCCGTCTCAAGCACCGCTCCGCTGGGCCCTTCCTGTCAAGCACCGCTCCGCTGGGCCCTTCCTGTCAAGCACCGCTCCGCTGGGCCCCGCCGTCTCAAGCACCGCTCCGCTGGGCCCTTCCTGTCAAGCACCGCTCCGCTGGGCCCCGCCGTCTCAAGCACCGCTCCGCTGGGCCCTTCCTGTCAAGCACCGCTCCGCTGGGCCCCGCCGTCTCAAGCACCGCTCCGCTGGGCCCTTCCTGTCAAGCACCGCTCTGCTGGGCCCCGCCGTCTCAAGCACCGCTCCGCTGGGCCCCGCCGTCTCAAGCACCGCTCCGCTGGGCCCTTCCTGTCAAGCACCGCTCCGCTGGGCCCCGCCGTCTCAAGCACCGCTCCGCTGGGCCCTTCCTGTCAAGCACCGCTCCGCTGGGCCCTTCCTGTCAAGCACCGCTGGCCCATTGACAGTGCCGGTTCTGTGTCGAGCTGGTGTTCACGCTGCACTCTGGGCACCCTGCCTCCTCCGATACCAGTGGAGTCGGTTGTCCATCTGATGGACTTTGGCTTTGCACTCCCCAGGATGGCACAGTGGGCAACCCACCCACTGTAGAGACTTGAGAGACTGTGGCTTTGCACTCCCCAGGATGGCACAGTGGGCAACCCACCCACTGTAGAGACTTGAGAGACTGTGGCTTTGCACTCCCCAGGATGGTACAGTGGGCATGGAGGCCCCTCGTGCATCTGGCGTCGTGGACTCATGTGGCTGAGGTTCCCCCCCTTCCCTTCCCCCTGAGGTGCCTGTAGTTTTCTCATCTGATGCCCCAGCAGTGTTCTCTCCAACGGAATCTGGTCTCCTGTGTGGGCTTTGCCCATGTGTTTGTGGACATTGGCCCACGGACTGTGGAACTTTGACAAAATGAGCAGGACTAATTGCCTATGTATATAGATTTCGCACTGTTCATTTTTTTTTTTTTATATTTCATATAGATAATTTTCCATGACTTCAATGAACCTATTTTAGACATAAATTTTAATTATCATTTTAATTATGTCTTTGCATTTTTCCGGGGGGTTTAGGGGGTGTCACTCTGAGTTGTTGCTCTGCATTGGTGTGTAGATAGTTGGGGGGGGTGTTCAGGGGTGGGTGTATCGCGTATGTGTGTGCCCGTAACCTTTTCTCCTCCCCCCTCCCCTGTGTCATAGGTGCAGTACTCACCGTTGTCATCTGCGCCGGCGTTCGTACTCGTGGTAGATGAGCAGGTAGACAATAGCTGGTAGGATGTTTAATTCGGGTTCCATGCTGTCCTCCGTCCTCGTGGAGTGTGTAGAGGTAAGCGTTTTCCCGTTCGTAGTCTGTTTCCGCCGTGTTTTTATCGGCGGGGCTCCCGCCCCGGAAAAGGTGGCGGATTGGTGAGTTGTGATAGGGTGGGCGGTACATTGTCTGCCGCCTGCCTGTTGGCGGTGACTGCCGCGCTGTTTGTCTGTCCCGCTGTGGCGGTCGGAGTGTTAAAGTGGCGGGCTGTGTTGGCGGTTCCCGCCAGGGTCAGAATTCCTTTTTTTTTACCGCCTGCCTGTTGGCGGGTTGGCCGCCGCTTTATCACCGACCGCCAGGGTTGGAATCACCCCCATAATCTCATATACAAATGACAAAGGCAGTATAAGTTTTATCTAATGTTTTAATAAAACGACTGCATTTTAGATATTAAGGCGTGAGCCGCAATAACCAGAACCATACAACATAATAGGATTGAAATAGTCACGAGGAGAGTGAAACATAAGAACAACGCTATCATGATGTTTAATAATTTCTACTCTCTCTCAGCTAGTTCTATTTCGAGCACAGCATGTTAAGCTTCTAACTCGCCTTTGTGAATCCCTGGGGAGACATCAGCCCTCATACCTGAGCAAAGGCCTGTGATCTGGTTCAGCATCTGCAACGAGGCAGTCAGCGTCTAGTTGTGGTTCCCTGGTTGGAATCTCCCTCTTGCGTGTATTGGGACAAGGAAGTGTTTTTATAACTACATGATCACAAAATGTCCCTAAGCAAGAATGCCAAAGACTAAACTCCTACCACGTCTATCGGCAATGTACCAGACTGTATCCTTGACTGAAGCACAGAGTGAACAGGAATGTGTTATGGAGAACTCCAGTGCTGAAGTAGGCTAAACAGTGTGATATAAAAAATAAAACAAGACCATAGAACTGGCTATTTGAAAAATAACAGTATGAAGCCGAATAAAAGCATTTAGAGCAAAGTGCACAGAGGCTCTAAGCTGCGAGCAAAGGAATAAAATACATCCAGGGCAAAATGCACAAAGGCCTAAAGCCTGAAGCTAATGCGCAAAGGATACATAAAACTGACCACACTACACCCTCCCCTTGTCAGTAGCAAGTGATTCCAATAATATAAAAGTATGCCCCAGAGATAAACAATACATCAAAAAAGATATATATATTTCGACAAGGTCAGCGGACAGCAAAGTCATAAATTTGGAAAGCATGTGACGATAAAGCCAAATTCAATATAATGTCAATTTTTGTGTTAAAAAAAAAATCCAATTGTCAAACAGAAGCCATGGAAAGCAGCAATTCCTCCACTTCGATATATGTCAATATCGGAATATCCACGCCAAAAAGTATTATGGAGCAGGTGTGTTCCAAAGCCCCAAAACCATCCAGGGCAGCACCCCGTGCAGGGCCTATAAATGAGACAACACCATCTTCCTCCAGGAAGGGAATCTCATAAACTGCCTCACGAAGCAAACGCAACCGTAGTGCACAAGTCCGGGAATGAGCCCTAATCGGGAACATCAACAGATCAGTATCGACCACTGGAGGGCACTGCAGCAAGAGACAGAGAGCCAGTGCATGTTCAAACGAGCACCAAAGGCACCGAAACACGGGTTGTACACAATCCAAAACCAGCCGGAATGACAGAGACCAGTCACACTCCAATTGTCCCAGGAGTGTCGCTCCAAAATGCTGCATCATGCGTTCACGACACAGCTGCGCTGACGGGAGCGCCAATATGGGATCTCGTCGCGGCGGGACAGCCATTGCGGAAGAACAGCAGTAACAGCAAAACCCCAGCCAATAAAGCCAAAGTAATCAGGAAACCCACAAAAATGCTTCCGAAAATAGAGTGAATAGCCGAAGGTATTAAACCGAATATAGAAGAGAAGGTGTGAGCAAAACCAACACCAACGGCTTTAAAAAAATGTGCAATTCCAGCAGTGCTGGACGCATTAAATATACGTCCCACAAGTTCACCAAAGTGACTCGGAAAGTTAGTATTCAAAAGGGACTGTATTTCCGCCGATGACCTTGCCACCTGAAGTGCGTAGGTCTCGCTAGCAGATGTAAGGGCCACATGCTTTTGAAACAATAGAGCCTTTAGTCGACTCAACTTGTCGAAATTTACCTTGGAAGTAGCAATATGAGGCCAGATGTCCGCTACCTCCCTAGTTTGAGTGGGGGGAAACAACACATTCCCGCAGCACATAACGGCCTTGGTGACAACAACTACGTAAACTATTCCGGCACGCATGCCCCGGAAAAGGTGGCGGATTGGTGAGTTGTGATAGGGTGGGCGGTACATTGTCTGCCGCCTGCCTGTTGGCGGTGACTGCCGCGCTGTTTGTCTGTCCCGCTGTGGCGGTCGGAGTGTTAAAGTGGCGGGCTGTGTTGGCGGTTCCCGCCAGGGTCAGAATTCCTTTTTTTTTACCGCCTGCCTGTTGGCGGGTTGGCCGCCGCTTTATCACCGACCGCCAGGGTTGGAATCACCCCCATAATCTCATATACAAATGACAAAGGCAGTATAAGTTTTATCTAATGTTTTAATAAAACGACTGCATTTTAGATATTAAGGCGTGAGCCGCAATAACCAGAACCATACAACATAATAGGATTGAAATAGTCACGAGGAGAGTGAAACATAAGAACAACGCTATCATGATGTTTAATAATTTCTACTCTCTCTCAGCTAGTTCTATTTCGAGCACAGCATGTTAAGCTTCTAACTCGCCTTTGTGAATCCCTGGGGAGACATCAGCCCTCATACCTGAGCAAAGGCCTGTGATCTGGTTCAGCATCTGCAACGAGGCAGTCAGCGTCTAGTTGTGGTTCCCTGGTTGGAATCTCCCTCTTGCGTGTATTGGGACAAGGAAGTGTTTTTATAACTACATGATCACAAAATGTCCCTAAGCAAGAATGCCAAAGACTAAACTCCTACCACGTCTATCGGCAATGTACCAGACTGTATCCTTGACTGAAGCACAGAGTGAACAGGAATGTGTTATGGAGAACTCCAGTGCTGAAGTAGGCTAAACAGTGTGATATAAAAAATAAAACAAGACCATAGAACTGGCTATTTGAAAAATAACAGTATGAAGCCGAATAAAAGCATTTAGAGCAAAGTGCACAGAGGCTCTAAGCTGCGAGCAAAGGAATAAAATACATCCAGGGCAAAATGCACAAAGGCCTAAAGCCTGAAGCTAATGCGCAAAGGATACATAAAACTGACCACACTACACCCTCCCCTTGTCAGTAGCAAGTGGTTCCAATAATATAAAAGTATGCCCCAGAGATAAACAATACATCAAAAAAGATATATATATTTCGACAAGGTCAGCGGACAGCAAAGTCATAAATTTGGAAAGCATGTGACGATAAAGCCAAATTCAATATAATGTCAATTTTTGTGTTAAAAAAAAAATCCAATTGTCAAACAGAAGCCATGGAAAGCAGCAATTCCTCCACTTCGATATATGTCAATATCGGAATATCCACGCCAAAAAGTATTATGGAGCAGGTGTGTTCCAAAGCCCCAAAACCATCCAGGGCAGCACCCCGTGCAGGGCCTATAAATGAGACAACACCATCTTCCTCCAGGAAGGGAATCTCATAAACTGCCTCACGAAGCAAACGCAACCGTAGTGCACAAGTCCGGGAATGAGCCCTAATCGGGAACATCAACAGATCAGTATCGACCACTGGAGGGCACTGCAGCAAGAGACAGAGAGCCAGTGCATGTTCAAACGAGCACCAAAGGCACCGAAACACGGGTTGTACACAATCCAAAACCAGCCGGAATGACAGAGACCAGTCACACTCCAATTGTCCCAGGAGTGTCGCTCCAAAATGCTGCATCATGCGTTCACGACACAGCTGCGCTGACGGGAGCGCCAATATGGGATCTCGTCGCGGCGGGACAGCCATTGCGGAAGAACAGCAGTAACAGCAAAACCCCAGCCAATAAAGCCAAAGTAATCAGGAAACCCACAAAAATGCTTCCGAAAATAGAGTGAATAGCCGAAGGTATTAAACCGAATATAGAAGAGAAGGTGTGAGCAAAACCAACACCAACGGCTTTAAAAAAATGTGCAATTCCAGCAGTGCTGGACGCATTAAATATACGTCCCACAAGTTCACCAAAGTGACTCGGAAAGTTAGTATTCAAAAGGGACTGTATTTCCGCCGATGACCTTGCCACCTGAAGTGCGTAGGTCTCGCTAGCAGATGTAAGGGCCACATGCTTTTGAAACAATAGAGCCTTTAGTCGACTCAACTTGTCGAAATTTACCTTGGAAGTAGCAATATGAGGCCAGATGTCCGCTACCTCCCTAGTTTGAGTGGGGGGAAACAACACATTCCCGCAGCACATAACGGCCTTGGTGACAACAACTACGTAAACTATTCCGGCACGCATGCCACAACAGGGTTCACTGTTAAGAAGGACGTAACTGCCGTTTGAAAGCACCTGGAAAGTGTTTTTAATTACCAGGACTGGAACTCCCTTCAGATAACAAGCTAAGTTAGCAATAGAGGCATTCCACGCCCCGTGCAAGGACAGCTGTTTACAAACCATGGAATGGCTAACAGAAGTTTCGCATTCGCTACCGCTAAGAAAAACCTCCCTCAAACCATTAATACATCTGTATAGAAAAGGAAGCTCCCACACCTCGTGTATGTAACTGTCTCCCAACCGTTCATATCTACCCACCGGAATGTGCTTTAAACATGAAGTAAATTGCAGAGTGGAGATAGGCAGATTAATAACCCCATGAATCAACCACTCAGCTGACGGAATCTCAGCAAAAGTAAAAGGCAGTTTCTCCAATTTTTCAATGTGTAACATAACATATGTCGCTTCCTTTTTAGCCATCGGCTGTTGTTGACGAGTCAAATTAAAGGAAATAAATATCTCCCTGGCACGAATGTGCTGCCACGGAACGCGACCTGCCTTCAAGGTCTGTAGAGTCCAAACCAGCTGCATGATGGACCGCGTTTGACTCTGCCCATGATATAAAGAAGACATATCCGATTTAATAATGTCTATAGCAGAGGAAACAATGTTGTCTATTGTGTAAATACAGTATGTATTCCATTATCCACAACAGACAAAGCCTGTATCAAATTATCCTGATCAATTTGTCTCAACCGGGCCGCTGCCTCCTGTTGTGAAAGCTTCCAAATCTCATTATATACTTCATATAGAAAACGTTTCTTCCGCGGCATTCGTGGTCCTGACAAAAAATCTTGTAAGTCAGTATTATTAGACAGTAACGTGAGATGTGACTTAACTGCATCCAGCGTGGATGACTTCAACCATTGCTGACAAAGCTTCCCCACGCTGTATGTAGTAATTATATCAGCATGTTCTGGTGATATGTAGCGAGGGTCTGCCCTACTAGTCCTGAACCCCACTGAAGAGGTGACAAAACGCTGATGACACCCATTAGTGTCTATGGGCCATAATCCCATTGCATATATTCGAATATCGACTTAGGGCTACTAGCTTTATGAATAAAATGGTGTCCATAATTGTAGCAAAACATGTCACCATGATTATCTCTAAATAGGTAAGCATCTTCATCGTCATAGACAGTATAATATTGCAATTCTGTCAGCATAGAATCCACTGTCTTCACATCCCAATCATCAGAAACAATGTCTGGTATAACAATATCATTTATTGATAACTTGAGAACATACGGTATTTGAATCAATTCAGTGGGACCATATATATCAAACATCACTTTATCCCACACAATCCCATCCGGAATCGGTACTGCAGAAATGTTCACATAGGACAAGTCTCTTCGAACCATATGAGACGAAAAATGTGGTTTCAACACGGTCTCCACGTGCTCAATGTCAGATCGTTCAGGAAGAAAATGACCATGTATTACCAAAAAAAAGGTAACCACAAATCCCAACCACAAGAAAAGAGTCATTACAGTCATAAAAAGCCACAGATAGTTCCAAGGAAAAACAAAATATGTGTGTTTAAGCCAACACAGCAGCTTACGTGGACCCCGGGCTGAAGATAAAGAGGACGTGGAGTCTGACACGGTATCATCAGTGTCGTTGAAGCAGCCAGAGGCAGTTCTTGCAAAAGATGCAACCGTAAACAAAGAAGCAGATGGTGGCTCTCGCCTTGGCATGCTATAAACCACATGTTCAGTAATATCATTAGAACGAACAGCAACTTGATCAAAAGATTCCAAATTATTCTGTGGAACAATCGCAAGATCAGCTTCCACCCTCCCCAAGCTCGGAGAGGAAATAGCATCGGTGCAAATCACCTGCAGCGGGATTCTTCCCCAGTAGTGAGAGGGATTCCGGAACTACTGGATGTCCCTCTTGGTCTGCTGTGCAGAATCGGCCACATGTTGTAACTTGACATTATCAATGGAAACAAAGCGATTTCCTTTGGCCCCGTGCAGCGGCGGTAAAATTACAGTTCTCATGCCGCTAATCCCTAACACAGGGACAGGCACCCGATAAGAAGGACCAAATTCTTTCTTTACTGCGACCTTTTCACGCACAAGATCCCCAATCCTGGGAATCCAACCAGTAGGCGTTACTGGCTCATCCTTAATTCCTGTGGAGGCAGCACTTGCAGAAGAGTTATCTTCATGGAATTGTTGTAAATCCTGCAAAACAGTGACACGATCATTTATGTCAAAGGGCGTATCTGCCGTCTCCACACCAGGACCATCTAGATCAGGAACATACATTTGTGTTCCAAACATGCACTCATATGAAGTACGACCCTCCAGGGACCTTCTAGGCAAGTTATTAAGTGCTCTCTGTACTCCATACAGATGGGCTAGCCAACTACGACCCGTACCTATAAATCTGGCCGTTAAGGATTGCTTTAAATCACGATTCAAACACTCCACGACAGAATTTCCCCCGGGATGAAATGGAGACGAGAACTGGAGTTGGACCCCCAACAAAGCCATGGTGCCCCTGAATGCCTTAAAGGCAAAAGCAGGGCCCTTCTCCGAATGAAAAGCCGCAACTGTAAATGTATCGATAAAGATGCGCAAATCTTTAATAACAGTACGAGCGTCAGCCGAGCGCTGTGGCCAGACCCACACAAACCTGGAGCACGAATCTACAGCAACCAATATATATTTGTATGCACTGTCCGGTGTCAGCGGACCACAGTGATCCAAGTACACACACTGTAAAGGTTTATTTGAAATCAGAAGGGGCGTCTGCTGCGGGCGTCTAGCCGTCGAAGCTTTAATTTGTTGACAAACGTCACAACAAAGGACATACTGCTTTGTCTCTTTATAGAGACCAGGCCACCAGTAACGAGCCTGTAAAAGTGAAATCGTGGCAGCCACACCAGCATGTGCAGATGCCGCCCCCTCATGTGCTGCAGATATTAATCGAGGTCTCTCAACTTTATTGGGCATTTCACGTACACCAACGCCTGGAATTTTAACTACAACGTTTAGCATACTGCTAATGCAATAACTATATTTAGAAGGGAATCCTTTAGGAAATGGCGTGCCATCAGCCGTAACTTTTATGGCAGCCGAAATCTCTGTGTCTGGTTTGGAACTCGAACGAGTTACTGCGGCCACAGTGGCAACTGCCACCGCAGATTTTGCAGCTTCATCAGCCAAAGAATTTCCAGCAACGTGTATTCCAACGCGCTGGTGTCCAAGTGTATGTACAACATGGACATTAGGAAGCGTTTCTTTCAGATTCGCAACCTTCCCCCACAGCAATTTGTGTTTAATGGTGTTGCCTTTGGAATCTCTGAACCCATTCAACCTCCAGTAGTGCAAATATTCATTGAAAGACTGAACACAGTAGTAGGAGTCACAGACCAGCAAGGTAAGTATCGCCGGATCCGCGTGTTCTAAGGCTAACAATAGAGCCTTGAGCTCAGCCAACTGTGCCGTACAATCTCCCAAGGTCTTTGTATAAGTATGTCGGGGGCAGAACACTTCCCCCTCCATAGTGCCGCTCACCACCTCACATGCAGCAGAATACTGTTGTTTAGTCCCAACCGCTGGCTGCGCAGAGCCATCTGTATACATGACCATCTGGTACTGGTCAATAGGCAACGTGCCAGCGGGAATTGGGTATTCCATTTCATATTGAAGAAATTCTTGAGTCTGCAGTTTAGGGTCAAATATGTAATCTACATCAGTGGCTGTGAAAGACATAGCCCATTGTATCCATCGCGGGTGTAAAGCTTTCGAATTAGGAACACTCGCTTTCGTAACATCCTCTAAGGCTGGAATTGGGGAAACAACAATGATGCGTTGGCCCTGGGCAAGAGGTCTTTCTTTAATCACAGCCATCTGTACAGCAGTGAGTATTTTCTCAGTTTGTGCAAATCGTTGTTCTGCAGCAGAATACAAGTGTGACTTGTATGCTATCGGGACTGTCTCACCCTCATTAAAGGTGACATATGTAAACCCTACGGCACCAGGTATGACCCTGATGACCAGATGCGTTTTATTGTCCCGTGTCTGTAAATGTTGAACAGCTAAGAGATCAGTTTGTAGATCTCGCAGAATATGTGTATGCTCAATTGTCCAAAATCTACTCCAAAAATTTGGGCGAATCAACTCGTATAAGGGTTTTATACGTGTCGCATAATCAGGAATGTAAGTTCTGCCAAAATTCAGAAACCCCAATAATGACTGGAGCTTCTGAACCATATTAGGAGGCTGCAATTGAGCACATTTCTCCACAAAATGTGGCGCTAAGCTCTTGCCCTCATTAGACAACTCATATCCCAGGAAAATGACGCTGAGGAAGGCAATCTTCGATTTCTTAAAATTAAATTTATAGCCAATTTCAGCAAATCCCACAACAATGCGTGCTACATGCCTTAGATGTTGCAGAATCTCATCGTCCGTCAAATATATGTCATCAACATATGATAACGCTTCAGGGTCCAATTCGTGCAGACTTTCAGTTACATGAGCCGAAAATAGTCCTGGGCAATTCTTATACCCCTGAGGCAGACAACAAAACTTTTTTTGAGAGCCAAACGCACTGCAGCTGGTATAGTCCCGACTTTCGGGCACTATATTTTGGCAGAAGAATCCATTCGAGATATCCAATGTTGTTTTATATTTTTTACACGCTATATTATTCATAAGCGCTGTGCTATGTGAATTCTGTATTGCATATGTGCGTGTATGTCCATTTAAATGTCTGTAATCCACCACTATCCTATATGAATAGTCCGGTTTAACAACTGGAAATAAGGGATTATTCATCGGCGAGACACAGGGTTCAATTACTCCCTGGTACTCCAACTGTGTAAGAATTTTCCTCACTGATGCCCTTGCCTCACATTTTATAGGAAACTGCGGCTGCGGCTGAGGTTTGCCTTTTATCTGAATTACATGATAAGGTGATTCTCTTTCCCATCCCACATGATTTCTATATAGGGCGGGGGCCTGTGTCAGAGCCCATGATTTACTATAGGACTCCGCTAGTTCTCCCGGAACAAGTGGTGAGAATGAAGGTGTAATAACCTCCTCCCCAACTGGACAGTTGCGAACAAAGTCAGGTGGCCAATCTTGTTCGGCCAGCAGAACGTCATACGATTTTACCACATGGTCCCAAAAGATGGCGTGTACAATGCGGTCAATGTCCCCTTCTATTTGCAAAGTTACTTTATATACTTTATCGGGATCAGAGACTCGCATATCTGCTGTTTCGACTTGTATGAAGTCATCAGTTGCTTTCACCTCCAGATGCTCTTGAAGACTCCGGCAAACTATTGTGACCTCTGCTGAGCTGTCTAAGTGCTAACGCCCATGTCTTGTTCTTCAAGAGAACTCTCTTCTTGAGCGGCATGTCTAACTGAGACTGCCGCCACTTTCTTCTTTTTGAATTGTTGCTTTTGATGGAGCGGTTTCTCTTCCTGTTTAACAGAAACCTCAGTTGAGCGTTGTGATTCCTGTCTCGGTTTCACGTACTCAGTTTTCCGCTCTGACCGCCCACCTCTCTCACTTCTCTTGTCCGAGGAGTCCTGAAAGGAACGAGATTGGTGTGTATCAGTATATTGATATCTATCAGGCGTTTTCAAATTATCCCTATTCCTGAGATTATACCTATTCTGCAGGGTCTCGGGCTGCGGAGACTGCCCCCCATCTTTCTTAGGTGTCTGTTGTTTTTTCTCCCAGCACTTCTTAGCACCCTCAGGCTGCTGTTGTTTAGCATTATCCTTACTATTTTGACCCTGTAATTGGGGTTTTTGCGGTCTAGACCCAAGGCTATCACGACCGATACTGGAATATGTTTCTGCTATTATTCTCGGCAGTTCCCGCTCCTGATTAAGTTGTGGAACGTCTCTAAGATGCATACGCACGGCCAGCGCCACTGCCTCTCCCTTGAGATTACTCTAAATAATAGAAGAAACCGCGGCAAAATTGCCCATCAGCTGCATCCCCAAATCTAAGGCTGGGGCAGCCCCATATTCATCTTGAATTTGTTTAAGCACTTCCGGTAGATTAGCCAATGTTGGTGTACCGTGTGCTGTAGTGTAAAGCGCGGCAAACACCGTGCCCCAGGTATTACAATGGTCCAAAGTAGGAACCATTCCATAAGGCAAACACATCGTCAATATTCTATGTTTATCCTGAGGTCCCGTATGGGGAAATACTGCTTCCAGCGTATTAATTTTTTGCGCCAGCCAAAATGGAGTCTCCTCACGTTTAGCCGGTACTTTACCCATAACTGAGTGTACAGTGGCCGGATTGATACCCGGAACCACTGCCTGTGGGTGCGCCGGAGCAGCACGCGCTGTAACAGTATTTGATGTCTGCATTACAAACTGAACCAGTCTTCTGTATGTAGTAGCTAAGTCTATATATAAACGACGAACGTCAGCCACTGCCAAGTTAGCAACCGCAGGATATGGCGTGTATGTAGCCAATAAAGGCCAGGTCGGAACATCATTACTTAGTGGACCTAACCGAACTTGTGCTACTGTGTGTGGGAGGGCGCCATCAAGCCAATTATGGTGTTCTTGATAAGATAAAGGTATCTCTAAGTATGCATAAGCCCTGTACTGTCCAGGGACATTTGCAACAGTGTAATCGTGAAAAGTGTTTGTACCCCCATCAACTGCTGGAAATACGACCCAAGAATAAAAAAGTTCTGTTCTATAGGCTGCATGGGCGTCCACCACAAAAGTGACCGGACCCCCCTGGTTCGTCAAACCATGTGTTAACAGATGTCCCATGAGCGGTTGGCGCATATTAAGCGCTATGTTCACTACTTGAGGATTCGCCATTATACAAATAGCACTAGGGCAGAGAAGGCACACCACTATCGGGGTCTTCCTTTCAAAGTTCAAGCTTGAACAACCGACCACTAAGTAATATCCCGTGGCAGCGGAAATCCTCAGCCCCACGGACGTCTCCGCTTACTGAACCGAGGAGTCAATATATATATGAGACCGAGAGAGTCAGCCGGACCCAAAAATTAAAGCCAGACCAATCGTTGGCGGCGCCATGTCGCGTGGGCTCTCATTATCCTAAATGAGACTACTGGATTTCTAGGTAGCAGGATCGTTCACGGTATGGGGGACTGAGTCTTACCCACTTGGAAGGACCTCTGTCACCCTAAATCCGGTTTTGCTCCGGCTAACTAGCAGTGCCTCATCTCTCCCAAGGGGAAGGGATGATTGGGCAGCCGAGCGCATGACATCTTTGGAACTTCTCAGGGAAGTCGTGGTCACTCAGATCCAAACCAACTCTCTCATTTACAATATGATCTCATATACAAATGACAAAGGCAGTAGAAGTTTTATATAATGTTTTAATAAAACGACTGCATTTTAGATATTAAGGCGTGAGCCGCAATAACCAGAACCATACAACACAGTAGGATTGTAATAGTCACGAGGAGAGTGAAACATAAGAACAACGCTATCATGATGTTTAACAATTTCTACTCTCTCTCAGCTAGTTCTATTTCGAGCACAGCATGTTAAGCTTCTAACTCGCCTTTGTGAATCCCTGGGGAGACATCAGCCCTCATACCTGAGCAAAGGCCTGTGATCTGGTTCAGCATCTGCAACGAGGCAGTCAGCGTCTAGTTGTGGTTCCCTGGTCGGAATCTCCCTCTTGCGTGTATTGGGACAAGGAAGTGTTTTTATAACTACATGATCACAAAATGTCCCTACGCAAGAATGCCAAAGACTAAACTCCTACCATGTCTATCGGCAATGTACCAGACTGTATCCTTGACTGAAGCACAGAGTGAACAGGAATGTGTTATGGAGAACTCCAGTGCTGAAGTAGGCTAAACAGTGTGATATAAAAAATAAAACAAGACCGTAGAACTGGCTATTTGAAAAATAACAGTACAAAGCCGAATAAAAGCATTTAGAGCAAAGTGCACAGAGGCTCTAAGCTGAGAGCAAAGGAATAAAATACATCCAGGGCAAAATGCACAAAGGCCTAAAGCCTGAAGCTAATGCGCAAAGGATACGTAAAACTGACCACACTATAGGAGCAGTGGGTATTGCCCCCCAGATTGCCTGTTGCAGTACTGGGTTGTTTAAATGAACTGCCTGTGGGAGGGGAGGGTTATGGGTAACTGAGAAGTTTGTTGAGTTGTTGTATTTTGGGGGCCTACCCTACTCTTATGTTGCTTTAGCTCAGTGGAGGTTACACTTGTCTTGTACATGGCTAACTATCTGGTGCAAATGTGCTGCTGTGCGGATGGAGGTTGTTCTCAATGATACTGGTAATGGTGAGTAGGACACCTAAGTTTCTGACCTGGAATGTCAGGGGTCTGGGTCGACTGGAAAACCGACTCAGGGTCCATGCTTACATGAAGCAGTATGGTGTCTCTATTGCCTTCCTTCAGGAGACTCATGTTTGGCAGAACTGTGTGCCACAGTTGGAAAAACCGCTGGAGGAGGCAGCTCTAGTCCACTTCCTACCTACAAAGGGCACACAACTTATGCAGGGGGGTAGATATGTTATCCTACTTGGACCATTGATGGAAGAGATTTGTGTTTGGTAAAGGTGTCTCCCCCCAATACTGATTTCCCGACCTTTTTCAGGTGGGTAACAGCCGCTACATCTGAGTTCTTGGCAGCTGATATGATCCTGGCTGGTAATTTCAATTGTATGACGGATGAGAATCTGGATTGGCAAACGCCTCGACTATGCACTGAGCCTGCATTGACTGGAGCTCTATGAGATACAATGGTTTGGGGATGGTGGATATTTGTAGGGTATGACATAGTGGTATGAGGGCATACTCTTGCTACATTCCTTCAGCTGGAACCTATAGCAGGTTAGACTATTGCTTCATCTCTGCAGACTTCACGCAAGGCATGCAGGAAGTGTAATATAGCGTGAAGTGCTTGTCCAACCACCCCCCTTCCTGATGAGATGTGAACTGAGGAGCGGATGCCCAACGGTTACGCTCTGGAGGCTCCGCATAGAGACACTCTCAAACCAGGTGTTTGCGTCCATGGTAGGACACTCTCTCACTACTTTAAGGAAAACTGGGGCAGCACGTGGAGTATAACAGTGGACTGGAATGCCGTGAAGGTGGTGCTCCATGGGGAGTGCCTGAGGACCACAATTAGGGTCAAGATGCAACTTGAGCAGAGCTTAGATAAACATGAGGGCTGTCGGCGTGAGTTAGGGAGGCGGATGCCCGGAGATCCTGCTACACTGCAAGACTGGCAGGATTGTAGAAAGGACCTCCTAGATGACTGGGGTAGAAGTTTACACATAAGACACACTGCCAAAAACTGCATGTTGGGGGGGTAAGTCAGGGGCAATACTTGCTTGCCTGGCAAACAAGGAGAAACACTAAGATCCAAACCTATTGGGTAGGGATGACAGGGGGGATCTGCTTTGCACACAAGTCTTAATGAAGTCTTGGCGTCCCATCTGCATGAAATCTAAATGGTCCAATCTGGTGTGGGGGAGCCAAGGGATTGCCGTTGCTTAGAAACGGTAGAGATGATGAGTCTTGGTGATGACAACCGCAAGGCCTTGGGCGCACAGCTCTCTAAGATCATGGCCACTATACGTGGCCTTAGAACATTAAAAACGCTGGGAGGGGATGGCCTACTGCCAGAAGTTTACAAGCGAAACATGGCCACCCTGGCAGGCAATGACGATGGGGAGACTCACAGATATGGAAGACGATAGTGGTAATGATTCCCAAGCAGGGCAAGAACCGTTGTGAGGCCTACTCCTATTCCCCAATGCTCTATGTGGAATATAGACGTGAAGATACTAAGCAAGGTCCTGGCCTCCCACCTCCTGAATCACCTGCCAGCACCGATACACACAGATGAGTGTGGGTTCATCCCACAGCGGAACACTTTGTAATTTGAGGCACTTTGAGCATGACTACCATGCCCCACAATTGTCAGATGATGCATACTCTCTAGCATTTTTAGATGTTGAGCGAGCATTTGATTCAGTTGACTGGAGCTATCTATAGTTGGTAATAGAGCGAGTGGGTGTTGGTGCACGCTATACACATACCCAGGAGCTAGGGTGCAGATGAGGTGAATGGTCACTGAGAGATTTGCCTTTCACAGCGGTACACATCAGGACTGCCCCGTCGCACCTCCCATTTGCATTGGCAATGGAACCGCTTACATGCACACTTCATTTGGTGCTTGGCCCCTGGGGAATCACAGATGGGAAGACACAATGTGATGTCATTGTATGAGGATGATGCCCTCTTCTATTTACGTCAACCAGGGTATTCGGTGCACATCCTACTGCAGGCAATGCACAAGTTCAGGGATGCTTCAAGGTTTATGCCAACCATGCTCAACCTAAACTCTTCCCCCTTGGGTTGCCCATACGGAACATGACTTCACAGCCCCGAACATTGGAAGGGTGGTGGAGGGATTGCAGCAGAAGAACAGGTTCTGGAAAACCCCGCTACTTTTTCGCTGATGGCCTTGGTGAAGATGGTGTTGCTCCTTAGATGCCTGTACACCCTACAGGGTACACTATATGAGATCCTGTATCACTATTTCACTGAAATAGACAAGCTCATCGTAGAATTGTTGTGGGCGAACAGACGGACACGGATAGGACTCTCCACACTCAAGTGAACTTGGGGTCAAGGGGGAATGGATCTCCCTGACCTGGAACTCTGTTATATAGCGGTACAACTCCAGCATGCCATACATTGGCTTGACCTGGAATATAGATGGGAAAATTGGTTGTTAAAAGGCTGACAATCTTACTGATAAGGAGAGGGGAGGTGCCACTCACTGCACCGTACGTGGTGAGAAATGTCGGATTTGCCCGCAGTCACTACAGCCTTAGGTGTAAATGTCTTCCACCATGTTGTTGAAACGGTGGAGGAGGTACGGCTGTGATACCTTGGGAAACCTATACCGAAATGGGCATTCATTACTAAACAGGACGCTGTGGGAACCTTTGCCCTAGGGGTGGAAGTACTTTCAATACGCAAAGTTGTCGATCATGGTGAGGGAGCTTTGGAGCCGCCTCCGTCTAAGATGCTGGTTGTGATGCTGGCTTTCGCAGGGGGAAATGGTTGGTCTCGCAGATGTACAGAGCGCTGATGGCAGAGCTTATTATGCCACCGCTAAAGATACAAGATAGATGGGGAGGAGCTCATTACCGACGGGGAGTAGGAGACAATACATGAGGGGGGCGAGAATGCTATTGTCTGACGCCCATTTGAAAATAATACAGTATAACTATAACCATCCGGTACACATCACCCCCAAAATAGTACATGCTATATAACCTGCACGAGAGGTGAAATGCTCGAGATGCAGGGAGAAGGATGTTGACTTTGGAGATGTGGCTTGGGGCTGCTCATAGATAATATCTTTTTGGCAGGAGGGGGTGCGCAGGCTCAGTGGAGTCACTGGATGGGCGATACAACTCACTATGAAAAATGTTTTGCTGGGGCGGCTCCATGCACCAAAAGGGAAAAAGCTGAGCAGGAAATGTAAGCTATGTAAGCTTCTAGGGCTAGTTCTAGCTAAACGTCGTGTTGCCATCAAACTGCAAGTGACGGAGTCCCCCTCACCCCCGTTATGACTGGCTCAGAGATATCTCAGAGTGGGGCAGCTGTTCAAGAAATACACATAAAACACGCTAGGCGGGATGATAAAGTGGAGGATACCCTGCAGGCTTGGGCAGCTATGCTTTCAGCGCCGGGGGGCCCTCCTAACTCCTTCTTGAGGGGATGTGTGGTACGGTCTATGTACTGGTACGGAGTGAACAGTTTGGACGATGTTTGGGTGCCGTGGGCTGGGGCTGCTCCGTATCCAGGGATACTCGGGGTGCCTGTGACTAGTCGCATACAGGAAGCTCTTACGGTGCTATGGCACGGATTAAGGTGTGGCTGATGTAAAGAGTTAATAAAGAGCCATGCGGGCTCTCCATGTGCGCCTGACGTGCTCTGCGTGTCCGGGAGGGGCACGGAGCACGAGGGTATAAATAAAGAGCGAACTGCGGGTGACGCAGTTCCATGCGTGTGCTCTCAGCAAACACTGTCTGTGCGTGTTCTTTTAACGACAATGAAGGCCCAGTACATTGGCGACGAGCGGGATCGAAATGCGAGACAGTAGAAGAAAGTTCAGTTAAATACTGAGGCCAGGCTGAGAAAACGTACCGGGAGGAGAGCGGAGCAGTGTTGGCTGCCGCGATCGTGGTGCCGGGCCGGTCGCCGGAAAAAAAAAGCCGGGTTCACGGAGGGAACCTCAGGCACGACGAGGAAGCTGACCGGTTTCCCGATCGGGGAAACCCAAAGACGGTGAGCCGCGCCCCGCGCCCTTCCCCGCAAGGAGCAGCACCACGCGAGGCTACAAGGCCCCGCCCAGGGCGTCCCTCGCTGCCCGGAGCAGCCGAAGGAGACGCGTGCTTCCTTGGCCGGGCGCGCCGTGCGTCTCCTGCGAGGCCGGAGAGGAGGAAGCCCAAAAATAAAAGAAAAGACGCGTGGTGCACGTCAGATGTGTGCCGCCCCCGGGAGGGGCTAAAAAAAAAAAAAAAAAAAAAGAAAAAAAAAGGGAAAAGAAAAGAAGAGAAAAGAAAAAAAAAGCAGCGGTGAGCAAAAGGAGATGGTCACTGAAAAATAAAAGGCAAGAAAAGGGAGGCAGAAGTAGAAAACAAGAAGAAGTAAGGAAGGCGGAGTCAAAAAAAAAAAAAAAAAAAAAAAAAAAAAAAAACAACGAAAGGACAGCTTCACCGTGTGTACAGCGCAAGGGTGAGAAGGGGTAAAGATGAGTGCCCCACCACAGGATGATGCCAATCCTCCACCGCCACCAGGGAACCCCCAGCTCCCAGCACAGTTGACCAACAGGGCTCACTCCTCGATCGTTTCGCTACCACCGTTTAGCCAACTAATTGACCCGGCTACTGCTGCGCCCAGATGGCGTTTGTGGATAAACAGGCTAGAAAACTACTTTCGTGCAACCAGGGAAACGGACGGGGAAGTGCGGAGGTCAGTAATGCTGTTGATGGGTGGAGATGAACTACAGGAGCTCTTTGACTCGCTTCCTGACACAGGGGATAAGGATGATTTTGATACAGCAGTAACTGCTCTGAACAGGCACTTCGACCCGCAACTCAACTCGGATTACGAACGTTTTAAACTACGACAGGCCCAGCAGACCGAAATCGAGTCGATGGATATGTTTTATGCCAGGTTGAGGAAGCTAGCGAGCTCGTGCACAGGTCTCAACCAGCAAGAGGAGATCCGTGCGCAAATCATTCAAGGGTGCCGGTCGAATGCTTTGAGGAAGTTGATTTTGAGACAGCAGGGCATGTCCCTCGATGACATTCTAATTCTTGCAAGATCACATGAACTGTCGGCAGTACGAGCGGATGCGATGGCGGCAGTAAGAGGTCAGTCATTAGCGGCTGCGTCATCGTCTCGTGTAGTCCAGGTGAAGGAGGAACAAGTGGATGCGATCCGAACACGCCCAGCAGCGCAGCGGAAAACAAGCGCTGCCAGGCCCGGCGACAGGGCCTGTAGAAGCTGCGGGTATGACCACCGGCCGAACATGGGATGCCTGGCTAAAGGACAGTCCTGCAACTGTTGTGGCAAGCCAAATCATTTTGCCAAAGTGTGTAGGTCCAGGAGGAATAAGCCAGGAGAGCAGAAGGGAAGAGATACAAGTGTTAAAGCTGTATCCAAGGACACAGAGGAGGTGAGAGACCAGGCGATGGCGAGTGGCCCGGTCTTCGAGGAAGATGAAGAAGAGGACATATTTGTAATATCGTTCACGGGGGGCAAGGCACGGAAAAGGAGACCGCCGCCCATGAGTGACGTTCATGTCAACGGCATGCTTGTTTCCGTACTCATTGACACAGGGGCGTCGGTCAATGTCATGGATGAAACGCTTTTCCACCAACTAATACCTGCCCCGCCACTGACCCAGACAACTACTAAGATTTACAATTATGGAGGGCGAGACCCTCTTCCCCTCAAGGGAACAGTGGAGGTGGCTGTAAGTAGTGGAGATAAATCAACAAAAACCAAGTTCTATGTGGTGGCTGGGGATCGTGGCACTCTGCTAGGATGTCGCACAGCAGAAGAGTTGGGACTGGTGTTTTTTGCACGACAGGTATATGAGACTCAAGTGGAACGCCTTCTCAACGAGTTTCCACAACTATTTGAGGGGTTGGGTCGGTTAAGAGGAAAACGCATCAAATTGCACATAGATCCCAACGTGGCTCCGGTGGCGCTAAGGCATCGTCGTGTACCCTTTCATCTGAGACCTGTCGTTGAGAAAGAGCTGCAGTTGTTGGAGGACCAAGGGGTCATAGAGAAGGTGGATGGGCCTACGCCGTGGGTGTCGCCGCTGGTGATTGCGCCAAAACCCAAGCAGCCAGGAGCGATTCGCCTCTGTGTTGATATGCGACTGCCAAACAAGGCTATTCGAAGGGAAAGACACATAACGCCCACCATGGACGACATCATTGCAGATCTGAATGGGGCACAGTGGTTCTCCAAGTTGGATCTCAATGCGGGGTATCATCAGCTAGAGCTAGACCCGGAAAGCAGGAACATTACCACGTTCTCGACGCATGTGGGGCTGAGAAGATACAAGAGGCTGAGCTTTGGAGTGTCCTCCGCGGCGGAGGTGTTTCAAAATGCGATTAGGGAAACCCTGTCGGGGTTGCCAGGAGTAATCAACCTGAGTGATGACATTCTAATATACTCCAAGACGAGAGAGGATCATCATTGTCATCTACGTGCGACGTTGAAACGGCTATCCGAAGCGGGACTAACGCTTCATAAAAAAAAGTGTGCCTTTTACCAAAACTCGGTAGAATTCTTTGGATATGTATTTTCGAAAGAAGGCCTGCAAGTGGACCCACGGAAGGCTGAGGCTATCCGTCAGGCCGCGGTTCCGCAAAGTGCCACGGAGGTTCGTAGCTTCCTAGGGATGGCCACGTACTGCGGGAGGTTTATACCACATCTAGCCACCATGTCTGAACCTCTCCGGCAGCTAACTAAAGGGCAACATCGTTGGGACTGGACTCCAGAAGCACAACAGGCCTTCATGGATATTAAGGAGGCGTTGCTAGACAAGGCAACTATGGCCTATTTCAACCCCAGCAGAAAGACCGAAGTAGTGGTAGATGCGAGCCCCGTCGGGCTTGGAGCTGTCCTCTTGCAAGAACAGAGGCATCAGGAATGGGTCCCGGTCGCATATGCCAGCCGGGCGTTGTCGGCCGTTGAAACCAGGTATGCGCAGATTGAGCGTGAGGCTCTGGCCATCCGGTGGGCGTGCCGCCATTTTCACTTGTATTTGTACGGGCACGAATTTCAAGTGGTGACTGACCACAAACCTTTAGTTCCGTTGTTCGCTGGTTGCCCGCGTATTGCACCTCCGCGGATTGAGCGATGGACCGTTCTCCTTCAACCTTATAGGTTCACTGTCGTTTACCGGCCAGGGGCAAACAATCCGGCAGATTATCTGTCTCGCCACCCTTGTTCGCAGGTGTCGGATGCGCAACAAGAACAAGATGAGGAGAGTACGGAAGTCTTTGTAAGCATGGTCGTGCAGTCGGCGTGTCCTAACGCCCTTCTCGTACCAGAGATTGTAAGTGCCACGCAGGAAGACATCATATTGAGCCACGTCAAAGATGCGTTGAGCCATAAAAAGTGGAAATATTTTCTAGAAAAAACACATGAGTCTCGCCCGGAACAGAGAGTGGCCATGCAAAGTATCTGGAAAGTGCGAGATGCACTGTCTACTGATAATGAAGGATTGGTTCTACGGGGAAGAAGGATTGTACTTCCACAAAGTCTCTGGTCTAGAGTGATTGAGCTGGCACATCAAGGACATCAAGGGGCTGCTAAAACCAAGGCTAGATTACGTGCCAAGGTATGGTTCCCAGGTATGGACAGTCAGGTTGACGAGATGGTAGGACGGTGTCACTCCTGTATCATCACATCCGTGGAACCTCCGAGTTGTCCAGTGATAACGGAGCCGGCTACTCTGAAACCATGGGCTAAGGTAAGCATGGACTTCGGAAGTTTTCCAGATGGGAGATTAACTGCTGTTATGATTGACTCTTATACTAAATTCCCGGTGGTTGAGGTGGTACCGTCGACGGCGTTTGAGAACGTGCGACCAGTTCTACAAAAGACATTTGCATTGTTTGGTTTGCCTGATGAGATTCGAACGGATAATGGTCCCCCATTCCAAGGCCAAGAGTTTCGGTCATACCTTGAGGGTTTGGCAATTCATCGTCGGAAGATAACGCCTTACTGGCCTCAGGCAAATGGGGACGTGGAAAGGTTCATGCGAACTTTGAACCGGGCTCTTCGAATTGGAGTAGAGAAAAGGGAAGACAGCGAACAGTGTCTACACCAATTCCTGAGTGCCTATCGTCAAACGCCTCATAGTACTACTGGTTGTGCTCCCTCCTCTTTGATGTTCAAAGTATCTCCACGTGACTGTATTCCATCAGGTCCTAAGTGGAGACCTCCGGTGTTGGATGTTAAGGCCACTCAAAAACGACGGCGAGCTACTAATCAGAGGGCGAGTACCCAACGACGAGCAAGGTACCGAGGGTTTCAAGAAGGAGACCAAGTGGTGGTGAAATGTCGGAGAGGGGGAGGAAAGTTTATAACTCCGTTTGAACCTGAGGTATGGGAGGTTATTGGCGTGAAGGGGTCCATGATCACTGCGGCCAGAGGAAGGCAAAGAGTGACACGGAATGTGTCACATTTTAAGAAAGCTGGACGGAGGGAACCAATTGATGATGAAGGAGAGTTGGAGGACATTACCGGTGGGTCACCCGTGGTGACCAATGAGGTGGAGAGTGACAGGAGGCCGGTGCTGACTGAACAAACCTTACCGGTTTATGCCCCTGGGAATGCAAGTTTGCGCACAAGAAGTCGAAGATATGATCTACGTCCCAATCCTGCACCGAGTAGTCAGTTGAAGGATTTTGTCTGTCATGTAGGCTGCTCATAGTTGGAGTTCCGTTGCCAGGTGGCTATAACAGGATGAAGACGGAAGGTCTGTTGGTTCGTAAGGACCGTGTTTTCATTGAGGTGGACTGTTTACGTGTGTTTTGTAGTACGAACTATTCCTAAGTTATTTTATACCGTTGTGTGTTAAGTTTGGTGTTGGATTTGTTAAGTCCAACCTCCATGTGGAGTAAAACATGGGGGGGATGTAAAGAGTTAATAAAGAGCCATGCGGGCTCTCCATGTGCGCCTGACGTGCTCTGCGTGTCCGGGAGGGGCACGGAGCACGAGGGTATAAATAAAGAGCGAACTGCGGGTGACGCAGTTCCATGCGTGTGCTCTCAGCAAACACTGTCTGTGCGTGTTCTTTTAACGACAATGAAGGCCCAGTACAGCTGATAGCATACAGCCGTGAGGCTTGAGACCTGGCAAGAGCAGGCGGAAGGGGGGTGTTGAGTGGGTGGTTTATTGAAATATTATTGATCCACGTTCATGTATACGGCACCATTGCTAAAGAACAACATGTGCTCAACTAAAACTGTATGCACTGGTAAAACTGAATAAAAAGAATAAAGATTATATATGAAAAAAATGCTTACCCACATACACAAATGACAGGCTAGGCTATATGTAAACTCTAACTTATCCACGCAGTGATCTCTTGGAAACGTAAGGCCCTCACCCACATCAAATGGAGCATGTTTCATCATTGGACTTCACACACCTTGGACCCAAACGAGTTCAAAGTTGCCTCTACCATTCTGCATGGGAGAAAGTTTTTTTTGTTGTAAAATTGATCCTCTAAAGAATTGTCAGTCTCCAGAGTAAATGGACTGTTGAAACTATCTAGGGCTATCCGGAAAGTATTTTATTCCCGGATGCCCTGATAGGATTAAAAAAAAAACATTAATGGATGATTCTGAAAGGTTATCAGTCACCCTGTCAGCATCACATGGATACTCTATTTAGTAACTGGTCACCTGGTACTTACCACATCATGATACAAAACGGCGAGATTATCGCTAACAACACAGACATTGTGAAATGTAGTAGCCAGAAACCTTGACATCCTGATGAATGTAGTACACCCTTTGGGCACTAGTAAGGATGGCCGAAACATATTGACGTGTGAGGATGACAGGGTGATAAAGCCCATTTGGACTCAATCAGATCCAAGGTGTGGGAAGCCCAGTGATGAAGCATACCACTTTTGATGCAAGTGAGGGACTTACATTTCACATAGATCACTCTGAGTGGTTATGTTAAAGTTTACATAGGTCCTTGCCTTTCAATAGCGTGTGTAGTCATGGTTGGGAGGGCAAAGGTTCAGGTGTTTCTGTCTCTCTGCTGAGTCGTGAATGAGATGCTTCCAGACCATACTGTGCATTCTCATCATTTGGAAATCTCTAAAACAAAGGGGGAGACTTAAAGCATTCATGATGTACTTATTTTACATTGATGAATTTTCATAGTAAGCACTGCATTAAATTGTGAACTCACTGTGGGACTCATGCATCTTGCTAATCATTTCAGACCATGCTGCTCTAATCAGTCGCGGCTCGCAGGGGGGAAATGGGCAGGGCAGCGCGACATGTGGAACAAAAAAAAAATAATCATTTTTTTTAACGTACCTTCCTCACCGCACCGCTCCTCTGGCTCCAGTACTTGCAGGCTCCCAGCCTTCCCTGCGGTCAATGCATCATGAAAGCAGCTTTGGGATTGGATGGAGTGCCCTGGCTGGGTGCTCCGAGGCAGAGTGGGAGCGTCTGCCCGCTCTCTCCAACCTGGCAAAACAGTGCCGGGTTGGAGAGAGCCCTGCGCACATGTGCGTTTGGCTGGCCCGAGACGGCCGGCCAAACATACATGTGCACTGTGGGTGAGTGCTGTCCCTGTCATCGCCCATGGCCCCGCCCCTTTTACAATAATACCATAATAAACACGCAGTTTATTAAGGTTTTATTGTAAAAGGTTTGCAGCTGTTGGTGGGGGGGCGACGCTCCTCTGTCATGGCAGAGGTGCCACGCTTGGCGCTAACTCTAAAATATATAGAGCTTCTTGTTCCAGCCTCCTATACTAGTGATATGGTATCTTTTAGAACGTGTGTAGCTCGTGCAAAACTACCCACTCAAACCACATACTTTCCCAGAGCTTATGTCTGGGCCCCATGAAGCCTTAGAGGTGAGCAAACCCTGTAGTCACACTGCAGGAGACAAAGATGACAGAGAACTAATTTAAAATAATTGTAAATGCCTCGTGAATAAACACACGTTTTCTTGAGCCCCCACACCTCCTCCCTAACTTCGTCAAGAGTACACCCCTGTTTGGGACCTATTTCCGTCCTGCAGATTCTGTTTGTTGCCTTCGAGTGTCTTCTCGGTCACGTGGATCATCAGCGGGACGTGTTCACGTCACTTGTTTCTTTTGTAGCCTGTCTCCATTGATACGTAGAAAATTGGCCGCATGATTGTGCCGCAATTCTATTTCACGGAATGTATAAGGCCTTCGAATGTAGCTCATTGGGTATGAAAAATAAACTATGTATAATAATACAAACATCTGCTCAACCACATTAAGATGCAAAAGACTTCGACTCGCACTAGTAACGTCTACCAAAAAGGTGGCACTCGTTTCCCTACGGACCGACGTTTGGGAGCACTGCCCATGAATCTTAAAAATCTTAAAACACTGCTGTTAGAACCCTGCTTTTTTCGGGTCTTCCTTTTTGTTATCGTATGCAGGGGCGTATCTTCATCGCGGGTATGTGGAATGTTACACCCCCACTAATTAATGTACTTTTTGAGAAATAGTTGGGTACAGGTGCTTTCAGTTGGGTGAGGCGCACATCGGATTTAAACAGGAATTTAACATACCCACAGACAAAAATGCCCACGCATTCTCGCCCTCTCTGTTTCGAAAGTCTTCAAAAAGGTTGGTTGTTTTACAAATTACGGTTTTTAGTTCTCCTTAGTACTATTACCAATCCGCATGCCTCCCACTTTTCACTGTCCCCGAAGTCCCTTTCCATGCATTGTGCTTGTTCTATAATGTATTTTACAACATATGCCAGCGTGACGTGGGAAAATCGGAAGCACACACCCCTCTAATCTTACAATCTTACTGACCATGCTACGCCCCTTGTCATATTCAATCATTCATTACAGTGGGGATAATCTTGTTGTAGCAAATAACTACTCATTGTCTGGTCAGTTTAAGCTAACAAGCACTGGTTGTCTCCCAACACCTTTAACTGTGGATCAACGAAGATTATTGTAATATGCTATCCCACGGGATGTCATCGGTAAATTCTTCTTTTTGAGTAGCAAGCCTGTATATCAAGCGTTGTTCTTTTTCAAATACTGTTTTTACAGGATGTTGTTGCTTTCTAGTTGCTCAATTGCAACCCATTTCAGGTTCTCCGTTGTATTTTCCATTGTTATGTAATAATTGTCCATTTTGGTGGTGTTCCTTTAACATCTTACATTGCTGCAATTTTCCCCTTTACCGATTTTAATCTTTCTGCAGGTTATTCCCATATACCTGAGACCGCATGGACAGGTGGCCATGTAAATTACGTGTGTTGAATGGAAATGTGTATGTCTCTTCAATGTCCATGGTACTTTTATTCCTAATTCCAATATCCTGGTTGGGCTGGTGGGGTGACACACTACAATGGGCACTTGGGTAATGCCCCACTACCTTATGAAGGCTCCCGCACACCTTATTTCCTACGTTCGGTTTCCTTCTGGGGTGGCAAATCTAACAGTCCACCACACATCTCAGGTGCTAAAGCAGGTGGCTCTCTCTGGGTTTATCCTCTTAGCAGATGTTTTGAAAGGGCACTTCCATTGCACCTTTCTCAGCTCAGTAGCTCCCATTCCAAGGTAGATACTCAGGAGCAGGCTGCAGGGTTCTGGGGTGATGATCCAGGGCCGGCTTTAGGGCAGTGCGAGCGGTGCGGCCGCACTGGGTGCTGACCTGGATTGGAGGGCGCTGCGTTTAGCAATAATTTAGGAAACTTGCGATTTAAAATAAGCTGCAGAAAAGTTCCTTGTGCGTCCAACCTTCAGAAAAAAAATTGAAACGTCTATCTACCTCTTGTGATTCATCTTCCTTCTAAGGAGAGAGATAGGAGTTTTGTCTAGCGGTAGCTTTGACTCGCCATAAACTAGTGTAGAGTGTTAATGTGCTTGCTGCGAAGAACACATCTGTATTTTACGTGGACAGCCGAGTGGATTAGTAAAGCCAGCATTCACCAGCGCTTTAAAACAAATGACTGTATGGAAAGAGGGGCTATGGAGAGATGAGGCTCACATTTGCTTGGTAATAGTAAGTGAATCCGAGGAAGTGATCATGGGATGAGGGGCACCAAAGAAATGATCACACTAAGCACCACAAGTGCTAAAGCCGGCTCTGTGATGATCCCTCACCCCACTTAGAAAGCTGGCAGTCAGAGACTGCAGCCCTGGAACATAGATGTCCTTGAGCACTGAGCGTAAGCTCCAATCACTCTTTATACAATACAGTTATTCCAGACATTATTTGTTTATTCTGTGCCTGCACCCACAAAACCTTTGTAGAGCTCCACCATCTGTTATATTGCCTCCAGCCAAGTGCGACACAATCTTTATTTTTCATATGGAAGCAGGAAGGAGGGTGGCTCTGGGAAGCTCGCTTAGGCATACTCAAAACATTGGCACAGAAAGGCGACACCTTTGGGGGTAAAGACTTGCCCTGGGAAAACTCTTACACTTCAAAGACACCACTTTCTCCTTTCCTCCTACAACCTGTGATTTAATTAATCAAGGCAGGCAGAGTTCTGCAATCCACCTGTATAGATGGTGGCCTCCATTTTGTATACAGTACCCACACAGTGGAATCAAAATGAATCCCACAGCGTCCACCGGCTAACACACTCTTTGCACACTTCTGCCATATAATGAAAGTATTCACACATACGAACAAAAACATACACATAAAGAGGTTGTTATTTACAAGGTGAGGCTGATAGGCCACTTACTTCTGTAGTTATCAGGAAAAAGGTCTGTCATATTATTAACAATGCAGCCTGGCACCACTGTCCGTACCTTCTGATCCAGGAAGGCGACAGTAGTCCTACTCTCTATGGGAACTTGGTGCATCCTTCCAGACCATAAAGCTAACTCCAGGTCAGAGCACTGTGCAGTATCTAGCTACAGCACCCACAGCATAATAATGATTGTTGTGTGTGTGCAGACCAAAACAATAATGCAAACCTGGATAGAAACTTGCGTGTGGGTTCACTCAGGGCCCAGGCTCATAGCCTCAAATCACGTAAGAGACATTTGGTAAATAGGGTATTATTGAATCCTTTCTCCATGTCCTCTGTCCTCGTTGCTATTTGCATTGTGATCAAACACCCGCTCAATAGACTAGGGAAGGCTCTCTTATGCAGAGCTTTCACTGGGTCCGTAAATACCCCTGACATGCTCTAATACCAATGATATCCCTGTTGCCGTGGACTGTGAGTTATTGATTTGCTCAACTTGTAGGGTATTTTTAGGCTACAGGTAAACTAGCCCAAGTCTATTTAATACATCCCATCAAGAGTAAATTGCAAAACAGCAAGGCAATCCAACCTTATAGTGGAGCTATCTGGGAATTCATTTTTGTGCTGGAAATGAAAAGTGGTTGATCCTTTTGCTGGAGTCTTTTAAACTAGTCGCAATCCTCCCAATATCTATTATGGGTACAATAGCTATGTTTACAGCGGTGCAGGGACTTCTTTCAGTGTCACACTGAAAATATGCTTTCCTTTGTTTGGGAGGTGGTATTCCCAGGTAGTCCTTTTTTTAAATACAACCAGGCATTTTACGGTGGTGGCTTGGGAATGGGGAACATGCAATATTCTTACTGAATGGCAACATTAAAAGTGGTTGGAAAGGTGGGTAGAATAAGGAGAAAAATTCCGGTGTGGGTTGGAAGGACCACAGTTGCTGCTTATTTCGGGCCGAGACAGAATCATAATTTGTCAACTAACCCTCATTTGGCAGGTATCACCTGCTTTTTACTATTTTTCACCTGCATGACAAACAAAATGCCTCCATAGCCTTTAATGGAATCACTCACTTATCAAGCATACAGCACTCTCCAAAAAGTGTTTATTGCTTATTGATCTGAATAAAGTCAACCTTCCAAATGCATGACTTCTGCATTTTGAGGCCAGCGGTTGACAGGTGTAAATCTGAGATCTTATTGGTGATGTGATGTGGTTGTTAAATGATTTTGTGAATTGTAGTCTAAACACAGTCTGCATAATATCGAGTATTAGATTCAGCTGTGACATGCTTTAGGCACATATCACACTGAATTATAAGCAAGCCAAATGTAACATTAAACTGCATAAGTAGTGAACAACTTTTGGTGTATCCCTATTCTTTCCGTTGTTGGTACTAACAAAATACTTTGAACTGCTATACATGTTATGTTCTTTGCCACTGGTTGACTAAGGTACCTTAAGAGCTGAAATACCAAATTTAGCTTCCTCGTAATTTTCATTTCACAGTTGGAAATGTCAATAAATTTGGTTACAAATACGGTCTTGTGCTTTGGGGGCAATGTAATCTTAATTATTATGAAAGCTGAATTTACTTACTAATGATTTTCATGTATTGTGTGTTAAGAATGTGCATAGAGTTGAACTAATATGGAAAATAATGTGCTACTTAGAAAAGGTGCCCACTTGAGTGTCCGCCATTAAATACGCAATGCTTTGTAATGTATACGTATTGATGATTATTCAAATTATATGCGTTTAGAGAATTGTAATAGTACATCATATTGATGGGTTTATATTCTGTATTTGCTTTTTAATATAGGCCTTAAGTTAGCGAGGTTTGGGCCTAGTCTGCAGAGCCTGATATTAAACTGCAACCGTCTGAATAAAAATCGTGAGACTATATGTCCAGAAAAATAAAGATGTATTGTTCACCCTGTGTTGACCTAATGTTAGCAGATGTTTTAGACTTTCTCATGAGAACTGCCTGTTAGAATGTTTTACACTAGAAAGAGATACATTGTAGGTTTGACACGTGAGAAGGAGATGTTCCCAGGAACTAACAATGGACTGGAGTACGGATCGCTACAAAAAGGTTACCTAACGGGTCTGACGATGGGAACAGGAGAAGAGGAGCCAATCATCGACATGTGAAAGACAGTTTAGTTATAGATTAGATTTGGGGTTTAATTCTTATTGGATTGACTGTAAACGTACGATTTTCTGACCAATGGCAATGTGGGACGATATTTAGGTGATTCTAACTTAGCCTGACTACACAGAGAAGAAGAGCGCCTTTCCTACTTTGATTTCCTCTGTAGAGGTTCTGATTCAGGAGCTGAGCAGTTCCTTCTGACTTTATTCCTAAACTTTAACTTTAAAGCTTGATGGCTAAATGACTGATGCTGTCCGTTAGAGATTTGAAGCTGATCGAACAGATGTCCAACTGACAAAAAATCACAGCTTGCTGATCCATTGGACGAGAGGTATAACCAAATCTTCTTGTTCTTGTTGTAGGCTGTGTTCTTTGTTTTAGATACCCACCGCTCTTTTGATAGAGCCATAGTTAGTTGTTTTCCAAATTAACTTTGACTGAATTGTTTTGCATGAAGTCCAAACATGCTATTCTAATCAGAAGGTTAGTTAAGGAGACACCAAAAATGCTAACAAATTATTACTAAAAAGAGTCAATGTTGTTCATTTACTGAATCTAGATGTATGCCATTTCTATTGCACAGTCATTCTTGCTGTTAATTTATACGGCGATTCTTGAATGCCTAACCGTCAATGCTTTAGTTAAAGTGAGATTCTTTAGAAGATTTGGTCAACCGGTGTTGTTTATGTATGTCTATCAGTTGGTTTTGAGACTAATTTATGTGACATTAGCATTGTTAATGTAGGGAAATAAACTTTATTTTACCTAAAGGTGTGGTTATTCATGGCCAAATAGGTCATGGTGTATAAAGATTCTTGACTTTGAAAGTATTTTTATGATGTTTTATGGATTAAGGGAGTTGGATTGTCAGTGAATCTAAGACTTATGGTGGAATCACTCTAAGCATAGTCAAAAGGTTTATCGAACCTCCAACACCTCCCATTATAAATTAAACTACAAAAGACCAAACAAGGACAGATGGGCTAACATTTGCTTCTATTAAATCATTCAGACAAACATAAAAGATTTGTAACAGTAAAACCCAGGCCTGGAAATACAGTGTACTGACAACATAGTATGTGTAGACATTTACCCCCTCCCCCCAATAATACCCACCATGGGTGAGCCTGTGAGATTTAGAGTGTTGGCGCAGACAATCCAAGTCTCCCTCAACCAAAGGGTGTCTCCCTTGTTTTGTTCAACTGTCCTCTATAAGGTAAGTGTATGTTTCAATGGGAGTCTCTTCCCCTTCTATTCTCCTGCCCCTTTATCCCCACCATCCTTGTCTCTTACACACAACATTTGTTAGATGCAGCATTCCCACTGGCTGAGCCACTCACCTTGCTATAAAGGTGCTAATAAAGCCTGAATTTAGAAACAAATTGATGCATGAAATTTAACATCAGCGGCAGATCGCTTTGAAAGAATGAACTTCTGGAAACGTTCAGGACAGAGGCATATTTGGTGGTTTAATTGTCCTATGTTTGTGAGTTGTCTTGCTCTCTCTGCCTGGACAGTATCTGGGACAGATGTTCATACAATTTTTCATTTTCACAAAACGTTTTCTGGCAGTCTGAGAGGCGTGTAACATTTTACGTAGTTTAGTTTATATGATATGGTTGGTCGCCCTGCACTGCCAATGGTTCAACTCAAGCTTTGTAAATTTGTCCCTCTGACTATTCTGCAAGTCTTCATCTGGCTCTCACATCTCGCCTTACCAGATCTCTCTTTGATTGACTTCCCTTTCTCTTTCTCCTCTAATTCCCCTTTCTTTGTAGTTTTCCCCATCTAATCCTCTTTTCTTTCTACTGTTTCGTTTTTAATTTTCTTTTCTTTGTACTGTTTTGATTTGTTTGTCCAAACACGCCTTTTTTCACCTATATGTTGACTCGTGTACTGTACTTCCTCACACAATTTGTCGGTCCAGTGCTTCACCTATAAGCCCCACAATCTCATTTCAAGTATTTCTTCCTTTTAGCTGCTAGTCAGTTGAATCTTCACTTCACTACCACTGCTAATCCTAATCTTTATCTATGATGTGACTCTTTCAGAAATTACCTTTTCATTTTTTTCCCTAGTTGCTGCCAGCAAATCCCTAGTGACAAATGGTGTGACAGGGGAGGCCCGCGAAGCCTCAATCGGTTTGTGCTGGATGTCCCTTGTGCAGTTTGGCCTGGAAGTCCCTTGCGTAGCTTGGGCTGGATGTCCCTTGCGTAGCTTGGGCTGGATGTCTCTCATGCAGCTTGGGCTGGATGACCCTCGAGCAACTTGGCCTGGATGTTAATAAACCCTTACTGAACTATATTCTTCCTCTGTGGTCTTTGCCTGGGTGAGACTATTGTAACTGAGGGAAAGGGATGAGATCTGATCGACCACGATTCCCCTGAGGAGTCTTTCTTGTCATGCGCCTGGTTGCCACAATCATCACTGTTCTTGGGCAGAGATGAGGTGCTGATAGTTAGCCAGAAAACCTGGATTAGGGCGACAGGAGTCACATGGTGTGGAGTTGTACTTAGTACCCCCACAATTCCGGTGATTCTGCCACCCAAATCCAGTAGCCTCATTAGGATAATAAGAACCTACGCAACACCTCGAGCAGTGTGGGCTGGGTGTCCCTCAAGCACCTTGGGCTGGATGTCCCCTGAGCAGCTTGGGCTGAGTGCCCCTAAAGCGGCTTGGGCTCGGAGTCCTTTGAGCAGCTTTGGCTGGGTGACCCTCGAGCAGCTTGGTCTGGATGTCCCTCAAGCAGCATGGGCTAGATGTCCCTCGGAGACTTGGGCCGAATGACCCTCAATGTCTGACAGCTAGATCAATAACTACTCCACTTTTAGCACAACTGATAATCAATCTTATTGTTTAAGGTCTAAACTACAAATACATTTGAGGTCACTACTGCACAAACTAACTGATTTTGTAATAGGAATTATAGTAGTGCAAGAAACATATTTACTTTTGAACCACAAATATTATTATTCAAACTATGCAGTTACACCTCTTTTACTCCTCAAAGTGTTCCAAGCTTGAGTAGCAACTCAACTATAAAGCAATCATAGTAATGCACAGTAGAGACTGATATGTGTGAAAGGAACACCTGGGTCCCAAAAGAGAACAGTTGTAGCAGAATATGCCCATAGAGGTGGACAAAACACCTTTCTCACCAACACTTCCCTAGTTATAATGGAGGTTATGGTGCCTGGAAAACTTTTGGGTATCAAAGGTGTTGAGGCATTTCATCTAGATGATAACATCTGCATTAACTTCTCACCTGTTCATATGTTGAACCTGGTCAGAATATAGCTTTTTGAAACCTGGTCTCTTTAGCTTATCAGGATAGTTACCAATTGGCAGCAAACTTAGGGTCTGATTTAGTGACTAGGTTTTACTGCCAAGCCGCGTCTGCTGTGGACTAAAAAAGACTGTCAAGTCGACGTTGTCTCCACCGCCATATTTAGATGTATTGCGGCTGAGCCGAAGACCGTCAAGACTGAGTGTACTGCGTTGTGCCAGCTGCATCCTGTAGCTGATGCGGCTGACTCCAATGCTGATGAATAGCCCATCATCACTGTCTTGACAGCAGGATCCCACAGAGCCTATTTAGATAACACAGTCATACTGACGGTGTATCAGCGGCCGTCCCATAATGCCAGTAATCCATCATGGTATAGACTATGGCTGTGACCATTGGCTGGATGTTAGCAACCCATATCTGTTGTTTTTTGGACAGTTGTGAACACCTGCAAACCACACTCCATTTCAGACCTTCATCCTTTGCCATCACACTGCAGCAGATCATTTTTCCAGAAGAACTTGCCACACAGGAGACAGTTTTTTTCTGTGTTTCTCTCTCTCTCTGTTTTTTGATGATAATTGTTTTTTATTTTCCCACATCTGTTTGTGCACAATTCTTTTAAACAAATAATCCCAATGGCAGGGAAGAGAAAGCCATGTTTCACAGAGGGGGAGTTGTCTGTCATTATGGATGAAATCATTAGAGTAGAGCCACAATTGTTTGAAGTACAAGTACAAAATACAACCATGTGTCAGAAAAGGTAAATGTGGGCTACAATAGTTGACAGAGTGAATGCTGTATCTAACAACCTCTGCACAAAGGAGGAGATTAGGAAGAGGTGGAACACCTGTGGTGGGGAGAGTGTGTTCCCTGGCCTCCAAGCAGCACCTTCAGGCCCAGAGGACTGGTAGTGGTTCTCCCATCCCCCATAATAACTCTTTTCCTGGGAGAAGAAGGTCTTGCAGATCATACATCCTGAAGGCTTGACAGGAATCCCCGGTGAAGTAGAGAGTAGTAAGTTATACTTAGCAATGTCTCAAAAATCGCAAATGGAGTCCTGCCCTTAAGTTAGACGTTTAGAATGGCCCAATACCATTATAAAAAATATACCTAAACTTGACACCACAAAATATCTTATTTCATCGCAATTACTTGCATCATGGTTGTATCTCTCTTTTTAACAATGTGCAACATGTTAAGTCAGATTGTGTGATGTTCCCCATGGATCATCCCTTGTATTTGCTGAGACCTTTGCTTTCTATCAATGTATGTTCAACCTCCATCTATTTTTTTTTATTTTTTATTTTTTATAAAAAAAATTTGGGGGGAAAAGTAAGAGAGATGATTACATTCATACATCATTGCCAATGAACAAACAATTCGTGGGAGAAGAAGAGAAAAAAAAAGAAAAGGAAACCACAAAGGAAAAATAAAAAGTACAATATATGATTACACCTTCTCCTTCGATTGGAAAGGGACATTTCCCGCGTTTATCATCCCGAAAGAGAGCATTGAATTAGGACATCAATCATTAGCCATAAGCCAGTTCGGAAATTGTCCCCAGATTGCATTCCCTTTCCTCCTAGCCAATCTCCCCTTCCGTTCATACAGGGAAATCTCCAGATGATACACTGATAATAACCTGCCCAACCACTGCTGCCATGATGGTGGTTGTGTGCTCAACCATGCAGAGGAGATACATAATCGATAAACCGTCATGGCAAGGAAAATAAACGCCCTCTGTCGTCCCCTTGTTTGTTCAGCAACCCCTAGGACCATGATTTCTGGGGTAAGGACCACATCATACCCCAATATTTCTTTCATCACAAGTTGCATACCATCTCTCAGTGTCGTTAATTCCCTGCACGTAGCAAACATATGAATTACATCTGCTCCATGGGCCCCACACCTTGGACAATTAATTCCTCGTGACCCCCCACTTGGCAAGGTTGGCCGGCGTAGAATACAAGTCAAACATAGACTTATAATGTTGTGCCTGTAGAGACGAAGAGAGTAGCATAGTATGACCTAACTCAAGTGAATTAAGAAAGTTCACACTTCCATCCACCAGTTTACCGCTCCACCTTTCACTGTACTTCCCCAAGTCATCGGGTTGCTCTGCCATCAAAGAGGAACAGTTTACTTTAATAGTCATAGTAGATTCTCCCAGAATACTTTTTAACAATTGATTACTTTTAAACCCCTGTGGCCCACCCGTTTTCTTGCCCAAAAAGTCTCGTACCTGTAAAAATGTTAAAAAATCCCTTTGTTCTAGGCCATACCGTTCTTGAAGACTCGTAAATGTCTTTATTCCAACGTCGTCAAAAAAGTCTCCTAACCTCGCTATACCTTTGGAGACCCATTTTACCATATAGTTATCCTTAAATATTTCCGGGAGCGACGGATTATTCTTGATTAGGGTATAGTAGTTAAATCTTCCGAGCCTATTCTTTATGCGCCACGGCCGCCAGCATTTATAGGCCGCCTCTAATACCTTGTACCGGGTTTTCTTATAATACCCTAGTTCATGGAAGGTTAACAAACACCCCTTTGAGGCAGAACCCACGAGCAGTTCGTAGATAATAGAGATATTGGGGATGCCTTCCACGTCGTTCTCCCCTGGTCTTTCCACCCATAATGGGCGCATATATGAAATACGGCTGCCAATTGATATAACTTCAAATTAGGCAAGGCCCACCCCCCCTTTTCGCGAGGTAGAGACATAAACTTAGCCGATCTTCTGCACTTGCCATATGCCCAAATAAATCTCATAATCATCTAAAGTTCAAAGGTATGGTCCGGAATAAATTCAATAATTTGGGGAGAATAATCATTTTGACCATATTACACCTCCCTATTATAGTCATATGCAAGTTGTTCCATCTATGCATATAATTTTTAGCCTTTACCAATATTGGATCTAAGTTCAGACTGATGATTTCTCCTACTCTTGGTGAGATACTGATACCCAGGTATACTGCATGCTCCACCCTCCGATTGTCCTGTGAATTCGTATATTGGTTAACCAATAGCTGGGTTTTGGTTCTATTTAACAGATACCCAGAAAATGTCCTGAACTTAGGCGTAACCTCTTTGATTTCTTTCAGTGCTGCATCCGGGTTCGCGTTTATAATGGCTATATCATCCGCACATGCCAGGACTTTTGTATCCCATCCATATCTGCAAACCGGGATAATCTGCTTATTCTCTTCAAGCTGTTTGAGCAGAGGATCTATATATAAGGCGAACAATAGCGGAGAGCATGGGCATCCCTGCCTAGTACCTCACCCCACTTGAATGCATCCAGACTGCCCTCCCATTAATTGTATTCTTACTCCTGGGGACTCATACATGGCTTTTATTGCCACGATAAACTTTTCCCGAAAACCATATTTCTCCATAAGCTGCCAAATATATTTCCAGCTAACTCGGTCAAATGCTTTCTCAGCGTCTAACAGGGCGACAGCCATGGGTTCCTCTGCCACTTCTGTTGCATCAAACAGCGTAATAACTCTTTGAATATGTTCTGCCGTATCTCTACCAGGGACAAATCCATGTTGTCGGGGTATTACCAATTTCTTAATTACCAAGGATAAACGGCCAGCGAATATTTTAGAATACACTTTAGCATCACTATTGATTAATGTTACTGGCCGATATGAGGCCGGAGTCTGCAGAGCCTTCCCTTTCTTTAAAAAAACTACTATATTAACCATTCCTCATGAAGGCGTGGTTTTTCCACCGTTCTGTACCTGAATAAACAGCTCGAGCACCAATGGACGTAACAATATTTTAAAAGTTTTGTAAAACTCTAACGGGATTGCATCAGGGCCAGAAGCTTTACCGGCGGCCAGTTCGCTTAATGCCTTGTCTATTTCTAAACTACCAATCTGACCCTCCAGTTGCAGATAATCCTCTTCTGAAACTGTGTTAAACCTGATGGGGCTGGCGGGGCGTGGCCAGCATGGCGGCGTGAGCATGCCTCAGCAATAGCGTTGCGGCCCCAATGGGGGTGTAGCAGGGGGTCCGACGGAGCGTGTTGGATGCCCCGGTCGGTGTGGAGCCCCAGAGGGCTCGGAACGTCCGCGCCTTCCATGAGCGCAGCGGCGGGGCCGCGGGGCCTGAGCTGACGCCCGGAGCGGGCGGGCGTGTCCTTAGGCGGCTTGGGCTGCGAGGCGGCCTTTGGGCCTCGCGGCTCTAGGAACAGAGAGTGGCACGGCGGTGACCCAGGAGGGCGCAGTGCCGCTGGTGCCCCGCGGGGCTGTTTTATGCATCTGAGGGACCGGAGGACTGGTGCCTGTGATGGTGGGGGCTGGGCCCACGGCGAGAGGCACGGGCCGGCTCCTGCTGAACCAGCCATCTGATTTGGGGCAACGGGCAGCCCTTGAGCAGGTGGGCCCCGGGCCCGTACATCGGCGGTGCAGGCGGCCCGCAGGGGATTCTACTGGCGCCGTGACTGGAGAAGCGGCCGAGCAGAGAGGTGTGCCACCATCGAGCAGTGGTGATTGGTGGCGAAGCTGGACCAGGCATTCGGTTCCTGGTGAGAGGCAGCCCCTGGGGAGACGGGACCTGGAGCCCATGGACTGTTGGGGCGGGTGGCCCTTGGAGGTCCCTACTGATGCCAGAAATAAGGAGCGGCTGAGAGGTGAAGTGCCTCGCCACGTTGAAAGGAGGTTAGTGGTGGTTGGCCCCTTCGCTGTGTCTGAGGTGACCCGCGGGCGTATTTTTGAGAAGGCCTAGATTGATCTTGACGCCCGACGCCACCAGGGTGTTGGAGGGATGGCGTCAGCTAAGGGCAAGAGAGAGCGGACGGTGACAAACATGCTTACGGGGGCCCGTCCGCTACAGGGCGGAGCGCCGGAGGAGCCACCTGCTGTGAGGGCTCCGGAGGAGAGGGGCGAGGTGGAGGACGACGAGGGGGCCCCAGTTACGAGGAGTTTTCTTGCCTCCCTGTTCGACTCGCTCAGGAGCGATCTTCAGGAGCTTTGTCGGGATGTCTCCCATGAGGTGAAAGAACTGAGAGCAGAAGTCACCTCCCTTGGTGAGCGGGTGTCGCTGGTGGAAGATGGTGAAATCTCCCGGGGAGAGGAGGTGGCGGATCTCCAACAAGAATGCATCCGCTTGTGGGAGCAACAGGATCTCCTCCAGATTACGGTGGAGGACCTAGAGAATCGCTCATGCCGGCATAATATCCGCATTAGAGGAGCACCGACTGGAGCAGAGAAGGACTACATTGGAGAGTTCGTGGTGGAATTATTTCGCTCGGTTCTTGGCCTGGGGGAGCCCCGAGAGATCACGTTGTATAGAGTGCACCAGGTGGGTCGGGCTCGGGGTGAAGGAGATCGCCCTCCGGACATCCTGGCTTGTGTCCACAATTATGGGCTCAAGGACAGTATATTGCAACATGCACGCAATCTGCTGCAGATCCAATTTAGAGGGCTCCAGCTTCAATTATTTCAGGATCTCTCGGCACGAACTCTGCAGAGGCGTCGGGAATTTAAATCTATTACGGAACATTTGCGTTCTCAGGATGTGTCATATTCTTGGGGCCACCCGTTCCGCCTTATCTTTCGCTGGAAGGGTCAGCTCCATCAGGTAAAATCCATATCGGAAGCGAGCCGGATCCTGGACCTGGCGGAGGGTGGCCAGGACTTGAGCGTGCAACCGGGCCCGGGTGGAGAGGTCCGACCGAGTTGGAGGAGAAAGGAGAAAAAGAGGAAGCAACAGAGACCTACCGCGTCGGAGCAGCTATCGGAGCGGAAGTCAGCAGTGAACAATGTGGCAGCTGGGACTAATCTCTGAGTCTGGGGCGTCTGATGAGGACTGCTTAGCATGGGGTCGCCTACTTGTTTGACTATGGGCTGTCAGGGAGGGGCCTGGGCGGCGGGGTGGACGGGCTTGGCAGTGGAACTCGAGGGGGTCCCACGGCCCAGTCGAGACTTTTTCCTCTTTGGAGAAGAGGGTGAGAGGACTATATGTTTATGAGCACCTGTTGTGCGCAATGGTTGTTTATTGTTGTGCTTCCCTGGGAGTCCGGTCTGGGAGTAATCACGGAGGTGTGCCCCCGTGTCCCCTTGTCATTGGGTGACCTACCCTCGGTGACGACATGACAGTTAAATGTATAAGTTTGAATGTTCGGGGGTTGAACAACCCAACCAAACGGCTAGCGATTCTGTCGAGTTTAGAGCAGTTGTGGGGGGTCACATTTGCCTATTACAAGAGACCCACTTGTTACATAAAGATACGTTCCGCATGCGCTCACGATGGTTCCCTCTGCAGTTTTGGACCTCAACTACTATGAAACATGCGGGGTGGCGATACTGCTTTCGAGGATGTTCCCCGGAGAAATAGCTGGAAAGGTACACGAAATTCCAGGTAGGCTCCTGCTGTTAGAATGCGACTTAGGGCGTTCTTGTTTACTGTTGCTTCCCTTTATGCCCCGAACCCCCAACAAGAGGCCTTTTTGAGACAGTCAATCTCCCCTGTCCTTAGCTCGCCAGATAGCGCTATTCTAATGGGGGGGATTTTAATTTAGTAATGGACAATGAGCTTGATCGCTCGGGCTAACGCTTTGGACAGACTGGGGCAGTGTCGGAGATGGGGCGTCAATGGTTGGCGGAGTGCGGGCTTGAGGATGTCTGGAGGAAGTCCCATCCAACTCTGCGGGATTATTCTTTTTATTCTGCGGCGGCCAAGACCTATGCCCGGTTGGATCTTTTCTTGGCTTCGCAAGAGTTCATGTCCCGGGTTAGAGAGGCTACGATTGAGCCCAGGGCCTTGACTGATCATGCCCCTATTACTGTTGAGCTGGCTATGGAGGTGGGTCACGGCGGCACACCGAATTGGCGCTTTAGGGACTCCTTGCTTCAGAGTGAGTCAGCAGTAGAGTCGCTCCGTCGTGTGATTGTGGACTATATTGCCTTTAATGATAATGGCAGCACCTCTATGGAAACTGTTTGGGAGGCATTGAAGGCAGTGGTGCGGGCAGAAATTATGGCACTGTCGGCGAGGGATAACAGAGCGAGGAGGGAAGTGAGAGAAAGGCTAGAGCAGAGAGTGGCCGTCCTCGAACGTTCCCATAAATCGACTGTTGCGCCCAGAACTTGGCAAGAGTTCGAGAAGGTGAGGCATCAGCTGAAGCGATTAGATTGGGATAGGGCAGAGTACGCAGTAGCACGTCTTAAGCACAAGTACTATATTGGGAGTAATAGATGTGGAAAGTTGTTGGTGCACCGGTTGCGCTGCGTCGATGGTTAAGCTGATCCGTTCCCCCTCGGGTGATGTGGCCTGTGTGAGTGATCAGATTGCGGAGGCCTTTGCGGGGTTTTACCAGGGCTTGTATGCGGCGGATGCGCGGGACAAGCTGGCTCTAGACTCCTATTTAGAGGGGGTGGCGGTCGCTTCTCTTGAGGAAAGGGAGGCGATGTCTCTGGACCAGGAGATACAGCCAGAAGAAGTGGTATCAGCGATTTCCCGCCTGAAGAAAGGGAAGTCCCCTGGCCCAGATGGGTTCACGGCGTTGTTTTACAAGACTTTTTGTGCTGAACTAGCCCCGCTACTCACCCGAATTTTTAATTCCTTTCGGACGATGGGGACCCTAGCGCCTAGTATGCTGGAAGCCACTATTACTGTTATACATAAGCCGGGCAAGGACCCAGAGGATTGTGCCTCATATAGGCCGATCTCGCTTCTGAACATAGATGCCAAATTATTTACGGGAATACTTGCCTTTCGCCTTAATCCTTATATACCAGGCCTCATTGATCCAGATCAGTCAGGTTTCATTCCAAATCGGCAATGCGGTGATAATACGAAATGGCTTTTACATTTGATAGACAAAATGGATATCTCGTAGAGAGGCGCTTTTTCTTTCAATTGACGCGGAAAAGGCGTTCAACAGGGTTCATTGGCCATATCTTTTTTCGGTCTTGAAGCGTTTTGGCCTGGGTCCGGGTTTTCGATCTTGGATCCAATGTGCTTATCGCTCTCCTAGGGTGGCGGTTCGAGTCAATGGGGTGCTCTCTGCGTCGTTTCCAGTTGAACGTGGGACAAGACAGGGATGCCCACTTTCCCCCTTACTATTTGCGCTATACATGGAACCCTTTGCGCAGTGCTTGCGAGATAGCCCCCTGGTTTCTGGCGTGAAACTTGGTGGAGATCACCACCTTATTACTTTATATGCAGACAATGTGATTCTTACCCTTGCAGAGCCTGCCACTTCTTTGCCTGCGCTTATGGAGCTGTTGAGTGAGTTTAGTAGGGTTTCGGGATTTAAAGTGAAAATGCAGAAGTCCCAGGTCCTTTGTCTGTTTTTGAGCATGGATCATGAGGAAGATTTGCGTGCGAGGTACCCCTTTATTTGGTCGTCTTTGCATCTTTCCTATCTGGGGGTTGAGTTAGCTACGTCTGCTGTAAAAACGGCAAACCTAAATTATAAGAAACTGGTACGAGATATACAGCGGGATCTGGAGGGATGGGGGAAACATAAGCTATCTTGGTTGGGAAGAGTGGCCGCGGTTAAGATGACAGCACTACCACGAATATTATATATATTTCAGGTACTCCCGTTGACCCCGCCCCCCGGACGATTGCTACCCTCCAATCCTCAATTTTGAGATTCATATGGGAGGGGTGTCCGCTGCGCTTAGCGAGGCAGGTTTTATACCGTCCCAAGAGTAGTGGGGGGTTGGTGGTCCCGTGCCTCCAGAGGTATTTCCAGGCAGCCCAACTCTGCTTTCTTGTAGAGTGGAGTCGCCCACTTACGGAGAAACATTGGTGTTTTATGGACCAGGCGGTGGCTGGCTCTCATATTTGGAAGGAGCCTTGGCTCCGGCGTAGGCATAGGGCTAGAGGTCTTTATATTTCCCCGGTTACTCGGACAACGTTGCGAGTGTGGGATGCAGTGGCTTGTCGTTCGGAGCTGACTTCTTTTCCCTCCCCGATGACCCCCATAGGTGCAAATCCTGATTTTGAGCCTGGACTCCGCCTGGAAGGCCTTAGACGTTGGTATGAAGGGGGCTGTAGGAGAGTGGGAAGTCTCTTTGATGAGCACGGGGTCTTGTCCTTTGATCAGATGAGAGAGGCCTATGGCTTAGTTGAGGCGGACAGGCTAATGTATTACCAGGTTCGGCATTGGGCTCTCTTGCCGGCGAACAGAGCGTTGATAGATAGGCCTCTCACGTCATTTGAGAAATGGTTGTTCTTAAAGAAGGATGATAAGAGAATTATCTCGGAGCTATATCACCTTCTACAAGGAGCGAGCCGTCCGCCGAAGTCAAAGGGCCAGCTGAGGTGGGAGAGGGAGCTGGAGAGGGATTTCTCGGACGAGGAATGGGATAGCATATTCTATAGAACACACCATACAGCCTACAGCGCGTCAGGGACAGAGACATTATATAAGATTGCCTCCTACTGGTACTATACCCCGGCGCGAGTGCATGCATGGGATCAGGCTAGGACGGGCCTTTGCTGGAGAGGCTGCGGAGCTAAGGGCACAAAAATGCAGTGAGAGAGGTAGGCAGTCAGAGCAGCGAACAGAGTACGTGAAACCGTGAAAGGACTCACAACGCTTGTCTGAAGTTTCTGTTAAGAAAGAAGAGAAAGGTCCATAATAAAAACCCCAGTCTTAAAAGAAAAAAGTGGCAGCAGTTGCGATACGACATGCCACTAAGAGGGCTTTACTGAAGAACAGGAAGTGGGCACTGGCACTGCTAGACAGAGGAGCAGAGGTCACAATAGTTCGCCGGGTCCTTCAAACACATCTGGAGGTGAAAGCAACTAATGACTTCTTACAAGTTGAGACTGCGGACATGCGGGTCTCCATGTCTGACAGGGTATATAAAGTAACTATACAGCTAAAGGGAGACATTGAACGCCACAATTAACGCTATGTTTTGGGACAGCGTCATTATCATTTATGATATTTTATTGACCAAAAAAGATTGGCCACCAGAATTTATCCATGATCTCCCTTATGAAGAAGAGGTTATTGAAAACTTGTTCTTTCCCCTTGTTCCCAGAAAGCTTGTTGAAATACACGCCTTGAGTGGGCAGTGGCACAGGCACCTGCGTTATACTGCAATCACGTAGGGTGGAATAAAGATTCCCCCTATTACGTAAAACCAATTAAATCCCAACATAAACCCCAATATCCAATAAAGTATGAAGCTTGTGAGGGAAATCCTCAAACAAATAGAGTACCATGGTGTAATTGAACCCTGTGTTTCACCAATGAATAATCCATTATTTCCTGTCGCTAAACCTGACCATTCATATAGAATAGTTTTAGCCTACAGACATTTAAACAGTCACACGCCCATTTGCTACACAAAATGCACACAGCACAGCACTTATAAACAGTATAGTGCACAAAAAATACAAAACAACCCTGGATATTTCCTGGAACCCTGGAAAGTATGGACTTAACAAGTTTCAGCGCTTTAGGCTCTCAGAATAAATTCTGCCGACTCCCAGAATGGTACAAGAACAGTCCAGGACTGTTCTCAACTCGTGTTACATCTGTCTTACATGACATTGACCCTGAGGCGTTGTCATACGTGGCTTACATCATTCTCACGGATGACGACCTCATGCAGTATATAAGACAGGTAGCCCCCATTGTTGTAGGATTTGCCAAATTTGGCTACAGATTCAGTAAAAAAAAAAAATTGCTTTCCTTAGTGTCCTGTTTTGGGGATACGAACTGTGGGATGAAGGCAAAAGCCTTGCATCCCAATTTTTAGAAAGATGAGCACAATTACAACCACCAAATACAATAAAGAAGCTCCAGTCCTTATTGGGCTTTTTAAATTTTGGCAGAAAATACATTCCAGATTATGCACAACACATTAAACCATTGTATGACTTAATACGTCCTGACTTTACCTGCAAATACTGGACAGTCGAACACTCAGAGCATTACATAAAGGCATGCTTGAAGCAAAACACCTACATACAAGGGCCAAAAAACCCCATTGTCATCAGAGTAATTGCTAGTGCTATTGGTTTCACCTACATAACATTCAATGAGGGTGGGGCCATCCTGAATGCATACAAATCACATTGGTATTCTGCAGCTGAACAACGCTTTGCTCCCACTGAGAAAATTCTCACTGCTGTTCAGATGGCTGGTATTAAAGAGAGACTTCCGGCCCAGGGAAAACGTATCGTTGTCGTATTCCCCATTCCAGCGCTTGGGGCTGTTACCAAAGCCAGCATTCCTGATGCTAAAGCATTACATCCACGTTGGATACAATGGGCAATGTCTCTGACGGCCACTGATTTTGATTATATTTTTTACTCAAAATTACAAACCCACGTTTTTTTGCATTATGAACATGAATATACAGTTCCAGCAAACACATTTCCTATTGAAAAAGATCAGACAATTTTGTACACTAATGGTTCAGCCCAACCAGCTATAGGCACCAAACATCAATATTCCGCTGAATACTCCTACCGCATATCATGCCTCAATGCAGCCCTAGTAGTGATACCAGAGGTGGGAAATCGTGTGATTCCCAATAAAGACCAAAGGCCAGAATTGATCAAAGCAGCACATGAGGGAGTTGCTTCTGCCATTGCTGGTGTGGCGGCTGCAATTTCATTGTTACAAGCTCGTTACCGGTGGCTAGGTCTACATAAAGAGACCAAGCAGTATGTCCTTTGTTGTAACATCTGCCAACAAATATAAGAATCCACTGCCAAATGCCCACCACAGACCATTACAGTGTGTGTACTTGGACCATTGTGGTACCCTGATACCTGAAAGTGCATACAAATACATCTTAGCTGCTGTTGATTCATGCTTCAGATTTCTATGGGTTTGGCCACAATGCTCGGCTGACGTTCGAACTGTTATAAAGATTTGCACATATGCTGCTGCGGCTTTCCACTCAGACCAGAGCCCTGCTTTCAGGGACGCCATGGCTTTGTTAGGGGTCCAACTGCATTGCTCGTCTCCATTTCATCCAAAGGGAAATAGTGTTGTGGAGTGACGAAACCGAGATTTAAAGCAATCCTTAACAGCCAGGGTATTAGGCATGGGTCATAGTTGGCTTACACACCTGTATGGAGTCCAGAGGGCACTTAATCTGCCTAGAAGAGGGGGCATACTTCATATGAATGCCTGTTCGGAACACAAATGAATGTTCCAGATCTTAATGGTCCTGGCACGGAGGTGGCAGATACACCTTTTGACATAAATGAATGTGTCACTGTCTTGCAGGACTTACAACAGTTCTGTGATGACAACAAATCTGCCAGTGCTGCCTCCTTGGGAATAAGGGATATACCAGTAATATCTTCCGGCTGGATTCCAAAACTTGGGGATCTAGTACATGAAAAGATTGCTGTGAAAAAGGAGTTTGGTCCTTGTTATTGTACAATAACCCCCAGCCCTCTCATTCGTCAAGCCCTCCCTCCTCCCAGCTGCCACTCCCACCCTCCCCTACTCTTACGGCAGCCGCGGCACGGCGCGCCAAAGGCAAGCCCGTCTGCGCCCGTCCGCACCCAGTGCCAGTCCCCCTGGCCCTCTCAGACACACCTACTCCCCCCTCACCCTCTACTCTCTCAACCCAGGCCCCCGCCCCAAATGCACCCCATCTAGCCCCACACACACTCATGGCCCCTTCACCTGCCACACCTGTCACTTCTCTTGCTTCTCATCCCTCACACCACACACCAATCATAGCAACCCCACCTTCAACAAACACGACACCCCCAACACAACACTCACCCACCCTGCCCCCACCAACCAACCCTGCCGCACACCAGCCCACAACCAGAACACACCCCGCAACAACACCCTCACGCACCACACCAACGCAACCCACCACAACCACCTCAACTGCCTGCTCCTCAACATCCGCTCCCTTCACAAACGTGCCATAGAACTCTGGGACCTCATCACATCACACTCACCTGACATCGCCTTCCTCACGGAAACATGGACCAACCCCTCCTCAGAACCCGACATAGCCATAGCCACCCCCAAGGGTTACAAACTCCAACACAAAGACCGCCTCAACAGGCCAGGCGGTGGCATCACCATCCTACACAGGGACACCATCAAAGTCACCACCAGCTCCCAAGACACTATCGACAACACTGAACACATGCACTTCCTCATCCACATTAACAACTCCACCCTCAGAGGTACACTAATCTAAAGACCACCCGTACCCCGCCCCGCCTTCTGCAACACCATCGCCAACAGCATCAGCTCGCACGCCCTCACCTCCACAGACTGCATCATCCTCGGTGATTTCAACTTTCACTTAGAAAACCTACAAGACCACAACACTACCTCCCTCATAGACAACCTCAACAACCTCGGACTCAAACAACTGGTCACCGCACCCACCCACCCACTCAGCAGGACACACGCCTGACGCAGTTTTCACAGCAAGCCAACACATAGCCTACACCCACACCACCGAACTCCTCTGGACTGACCACCACTGCGTCCACTTCTCCTTCACCAAATCCCCCACACACTACCATCAACACACCACCCCCTACCGCATGTGGGACAAGATCCCGACAGAACGACTAAACTCCCAACTGGCCCATAACCCCCCCACGCCAACGACCCCAACACAGGAGCACACAACCTCTCCAAATGGATCACTACCTGTGCAGACACACTAGCCCCCCTCAGAAAACACATCGCCATCTGCAACATCAAGAACTCCCCATGGTTCACCACTGAACTCCAAGCGCAAATGCCGCCAAGCTGAGAAAATATGGCGACTAGAACCTTCCACAACCAACTTCTCCACCCTCAAAACCACCATTCACACCCATCACCAACTCATATGCACCGCCAAAAGAGATCACTACAAGACACACATTGACAACAACTCTCAAAACAGCAAAGAACTCTTCACCATCATCAATGAACTTGCCAAACCCAAAGCCAGCAACATAGACACCCCACACACACAGCCCCTATGTGACACCCTTTCCAACCACGTCCTCCACAAAATCCTGGACATCCACAACAGCTTCATACCACACACACCCACCACACATACCCCTCATTCACCCAACCCAACCCCCACTCGTGACCCCCCACCACACTCTCCACATGGACCCCCACCACACACGAAGAAACCAAAAAAACATGAACTCCATCCACTCCGGTTCCCCCTCTGACCCCTGCCCACACCGCATCTACAACAAAGCTAGCCCAACCATCGCCCCATACTCTACAACATAATCAAATCCTCTTTCGAGTCCGCCACCTACCCAAATCCATGGAAGCACGAGAAATCACTGCTCTCCTAAAAAAAAAAAAAAGGCGACCCGGAGATCCTCTCCAACTACGGCCCCCCCCATCTCCCTCCTCCCTTTCCCCGCCAAGGTTGCAGAGAAATTAGTCAACGCCTGCCTATCCCACTTCCTCAAAGCAACACTCTTGACCCCTCACAATCTGTGTTCCGCAAAAACCACAGCACGGAAACAGCCCTCATCGCATGCACTGACGACATCAGGACCAAAGTCGACAAAGGCGAGACTGTCGCACTCATACTCCTAGACCTCTCCGCAGCCTTTGACACCGTCTGCCACCACACACTCCGCACATGCCTCCACAACATAGGAATTCACCACAAAGCCTTAGACTGGCTCACCTCCTTCCTCACCGACCGGACCCAGAGAGTCCGACTTCCACCCTTCCACCCCAACACTACCAAGATCACCTGCGGAGTCCCCCAAGGGTCCTCCCTCAGCCCCACACTCTTCAACATCTACATGATCCCCCTAGCCAACATCCTCCGAACACATGGAATCACTATCCTCTCCCATGCAGATGACACCCAACTCATCCTCTCCCTCACCCGCAACCCCACCACCGCCAAAACCAACCTACACGCCGCTCTCCTCGACACCGACAACTGGATGACCACTAACCACCTCAAGCTCAACTCAAACAAAACCGAGATCATCATCTTCGGCCCCAACAAAACCACGTGGGACGACTCCTGGTGGCCCACCGCCCTAGGCCCCGCACCCACCCCTGGAAACCACGCACGCAACCTCAGCATCATCCTTGACCCCTCCCTCTCCATGACACGGCAAATCAATGCTCTAACCTCCTCCTGCTTCCACACACTCCGCACTCTAAAAAAATCTTTCAAATGGATTCCCCCAGAAACCAGAAAGACAGTCACCCACGCATTCATCAGCAGCAGACTGGACTACGGTAACGCTCTCTACGCCGGCACCACACTCAAACTCAAACACAAACTCCAGAGAATCCAGAACACAGCCGCACGCCTCGTCCTTGGCCACCCCCGCCACGAACGAATCTCACCACACCTCAAATCCCTTCACTGGCTCCCCATAGACAAGAGAATCACATTCAAGATCCTCATCCACGCACACAAATCCCTCCACAACACCGGCCCAACCTACCTCAACGAAAGAGTTAACTTCCACACTCCCACACGCAACCTCCGATCAGCCGACCTCACCCTAGCCACAGTCCCCTGCATCCAACGCACCATCACAGGAGGCAGGTCCTTCTCCTACCTCGCCCCCAAAACCTGGAACTCCCTCCCCACCGACCTTCCCAAAACCAAAGACCTCCTGGTCTTCAGAAAGAAGGTCAAGACATGGTTGTTCGATTAGTGACCCTCCCTGTCCCCCCCACTACCCCCCCTTCCCAGCGCCTTGAGACCCTCACAGGTGAGTAGCGCGCTCTACAAATATTTTGATTGATTCATTGATTACAACGGTTCCAGTCCTGGGAATACAGGGTACCAGAACTAGAGAGTTATTTTACCACTGCTGCCTGGTTCTAAAGAAAATTGCTTCATCTCCATCAACAATGTCAAGCTACACCATATGTCCGACCCTGCACAGCCGACCTAGGGGACTCCTGGGTAGTACTCAAATCCCTCTCACTATGAACCAGGATGTTCTTCTAGGGGTTTTCAGCAGCAACGCTGACACCTTTCCGAGCTCGGGAGGGTGGAAAATTAGCTTTAATTTGTTCCACTAACTTCTACTACTATGAATAACACTAATAATATGGATACATTTTATTCAAATTCCACACAAACAGATGGCATAGTCTACTATGAACCACTGAGTTTTCTACAAGCTCTCCACTTCCAAACACGGCTCCAGTTTTTGCACAAACTGCTTCTGGATATTTTGCCGACATCAATGGCACTTTCACTGACTCATCTGCCTTTACTGCAAGAGAACTGTCAAGAGCACGTAAGCTGATAATTTGGCTCAAAATTCATTACCTTATTCTTCCATGAAACTACCTACGGTTCTTACTAACTATACTTGCCCTTGTCCTTTGGATTGGGTTTGTCATTGTTTTACTCATACATGGTCATTACCTTCCTGAACTCTCCACAGTTGAGCTGGTGGATGAAGTCCTAAAACCACCTTTTTCATCACACAAAGTCCGCAGAGTTGTCTCTAGTGAACATTTCTGCTATACCAATTCCTGATGGGATTGTTTGAAATAAAGTATGATTTGTTATATATGGCCTGATGGAGGTCATTCAAATTCCATATTTATTCAAACTTTCTATGAACGATGTAATTACACCCGGAGTAGTTTTTGATGATTGGGTTGTGAAAGCAGTTGATTCCATGATGTCTGATTTACGGTATTATACAATGAAAATGAAGATGTGTATCAATCCAAACAAAATTATTATATGTTCTGTTATAATTATTATGGACATCATTTCATTCACAGAGCAAGTACCCCAAAGACTATTTTTTATTACACACAGTGGGAACACTGTCCAACTCCACCAGTGGGGAGTGCCAAAACATATACTGAAAAGTTTGCATATTTTTCTGAGCATAATGTCAAAAATGCTGAGTCGTATTATTTCAAACTGCCAGCGATGGAAAGCCAACATATTTTATTGACAGACACAAAACTGATCCATTCTGATTCCTTTGTTTCCTGATTGGCTATAGAAGGCTATGAGTACTGGTTGACATCGATAGACTTGAAAAGTGTGTGGGGAACAAAAAATTGGCAGATAAGGGAAAGGGAAGCTTTATTTAGAGCATTCCTGATACCTGTTCAAATTATATTTTTAAATGAAACTGTATAACAAACTAGTTGTTTAGGCTTAGCAAAACAGGAATTTAATTTGCCCAGCATTCCTACCCCTGCAAAATGTTACAAATCTCAAAAATATATAAATGCTTCTTATCAAAAGTTGGATGAATGGGTCCAGAATGGAACATTTAAAACATCACTTTCACATCCAGGTGGTTGGTTATTGTGGCCTGTAGACACCAATGGGTGCCATACACGTTTTGTAAACTTCACAGGGTTTTAGAACAAGTAGGCCGGACCCTGGCTATGTGTCCCCAGAACACTCGGGTACACTGACAACATATAGGCCCTCATTACAACCTCGGCGGTCTTCTTAGCCGGTATTTCTGGCTCCCTATTTCGACTTTTCCGCTGGCCCAGCGGAAAAGTCACATCAACATTGCTGCCGGCTCATAGTAGAGCCAGCGGCAAGGCTGATGTGCAGCGGGTCCAGTAACACCCGTCGCGCATTTCACTGCCCAGAATTCGGGCAGTGAAATGCGCGATGGGGTTATGCCTGAAGGCCCCTGCACTGACCATGCCAAGTGCATGAGCAGTGCAGGGGACCCCAGGGGCACCCCAAGTCCCCCTTACCGCCAGCCTTTCTATGGCGGTGTTTACCGCCGTGGCCAGGCTGGTGGTCAGGGACTCATAATCCCCAAGGCAGCGGTGCCAGGCAAAAGCCTGGCGGTATAGTGGAGGGGCCGGCGGTATGGCCGTGGCTATTGCACCACGGTCATAATAGCTGGCGGAACACTGCCAGCTTGTTGGCGGTGTTACCGCCAGATTACCGCTGCCCGCCAGGGTCGTAATGAGGCTCATAGTGTAGGGAAATTATGCCAGCAATAGTTGAAAGGTTCCTCATTAGATGCTGTTAAAGAACATCTCAGTCTCCTGTCCAGTCTGTTAGGCCTCAGAAAACAGCGCAGAAAACGCTTCTTATATGCAGTATATAATGAAATTTGGACACTTTCTCAACAAGAAGCGGCTGCCCGGTTAAGGCAAATGGATCAGGAAAACTTACAGAAAGCATTAGCTGTTGTAGATAATGGGATTACCACCTTGTTTGACAAGATATACACTTTAAATAATATTGTATCCTCTGCAATAGATACCGTTCCGAGTGACATGTCAACTTTACACCATGGACAAAGTCAGCTAAGGTCCATTTTGCAGTTGGGTTGGACACTACAAACTCTGAAGGCAGGTCGCATTCCCTGGCAACATGTTAGCGCAAGGGATATTTTTTCAACATTTAATTTAACGCAACAACAAAAAATAATGGCTAAAAAGGAAGCAACATACGTCATGTTAAACATCCAGAAATTAGAAAAGCTGCCTTTTACAGTGGTTGAAATACCATCTGCTGAATGGCTAGTACACAAGGTTAGAAATCAGCCCATTTCAACACTCCAATTTACATCCTGTTTAAACACATTCCTGTAGGCAGATATGAAAGGCTGGGAGTTAGTTATATACATAAGGTGTGGGATCTTTCTTTTTTTCGTACAAATGTTTCAATGGCATGAAAGAGGTGATTCTTAGCGGTAGTAAATGCAAGACTTCTGTGAGCCATTCGATGATTTGTAAACAGTTGTCCTTGCACAGGGCATGTAATGACTCGGTGGCAAACTTGGCTTGTTATCTGAAGTGAGTTCCACCCCATTAATTAGACCTGCATTCCAGGTGCTCTCAAATGGTAGCTATGTGCTCCTTAACAGTGAGAGCCGGAGTAGCTAATGTCCTTTCGGTCTCCCAAATTGGTACATGTTGTGGGACTGTCCTTTTTCCCCCTATGCAACTAAAAGGAGTAGCAGAGATTTGGCCTCATAATACCACTTCTGATGTAAATTTTGACACGTTGAGCAGACTCAAGGCTTTATTGTTTCACAAACATATGGTGCTTACATCTGCACGCGAGACCTATGCGCTTCAGGCTGCAAGGTAATCAGCAGATATTCAGTCCCTTTTAAGCATACATTTTCCGAGACACTTTAGTGAACTTGTGGGACGAATATTCAACGTGTCCAGTACTTCTGGAATCGCCCATTTCTTTAAGGCTGTTGGTTCTGGTTTCGTTCACACCTTCTCCTCTATATTTGGCTTAATACCTTCAGCCATACACTCAATATTTTTTAGTGTTTTCGGGGGATTTCTGATTACTTTGGCTATAATAGGTGGTATTTTGCTGTTGCTACTTTTTCCTCCACAATGGCTGTCCCTTCACAGCAGGGAGGACTGAAAGTGCCTCCACCAGTGCAACTGTATTGTGAATGCATGATGCAGTATTTCAGAGCACCACTCCTAGAACAACTGGCGTGCGACTAGTCCCTGTCATTCCGACTGGTTTTGGATTGTGTGCCGTCCGTGTTTCGGTGCCTTTGGGGCCTCTTTGAATGTGCACTGAAAGTCTGTCTTTCTATGCAGTGCTTAATTTCATTGGACGCTGATCTGTTGATGTTTTCGCTGAGGGCTCATTATCAGCCACAAGTGTTGAGGGCACGTTTGCTACGAGGAGCTGTCTAGGACAGTGGTTCCCAACCTGTGGGCCGGGGACCCCTGGGGGTCCGCGAAGCCTCCTCAGGGGGTCCGCGACTGTTTAGAAAATGTAATAATATTAGGTTCCAACTATCAGTAATGACTCAGTGGGGGTCCACGGATTCCAATAATGATTCAGTGGTGGTCCCGGGGCTCCAGTATTAATAAAATGGGGGTCCACAGAAGTCAAAAGGTTGGGAACCACTGGTCTAGGAGTTATTCTTTGTGGATACTGCGACTCCTAACTCAACATTGGAACAGCACGGAATGCTGCTGCCTCTGCTGGAGCTCGGGTTTTTCTTGGAAATTATTTGGATATTTTACCACCTGCCGAAGTAGAATATTTCCTGCCTTCAATTGTCCCAGATATAATTATCGATTTTCAAAATGACATTAAACACTGATTTTTTTTTGTTTTTTTGTGGCACCACTATTGGTCTTTTAAACTGTCCTTTTATTAGTGCTCAAGTGTCTTTTAACTTGTCACTATTGACTTTTATGTTTAAATGCTTTTATTGATAGGAGTTTATTAGGCTTTGTTTTATTTTGAGCTTTTAAATCACCTTTGAGCTGACAAGGGGAGGGTGTTGTATAGCTATTTAAGCCATATTATACACACATTATGGCCCTCATTACAACCCTGGCGGCCGGTGGTAAATTGGCAGTAATACCGCCAACAGACCTGCGGTAAAAAAATGGAATCATGACCACGGCGGAAACCGCCAACACAGACAGCCACTTTAACACTTCGACCGCCACGGCAGTAGCAACAAACACTGCGGCGGTAACTGCCAACAGTCAGGCGGAAGACAAGGTTCCGCCCACTGTATCACAAGAGGCCTATCCGCCACCTTTTCCAGGGCGGTACCAATGCCATCAAAGGCACGGCGGAAACAGTATTCTGAAGGGAAACGGCTCACCTCTCGACACTCAAGGAAGAACCAGGACGCCATGGAGCCCGAGCTGCACGTACTTCCCATTTTGGTGTATCTGCTCATATACCAGGAGTACCAATGCCGGCGACGACGACCACGGTGAGTACTGCACCTGGTACACAGGGGAGTGGGGGAGGAAAAAGAGAGTGACACACACATGCAACACCCCCACCCCCACCCTCACCCCCAACACCATACACACAAACACATGCAACAACATTACATATACACCCCATAACCCTCAGGAATAACGCAAGGACAAAAGGAATGGAGTCAATTTAGTGTAATATTAGAAATTTAGAGAAATATGTTCATAAATAAATAAACAGTATGTACAATATATACAATATATACAAAATGAGGGACAATGTCCGCACAAAACTAGTCCGTGGCCCACTAGGCCATAACACATAGGCCAAGCCCACACTTGACTCCTGCCTCAAAACGGGGAGAACACTGCAGGGGCATCAGGTCCAAAACACAAAGGCACCTCAGGGGGATGGGGAAGAGGGGACACCTCAGCCGGAAGATGGAACTATGCCACTGATCCTGCAGGATCCATGCCCACTGCTTGGTTCTGGGGAGTGCAAAGCCACAGTCTCTCAAGTGGGTGGTTTGCCCACTGCTTGGTCCTGGGGAGTGCAAAGTCACAGTCTCTCAAGTGGGTGGTTTGCCCACTGCTTGCTCCTGGGGAGTGCAAAGCCACAGTCTCTCAAGTGGGTTGTTTGCCCATTGCCTGGTCTTGGGGAGTGCAAGGCCACAGTCTCCCAAGTGGGTGGTTTTCCTACTGCTTGCTCCTGGAGAGTGCAAAGCCAAAGTCTCTCAAGTGGGTGGTTTGACCACTGCTTGGTCCTGGGGAGTGCAAGACCACAGTCACTCAAGTGGATGACTTCTTTCACTGGTTCTGGAGGGGGCTTTGTGCCCAGTGTGCTTCATCCTGCCAAGGATAGGGTGAGTGGATGTCTTAATCCACTGGTTCTGGAGGTGGCCTTGTGCCCAGTGTGCTTCATCCTGCTAAGGATAGGGTGAGTGGATGCCTTAATCCACTGGTTCTGGAGGGGGACTTGTGCCCAGTGTGCTTCATCCTGCCAAGGATAGGGTGAGTGGATGCCTTCCTCCACTGGTTCTGGAGGGGGCTTTGTGCCCAGTGATGCAGCACTTGGGGGGTGCCAGGTCACAGTCCCTCACCTGGGTGTCAGAGCCACGAGATTTGCAGTGGGCAGGATTCATGATAGCCATGGAGGCAGGGCTACAGTCCATCTGTCACCGGCTACGGCTGCACAGTGGTGGTAGTGCCGGTGCTGGTGGGTGTGCTGCCAGTGGTGGGAGGAGGCTCCAGCCCTACTCCTGCAGCCTCGGACGGCTGCCCACTGGGGCTGCTGCTGCTGGTCGTGGTCCTACTGTCAGCGGTGCAGGTGGCGGTGCTTGCGGTGGTGCAGGTGGCGGTTCTGGCCGCAGTGCAGGTGCCGGTGATGCCAGTGGTGGGGGGAGGCTCCAGCCCATTCCTGCAGCCTCGGATGGCTGCCCACTGGAGCTGCTGCTGCTGACAGTAGTGGTGCTTCTGTCGGTGAAGGTGGCGGTGCTGGCAGTTGTGCTGGTAGCCATCAGGCCTTCACCTGCAGGCTTGGACAGCTGAAGTGCCTTGGCTGGTGTTTTGTGCCCCTTCCTTCCCTTGGCAGATGGTGTGGTCACCTTGGGTCTGGCAGCTGGAGTCTTTGACGTGGCCTTGCTGGGTGGTTGTGGCTACTTCTCCTTGCTGGATGCTGTCCCCTTCTTGACCTTGCCAGGTGGCGGAATCTTCTTGGCCTTAGCAGGGATTGGTGCACACTGGCTGGGCTGACGGGTGCCCCCTTAGAGCCTCTGACAGCTGCAGAAACCACAGCGGACGTGGACTTGGTGGCTGAGGTGCTGGGCTGGGTTCTGGCCACCCTGGCCCGAGGTGAAGGACGGGGGACTAGGGGTAGGGAAGAGGTCAATGTTGGCTGGGAAAAGCTTCTTAGGGACATTGGGGCGGGAAGAGGGTGAAGGTTTGGGAGTGGAGGAAGAGGTAGTGCTTGTAGGAGGTGTCAGTCCGCTGTCTTTGGGTGCGGGTGCATGAGCTGGATGCTGTTGTGAGGTGGATGGCTGTTGGGTGGGTGTGTGCTTGTGTTCATGTACTTTAAGAGGAGGGGTCACAGTGGGAGAGGACACAAGGGACGTGTGCATGGATGAGGGGGTAGTGACTGCCAGTGAGCGGTGTGTAGTGATGGGCGTACTGGTGATGGAGGTAGTGGATGAGGATGTAATGCATGCAGGTGTGAGTTGAGACTCTACTGGGAGGGAGGTGGGCGAGGAGGAGGAGTGGGGCACAGTGGAGGCAGTGGATGTTGGTGTGTCTGAATGGGGATGGTGCTTGTGTGAGTGCCTGTGAGATGAAGTGTGGTGCTTGTGTTTGCCTGAGCAACTTCTGTGTGTTGATTTGGGTGAATGCTGGTCTGAGGGTGTGCTTGGGATAGGCTGGGGTTGAGAAGATTGGGATTGGGTAGAGAAAGTTGGAGGGGGGAGGCTGGAAACAGGGACAATGGCTGCCATCAGTGCAGAGGCCAGAGCCTGAAATGCTCTCTGTTGGGCTGGCACGCCAGAGTGAATGCCCTCCAGGTATGCATTTGTTTGTTGCAAATGCCTCTCGACACCCTGGATGGCATTCAGAATGGTTGACTGGCCAACAGTAAGGGATCTCAGGAGGTCAATAGCCTCCTCACTGAGGGCAGCAGGGCTGACTGGGGCAGGGCCTGAGGTGCCTGGGGCGAAGGAGATGTCCACCCTCCTGGGTAAGCAAGCACGGGAAACACGCTGAGGGGCTGATGGGAGGGTGGTGCTGGTCGGGGGTGGCGGCTGTACCGGGTGGACACAGAGGTTTCCGCCACCACCAGGGAACTTCCATCGGAAGAGGAGTCGCTGCCTGTAGTGTCCCCTCCTGTCTCTGTCGTGGTGCTCCCCTCACCCTCCGTCCCACTGGTGCCCTCACCATTGGTGGATTTGGATCGCTCATACAACAGTTCTTCCAGTGACACACAGGTAAGACACTAACTTCACTTTCCATTGCAGTTTTGTGTTTGACATTGAACATGGCAGTCTGATTTCCCTATTTCTATGGCCACGTACTGTACCCTTTGGCATCTCTATTTACAGATCTCTGTGCCCTACTCTGGCTCCTGGTGTGTTTACTGCTGCCCACAACAGGTTATACCTATGTAATGTTTACAGTTTGTGAAACTAATACATTTGTCATATAATCCACAGACTCCATACTTGAATTTGTTCAATGGGTGTTTATTTAGGTGCTAATGAGTGGAGGGGGTATTGCAACGGGCTGGGTTGATGATGGAGAAAAGTCCAGGGTAGAGTCCAGTCTATTGGTATTACAGGTGCATTGTCCAATGGGGCATAGGAAGGGGAGCAATAGCAGTTCAAGGTGGACATGGTGACAGAGTGGGACAGAAGGGTGACAATCAGGAGAGTCTTCTTTTCTGGCGAGGGTCTTGGCAATGTTCTCTGGCTTCTGCCTGGATCGCAGGGACCGTTTGCGGGGTGGTTCTCCTTTTGCAAGGGGTGGGGTGCTGGTGGCCTGTTGGTCCAGTGGCAGGGCCTCCTGTCCACTAGCGCCAGCGGAGGTGGATGGCTGTTCATCTGTGTGTCTAATGTCAGGGGCCCATTTGTGTGCCACTGCCTCCCTCATGGTGTTGGCCATTTCAGCCAGCACCCCTGCAATGGTGACCAGGATGGTGTGGATGTGTTTGATGTCTTCCCTGATCCACTGGTACTGTCCCTTCTGCATCCGCTGGGTCTTCTATAACTTGTACAGTATCTGGCCCAAGGTCTCCTGGGAATGTTGGTATGCTACCAGGATCCCTGCAAGTGCCTTGTGGAGAGTGGGTTCCCTGGGCCTGTCCTCCCCATCGCACAGCAGTCCTCCCAGTGTCCCTGTTGTCCTGTGCCTCTGTCCCCTGAACCGTGTGCCCACTGCTACTGACCCAAGGTCCCTGATCGTCCTGTGTTTGTGGGGTTGCCTGGGGCCCCTGTAGTGGTGGAGCGGATTGACGTGTCCTGGGTAACAAAGGTATGGGCCCGCTGGGTGGGTGCTGTGCTGGTGTTTCCTGAGGGGGAGGCTCTGTGGTGGTATGGGACTGTGGCAGGGTAACCGACTGTCCAGAGGTCCCTGATGAGCCAGGTTGGTCATCGTGATCCAGGCATGCAGAGCTGCTGTCATCACTGTGGGCCTCTTCAGGGGGGGACTGGATGTGGCTGGCACCTCACACTCCGGTGATGTTGATTGGGGGTCCTGTGGGGATGTAAATGCAGTGTTATTGTATCTGTGTGTGCCGTCTTGTGCATGGGTGTGTTTCCCTGTATGGTTGTGATTGCCCTGTCAGCTTTGTCTTGTGTGAGTGGTGATTTTGTGGGCTAGGTAATTCTCTCTAATGTGCAAGCTTTAGTGATGGGTGGCCATGCAGGTCTGTGATGGGTGTCCATGCATTGTTGTGGCATGCAGGGCTTGGTTTTGGGATGGGTGGGTTGTGATAGTGGGGTATATATGAGGTGGTGGAGTGATGGGGGTGAGGGTAAGGGTAGGAGTTTGCGATGGCATGCAGGTAGAGTGGGGGATATAATAGTAAAGATTTGACTTACCAGAGTCCAGTCCTCCTGCTATTCCAGCGAGGCCCTCAGGATGCATTATTGCCAAGACTTCCTCCTCCCATGTTGTTAGTTGTGGGGGAGGAGGTAGGGGTCCACCGCCAGTCCTCTGTACAGCTACCTGGTGTCTTGCAACCACGGAATGCACCTTCCCCCGTAGGTCGTTCCACCTCTTCCTGATGTCATCTCTTGTTCTGGGGTGCTGTCCCACGGCGTTCACCCTGTCCACGACTCTCCGCCATAGCTCCATCTTACTTGTAATGGAAGTCTGCTGTACCTGTGATCCGAATAGCTGTGGCTCTACCCGGATGATTTCCTCCACCAAGACCCTTAGCTCCTCCTCTGAAAACCTGGGGTGTCTTTGGGGTGCCATGGATGTGGTGTGAGTGGTATGTGTGAGGGTGTGTGGGGTGTTCTGCTGTGGTGTGTGCTATGAGATACGTGGATGGTGTATGGGTGATGGTGTTCTGTGGCTCAAATTGAGTGGGTGCCCCTGGCTTATCTCTCTCTCAGTTAGCAATCTTTTTTTTTTTTTAAAGGGTTGTGGGTAATGTGGGTGTGTGTTTTATATTGGATTGGGTGTGTAGGTGTGGGGTGTGTATGTGTTTCAGGTGTGTGTATTTTGAATTGTCCAATGTGGTGTAGTTTTGTTAGTGTGTGTGTATGTTGAGCGTGGCGGTGTGTACCTATGGTTTACAGTGGTTGAAAGACCGCCACAGTGATTCGTGGGTCCTGATACTGTGGGCGTATTTCTGTTGGCAGAACGGTGTGGGTTTTGGTACCGCCAGTTTATCACTGATCTTTGGTCTGGCGGACTTTTGTGGGTGTCTGTTTAGTGGTGGATTTCTCTGTGTGGGTCATAATACCCATAGCGGTATACCGCTGCGGTGACGGTATGTTGGCGGCCGTCAGCACAGCAGTAGGTGACATTTACCGCCAATGTTGTAATGAGGGCCAATTTTAGTGAACTAGGCCTGCCTTTGTGCACTTTAGCCAAGTTACATTGTATTCAGCATCACTTTATTTTTCTAGCAATAGCCATGTTTGTGGTGTTGTTTTACTTCTCTCTATCTAATTGTTCTTTCGCCTAGGAAAGCAATACATACTCAGTAGGATATTCATTTCACCTTGTGCCTTCTTCAAGGTGATAATCAGATAGGTTGCTGGCAAAAGTGGTACGCTGTGTGTCCAACATTCACAGAAACATACACACTCATACGTGGGGGACATTTCTTAGAATGTCAACTGTTTTATTATAAAAACACTCCTTTGTCTAATACCCGTTCGAGGGAGATTCCAGCCTGATGACCACAACTGCATGATGATTACTGCTTTCCCAGGGGGAAACCCAAAGGGGAGATTATGCTGTGCTTGAACATAGCGTAGGTAGGAGAACTATATCTCACTCATAGTGACAGTATGCTGGGACTGTTTTTGTGTTTCACTCTCCTTGTCACCTTATTGCTTTTATTGTGTTTTATCATCCTAGTTATTGCAATACATGCCATTTTAGCTAAGATGCAGTTACTTCAATAAACCCTTATTGAACTATATTCTGACTCTGTTGTCTTTACCTGTGTGAGACTAATGTAACTGAGGGACAGGGATGAGATATGATCGACCACGATTCCCCTGAGGAGTCTTTCTCATGCGCCCGGTTGCCACAATCATCCCTGCTCTTGGGTGGAGATGAGGCGCTGCTAGTTAGCCGGAAAACCTGGATTAGGCCAACAGGTGTCACATGGTGTGGAATCCTACTTGGCACCCCCACAATCTATGTGATTCTACCGCCCAAATCCAGTAGCCTCATTAGCATAATGAGAACCTACGTGACACAGGTAGTTTCCCTCGCTAACAACGGTTATAAGTACTCCTATCAATTGCAGAGGAAAATCTGTTTTAGGTAATGTAACACTGTGTAAGAAATTGGGTTACTGGTTGAGGGGGTTGAAACCCTACTCAAACAGCAGCCACAATCCTTGTTAAGGTGAAATCACAAGCAAGCCCCAAATTAACCTGTGCTCAACCCTCTGGTAGCTCGGCACAGAACAGTCAGGGAATGTATAAAGTATTTGCGCAACACTTCAATCAGTAATAAAATGAAAACACACCACAAAAGGGATCCCACGGCGATATTTGGGGGTCAGCTGGAACTGCTTGCTTGTTCAGGTGGTTGGGAGCCTGGTATATCACTGTGGCATTCAACAGCAGGCCACCAGACTAGCCCTTGGAGTCACTCTGGGCGCATTGAGTCCAGAAAAGTAGCAGTCCTCTCAGCAGCACAGCCGTCTATCTTCCTGGCAGAGTTTCCACAGGTCCAGAGATGTACTAAGCAGTTGGTCTCTGAGGGCCAATGTTTATACCAGGGGCCTTGTTTGAATTGCAGAAGCTTCTATAGGTTTCCTTTTGAATTTCACAGGTTCCCTGTCTTCCTTGCCCTGGCTCCAGACTAGCTACAGGGGGGATCAGCCCTTTGTGTAGAGGAAGGGTATACCCTATTGAAGTGTAAGTAGTGCCCAGCTCTGCCCTTCTATACTGCCAGTGATAGTCCATCTAGGGACACCCAGGGCCATATTTATACTTTTTGATGCACAACTGCGCCACCACAGTTGTGCGTCAAAACTTTTACCGCCGGCTAACGCCATTCCAACGCACCATGAGGGTGCCTTATTTATGGAATGACGTTAGCCGGCGCTGCGGACTGCGTCAAAACAAATGACTCACACCAGGCAGCGCCGGCGTATGGGAAAATGGGGGTTGTGCGTCAAAAAAGGGTGCAAGTCAAGTCTGAGGCAAAAATCAGGCCTCACACCGGATTTGCGCCATTTTTTTTTATGCACAATCCCCATTGACATGACTCCTGTCATAGCAAAGAGTGGAGTCATGCCCCCTTGCCCAATGACTATGGGGGTCATTCTGACCTTGGCGGTCTTTTCGCAAGACCGCCGAGTTACCGCCGCGGTGAAGACCGCCGACCGCGGCGGTATGCCGCTGTGCGCATTCTGACCGCTGGGAGCGTTCCGCCGGAAAACCGCCAGCAGCCACACTGGCGGTCGGCGGGAAAGTGGAGACTGGTCAACCTCCACCGCCACGCCAGCAGAACACCGCCCACAGAATTACGACCCACATTTCTGTGTGGCGGTCTTCTGTTGGCGGTCTTCTGTTGGCGGTCACCTCCCCATGGCTCCTGTCACCTCCCGGAGGACCAACGCACAAGGTAAGTTGATCGTCCGTGAGGGGAGGGGGTGGGGGGGTGTTGTGTGATGTGTGCGTGCATGGGGGTGTGCGTGTGAGTGTGTAGAGGGGGTGTGTGAGTGCGTGCATGCGGGAGGGGAGTGCTGCTGTGCCTATGGGCAAAGTGTGTAGTTCGGCGGGTGCGCATGTCGGCATGTATGTGTGCGGGTATGTGTCCCCGTTGTGTATGTGTGTGTGTAGGGGGTGTGTATATGTGCATGTTGGGGGTGTGTGCATGTCGGGGTGCGTGTATGTGCATGTCGGGGTGGGGGTGGGGAGGGGGTTCGTACCACCTCTGGGTGGTGGCAGGGGGGTGGAGGGTGTGGGGGGAGGACTCGGGGGGGCAGTGGGGGGTGGGGGAGACCCCTATCAGTGCCAGGGAAGGAATTCCCTGGCCCCGATAGTGCCTACCGCCATGGTTCGCATGGCGGTTCCCGAACGCCAGAAACCGCGGCGGTAAGCAGGGTCATGATACCGTTGGCGGTCTTGGGTCGACCGCCGGACCGGAGTGCGCAGACTCCAGCCCGTCGGTCATGACCGCCGTGGCTGTCGGAGTGGGGAAGTGGCGGTCGGTCGCGGCGGTGACCGCCGCGGTCAGAATGCCATTTTTAATACCGCCGGTCTGTTCGCGGTCCGACCGCCGCCTCTCCGCCGACCGCCAAGGTCAGAATGAGGGCCTATGTCCCCTGTGAATGGTCATTGGGCATAGTGGCATGTAGGGGGGCCCAAATCAGGCCCCCCTATGCCACTTAAAAAAAATTAAAAAATACTTACCAGAACTTACCTTTCCTTCCCTGGTATGGGTCCCTCCATCCTTGGGTGCCCTCCTGGGGTGGGCAAGGGTGGCAGGGGGTGTCCCTGGGGGCAGGGGAGGGCACCTCTGGCCTCCTTCCAAGCCCACAGGTCCCTTAACGCCTGCCCTGGCCCAGGCGTTAAAAAACTGCACCCCCTCCTGTGCATATAATTAACGCAAGGCAGGTTCCCCCTTCCAAAAAATGACGAACATGGTGGTATTCTGACGTCTGCGGGGTCGGGCGTCAAAGTATAAATATGGGGCAGGGTTTGCGCCGAATGTGCGTCAAACTTTTTGACGCACTTTCCGCGCAAGCAGAGTATAAATATGCCCCCTAAGCTCTATTATGTGTAGCTGTCTAGAGGGAGTATGCAAAGCCCAAATGTCAGCTACACCCAGTCATGTGATCCAGTGACAGTTTCAGACACAAAATGGCTAAAAGACGACTTTTCATTACAATTCCAAATCCCATTTGAAAGTTACAGCTTATTAAATGTAAAAAGGAAACTCCAATGTTGTCTTATGGGAAAGTTAGGCCGTGCGGTAGTGAAAAACACCTTGAAGAGTTTTTCACTACCAAGACATATAAAATTTAGAAGTACGTGTCCTACTTTTTAAATACACTGCATCCCACCCTCTGAGCTGTACAGGGTCTACTTTAAGGTTGACTTATATGTATTAACAAGCATTTGCAAAGCAATAAGCCTTGCATATATCGAACAAGTTAATTGTCATCTTTTGACAACAGCACTCATTGCAAAAAAAAAAAAAACACGAGAACTAAAACTTTGCAATATTGTTTGTCCTGTTGGGCATGTTTTGGCCAGTCACAAGCCTTGTGAAAGCGGGGCACTGGAAGTTAGAACAAAATAGATCTTGATCATGTCAGGAGTGGCTTATGGGCACTAATTAAGTTGAAATCAATTAGTGCTTGATCCCTGTTCCACACAGAGGAACGGAAATGATGCCAGACATGCTTTGACGGTATAAGAGGCTGTAAAGAAAAGTGCCATGCAAACCAACAAATGGTGAGCAACAGGCGGGCTCCAAGCCCTTTACTGAACACAAGGTCTTGCATGCGCTTGCGCATGCACTCGCAGGCTCAACCCTAAAAAAAGGTAGTTTGGGCTTGGCAAAAGGTTTGTTTTGCCAGGTCATAATGGCAGTTTGCAATGGCAGACCTGAGACTTGTTTAAAGGGTTACGTAAGTGGGTAGCACAAACAGTGCTGCAGGCCTACTATTTAATTCAAAGGTCCTGAGTACAGGTAGTGCTTCTTTACTAGGGACTTACATGTAAATTAAATATGGCAATTGGGTTTAAGTCAATTTCCTCATGTTTTAGGGAGACAACACAAGCAATTTAGCACTGGTTAGCAGTGGTAAAGTGTACAGAGTCCTTAAAGTCAACAAAAACAGATTCAGAAAACAGAAGGATGAAGGCAAAAGGTTTGTGGATGACCCTGCAGAATGGACCAAGTTTAACACAACCCCCCTCCAGCCATAAGCCAGTGTAGACTTATCAATACCTTGATGGGCTTACTTGCTTAAGCAGTAGAACATGGACAAACCCCCTGTTATGCAGAGACCCTTGTCAGTTCTGTGCCTCCCTGAACTCAGTTGGATCCCTCTGTCTACACTCTCATGAGCCACTGGACTGACCAATGGGGAACCTTCTCCTCATTTGTGCACCCCATCTGTCAGCATCTAACTTTAACTTGCTCGCAGATGCATCCTAGTGGGCAGACAGTACCACCAGTCAACAAAGTGATGTGGCCCATTCTACCCCTTGGATGAGACTTATGTCCCCTACTCGAGTATAACTCTGCCTATAACGACAGTTACCACCAGAGGCCACTGACAGCTATCAGTGTCAAGAACCAGGCCCCAGGTCATCCAGGGTTCTTCGACCTCTGAGATTTCCCAGAGTGGAGAGCAACAGTCCCTGGTGTTAGGAACCATACATCTACTTTACCTCCCACCAATTCAGGGGTGATATCCTGAGTCTGGTCACTCAGACCAGGTTCTGTACCCTGAGGTTGAACATGGGGCATTGGGGAGGTGAGTCCTCCCTCACCCTGCCACTCCATCTGATCTCCTGTACCCATCCAGTTGAGAGTAGTACCCACAAAAAACTGAACTGGCAGGTGCCCTAGGCAGCCATCCCTCTTAGTTCTTCTGACACTGTAGGCAACTCATTCCCCAGAATGCAGTCTGTAAGCATCTGGGGAATAACTACGACCCTTATTGTGAGTCATTTTCCCACCCCACTCCAGGAGTACCAGGGCCATAGGAAAGATAAGAGACATGCCCATGGTGTACTGGTGTACTGCTCTGGAGATACCTGCCTTTCCATTATCATGATCTAGCTAGCCATGGTGTCCCTCAGAGCAGTAACAGGACTACTTACCTCCAAGGCCATATTGGCCACACCTGTATGATTCCCACCAGTTGGTGGCTTCTTGGGACAGACAGAGCCCCCCCCTGTTTTTATCCTAGCTGAGAAGGATCAAAACAGAGGGGTTGATAATTGGGCACCTTGCCTACCCACCAGACCCTCCTTACCTTTTATCAGGAGGGGCATGGGAACCCTTACCTTTCACTTTGCTATGGCACTTGTCACCCATCACCGCCCCGTCATTCTGCTGTGGGGATCTTGAACCACCCATCTCAAGGTCACTCCCTGGTACCTTCTTGGACACTCTTGTACTGAGCCAGAGGCCCACCATCTCAGCAAGCTTCCTGGGATCAATCAGCTTGCTATCCACCAGGTGTAGGCTTTTGGCATAGTCAAGCTTGGAGATTACAATTGTGAGGATGACTTGCAGTTCCTGTTGGTATCCAAGGTATTGGGGGGAATGCAACATAGTGTTCTCATTGTGCACAAGGCACATTGTTATGTTGTTAACATGTGGTATCAAAAACGGGTCTGAATCCATGGTTACCCCTAGGTTCCTGACTTCTCTTGATATTTTTGGAGTGGCCTCATGTTCCATAGGCCATATGGCGGTAGGCCGGTATATTTTTCACTGTTCGCAGGTCTTTGCAGTATGTAGCTGTGGATGGTCTTCCAATTTTAAACTGTGGAGGTCTTTAAGTGCATCCACTTTTAGAAATTATTTGGGTGTTATCCACATAGTTATAACAGGTGAAGTTGAATGACTTAACCAGGTTGGGTAAGGAGGTTAGGTAAATGTTGAATAGCAGAGGGGATATAATGGACCACTGTGGGAAACCACAGTGTTGTACCTGAGGAGCTGATAGGAAACCCAAACCTACAGTCATTCAGAAGCAATGTCCAGTCAGGATACCCCAAAATCTAATATGGCATGGTGCTTTGATTACCCTATTGTGCCAGGGCACAGTTTATACGTCAGGTATGACTTACATGTGGCTGACATTGTTCCAGCACACACTGGCCTGTTGTCAAATATAGTCTAGTGAGATTAAGTATCCGTTCTACAGATTATAGTTTTTGCACGAGTCACATAGTTTGTTAGGTTAATGTACCTGCTGCAGAGGTACAAATAACACAACTAGCAGTAGTGTGAATCTGTAATGCCCCAATATAGCCTGCCACAGCACAATGGGCTGCTATAATAGAATATATTTTAAAAATAGTTAAATATTTAGATAATCCTTCCAAAGTCAACACAAAGAGGATTCATCTCTTTCAACCAAATAATGTGGAAACCACAATCAAGACATTTGAGGCTGAAAGCATTTGTATTGCAATTGACCTCTCAAGACATCTCCGCAGAACATCGACCAACATTTTCTGATTTTTTCTGTAGTGTATCTTTGTAGTCTGAATCTACTTTTTGAACTTTTTTGACTCCGATGAAATTCTATCTAATTTATGACCATAGCAGATAGTGGCTGTTATGAGGTAATTAATGTGCTAAATGCTAAATATTTGGTGAACATTTGGTGTAGTGTTTTTATTGAGTGGCGTGTGGGAATGCTGGATGGCAGGAATTTTATGAATCCTAACAGATTCCAGACTTTTCCTTCACAGAAATATGAGTAAATCTGTGATTTAGCCATAAATTGTAATTTGCAGACCATGCTGAGTAAGAAAAAGCATTGGAATCCATGCAAAGTACACCACCCAAGACTTCCCTAGGAACCTTGTTTTCAAATAGGTTTGGGCATTGAAGGTTTCTCTGGATGACGACTGAGTTCTGGCATACATAACACAGCTATCCATATCACCAGAATTGGTCAATTTGCAAGGCAAAATCCTGGTCTTTCCTTGTGTCTTAGAGGCCTTAGGAAGCCTTTCTGTTCATGGGCGATAGCTCCATCACACACGTGGGGGTACCACTGTTACCGGCAGAAATGTATGAACGCTGGGTGGTTGGACACTTCTGAGTCCCTCCCAGATTCCATTAGCTTGATCTGCTTTCATTTATGTTTTGCCATGTAATGTCAGTGCGCACAGGGTGCACCGCCATACAGCAAATCAAAAATCAAACTTGAGACTTGTGGGAGGCCTTTTCCTTGCATGCCAACTTTGATTTTGGAAAAGACAATGTTTCTGGTGTTTTTACCAGAAATATGTTCTTCCCCAGTACTGTGGATGATGTATTGAAGTCCACTACACTGTGAAAGTAGTGTGGTGGATATTAACTGGTTGTCTGCCCTAAGCAGTTAAAACCCACCAAAATCATGTAGCCTGATGTCCTGTCCAACAAGAATTGATGACAAGCTGGGGGCATATGATGGCCACAGAGCATTAACTTTTTTATTCCATTCTTCTTCTTTTGTATCCAGTTCCATGTGGCGCACTGGATGGTAAGCTTCTGGGACTGGGGAACAGCAAAAAGCAGAGGTCAAAGAAAGGTAGCAGGTGCTGCTGATAGCCATGCAAAGTCAAAGGAAAGTCTCAGTTGCCATACATGGTCTTTAGAGAAGAGGGCTAGAGAGAGAATAAAAATATTGAAAAGTACGAAGAGGATAGAGAGGAGAAAGAGAGAAGATTAAGAGAAAGAAAGAAGAGTAAATATGAAAAGCACGAGAGAGCAAGAGATACAGGAATAGGAAGATAGATGCAGCAGCACATAGAAAGGGATAGCGGGGAAAAGGTTGAGAGAGTCAACAGGAGTAGAGAATGGGAGTAAATAAAGTAAGTAAGTGAGAGCCTAGAGGAGTGAAGTTATAGCTAGGTACATGTAGACAAATGTTGGGTTGCGATTTTAAGTGGAATTTCTACCTTATCATGTTTTGTCCAATACACCTGACCCAATGTGATTTCAAAGCACAATTCTGCACTTTAGTTTCTTAAATGGATCTTAGTGTAAGATCCACAAATCATCTTGCATAGTTATCTTTAAAATTCTAATAAGATCTAACCATTCTTGCTTGATCCACATTGCTTTTTGCAAAATGCTTAACAATGGCACCCTCATGGTATTCATTGCTATGTACTATATGCTCTTTGTGAGAAGTACTAACGCCTTCTCTTTCAGCCATGTCTACTTTCCTGGTATAGTCACTGAAAAGTAAAACCTACTTGCTTAAAAGTTAAAGTTCTGTTAAGGAGGTGAATTGACTTTCTACTGTACATTTAAACATGGTGGTCTCTTAACTGTTTAATAACATGAACCGTGGCATTTATCTGCACCTATAGTAATGGCAAACAATCCCTCTCCAAGTAAAAATGTTCCATTTCTAGCACACATACCAGGATTCCATGCTTTCTCCATTCATTACTCAGAAAAGTACATTATCATACAAGCAATATTAACAGCATATTAACAGCATATTGTGTGCCACCTTGAGGGTCCTATCTAATGAATCTATTACTTGTGAAAGTTTAAGGAAGGTCTAAAATTCTGGAAGTGGAGTACACTGTAGCATCCAAAAGGGAGGTAACATGCAAGCACCATCAAAAAGAAAAGTTATTACAGAGCAGGATCCTAATCCTAGATGCAAACATCCCTAAAATGTTTAAAACACACTGTTCACCACTAATTTCCCAACATGTTCCAGATGAACATACTCCCAGCGCTATGTACAGTTATTTTAAATAAGTACCATGTTGTTAAAACTTCACTTACAAAGTTAGTCGGAATTAGAAAACCCCAAACTTTATGAAGCAGATGAAGTTTCCTAACTTTACTAGATGTGAGTTTTTTTTCCTTTTGGGCCTTCCAGGTGTGATGATTTCCTAATGCAGAATGCCCCAGGTAGGACATCCTCTAACAAAAACTGTTTGAGTGTTGTGGTTGTACACCCAGCATCTGAGTTAAGAGGTGTGGTGGCTCTGAGCCGAGGCCAGCTTATTACTTTTTGTAACAACTTGATAAGTTTTGCATTACACAAAGGTTGGACACTTTAGAAAATACATAAAGCTACCAGCCAGCCTACTTTAGAACTTTACATCCTTCTACTTTAAATCCCATCTAACTGATAGGATTTAATGTTGGACTGTGAAAATCTAATTAAGTGTGTTTTAATATGTACCTCAATAAATCTACATATTCCTTTGCATACAATCACACTGTGTGCACCCTGAATATCAAAACCAAAATATCGATAACAGTATATTGAATCCAAAATATTGACAGGTAAGTAAGTGTAGTTTTTTTTATTCCGTTGCCACATAAATGTACCAACTCTCTCTCTCTCTCTCCATATATATATATATATATATATATATATATATATATATATATATATATATATATATATATGTATATATATATATGGGTTAGGAATAGTAAATCTATGCTTCCGCATCTGCACTTACCTGTCAATAGTCTGTCCTTGATATACTTGTATTGCGATATTCTGGGGGGGTCATTCTTTAGTAGTACAACTAGTAATTGGGAAATGGAAAATGGATGCACCTATACAGCAGAGCTTTAATGTTTGATAGCTGAGGGCCATACCCCCCTTCTGGCTACAGGCCTGATTCACATATTAAATTTGACTCAAATGACATGTTAGAAGGACACATATACTTAGCACAAGCAAAGTTCATCTATGTCAATAAAGACAGTAGCCAATGTAGGGAAACTCTGATCCACTAACATCTTTGCCTTGGACTTTCCTGAACTGACCATCCCTACCAAATTACCATTGCAGCAGCCGCGGCCGATCCTTTGGGGCTGAGGGCCACCCCTCCCACCTTTTGCCCTCAAAAAGAGTGTCTGTCAGGTTTAGCAAAGGTTAGCCTGACCGACACTTCATTTTCAGGGCAGGCAGCCGGGAGCTAGACATGCGCTATTTGTGCAGGTTCCAGGCTGCCTGAATTGAACTTTGCTGGGCTGAAGAAGTCACAACCCTGTGGACGGGACCTCTTCAGCCTAGCAAACATGCCTTGAGGCTCTCCCTCTCATGATGAGGGGGAACATCACTGATTGCTTCGGACCTGGGCACATCAGTTTTAAGCCCTGAAGCATACAGGATCGAATGTCAATTGTGACACCTCTTCACAGAGTGGGATGTCATCTCACTGACCCCATCCCAGTCTGTGATGAGATAGGGGTGCTGCCTTCCCTCATTGGCTGACCTTAGGTTAGCCAGTGAGGGAAGGCAGCAATCCCAACACTCTTGGGACCTCAGAGGCAGAGCTGATGGTAAGTGTGTTTTTTTTTTTTAAATGAATGTTTGGTGCACGCGTGCATGTGTGTTTGAATAATGAGTGTTGTGAATGGATGTGTGTGCATGTGTGTGTCTGAATGGGTGTGAGGGTACATATGTGCCTGAGTGTCCCGCCCACCCCCCTCTCCTAAAATTATCAGTTGCCACAGATTGCAGTCTGATATGTTCCCTATGTCACAAGTTGTTCTGACACTGGAGGTTACAATATGAAAAGATAAACTTACACTCAGGTGAAGAATTGGTTAATAACATCTTGACGTAGGTCAATTCCTTATTATTCACCACTATCATCTTCAATGGGCATTTCAACATCCTGACCGGGTGGCTCTTCACAATCTCCATGAGCTGCGATAAATGGGATGTTCCATCGCAGGGCGATATTGTGGCATATACAGCAGGCAACTGTGATTTGGCACACCTTATCGGATGAGTAGAGGAAAGCTCCTTTGGTCTTGTCCAGTCACCTAAACCTGGCCTTGAGGAACCCAAAAGTCATCTCCACTGGCCTCCGTGTTCTTCCATGGCCCTCACAGAAGCGGACTTCCCTGGTGTTGTTGGATTCCTCAGAGGTGCTAACCATGGTCTATTAGGATAAGCTGAATCTCCTACATGGAAGCAACATATCAATAGATAAGTATATCAAGCCATTGTATCTTCCTAAACTATGATTCAAGCAATGATCTTCAAGTCATATTGTACTTACCAACAAGCCAGGCCCTCTCAGGTCCACGATGTGACATTTGCAGGGGTATGGTGCTCTTCCGTAGTACAAATGAAACATGTGTTGACCCAGGAAAGTGGGCACACCCTCTTAAGATGTATAAATTTGATAAGCAGATAACTTGTACATTGATGGAATCCAAGTTCTTCTGATTACGGTAGAGATGTGTGGTGGCACCAAGGCAATATGCATGCCATCTTTTGCTCCAAGTACATATGGTACTCTACCCAAGGCATAAAATTCACCCTCCACAGTGGCAAAATATTATTGCTGTGTGAACAGGATATAGCTGTTGATGCGTCTTAGCATTGAAGAAAGGACTTCTTGTAGCACCGAAAGCTGGTTAGGACATGCCCCCAGATACTGCCATAGTGTATTGAAAAGAGCCAGTGGCCAGAAAATGAAGTACTGCCATGAGTTCCACTATTGGTCTTATTGCTGTTGTATTCGTATTATGAGGCAGGAGCTCAGGCTCCAGATGGGTGAAACAAATCCAGGATAGGTTGCCTATTTAACCAAAACTTCTTAATTACATCCTTTTCCTCCATGGTGGTAAGGTCTGGAAATGGCCAGAAGACCTGGGGCTGTTGTCTTCTACCCATGCCTGGGTTCAAAGGTCTGCATGTATGGGAAATACAATATCAGGTTTAAAGGTCATACCATACTTTAATGTTCAACAAACATCTTACCTCTTGGTAACATTAGGAATGTCATTGTGTCATACATGTACACGTAGTTATAAAAAAAAAACATTTCTAAACTTGTTTTTTCACATGTCCATTTCTTAAATTATGTGCAACTAATACATATAATACAATATTCAAAATATAATACAGTCAACTGAGGTATTACTTCAAACACAGTCACAGTTCACTTTTTAATGTGTCATATCTTGCCAAAAACAGTGTTGTTCATATCTGCAATTTGTTCAGATTCCATTTTGAGTGCTGGTAAAGCACTACCAATTTAAAAATATACAGCTTCACACCCTAAAATAGTGGCTGCCTGATCTTGCAATCAGGGCGTTGCTTACCCAATGACCGACAGCGAAGCAGGTGGAACAGTCCGCGAAAGACCTTGCCATAGGCTGTGTGCGATGGCTATGTACGAAAGCCAATGGCTGTGTCCGTCTCCGTCACATATCGCGTCCGCCATGTACTTGCATGCAGCATATTGTAAAAAAGCTCACTTGCCTCCTAACACTGCAGCCAACCGGACACCCTAATTTTTTGCTGCTGTTTCCGACCTGTGGGAGCCAGGATGCCACGCAAAGCAGTTAAAAGGGCCCATGCCTTCTCCCCTGAGGAGCTGGAGCTCCTCACCAGGGAGGTCCTGCCCCTATACAACCAGCTGTATGGGACCCCAGAGGGACAAGTACAAGTTTCAGTAGGAAATGTTTGCCTAAGTAGCTGTTCCCTCTATGACCACAGACTATTTTGTCTCTTTTTGTTTTTGCGATTGGAGTGTAGTAGAATGAATGATTTAGCAAGGTACAGCGTGTTTGAGGATCTTAGAAATGTCTGTGCATTGAAATGAAAAGTCACCTGTGAGAATTAGATGAGTTTTCAGTGCATGTTGCTCACAATTCCAGGTTTAATGAGAAAAAATGCAGGTCCCTTACTTTCAGTGGCTAATAGGCACTGCACTGCTAGTTTAAGTGGAAACATACAGCCAAGGTCAAAGTGGTAAATATCTGAAATCCATGTAGATTTTTCAGAGTTCTGGAATTGTTTGATGCTGTTCTGTCAAGTGAATGTACAGGCCATAATTTGGAATTAGAGTAACATTTTGCTTTAAACATGTCATGGTGCCATATATGGGGAACGTTATTGCCTGTACTGCCAGTCTTTTGATAAAGTTTCACAATCAGCCATACAAGTATGTCCCATTACTACACACACTTGTTCATACATCACCTGAAACCATGCTCTCACGTACACATGGCAGCCCTTTCATACTGCCTTTAGTCACTGTATGTGGTGCAAATCATAGTATTTGACTCTTAGGAGGTTAGGCATGAAGCCTATGTAGCTGTGCGTGTGGTTATGTGCACATAATGTACAGGTTGTTTAGCCATTGGTAGCTCACAGAGAGTTGGACTAATTAGAAGCGGATCTCACAAATATGAGTCGGAACCACGAATGCTGGAACCAAGCATGCCTAATCAACGTGGTCGGAACAACGACCGCCTTGTTACCACGAATGCCTTTACCACAAATGCCTTAACAAATATTTTTCATTGACCCCCACCCCAAAAACTTAAACTGCCCCACCCCTAAAACTACAGCGACCCTCCACCCCACTAAAAACTCAAAATAACCGACCCCCCCACCCCTGCCCCTAAAACTACCCTAGCCCCTGCCCCTAAAAACGAAAAATACCCTGATCCCCACCCCGCCCCTATAAACTAAAAATACTCTGAGCCCCCACCCCTATCTCTAAAACTACAGCGACCCCTCTAAAACCTAAACTACACGACCCTTCACCTCGCCCCTAAAAACAAAAAATACCCCACCCCTAAAACTACAGTGACAACACCGCCCTTAAAAACTAAAAATACCCTGCCCCTAAAACTACAGCTTCCCCCCACCTCTGCCCCTACACCTACTGCAATCCCCACCCTCCTAAAACCTAAACTACCGACACCCCCACTGCTGCCCCTAAAAACAAACAATACCTGACCCCGCCCCTAAAACGACCACGACCCCAGATCCCCCTAAAACCTAAGCTACCCGACCCCTTACCCAGCCCCTAAAAACTAAAAATACCCCAACCCTCCCTAAAACTACAGCGACCCCACCTCTAAAACTACTGCGACCCCCCAAAAAACCTAAACTACCCTGACCACCCACCCCTAAAAACTAAAAATGCCCCGACCCCCCACCCCCTTTAAAACCTAAACTACCTCCTACCCCCTCACAAACGAAAAATACCCTGACCCCGCCCCTAAAACGGCACCAGCTCCCTTACCTGACCACGTCCTCCTCAGAATCCGACTCCCTTCTGTGCCTTAACCACGCATGTGCATTGTTCAGCACATGCATGGTTAAGGCACAGAAGAACGAAGTTGTGGTTAACAAAAGCGTTGTTCCGCTTTCGTTGTTCACAACTTCGTTGTTCCGAAGTCTTGGTTGGGGATGTTTCCCGGTCTCACTTCATGGCACGTTCCCTATCCCTGCCTTAGATGGTGTTTGTGTCCTGTAGTGGTAAGAAGCGATACAAAATGCTGAGACTACTCCACAGATCACTGCAAATTATTGTTTCAAAGGAACTTTGACATGTTTGTAGATAATCTGTACTGCCTGTTCTGGGAATGCTTGTGAGAGTTACTACTAAATTGTATGACTGCACTACAGACAATCAAGATCACTCAAAACCTCTTTTATTGTCATTTGTTATCACCCATATAGGTCAACCACATCAAAAGCAGGACATCTAGAAGGCCATTGCAATGAAGTTGTGGACCTTGGGTGTCTTCAAGTGGCACAGCCTGCAGTGCAGGAAGAGGTGGGAGGAACTCTGATGCTGGGTTGGGAAGTTAGCACAAGAGCAGCTTGGCCAGGCCTCCTAACAGGCAACCACGTGCGATGCAGCCTGACCTCCTCCCCACTTATGGCCTGCATCCTTGCTGTGGCCTACCCAGAGCTTGATGGTCAGTTGAGGTTCCAACAACAGAATAAAGTGGGTGAGTTATTGTATGTAGCTATTCTTGTTGTTTAACCTTTTTAATTTGGAATGATTCCATAGCAAAAATCAGTTAATTTCATGTAGACAGTAGCAGGTTGCCATGAAGCCTCAGTCCTTCACAAGTGTGTAGGTGAGCCAGTCTGTGCCAACAAACATGACTTTTCCTGCCAGAATATATTGACTGAAACAGACGAACGAGTTACTTACCTTCGGTAACGCCTTTTCTGGTGGATACATTAGCTACCTGTGGATTCCTCACTTATTGAATTCTCCCCTTGCGCCAGCTCTCAACGGAAATCTTCTTCCTAGCTTTTGCACGTCGACGAGGACGTCACAATTGCCCATGCGACGCCGTCTGACGTCATACAGGCAATAAGAGGTCCTCGCCGACGTGCGGACGTCAGTACCAACATTTTTTACGTGCCTCTGAGACGAATAGGCCATTGAAACGAATAATCATATAACAATATTTAATTACACCAAAAGATAAAAACATCAGTCCAAAAATGTCAATACTATGTATAGCAATTTTACAAACTCTCCTTTCTCTTTTTTTTTCTTTTTTTTAAATGCACTTAAATACATAAATATATACATTATATGTGAAAGCCGTCAATTACCAAGAGGAGCACACCCAAAGATAGCTTGGTAAGACCAGACAGGCAACGGTGAGGCGGGAGGGACCGTGAGGAATCCACAGGTAGCTAATGTATCCACCAGAAAAGGCGTTACCGAAGGTAAGTAACTCGTTCTTCTGATGGATACAACTACCTGTGGATTCCTCACTTATTGAATAGAGTCCCAAAGCAGTACCGCACTCGGTGGAGGGTGCCTGAATGGTCAAACCAAGAAATCCTGCTGCACCGACCGTGCAAAATGGCCATCCCTCCTAACTTCTGAATCCAAGCAGTAATGCTTTGCGAAAGTGTGGAGGGATGACCAAGTTGCAGCTTGCAGATGTCAACCACAGGAACACCCCTAGCCAAGGCCGAAGAGGTCGACTTAGCTCTGGTGGAATGAGCTCTTATTCCATCAGGGGGTTCTTTCTTTGCCAGAGAATAACACAACTGAATGCAAAGAATTACCCACCTGGAGAGTGTTCTCTTGTGGACTGCCCTTCCTCTCCTCTTTCCCACGTACCTGATGAAGAGTTGATCCTCCAATCTAAACTCCTTCGTTCTGTCTATGAAGAAGCTCAGCGCTCTTCTCGGGTCCAAATGATGTAGTCTTTCTTCCTCTTTAGAAGGATGAGGTGGAGGATAAAAAGAGGAGAGAGTAATAGTCTGACCCATATGGAAGGGTGAAGCAACCTTCGGCAAGAAAGCAGCCTTGGTCCTCAACACCACCTTATCTACATAGAAGGATGTATACGGGGCTTAACAGAAAGGGCCTGCAGCTCACTCACTCTTCTAGCAGAAGTGATCGCAGCAAGGAAAACTGTCTTTTACAACAATAACCTTATGGGGCAAGAATGCATGGGCTCAAAAGGTGAACACATCAGAAACGTTAAGACTAGGTTTAAATCCCACTGAGGCATAATGAAAGGATTGGGAGGAAACTTATAAATGAGGCCTTTTAAAAATCTTAATACCAAAGGAGATTTAAATAAAGAAGGTTGGTCTGGAAGACACAGAAAGGCTGACAGGGCCGACAAATAGCCCTTGACTGTAGCCACTGCACAACCCCTGAGGTAATTAATGTGCTAAATGCTAAATATTTGGTGAACATTTGGTGTAGTGTTTTTATTGAGTGGAGTGTGGGAATGCTGGATGGCAGGAATTTTATGAATCCTAACAGATTCCAGACTTTTCCTTCACAGAAATATGAGTAAATCTGTGATTTAGCCATAAATTGTAATTTGCAGACCATGCTGAGTAAGAAAAAGCATTGGAATCCATGCAAAGTACACCACCCCAGACTTCCCTAGGAACCTTGTTTTCAAATAGGTTTGGGCATTGAAGGTTTCTCTGGATGACGACTGAGTTCTGGCATACATAACACAGCTATCCATATCACCAGAATTGGTCAATTTGCAAGGCAAAATCCTGGTCTTTCCTTGTGTCTTAGAGGCCTTAGGAAGCCTTTCTGTTCATGGGCGATAGCTCCATCACACACGTGGGGGTACCACTGTTACCGGCAGAAATGTATGAACGCTGGGTGGTTGGACACTTCTGAGTCCCCCCCAGATTCCATTAGCTTGATCTGCTTTCATTTATGTTTTGCCGTGTAATGTCAGTGCGCACAGGGTGCACCGCCATACAGCAAATCAAAAATCAAACTTGAGACTTGTGGGAGGCATTTTCCTTGCATGCCAACTTTGATTTTGGAAAAGACAATGTTTCTGGTGTTTTTACCAGAAATATGTTCTTCCCCAGTACTGTGGATGATGTATTGAAGTCCACCCACCACACTGTGAAAGTAGTGTGGTGGATATTAACTGGTTGTCTGCCCTAAGCAGTTAAAACCCACCAAAATCATGTAGCCTGATGTCCTGTCCAACAAAAATTTATGACAAGCTGTGGGCATATGATGGCCACAGAGCATTAACTTTTTTATTCCATTCTTCTTCTTTTGTATCCAGTTCCATGTGGCGCACTGGATGGTAAGCTTCTGGGACTGGGGAACAGCAAAAAGCAGAGGTCAAAGAAAGGTAGCAGGTGCTGCTGATAGCCATGCAAAGTCAAAGGAAAGTCTCAGTTGCCATACATGGTCTTTAGAGAAGAGGGCTAGAGAGAGAATGAAAAATATTGAAAAGTACGAAGAGGATAGAGAGGAGAAAGAGAGAAGATTAAGAGAAAGAAAGAAGAGTAAATATGAAAAGCACGAGAGAGCAAGAGATACAGGAATAGGAAGATAGATGCAGCAGCACATAGAAAGGGATAGCAGGGAAAAGGTTGAGAGAGTCAACAGGAGTAGAGAATGGGAGTAAATAAAGTAAGTAAGTGAGAGCCTAGGGGAGTGAAATTATAGCTAGGTACATGTAGACAAATGTTGGGTTGCGATTTTAAGTGGAATTTCTACCTTATCATGTTTTGTCCAATACACCTGACCCAATGTGATTTCAAAGCACAATTTTGCACTTTAGTTTCTTAAATGGATCTTAGTGTAAGATCCACAAATCATCTTGCATAGTTGACTTTAAAATTCTAATAAGATCTAACCATTCTTGCTTGATCCACATTGCTTTTTGCAAAATGCTTAACAATTGCACCCTCATGGTATTCATTGCTATGTACTATATGCTCTTTGTGAGAAGTACTAACGCCTTCTCTTTCAGCCATGTCTACTTTCCTGGTATAGTCACTGAAAAGTAAAACCTACTTGCTTAAAAGTTAAAGTTCTGTTAAGGAGGTGAATTGACTTTCTACTGTACATTTAAACATGGTGGTCTCTTAACTGTTTAATAACATGAACCGTGGCATTTATCTGCACCTATAGTAATGGCAAACAATCCCTCTCCAAGTAAAAATGTTCCATTTCTAGCACACATACCAGGATTCCATGCTTTCTCCATTCATTACTCAGAAAAGTACATTATCATACAAGCAATATTAACAGCATATTAACAGCATATTGGGTGCCACCTTGAGGGTCCTATCTAAGGAATCTATTACTTGTGAAAGTTTAAGGAAGGTCTAAAATTCTGGAAGTGGAGTACACTGTAGCATCCAAAAGGGAGGTAACATGCAAGCACCATCAAAAAGAAAAGTTATTACAGAGCAGGATCCTAATCCTAGATGCAAACATGCCTAAAATGTTTAAAACACACTGTTCACCACTAATTTCCCAACATGTTCCAGATGAACATACTCCCAGCTCTATGTACAGTTATTTTAAATTAGTACCATGTTGTTAAAACTTCACTTACAAAGTTAGTCGGAATTAGAAAACCCCAAACTTTATGAAGCAGATGAAGTTTCCTAACTTTACTAGATGTGATTTTTTTTTTCCTTTTGGGCCTTCCAGGTGTGATGATTTCCTAATGCAGAATGCCCCAGGTAGGACATCCTCTAACAAAAACTGTTTGAGTGTTGTGGTTGTACACCCAGCATCTGAGTTAAGAGGTGTGGTGGCTCTGAGGCGAGGCCAGCTTATTACTTTTTGTAACAACTTGATAAGTTTTGCATTACACAAAGCTTGGACACTTTAGAAAATACATAAAGCTACCAGCCAGCCTACTTTAGAACTTTACATCCTTCTACTTTAAATCCCATCTAACTGATAGGATTTAATGTTGGATTGTGAAAAGCTAATTAAGTGTGTTTTAATATGTACCTCAATAAATCTACATATTCCTTTGCATAGAATCACACTGTGTGCACCCTGAATATCAAAACCAAAATATCGATAACAGTATATTGAATCCAAAATATTGACAGGTAAGTAAGTGTAGTTTTTTTTATTCCGTTGCCACATAAATGTACCAACTCTCTCTCTCTCTCTCTCTCCATATATATATATATATATATATATATATATATATATATATATATATATATATATGGGTTAGGAATAGTAAATCTATGCTTCCGCATCTGCACTTACCTGTCAATAGTCTGTCCTTGATATACTTGTATTGCAATATTCTGGGGGGGTCATTTTTTAGTAGTACAACTAGTAATTGGGAAATGGAAAATGGATGCACCTATACAGCAGAGCTTTAATGTTTGATAGCTGAGGGCCATACCCCCCCTTCTGGCTACAGGCCTGTTTCACATATTAAATTTGACTCGAATGACATGTTAGAAGGACACATATACTTAGCACATTCAAAGTTAATCTATGTCAATAAAGACAGTAGCCAATGGTAGGGAAACTCTGATCCACTAACATCTTTGCCTTGGACTTTCCTGAACTGACCATCCCTACCAAATTACCATTGCAGCAGCCACGGCCGATCCTTTGGGGCTGAGGGCCACCCCTCCCACCTTTTGCCCTCAAAAAGAGTGTCTGTCAGGTTTAGCAAAGGTTAGCCTGACCGACACTTCATTTTCAAGGCAGGCAGCCGGGAGCTAGACATGCGCTATTTGTGCAGGCTCCAGGCTGCCTGAACTGAACTTTGCTGGGCTGAAGAAGTCACAGCCCTGTGGACGGGACCTCTTCAGCCTAGCAAACATGCCTTGAGGCTCTCCCTCTCATGATGAGGGGGAACATCACCGATTGCTTCGGACCTGGGCGCATCAGTTTTAAGCCCTGAAGCATACAGGATCGAATGTCAATTGTGACACCTCTTCACAGAGTGGGATGTCATCTCACTGACCCAATCCCAGTCTGTGATGAGATAGGGGTGCTGCCTTCCCTCATTGGCTGACCTTAGGTTAGCCAGTGAGGGAAAACAGCAATCCCAACACTCTTGGGACCTCAGAGGCAGAGCTGATGGTAAGTGTGTTTTTTTTTTAATGAATGTTTGGTGCACGCATGCATGTGTGTTTGAATAATGAGTGTTGTGAATGGATGTGTGTGCATGTGTGTGTCTGAATGGGTGTGAGGGTACATATGTGCCTGAGTGTCCCGCCCGCCCCCCCCCTCCTAAAATGACCAGTTGCCACAGATTGCAGTCTGATATGTTCCCTATGTCACAAGTTGTTCTGACACTGGAGGTTACAATATGAAAAGATAAACTTACACTCAGGTGAAGAATTGGTTAATAACATCTTGACGTAGGTCAATTCCTTATTATTCACCACTATCATCTTCAATGGGCATTTCAACATCCTGACCGGGTGGCTCTTCACAATCTCCATGAGCTGCGATAATTGGGATGTTCCATCGCAGGGCGATATTGTGGCATATACAGCAGGCAACTGTGATTTGGCACACCTTATCGGATGAGTAGAGGAAAGCTCCTTTGGTCTTGTCCAGTCACCTAAACCTGGCCTTGAGGAACCCAAAAGTCATCTCCACTGGCCTCCGTGTTCTTCCATGGCCCTCACAGAAGCGGACTTCCCTGGTGTTGTTGGATTCCTCAGAGGTGCTAACCATGGTCTATTAGGATAAGCTGAATCTCCTACATGGAAGCAACATATCAATAGATAAGTATATCAAGCCATTGTATCTTCCTAAACTATGATTCAAGCAATGATCTTCAAGTCATATTGTACTTACCAACAAGCCAGGCCCTCTCAGGTCCACGATGTGACATTTGCAGGGGTATGGTGCTCTTCCGTAGTACAAATGAAACATGTGTTGACCCAGGAAAGTGGGCACACCCTCTTAAGATGTATAAATTTGATAAGCAGATAACTTGTACATTGATGGAATCCAAGTTCTTCTGATTACGGTAGAGATGTGTGGTGGCACCAAGGCAATATGCATGCCATCTTTTGCTCCAAGTACATATGGTACTCTACCCAAGGCATAAAATTCACCCTCCACAGTGGCAAAATATTATTGCTGTGTGAACAGGATATAGCTGTTGATGCGTCTTAGCATTGAAGAAAGGACTTCTTGTAGCACCGAAAGCTGGTTAGGACATGCCCCCAGATACTGCCATAGTGTATTGAAAAGAGCCAGTGGCCAGAAAATGAAGTACTGCCATGAGTTCCACTATTGGTCTTATTGCTGTTGTATTCGTATTATGAGGCAGGAGCTCAGGCTCCAGATGGGTGAAACAAATCCAGGATAGGTTGCCTATTTAACCAAAACTTCTTAATTACATCCTTTTCCTCCATGGTGGTAAGGTCTGGAAATGGCCAGAAGACCTGGGGCTGTTGTCTTCTACCCATGCCTGGGTTCAAAGGTCTGCATGTATGGGAAATACAATATCAGGTTTAAAGGTCATACCATACTTTAATGTTCAACAAACATCTTACCTCTTGGTAACATTAGGAATGTCATTGTGTCATACATGTACACGTAGTTATAAAAAAAAAACATTTCTAAACTTGTTTTTTCACATGTCCATTTCTTAAATTATGTGCAACTAATACATATAATACAATATTCAAAATATAATACAGTCAACTGAGGTATTACTTCAAACACAGTCACAGTTCACTTTTTAATGTGTCATATCTTGCCAAAAACAGTGTTGTTCATATCTGCAATTTGTTCAGATTCCATTTTGAGTGCTGGTAAAGCACTACCAATTTAAAAATATACAGCTTCACACCCTAAAATAGTGGCTGCCTGATCTTGCAATCAGGGCGTTGCTTACCCAATGACCGACAGCGAAGCAGGTGGAACAGTCCGCGAAAGACCTTGCCATAGGCTGTGTGCGATGGCTATGTACGAAAGCCAATGGCTGTGTCCGTCTCCGTCACATATCGCGTCCGCCATGTACTTGCATGCAGCATATTGTAAAAAAGCTCACTTGCCTCCTAACACTGCAGCCAACCGGACACCCTAATTTTTTGCTGCTGTTTCCGACCTGTGGGAGCCAGGATGCCACGCAAAGCAGTTAAAAGGGCCCATGCCTTCTCCCCTGAGGAGCTGGAGCTCCTCACCAGGGAGGTCCTGCCCCTATACAACCAGCTGTATGGGACCCCAGAGGGACAAGTACAAGTTTCAGTAGGAAATGTTTGCCTAAGTAGCTGTTCCCTCTATGACCACAGACTATTTTGTCTCTTTTTGTTTTTGCGATTGGAGTGTAGTAGAATGAATGATTTAGCAAGGTACAGCGTGTTTGAGGATCTTAGAAATGTCTGTGCATTGAAATGAAAAGTCACCTGTGAGAATTAGATGAGTTTTCAGTGCATGTTGCTCACAATTCCAGGTTTAATGAGAAAAAATGCAGGTCCCTTACTTTCAGTGGCTAATAGGCACTGCACTGCTAGTTTAAGTGGAAACATACAGCCAAGGTCAAAGTGGTAAATATCTGAAATCCATGTAGATTTTTCAGAGTTCTGGAATTGTTTGATGCTGTTCTGTCAAGTGAATGTACAGGCCATAATTTGGAATTAGAGTAACATTTTGCTTTAAACATGTCATGGTGCCATATATGGGGAACGTTATTGCCTGTACTGCCAGTCTTTTGATAAAGTCTCACAATCAGCCATACAAGTATGTCCCATTACTACACACACTTGTTCATACATCACCTGAAACCATGCTCTCACGTACACATGGCAGCCCTTTCATACTGCCTTTAGTCACTGTATGTGGTGCAAATCATAGTATTTGACTCTTAGGAGGTTAGGCATGAAGCCTATGTAGCTGTGCGTGTGGTTATGTGCACATAATGTACAGGTTGTTTAGCCATTGGTAGCTCACAGAGAGTTGGACTAATTAGAAGCGGATCTCACAAATATGAGTCGGAACCACGAATGCTGGAACCAAGCATGCCTAATCAACGTGGTCGGAACAACGACCGCCTTGTTACCACGAATGCCTTTACCACAAATGCCTTAACAAATATTTTTCATTGACCCCCACCCCAAAAACTTAAACTGCCCCACCCCTAAAACTACAGCGACCCTCCACCCCACTAAAAACTCAAAATAACCGACCCCCCCACCCCTGCCCCTAAAACTACCCTAGCCCCTGCCCCTAAAAACGAAAAATACCCTGATCCCCACCCCGCCCCTATAAACTAAAAATACTCTGAGCCCCCACCCCTATCTCTAAAACTACAGCGACCCCTCTAAAACCTAAACTACACGACCCTTCACCTCGCCCCTAAAAACAAAAAATACCCCACCCCTAAAACTACAGTGACAACACCGCCCTTAAAAACTAAAAATACCCTGCCCCTAAAACTACAGCTTCCCCCCACCTCTGCCCCTACACCTACTGCAATCCCCACCCTCCTAAAACCTAAACTACCGACACCCCCACTGCTGCCCCTAAAAACAAACAATACCTGACCCCGCCCCTAAAACGACCACGACCCCAGATCCCCCTAAAACCTAAGCTACCCGACCCCTTACCCAGCCCCTAAAAACTAAAAATACCCCAACCCTCCCTAAAACTACAGCGACCCCACCTCTAAAACTACTGCGACCCCCCAAAAAACCTAAACTACCCTGACCACCCACCCCTAAAAACTAAAAATGCCCCGACCCCCCACCCCCTTTAAAACCTAAACTACCTCCTACCCCCTCACAAACGAAAAATACCCTGACCCCGCCCCTAAAACGGCACCAGCTCCCTTACCTGACCACGTCCTCCTCAGAATCCGACTCCCTTCTGTGCCTTAACCACGCATGTGCATTGTTCAGCACATGCATGGTTAAGGCACAGAAGAACGAAGTTGTGGTTAACAAAAGCGTTGTTCCGCTTTCGTTGTTCACAACTTCGTTGTTCCGAAGTCTTGGTTGGGGATGTTTCCCGGTCTCACTTCATGGCACGTTCCCTATCCCTGCCTTAGATGGTGTTTGTGTCCTGTAGTGGTAAGAAGCGATACAAAATGCTGAGACTACTCCACAGATCACTGCAAATTATTGTTTCAAAGGAACTTTGACATGTTTGTAGATAATCTGTACTGCCTGTTCTGGGAATGCTTGTGAGAGTTACTACTAAATTGTATGACTGCACTACAGACAATCAAGATCACTCAAAACCTCTTTTATTGTCATTTGTTATCACCCATATAGGTCAACCACATCAAAAGCAGGACATCTAGAAGGCCATTGCAATGAAGTTGTGGACCTTGGGTGTCTTCAAGTGGCACAGCCTGCAGTGCAGGAAGAGGTGGGAGGAACTCTGATGCTGGGTTGGGAAGTTAGCACAAGAGCAGCTTGGCCAGGCCTCCTAACAGGCAACCACGTGCGATGCAGCCTGACCTCCTCCCCACTTATGGCCTGCATCCTTGCTGTGGCCTACCCAGAGCTTGATGGTCAGTTGAGGTTCCAACAACAGAATAAAGTGGGTGAGTTATTGTATGTAGCTATTCTTGTTGTTTAACCTTTTTAATTTGGAATGATTCCATAGCAAAAATCAGTTAATTTCATGTAGACAGTAGCAGGTTGCCATGAAGCCTCAGTCCTTCACAAGTGTGTAGGTGAGCCAGTCTGTGCCAACAAACATGACTTTTCCTGCCAGAATATATTGACTGAAACAGACGAACGAGTTACTTACCTTCGGTAACGCCTTTTCTGGTGGATACATTAGCTACCTGTGGATTCCTCACTTATTGAATTCTCCCCTTGCGCCAGCTCTCAACGGAAATCTTCTTCCTAGCTTTTGCACGTCGACGAGGACGTCACAATTGCCCATGCGACGCCGTCTGACGTCATACAGGCAATAAGAGGTCCTCGCCGATGTGCGGACGTCAGTACCAACATTTTTTACGTGCCTCTGAGACGAATAGGCCATTGAAACGAATAATCATATAACAATATTTAATTACACCAAAAGATAAAAACATCAGTCCAAAAATGTCAATACTATGTATAGCAATTTTACAAACTCTCCTTTCTCTTTTTTTTCTTTTTTTTAAATGCACTTAAATACATAAATATATACATTATATGTGAAAGCCATCAATTACCAAGAGGAGCACACCCAAAGATAGCTTGGTAAGACCAGACAGGCAACGGGGAGGCGGGAGGGACCGTGAGGAATCCACAGGTAGCTAATGTATCCACCAGAAAAGGCGTTACCGAAGGTAAGTAACTCGTTCTTCTGATGGATACAACTACCTGTGGATTCCTCACTTATTGAATAGAGTCCCAAAGCAGTACCGCACTCGGTGGAGGGTGCCTGAATGGTCAAACCAAGAAATCCTGCTGCACCGACCGTGCAAAATGGCCATCCCTCCTAACTTCTGAATCCAAGCAGTAATGCTTTGCGAAAGTGTGGAGGGATGACCAAGTTGCAGCTTGCAGATGTCAACCACAGGAACACCCCTAGCCAAGGCCGAAGAGGTCGACTTAGCTCTGGTGGAATGAGCTCTTATTCCATCAGGGGGTTCTTTCTTTGCCAGAGAATAACACAACTGAATGCAAAGAATTACCCACCTGGAGAGTGTTCTCTTGTGGACTGCCCTTCCTCTCCTCTTTCCCACGTACCTGATGAAGAGTTGATCCTCCAATCTAAACTCCTTTGTTCTGTCTATGAAGAAGCTCAGCGCTCTTCTCGGGTCCAAATGATGTAGTCTTTCTTCCTCTTTAGAAGGATGAGGTGGAGGATAAAAAGAGGAGAGAGTAATAGTCTGACTCATATGGAAGGGTGAAGCAACCTTCGGCAAGAAAGCAGCCTTGGTCCTCAACACCACCTTATCTACATAGAAGGATGTATACGGGGCTTAACAGAAAGGGCCTGCAGCTCACTCACTCTTCTAGCAGAAGTGATCGCAGCAAGGAAAACTGTCTTTTACACCAATAACCTTATGGGGCAAGAATGCATGGGCTCAAAAGGTGAACACATCAGAAACGTTAAGACTAGGTTTAAATCCCACTGAGGCATAATGAAAGGATTGGGAGGAAACTTATAAATGAGGCCTTTTAAAAATCTTAATACCAAAGGAGATTTAAATAAAGAAGGTTGGTCTGGAAGACACAGAAAGGCTGACAGGACCGACAAATAGCCCTTGACTGTAGCCACTGCACAACCCCTGAGGTAATTAATGTGCTAAATGCTAAATATTTGGTGAACATTTGGTGTAGTGTTTTTATTGAGTGGAGTGTGGGAATGCTGGATGGCAGGAATTTTATGAATCCTAACAGATTCCAGACTTTTCCTTCACAGAAATATGAGTAAATCTGTGATTTAGCCATAAATTGTAATTTGCAGACCATGCTGAGTAAGAAAAAGCATTGGAATCCATGCAAAGTACACCACCCCAGACTTCCCTAGGAACCTTGTTTTCAAATAGGTTTGGGCATTGAAGGTTTCTCTGGATGACGACTGAGTTCTGGCATACATAACACAGCTATCCATATCACCAGAATTGGTCAATTTGCAAGGCAAAATCCTGGTCTTTCCTTGTGTCTTAGAGGCCTTAGGAAGCCTTTCTGTTCATGGGCGATAGCTCCATCACACACGTGGGGGTACCACTGTTACCGGCAGAAATGTATGAACGCTGGGTGGTTGGACACTTCTGAGTCCCCCCCAGATTCCATTAGCTTGATCTGCTTTCATTTATGTTTTGCCGTGTAATGTCAGTGCGCACAGGGTGCACCGCCATACAGCAAATCAAAAATCAAACTTGAGACTTGTGGGAGGCATTTTCCTTGCATGCCAACTTTGATTTTGGAAAAGACAATGTTTCTGGTGTTTTTACCAGAAATATGTTCTTCCCCAGTACTGTGGATGATGTATTGAAGTCCACCCACCACACTGTGAAAGTAGTGTGGTGGATATTAACTGGTTGTCTGCCCTAAGCAGTTAAAACCCACCAAAATCATGTAGCCTGATGTCCTGTCCAACAAAAATTTATGACAAGCTGTGGGCATATGATGGCCACAGAGCATTAACTTTTTTATTCCATTCTTCTTCTTTTGTATCCAGTTCCATGTGGCGCACTGGATGGTAAGCTTCTGGGACTGGGGAACAGCAAAAAGCAGAGGTCAAAGAAAGGTAGCAGGTGCTGCTGATAGCCATGCAAAGTCAAAGGAAAGTCTCAGTTGCCATACATGGTCTTTAGAGAAGAGGGCTAGAGAGAGAATGAAAAATATTGAAAAGTACGAAGAGGATAGAGAGGAGAAAGAGAGAAGATTAAGAGAAAGAAAGAAGAGTAAATATGAAAAGCACGAGAGAGCAAGAGATACAGGAATAGGAAGATAGATGCAGCAGCACATAGAAAGGGATAGCAGGGAAAAGGTTGAGAGAGTCAACAGGAGTAGAGAATGGGAGTAAATAAAGTAAGTAAGTGAGAGCCTAGGGGAGTGAAATTATAGCTAGGTACATGTAGACAAATGTTGGGTTGCGATTTTAAGTGGAATTTCTACCTTGTCATGTGTTGTCCAATACACCTGACCCAATGTGATTTCAAAGCACAATTTTGCACTTTAGTTTCTTAAATGGATCTTAGTGTAAGATCCACAAATCATCTTGCATAGTTGACTTTAAAATTCTAATAAGATCTAACCATTCTTGCTTGATCCACATTGCTTTTTGCAAAATGCTTAACAATTGCACCCTCATGGTATTCATTGCTATGTACTATATGCTCTTTGTGAGAAGTACTAACGCCTTCTCTTTCAGCCATGTCTACTTTCCTGGTATAGTCACTGAAAAGTAAAACCTACTTGCTTAATAGTTAAAGTTCTGTTAAGGAGGTGAATTGACTTTCTACTGTACATTTAAACATGGTGGTCTCTTAACTGTTTAATAACATGAACCGTGGCATTTATCTGCACCTATAGTAATGGCAAACAATCCCTCTCCAAGTAAAAATGTTCCATTTCTAGCACACATACCAGGATTCCATGCTTTCTCCATTCATTACTCAGAAAAGTACATTATCATACAAGCAATATTAACAGCATATTAACAGCATATTGGGTGCCACCTTGAGGGTCCTATCTAAGGAATCTATTACTTGTGAAAGTTTAAGGAAGGTCTAAAATTCTGGAAGTGGAGTACACTGTAGCATCCAAAAGGGAGGTAACATGCAAGCACCATCAAAAAGAAAAGTTATTACAGAGCAGGATCCTAATCCTAGATGCAAACATGCCTAAAATGTTTAAAACACACTGTTCACCACTAATTTCCCAACATGTTCCAGATGAACATACTCCCAGCTCTATGTACAGTTATTTTAAATTAGTACCATGTTGTTAAAACTTCACTTACAAAGTTAGTCGGAATTAGAAAACCCCAAACTTTATGAAGCAGATGAAGTTTCCTAACTTTACTAGATGTGATTTTTTTTTTCCTTTTGGGCCTTCCAGGTGTGATGATTTCCTAATGCAGAATGCCCCAGGTAGGACATCCTCTAACAAAAACTGTTTGAGTGTTGTGGTTGTACACCCAGCATCTGAGTTAAGAGGTGTGGTGGCTCTGAGGCGAGGCCAGCTTATTACTTTTTGTAACAACTTGATAAGTTTTGCATTACACAAAGCTTGGACACTTTAGAAAATACATAAAGCTACCAGCCAGCCTACTTTAGAACTTTACATCCTTCTACTTTAAATCCCATCTAACTGATAGGATTTAATGTTGGATTGTGAAAAGCTAATTAAGTGTGTTTTAATATGTACCTCAATAAATCTACATATTCCTTTGCATAGAATCACACTGTGTGCACCCTGAATATCAAAACCAAAATATCGATAACAGTATATTGAATCCAAAATATTGACAGGTAAGTAAGTGTAGTTTTTTTTATTCCGTTGCCACATAAATGTACCAACTCTCTCTCTCTCTCTCTCTCTCTCTCTATATATATATATATATATATATATATATATATATATGGGTTAGGAATAGTGAATCTATGCTTCCGCATCTGCACTTACCTGTCAATAGTCTGTCCTTGATATACTTGTATTGCAATATTCTGGGGGGGTCATTTTTTAGTAGTACAACTAGTAATTGGGAAATGGAAAATGGATGCACCTATACAGCAGAGCTTTAATGTTTGATAGCTGAGGGCCATACCCCCCCTTCTGGCTACAGGCCTGTTTCACATATTAAATTTGACTCGAATGACATGTTAGAAGGACACATATACTTAGCACATTCAAAGTTAATCTATGTCAATAAAGACAGTAGCCAATGGTAGGGAAACTCTGATCCACTAACATCTTTGCCTTGGACTTTCCTGAACTGACCATCCCTACCAAATTACCATTGCAGCAGCCACGGCCGATCCTTTGGGGCTGAGGGCCACCCCTCCCACCTTTTGCCCTCAAAAAGAGTGTCTGTCAGGTTTAGCAAAGGTTAGCCTGACCGACACTTCATTTTCAAGGCAGGCAGCCGGGAGCTAGACATGCGCTATTTGTGCAGGCTCCAGGCTGCCTGAACTGAACTTTGCTGGGCTGAAGAAGTCACAGCCCTGTGGACGGGACCTCTTCAGCCTAGCAAACATGCCTTGAGGCTCTCCCTCTCATGATGAGGGGGAACATCACCGATTGCTTCGGACCTGGGCGCATCAGTTTTAAGCCCTGAAGCATACAGGATCGAATGTCAATTGTGACACCTCTTCACAGAGTGGGATGTCATCTCACTGACCCAATCCCAGTCTGTGATGAGATAGGGGTGCTGCCTTCCCTCATTGGCTGACCTTAGGTTAGCCAGTGAGGGAAAACAGCAATCCCAACACTCTTGGGACCTCAGAGGCAGAGCTGATGGTAAGTGTGTTTTTTTTTTAATGAATGTTTGGTGCACGCATGCATGTGTGTTTGAATAATGAGTGTTGTGAATGGATGTGTGTGCATGTGTGTGTCTGAATGGGTGTGAGGGTACATATGTGCCTGAGTGTCCCGCCCGCCCCCCCCTCCTAAAATGACCAGTTGCCACAGATTGCAGTCTGATATGTTCCCTATGTCACAAGTTGTTCTGACACTGGAGGTTACAATATGAAAAGATAAACTTACACTCAGGTGAAGAATTGGTTAATAACATCTTGACGTAGGTCAATTCCTTATTATTCACCACTATCATCTTCAATGGGCATTTCAACATCCTGACCGGGTGGCTCTTCACAATCTCCATGAGCTGCGATAATTGGGATGTTCCATCGCAGGGCGATATTGTGGCATATACAGCAGGCAACTGTGATTTGGCACACCTTATCGGATGAGTAGAGGAAAGCTCCTTTGGTCTTGTCCAGTCACCTAAACCTGGCCTTGAGGAACCCAAAAGTCATCTCCACTGGCCTCCGTGTTCTTCCATGGCCCTCACAGAAGCGGACTTCCCTGGTGTTGTTGGATTCCTCAGAGGTGCTAACCATGGTCTATTAGGATAAGCTGAATCTCCTACATGGAAGCAACATATCAATAGATAAGTATATCAAGCCATTGTATCTTCCTAAACTATGATTCAAGCAATGATCTTCAAGTCATATTGTACTTACCAACAAGCCAGGCCCTCTCAGGTCCACGATGTGACATTTGCAGGGGTATGGTGCTCTTCCGTAGTACAAATGAAACATGTGTTGACCCAGGAAAGTGGGCACACCCTCTTAAGATGTATAAATTTGATAAGCAGATAACTTGTACATTGATGGAATCCAAGTTCTTCTGATTACGGTAGAGATGTGTGGTGGCACCAAGGCAATATGCATGCCATCTTTTGCTCCAAGTACATATGGTACTCTACCCAAGGCATAAAATTCTCCCTCCACAGTGGCAAAATATTATTGCTGTGTGAACAGGATATAGCTGTTGATGCGTCTTAGCATTGAAGAAAGGACTTCTTGTAGCACCGAAAGCTGGTTAGGACATGCCCCCAGATACTGCCATAGTGTATTGAAAAGAGCCAGTGGCCAGAAAATGAAGTACTGCCATGAGTTCCACTATTGGTCTTATTGCTGTTGTATTCGTATTATGAGGCAGGAGCTCAGGCTCCAGATGGGTGAAACAAATCCAGGATAGGTTGCCTATTTAACCAAAACTTCTTAATTACATCCTTTTCCTCCATGGTGGTAAGGTCTGGAAATGGCCAGAAGACCTGGGGCTGTTGTCTTCTACCCATGCCTGGGTTCAAAGGTCTGCATGTATGGGAAATACAATATCAGCTTTAAAGGTCATACCATACTTTAATGTTCAACAAACATCTTACCTCTTGGTAACATTAGGAATGTCATTGTGTCATACATGTACACGTAGTTATAAAAAAATAAAAACATTTCTAAACTTGTTTTTTCACATGTCCATTTCTTAAATTATGTGCAACTAATACATATAATACAATATTCAAAATATAATACAGTCAACTGAGGTATTACTTCAAACACAGTCACAGTTCACTTTTTAATGTGTCATATCTTGCCAAAAACAGTGTTGTTCATATCTGCAATTTGTTCAGATTCCATTTTGAGTGCTGGTAAAGCACTACCAATTTATAAATATACAGCTTCACACCCTAAAATAGTGGCTGCCTGATCTTGCAATCAGGGCATTGCTTACCCAATGACCGACAGCGAAGCAGGTGGAACAGTCCGCGAAAGACCTTGCCATAGGCTGTGTGCGATGGCTATGTACGAAAGCCAATGGCTGTGTCCGTCTCCGTCACATATCGCGTCCGCCATGTACTTGCACGCAGCATATTGTAAAAAAGCTCACTTGCCCCTAACACTGCAGCCAACCGGACACCCTAATTTTTTGCTGCTGTTTCCGACCTGTGGGAGCCAGGATGCCACGCAAAGCAGTTAATGGGGCCCATGCCTTCTCCCCTGAGGAGCTGGAGCTCCTCACCAGGGAGGTCCTGCCCCTATACAACCAGCTGTATGGGACCCCAGAGGGACAAGTACAAGTTTCAGTAGGAAATGTTTGCCTAAGTAGCTGTTCCCTCTATGACCACAGACTATTTTGTCTCTTTTTGTTCATGACTGATGTGTTGCGATTGGAGTGTAGTAGAATGAATGATTTAGCTAGGTACAGCGTGTTTGAGGATCTTAGAAATGTCTGTGCATTGAAATGAAAAGTCACCTGTGAGAATTAGATGAGTTTTCAGTGTATGTTGCTCACAATTCCAGGTTTAATGAGAAAAAATGCAGGTCCCTTACTTTCAGTGGCTAATAGGCACTGCACTGCTAGTTTAAGTGGAAACATACAGCCAAGGTCAAAGTGGTAAATATCTGAATTCCATGTAGATTTTTCAGAGTTCTGGAATTGTTTGATGCTGTTCTGTCAAGTGAATGTACAGGCCATAATTTGGAATTAGAGTAACATTTTGCTTTAAACATGTCATGGTGCCATATATGGGGAACGTTATTGCCTGTACTGCCAGTCTTTTGATAAAGGCTCACAATCAGCCATACAAGTATGTCCCATTACTACACACACTTGTTCATACATCACCTGAAACCATGCTCTCACTGACACATGGCAGCCCTTTCATACTGCCTTTAGTCACTGTATGTGGTGCAAATCATAGTATTTGACTCTTAGGAGGTTAGGCATGAAGCCTATGTAGCTGTGCGTGTGGTTATGTGCACATAATGTACAGGTTGTTTGGCCATTGGTAGCTCACAGAGAGTTGGACTAATTGGAAGCGGATCTCACAAATATGAGTCGGAACCACGAATGCTGGAACCAAGCATGCCTAATCAACGTGGTCGGAACAACGACCGCCTTGTTACCACGAATGCCTTTACCACAAATGCCTTAACAAATATTTTTCATTGACCCCCACCCCAAAAACTTTAACTGCCCCACCCCTAAAACTACAGCGACCCTCCACCCCACTAAAAACTCAAAATAACCGACCCCCCCACCCCTGCCCCTAAAACTACCCTAGCCCCTGCCCCTAAAAACTAAAAATACCCTGATACCCACCCCGCCCCTATAAACTAAAAATACTCTGAACCCCCACCCCTATCTCTAAAACTACAGCGAACCCTCTAAAACCTAAACTACACGACCCTCCACCTTGCCCCTAAAAACAAAAAATACCCCACCCCTAAAACTACAGTGACAACACCGCCCTTAAAAACTAAAAATACCCTGCCCCTAAAACTACAGCTTCCCCCCACCTCTGCCCCTACACCTACTGCAATCCCCACCCTCCTAAAACCTAAACTACCCGACACCCCCACTGCTGCCCCTAAAAACAAACAATACCTGACCCCGCCCCTAAAACGACCACGACCCCAGATCCCCCTAAAACCTAAGCTACCCGACCCCTTACCCAGCCCCTAAAAACTAAAAATACCCCAACCCTCCCTAAAACTACAGCGACCCCCACCTCTAAAACTACTGCGACCCCCCAAAAAACCTAAACTACCCCGACCACCCACCCCTAAAAACTAAAAATGCCCCCTTTAAAACCTAAACTACCTCCTACCCCCTCACAAACGAAAAATACCCTGACCCCGCCCCTAAAACGGCACCAGCTCCCTTACCTGACCACGTCCTCCTCAGAATCCGACTCCCTTCTGTGCCTTAACCACGCATGTGCATTGTTCAGCACATGCATGGTTAAGGCACAGAAGAACGAAGTTGTGGTTAACAAAAGCGTTGTTCCGCTTTCGTTGTTCACAACTTCGTTGTTCCGAAGTCTTGGTTAGGGATGTTTCCCGGTCTCACTTCATGGCACGTTCCCTATCCCTGCCTTAGATGGTGTTTGTGTCCTGTAGTGGTAAGAAGCGATACAAAATGCTGAGACTACTCCACAGATCACTGCAAATTATTGTTTCAAAGGAACTTTGACATGTTTGTAAATAATCTGTACTGCCTATTCTGGGAATGCTTATGAGAGTTACTACTAAATTGTATGACTGCACTACAGACAATCAAGATCACTCAAAACCTCTTTTATTGTCATTTGTTATCACCCATATAGGTCAACCACATCAAAAGCAGGACATCTAGAAGGCCACTGCAATGAAGTTGTGGACCTTGGGTGTCTTCAAGTGGCACAGCCTGCAGTGCAGGAAGAGGTGGGAGGAACTCTGATGCTGGGTTGGGAAGTTAGCACAAGAGCAGCTTGGCTAGGCCTCCTAACAGGCAACCACGTGCGATGCAGCCTGACCTCCTCCCCACTTATGGCCTGCATCCTTGCTGTGGCCTACCCGGAGCTTGATGGTCAGTTGAGGGCCCAACAACAGAATAAAGTGGGTGAGTTATTGTATGTAGCTATTCTTGTTGTTTAACCTTTTTAATTTGGAATGATTCCATAGCAAAAATCAGTTAATTTCATGTAGACAGTAGCAGGTTGCCATGAAGCCTCAGTCCTTCACAAGTGTGTATGTGAGCCAGTCTGTGCCAACAAACATGACTTTTCCTGACAGAATATATTGACTGAAACAGACGAACGAGTTACTTACCTTCGGTAACGCCTTTTCTGGTGGATACATTAGCTACCTGTGGATTCCTCACTTATTGAATTCTCCCCTTGCGCCAGCTCTCGACGGAAATCTTCTTCCTAGCTTTCGCACGTCGACGAGGACGTCACAATTGCCCATGCGACGCCATCTGACGTCATACAGGCAATAAGAGGTCCTCGCTGACGTGCGGACGTCAGTACCAACATTTTTTACGTGCCTCTGAGACGAATAGGCCATTGAAACAAATAATCATATAACAATATTTAATTACACCAAAAGATAAAAACATCAGTCCAAAAATGTCAACACTATGTATAGCAATTTTACAAACTCTCCTTTCTCTCTTTTTTTTTTTTTAAATGCACTTAAATACATAAATATATACATTATATGTGAAAGCCATCAATTACCAAGAGGAGCACACCCAAGGATAGCTTGGTAAGACCAGACAGGCAACGGGGAGGCGGGAGGGACCGTGAGGAATCCACAGGTAGCTAATGTATCCACCAGAAAAGGCGTTACCGAAGGTAAGTAACTCGTTCTTCTAATGGATACAACTACCTGTGGACTCCTCACTTATTGAATAGAGTCCCAAAGCAGTACCGCACTCGGTGGAGGGTGCCTGAATGGTCAAACCAAGAAATCCTGCAGCACCGACCGTGCAAAATGGCCATCCCTCCTAACTTCTGAATCCAAGCAGTAATGCTTTGCGAAAGTGTGGAGGGATGACCAATTTGCAGCTTGCAGATGTCAACCACAGGAACACCCCTAGCCAAGGCCGAAGAGGTCGACTTAGCTCTGGTGGAATGAGCTCTTATTCCATCAGGGGGTTCTTTCTTTGCCAGAGAATAACACAACTTAATGCAAAGAATTACCCACCTGGAGAGTGTTCTCTTGTGGATTGCCCTTCCTCTCCTCTTGCCCACGTACCTGATGAAGAGTTGATCCTCCAATCTAAACTCCTTCGTTCTGTCTATGAAGAAGCTCAGCGCTCTTCTCGGGTCTAAATGATGTAGTCTTTCTTCCTCTTTAGAAGGATGAGGTGGAGGATAAAAAGAGGAGAGAGTAATAGTCTGACTCATATGGAAGGGTGAAGCAACCTTCGGCAAGAAAGCAGCCTTGGTCCTCAACACCACCTTATCTACATAGAAGGATGTATACGGGGCTTAACAGAAAGGGCCTGCAGCTCACTCACTCTTCTAGCAGAAGTGATCGCAGCAAGGAAAACTGTCTTTAACACTAATAACCTTATGGGGCAAGAATGCATGGGCTCAAAAGGTGAACACATAAGAAACGTTAAGATTAGGTTTAAATCCCACTGAGGCATAATGAAAGGATGAGGCCTTTTAAAAATCTTAATACGAAAGGAGATTTAAATAAAGAAGGTTGGTCTGGAAGACACAGAAAGGCTGACAGGGCCGACAAATAGCCCTTGACTGTAGCCACTGCACAACCCCTCTGTGCCAGGGACAAAGCAAAAGACAAGACATCTGATAAGTGGGCACGTAAGGGATCAATTTGTCTTTCTCCACACCAACACACAAATTTAGCCCACCAGCTAGCGTAGATAGATTTAGTGGAGTGTCGCCTGGCCGATAAAATAACATCCACTACCTCCGGTGGGAGAGAAAAGGAACTCAGGTTGCCCCGTTCAATTTCCAGGCATGAAGGTGCAGGCTCTGGAGGTGGGGGTGTAAAACCTACCCCTGCGATTGTGAGAGGAGGTCTGCCCTGAGAGGGAGACGGAGCGGGGGGCACAGAGAGAGTTGGAGAAGATCTGAATACCATACCCTCCTTGGCCAATCCGGAGCTATTAAGATGACTTGAGCCCGGTCTTGGCGAATTTTCCTCAGAACCCGAGGAATCAAAGGTATGGGGGGAAACGTGTAAAGCAACTGGTCGCACCAGGACATCTGAATCACGTCCCCGAACGTTCCTTGCACCGGATACTGGAGGCTGCAGAACAACGGGCAGTGCGAGTTCTCCCAAGTGGCAAAAAGATCTACCCGAGGGATTCCCCACATCTGGAAGATCTGTCGGACTAGATCTGGGTGAAGACGCCACTCGCGATCGGTCGAGAAGTGCCGACTGAGACTGTCCGCACGCACGTTCAAGACTCCGGCTAGATGGTTTGCTACCAAGCAAATCCGATGGACCCTTGCCCAAGACCATAGTCGCAGAGCTTCTCTGCAGAGAAGGTATGACCCTACTCCTCCCTGTTTGTTTATATACCACATCGCGGTAGTATTGTCCGTCAAGACCTGAACCGACTGACCGCATAGGGAAGGGAGAAAGGCCTTGAGAGCCAGACGGATTGCCCGCAACTCCAACATTTATGTGCAACATCTGTTCCACTGGAGACCACTGACCTTTGACCTCCAGGTCCCCCAGATGAGCTCCCCACCCTAGAGTGGAAGCATCCGTTATTACTGTGGTCACTGGCGGAGGTTGCGATAACGGCCTTCCTTGAGAAAGATTGCCGTCCGCAACCCACCATCTTAGATCCACTGCAGCGTCCCTGGAGATCTTTACTGATCCCTCGAGATCTCCTTTGTGTTGAGACCACTCCTTTCGGAGGCACCACTGAAGAGCCCTCATGTGCCAGCGAGCGTGAGTGACCAACAGAATGCAAGAAGCGAACAGACCGAGCAGACGTAGGACCTTGAGGACTGGAATGACCGCTCCACTTTGAAACGTTGGAACCAACGCCTGAATGTCCTGAATACGCTGAGGCGGAGGAAAGGCGCAATTCAATGTTGTATCCAGTACTGCCCCTATGAACAGGAGGAGCTGCAAGGGCTCCAGGTGAGATTTGGGCACGTTCACAGAAAAACCCAGGTCGAACAACAACTGGGTTGTCGACTGCAGGTGACGCAGCACTAGCTCCGGATGCTTGGCTTTGATCAACCAATCGTCCAGGTAAGGAAATACCGCTATCCCCTTCCTTCTGAGCTCTGCTGCAACCACCGCCATCACCTTTGTGAAGACTCGAGGTGCTGAAGTAAGACCAAATGGGAGGACCGCAAACTGATAGTGCTGCGATCCCACCACAAACCGGAGATACTTCCTGTGCGACTTAAGTATCGGAATGTGAAAGTAAGCATCCTGCAAGTCGACAGACACCATCCAATCTCCTTCGTTCAACGCCAAAAGCACCTGAGCCAAGGTCAGCATCTTAAACTTTTCCTGTTTGAGGAACCAATTCAAGATCCTCAGGACCAGGACTGGCCTCAACCGACCATCCTTCTTGGGGATCAGGAAGTATCTTGAGTAACAACCCTGACCCCTCTCCTGCTCTGGACCCTTTGAAAGGAGGACTAGAACCTCCTGTTCTAGTAACAGGAGATGCTCTTCTGAACAGTAGGATGGGCGGGGTGGGATGGGGGGAGGAAACTCCCGAAAGGGAAGGGCATAGCCTTTCCCCACAATGCTGGCGACCCAGGAGTCTGATGTTATATCCTCCCACTTGCGGAGAAAGTTCAATAACCTCCCCCCTACAGGAGTGGTATGTGAAGGAATTGGTGGAAGACTAAGGCTGCTTCCCACGCTGCACCCCTCCAGAGGAAGAGGAAGAGGCAGAGTGCTGCTGGGTGGCTCCCCAGGTTCGGACCCTAGCCCTCCCCTGTACGATCTATAGGAGAGAGCAGTGGCGGGTTGTTGTTGAAATCTGCCCCGAAAGGAGGAGGATGAGCCACGACAAACCCCCTAAATCTTCTGAAGAGTCTCGAAGAAACAGAAGAGGAGGCCTGCAAGCCTAAAGACTTCGCTATGGCCCTACTCTCCTTAAATCTCTCAAGGGCAGAGTCCGCCTTGGATCCAAAAAGTTTATCTCCATCGAAGGGAAGATCCAGCAGGGCTGACTGGACATCTGAGGAGAAACCAGAGGAACGAAGCCAGGCCTGCCTCCTCGTAGCAACAGCAGTGCCCATAGCCCTGGCCACAGAGTCAGTAGTATCCAGCCCAGACTGGATCACTTGGGTTGCCGCAGCTTGAGCATCGGAGACCAGACTCAACACCTCCTGAGGCACCTCAGCATGGGACGACTTTATCTCATCCATTAGGGCGTAGATGTATCTCCCCAAAATGCATGTGGCATTAGTATATTTTAAAGCCATGCTGCATGATGAGAAAGCCTTCTTGGAAGATTGATCCATTTTCTTTGAGTCTCTGTCTGAAGGCACTCCCGGAAAAGAACCTGGGGCAGTCCGAGATGAACATGAGGCCTGAACCACCAGGCTCTCTGGGGTCGGGTGCCTGGACAAAAAGCCTGGGTCCGCAGGAGCCACTCGATACCTGCGAGCCACCGATCTATTAACTGCCAAAGATGACACCGGCTTCTTCCAGATCTCTAAAATTGGATCTAACAGAGCCTCATTAAAGGGCAGAAGTGGCTCTGCAACCGTCGAAGGAGGATGTAAAACCTCTGTTAAAATATTGGGCTTAGGTTCAGACACCGGCAAGGGAAGGTCCAAAAAATCAGCTGCTTTCTTTATTACAGAGTGGAATGAAGCAGCCTCCTCTGTATATTCTCCAGGAGATGTTAAGTCCCATTCTGGAGAGGTATCCAAACCACTTGCCGTATCTAAACCCTGGAGATCCCCCAGAGGTTCCCCAATCTCTCCTTCCTCCATTGCCTGCTTCTGATACTCCTGCTCCTCAAGAAGGCGAAGAGCAAGCCTTCTTGAATGCAACCTGGCTTCAATTCTTGGCATCGACATGGCGTCAGCCGACATCGAAGCCTGACGCCGATCCTCGGATCCATCTGACGCCGGATCCATCGGCGCCGTGGACTTCTTTGGCGCCGTATGAGGCAAAGGATGGACAGGAGAACGCTCTGGCGCTGGACCAGCAGATCTACTCGGCGTCACCGGCTGTGAAGTTGACGCCACAGGAACCGACGCCGAGCCAACACCTCCCATCGGAAAGAAGGGCATGAAAGGTGCCGGTCGTAAAGGAGCCGGAGCACCCATATTGAAGGTCAATGGACCCGAAGGGACAGCCGGTCCACCACCTGGAGCCATCTGTTGAAAGATAGCAAACATCGCATTTAAAATTGAGGAACTGTCGGCTCCTGGGGCCGGGAAAGCCGGATACTGTGGAGCTTGGGCTTGAGGTGACATCGGCGCCGGCCCCGGCGTCTGAGAAGCCGGTGAGAACTCCTGACACTGAGGAACCTCAAACACAGATGGTGGATTCAAAGGCGACGTCGGCGAAGCTGGTGAAGCCGGTGATGCAAGAGGCGTCTGCGTAGAGATGGTAGGGCTAACTTCCCATGTTTTTCGGCGTCGAGCTGAAGGCGACCTCGAACGCGATCTCTCCCTACTCGACCGGTGCCGAGATTCACAACGACGCCGGGAGTCACGATGACGCCGATGGGACTTCGGAGAAGATGACTTGCGTTGATGCCGCTTCTCCTTCTTCTTGGATTTCGCCAAAAAGAGCTTCACCTCTCTCTCTTTTAACGCCTTCGGGTTCATCCGTTGACAAGAGTCACATTTGTTAACGTCGTGGTCGGAGCTGAGACACCACAAACAGTCTGTATGTGGGTCCGTCACCGACATTTTGCCTCCGCACTCATTGCAGGGCTTAAAACCCGACTTTATTTGAGACATGCTTTCTCTCTCAAAGAAAGAAACAGTAACAGTAACTGTAACTACGCAGAGTAGAAACAGTAGCTCCCTCGAAGAATAACCGTCGTTTGAATGGCACGGAAAAAAGGGAACTGACGTCGGCACGTCAGCGAGGACCTCTTATTGCCTGTATGACGTCAGACGGCGTTGCGTGGGCAATTGTGACATCCTCGTCTACGTGCGAAAGCTAGGAAGAAGATTTCCGTTGAGAGCTGGCGCAAGGGGAGAATTCAATAAGTGAGGAATCCACAGGTAGTTGTATCCATCAGAAAGGAATGTGTACACATTTGTGACAGAGTTACGTGTAGTGCAAATGACATTTAAGTGTCCTTAGTTATGTCCAGATGGGAAAGCAATGATGTGAGCAAAGTGATACTTGAAATGACAACTGCAGACGGAATTTTCCGTCAACTAGATGTTGTTGTATTCCATCTTGATGAGTCCATATCCACGCCAAAACATGTCTCTTTTGGATATGTTGGAAAGCTTTTGCTCTGTACTGCAGTGGTTTAGGAATGTATTCACGTTTATGTATTTACTAATGCTGTCAAAGCCATTTGTCATGCAGAGAACTAAAAGTGGATAAGAGACAAAAGGCACACATGATATGGTAGTTAGCATGGGGATTTTCCTTACTGTGAGCAGATGGTTTGTGGAATTCTTCCCACATGCTTGAGATACTGATGATGAAGAAGGCAAGCTTGAACACCTTGAAGCTGGTGTAATCTGTAGACCTGGCAAATGTTTTCTGAGTAAAGTTCATGTTAAACTCCTTTTACACAGATACCCTCAAACTGTTGTATCTGTTTTGACAGAATCATCCGTGCAAGCCGAAGGTGACAGTGGCCACATTGGTGGAGAAGGAGCTGGGCACCTTGGTCAGATATCACCAACACTGAGCGGCACAGTGCCACTGAGGGTGAGGGTACTGCGTGGAGGCCACAAGCGACTCATCATCTTCTTCTGAGTCCTCCACAGACGATCAGTCCCCAGTGCTGGCAGACCCTACTGAGACTACTCCATCTACATCGTCTTGTGCCACCCATGTTCCAATCTCAAGCCTCCCTCTTGCTCCCCTCCAGTTGGCCGTAGCTGCTCCCCTAAAAGGGGTGGAGTGACCTACACTGCAGGCACCTCTACCCCACCCCTGTGTCCCAGGCTGTGCTCAATCAGGTGGCTGTTGATGTTTTGAGGACTATCCCTGTAGACCAGAACGTGCTATTAAATGCAATCCAGGGGCTTGCTGGTCAGAATACCTAGATGCTGACTTGCCTGAATGGCATTCACATTGCACTGTCTGGCCTACAGCGGTCATTCCAAGCTATGGCCTCCTCACTGACCAAAGCTTTCCAACCACCCCAACTTTGTGCCCGAACTCTCACCTTTTCCCAGCCCTATCGAAAGCACAAGCACACGCACACATTTACATGCACCCACTCCAACACCCACAAGCAGCACATCCTCACATGGACACAACAAGAAACACAAACACATACATGCAGGCACCACACACCTCACCACCATCACAAGCATGTCCACAGACACCACACCGACCACGACACAAACACCCACAATCACCACCAGCACATCCACAGACACCACACCGACCACAACACAGAAATCCGCACCCACCTCCAGCACAACCACTACACAAACACCCACACACACTATCACACCCGCAGTCACCACATCCATCATGACACACACATGCCCTAACACACCCATAGACACCACAACTACACACCAACTCCACAACTCTCACATCCAAAAACACACCTAATGAACACAAACAAACACACAATAGACAACCAGTAAAAATATAAACCAAAACATACACCACATACATCAGCTTCTCTGGCACCCCCACCAACAGACACATGCACAACAGTCTGACACTCCGTCTTCGTCCCAACCCCAACTCCCTCCCGAACACCCTACCTGTTTCCCTAAAAAAGGACCTTATGTTTACCCTGTCCCTGATCCCTTTCTTATCCCAGACTGCCCCTCCCAAACCTCAGACCACCCCACATAAACATTTTTGTACTCCTTCCAAATCCTAACCCACCCCTTCCAAATCCTGACCCACCCCACCCGTCCCAAACCCCAAACCACCCCTCTCAAACCCTAGTTACCCCCACCCCCCCACCAGTAACATCACTGAGGTGCCTGCTCTCTGCTCCATAGATGCCCCTTCCAGAGGAGGTTTATTCTGGCAGTGGCATTAAGAGACAAGTAGTGGTCATGCAACAATACTATGGACTAATGACCTAGTGCCTTTGCTTTTTCTGTGCCATCTCATTTAATGTATTTACAAGTGAGTTATCTCATTTATATAAAACATTTTTATTTTGAGTATACCTTTGCCCTGGCTTTATTTTATGATTGTTACAAATTGTGTGCCAATAATGTTACCTTTGCTAATGTGTGTGCCATGCACTTACTCTCATTTGTGACAGTGATAAGCATAGGTAGTATATTTTAGAGCATTTTATAATGCATACCTTAGTGCTGTACATTTATGAGGGACATATTAATCTTGGTGCAAGCATTCATCTTGTTACTGGGCACTTACACCAAAATTATGTATTTCTGTTATTGTGACTGGAGAATGCATGGTTGACAGATGTGTACGTGGATGTGGTTTGGGTGCTGGTGCGTGGGTGTATGATATGTGTGTGTTGGGTGGATGAGTGTGGGCTTAAAGGTGTACTGGGAGGAGGAGTGGAGGAGACACAGGGAGATGGCGGGGATGTGTGAGTGAATGTTGGGGTGGTGTGTGCTGGTAGGGTGGATGTGCTGCATGTGGTTGTGTTGATTGTTGTGGTGCATGTGGATGTGGTGTATGGGGTGCATACATGGGGGTCTGCTGTTGTGGTGACTGTAGCAGTGACAGGACATGTGTCTGGACTTGGGACTGATGATGTGGTGTCTGCATGTGTGCGTGGCAATGTGACTGTGAGGGGGGAGCAGGTGGTGGAGCCAGAGTAGGTAGTGGATGTTGTTGTGTGTGTATCTGAATGGTGGGTATCTGCATGGCGGTGGTGGCGTTTGTGGTGCATGTGATTGTCCTTGCGCACTGGGTCTGTTGGAGGGGATGCATTCTGGTATGAAAGTGTGCTTTGGATGGGAAATGGGAGAGAGATGTGGGAGTGGGAACAGGTAGTTGGAGGGGGGATGGAAGAAGAAGCAACACTGTCTGCCGTCATTGAGGTGGCCAGAGCCTGAAACAATCTCTGAAGGGCAGACAGGGCACTGTGAATGCCTTCCAGGACCGCATTTGACTGTTGCATCTGGGATGCCTGTCCCTGGATGGCATTCACAATGGTTGTCTGCCCAACAGAGATGGACCTCAGGAGGTCAATAGTCCCCTCACTGAGGGCAGCAGGGCTGACTGGGGCAGGGGCAGAGGTGCCTGGGGCGGAGGAGATGCCCACCCTCCTGGGTGAATGGGCATGAGCAACTGGATGGGATCTACAGGGAGGGTGGAGCTGGTATGGGGCTGGCAGACAAGGATGGTGTAGGCATAGGGCCTGAAGGTTCTGCCACCACCAGGGAGTCACCATCAGAGGAAGAATCAGACAATAGTGTAGATGTTCCTGTCTCACCTGTGTTGCTCCACTCGCCCTCTGTCCCACTGGTCCCCTCGGCTACGCTGGTATCAGCCTCCTGGGTCCCATGGAATGCAGCTTCCCCACTCGCAGGTGCCCCTTTTCCTTCACCAGATGTACTGTTGCACACAAAGACAGAGGAGTAGAGGGAGGGAGGGTGGGACAGTGAGAGACAGGGTAAAAGAGAAACAGGGAGCAAGTGGTCAACAGCAGCACAACAGCCACACACAAGTCACTACAACAAACTCTAGTGCCATTTCATTACATGGCATGCCTTCACACACACATGCCCCTGCAATGACAGCCCATGCGTGCCACCTCAGTCATACACATGAGTTTCACTCCTGCTGACACACAATATATCCTGCACAGGATGAAAGCCATACCCTCATGTCTTATCCAGGTGACTGGTTGACACCTGTTCGGTATAAGTCAATAAGGACGCTCAATGAAGGACCTCACGCCAATTATAAATACAATTTAGCTTTACTAGAATTTCAGGTAAAATGTAGGCATTTAGCACATTAACAATAGTAGAATAAGAATAGCAATGAAAAGCATCTATTTATATATATATAGGCAAAGAATGAATTGACAGATATAAGTTTTGATTAACTGTATACTAAAATGCATTGCACTACGATATTCAAGAAGCAGAATATAAATGAGTGGAATACTTCAGATAAGCTTTGATTTACTACACACCAAAATGCATGTTTCAATTACTGCAGCAGGCTCTCACTACGATGTTCAGGAGGCAATATATAAACGAACTAAATACTTCAGATAAGCTTTAATTTACTGCACACCTAAATGCATGTTTCAGTTATTGTAGCAGTTCACCCTAATAGGTTTAGAAAGCAAAATAAAAACGAGCTGAATACTTCAGGTTATAAACACAGTGCAGGCATAAATAATCAGTCATAATAATAGAGCAGAGAAACAAAGGTATTTTATCCCTGTGTGGAAACTTAACTTAATCCACGACATGCTGGGGAGCCCTCTACCGCCTGCTTGGACCTCTCTCCCCCTCAAGCACCACGAGCAAACAGGGAGGCAACGCTGGGCCATGGCAGCTTCCACAATTCCATCTGCGAGCTTCCAAATCTCTCACTCACACTCAGTGCTTAAATAACTCGAAGCTTGGATTCTATCTCATTCTGGCATTTTCTAGCTATGTTATCAGTACTTGGCTGCTCTGCCCTGCTCCAGCCTTTGTTTTCATCCCATCTTCTCCCTGTACTCTCGTTCTCAAGGTTGAGACGGAGTCTTCTACACAAACATGCTTGAAAATAATATCATAACTTTTCCACGATGTTTGGGAGGGGGTTTCAACAGGCATTACACTCATCTACACTGCTCAGGCTAATTAACCCTTCGCGTTACAATGTCTTCCGCATCTTTCCCTATACTGAACACTCCACCCCTTAGATGAGCGTGATGCATGTTGAAACGGATATAATTTACTTTGACATTCCGCTAGCTAGGTTGCTACTAATACTGGTCAACGTTATTCTAAGCGCTTGCATCTTTAGTATGAAGCTGCTTTGTATACATACATATAGTCTACATAGTATAATCATTAGCGTAACACAAACAATCAGTAACCAAATTAGCTGTTGTAACACTATAGTTAGAGTCTTTATAGCTCCTAGTGCCCAGCCTAAGAAGATGTCATACCAATGGTGCTCAGTTATTTGCTGGATGCATGAAGCAGTGTGCATAAGCTGTTTAGTGTTTATGGTCATCAGTATGGCTGTATCCTTGGTGTATTTAGCTGCCATATCAAATTTAGCAAAGGTAACTTGTGCGTAGTGCCTGATTGCCTCTATATCTGGGTAGCTTAACAACAAGCAAGATGTTCCACTCTAACTGCGCACGTATTGCGTCTGTAATGTGGTTATGGTGAACTTGGTCGGTACAAGATGGGAGTGCTTATGTCAATAATGCTGGTAATATTGCACGTACACATTACTTGCTCTCCGGTGGTTTGTATAAATCCGTTAATAAGTAAGGGATGATTTGTAATGTAACATATACTCTCTGTTCCTATCTGATATAAGTCTGTGCCACTAATAGTATAAGGTAACCATTCACAATCTCCTGGTATTGGGTGAAGGCATGGGTCTAGCGCCTGTCCAGTGTGGGTACATACCCACCCCTTAGACCAATCTGCACATCTAGTGGGATCTACGGTGTGATTTGTTTGATCAATCCATTTTTTTGTCAGTGTGAGGTATCCACCATTCTTCACCTATTACTACAGGGAGCAATATCAAGGGGCACCATATTTCAGGAGGAAGATTACTTCTAGCTATATCAAAATGAGCATAACACATCTCTCCCTCACAATGGAATTGTATAGGCTTTACCCGTATTTCCTCAGGCAAATGCAATGGTTGTCTCCAATATTCACCTTGAAGCTGTCCCCATTCCGCTTTGAAGTCTACATACTGTTGATTAAGAATACTTTGCCATAGTATGCACTGAATTCCTTTGGACATTGTTTGGGTGCTTTGAAAGCTTTTTCCAAATTGTTCATAAATGAAATTATGCCATTGCCAATCACGATACAACCCACGCAGGACTTTCCATACTTCTTGTGAGTGAGTAGGCCCCCACTGAGAAATTACTTTTATGGCCTCTCCTGTACTATATCCTGTTGAAGATAGCTTATTCCTAATGGCTTCAACATCAAAAGAATTCAGGACCCCTACCCCGATTCCGGTGGCCCCAGCTATCAAGGACCCTAGATCTCTTCTATTGCGTAACTTTGGCAAGGGCCATGACTGTGGTGTCAATGGTGCACATAATAGATCATACTTTGACATTCCCCTTGACAAAATTTATCTGTAACACAATATGATTCATTATGCTTGCATGCAGAACTTGCTTACATCCTATTCTATATCGCATTATAGAAACGTTGCTTAAGTTGTGTCCTGGTATCACAATATTTACATATCATGTTTAGCATGTTTCTCAAAGCCTGTACTGTTGCTGGTGTCCTCTCTGCCTTGTTCAGTCCATTGGCATGTCGGATTTGCTGTCCAGTTACCTTCCAGGTCACAGCTTTGGCAGCCATCCACTCGCCTCCAGGTACCTCCACGATGCAAAGTGAAACATTTCCCTGGTCATCAGTTATGTTAGCTGCTTGAGGTGCACAAGTGACATGACGGACTATATTCGGTCGGACTCATACACTTTTTCCGGTTATAATCATGAACCACGCCATCGATGCAGATGTCATCATTTACGACCATGGGGTAAGTCTCACTGCAAGTACAAATACAGGTACATTTGAATTCTTTAAAAGTATAATATACGTACTCCCCACCCCTTGACTCAATAGCTCTCCTGCCTCTGGCTTTTTTTCCTGGATGGTTCACCCGTACTTTTCTTCCTGTGCTTCCAAATCCTCCCTCACCTCTCCGGGTGTTATCGAGGGGGCAGATCTTTCTTCAATGTGAGGGGTGTACGCTTGTTCACAAATCACTTGTGCAAGTCTATCATGTGCTGATAACTTTTTTAGCTGTTCTTTCAACAATCCGTTATATCTCTGAATCATGCCTACAGCTTGTGGATAATAACTAAGGTGCACAATCCACCGAATTCCCTGTTCCTGTGCCCATCCCTGCACTGTTTTCCCTGAAAAGTGTGTGCCCCTATCTGTTTGGATCTCATCATGTGCCCCATAGCCCCATAATGTTTTATCAGGTAGTTTAGCCCTTGCAAAGTGGACTTTTGGTCTGCAGATTTACAGGGCATACCCAACATAAGGCCAGAGTAGGTGTCCACCATGGTCAATATGTAGCTTTTTCCTCCTTCCTTTGGTAGCGGCCCGATATAGTCCAATTGCCACACTGTAGTAGCTGCAGTTCCTCTTCTGATATGGCCGCTAGGCTTCTTTTGCAAGGGCATTTGTCTAATCCAGTTGCATGTGGGGTACTCCTTTACTGCTTTTTGCACTTGTTCTTTAGTGGCTGGAATTTGTCATAGCTGTGCCCATGCATAAATGCCATTCTCTCCTGGATGTCCGGATGTTGCATGGGCCCTGTTTACTAAAGCAGCTTCAGCTTCCTCCTTGATGACCACCGTTCGCGTTTTGGCCATCTGATCTACGGTGTTGTCGAATAGAGATGCAAGTGAGGTGTCCAATGGGAAATGGGCATCCACATGTCCCACATAGATTTGACATTTGTTCCCTTTCTCCCACATCTCTTCCCATAGCTGTTCGCCTCCCAAAATGGGGGTGCCTTTGATTTTCCATCCATCCTTGCACCAAGTCGGAGCCCAGCTTGCTAGTCCTTGGTAAGTGGCCCGACTGTCAGTGTACACAGATGTTTTCTCTCTGATGGGGGCTTGTTCGATCACTGCTGCTACCCCCTGCCGTTCTGCAAGCTGGCTTGATTCATTATCCCCTTCTCGCAGCAACATCGTTTCTGTAGCAGGCTGGAATGCGACTGTTTGCCTTGGTCTTTTTCCTTGATAGTACCGGGCAGTACCATCTGTGAACCATGCATTTTGACGTTCTTCTTCGGTGAGTTGTTCAAAAGGCGGGGCTGTCTCAAATGGTGAGGATTCCATTTCAGAGGGCTCTAGTGCAGGGGCCATTGCCTGCAAGTCCACTGCCCCTAGTTTATCTTCTTGTAACTTCAACACTCCTGCTGGTCCTGGTTTTGCCCTCTGCTGCAGATACCATTTCCACTTCACGATGGCAAACTCCTGCGCTCTGCCTACTTTATTGCCAAACCCTCTGTCTCTTGTCCAACCTAGTAGTAAGGGGACCCATGTTTTTAAAGTGACCGGCCGATCATCAGTTATGCGTTCTATTTCCACTAAGGCCCAATCTTGTGGCACCCTCTTTTTTCTGCCTCTGCCATAGGCTCCACATCACTACATTATCTACATAATCCTGTACTATCATTTCTAGCTCAAATGGGTCTCCTTCTGTGATGGGACCTAACGTAAAAGGATTCTGTAATGCATCTTTTGCTCCAGTGTCCCACAACCCCACCAACCATTTAAACAAAGGCTCTGCAGGCATTTGCCTAAACATACGGATTCTCTGCAACAACTCTGCGTATAATCTCTTACCAAACAAGACTTCTGTATTTGCCCGCCATTCGCTCCCTTTTCACCTTCAATTTCACCTACATGTCCTTCTCCACTTTCAACTCCACCTAGTTCTGTTACACGTACTTCCACCTCATCCTCCCAAGTATGTGGATCCCAATTTTCTTTGCGTACCAATGCCCTCACTTGCACAGTTAAGGGTATTTTAGGCTTCTGCCTACTCTTCTGTTTGCGTATCAATGCCCTCACTTGCACAGGTAATGGCATTTTAGGCTTCTGCCTACTCTTCTGTTTGTGTATCAGTGCCCTCACTTGCACAGTTGAGGGCATTTTAGGCTTCTGCCTTCTCTTCTGTTTTGCTACTCGTACTGCTAATGCGGTGCACCTTGCCTCCATTTGATCACCCAGAGTCACTTCACTTTCTATGGTCTCTTTCATAAGTAACTGCCTTTCCTGCAAGGCTGCAACCTCATCCCGCAGTTTTATTATCTCTGCATCTTGTGTTAATGTATTCCTGTATACCGTACGGAGCGCAGACAGGAAAAGCCATCCCACTTGCCCTGCTGCTTTCAGCTCCAGCTTCGCCCCTCTTAGCTTCACACTCTCAACCGCATCTTCCACTAAGAGAGGAATCACTTTCTCATCTAATGCCTCCCATACCACTGGCGCTGCCCACCGGTTCAGGAGTCCTGCCACACGAGAGAACGGGTCAGTTGCTAACCACCCGGGAAATTGATCTGGCTTCTGCCCCATGCTGCCTTCTGCTCTCTGCCTCACTTTTCTTACGTCCCCAAAGAGGTATTATTGACGCATACCCCACTCCTGGTACCAAATGTCTTATCCAGGTGACTGGTTGACACCTGTTCGGTACAAGTCAATAAGGACGCTCAATGAAGGACCACACGCCAATTATAAATACAATTTAGCTTTACTAGAATTTCAGGTAAAATGTAGGCATTTAGCACATTAACAATAGTAGAATAAGAATAGCAATGAAAAGCATCTATTTATATATATATACAGGCAAAGAATGAATTGACAGATATAAGTTTTGATTAACTGTATACTAAAATGCATTGCACTACGATATTCAAGAAGCAGAATATAAATGAGTGGAATACTTCAGATAAGCTTTGATTTACTACACACCAAAATGCATGTTTCAATTACTGCAGCAGGCTCTCACTACGATGTTCAGGAGGCAATATATAAACAAACTAAATACTTCAGATAAGCTTTAATTTACTGCACACCTAAATGCATGTTTCAGTTATTGTAGCAGTTCACAATAATTTAGAAAGCAAAATAAAAACGAGCTGAATACTTCAGGTTATAAACACAGTGCAGTCATAATAATAGAGCAGAGAAACAAAGGTATTTTATCCCTGTGTGGAAACTTAACTTAATCCACGACATGCTGGGGAGCCCTCTACCGCCTGCTTGGACCTCTCTCCCCCTCAAGCACCACGAGCAAACAGGGAGGCAGCGCTGGGCCATGGCAGCTTCCACAATTCCATCTGCGAGCTTCCAAATCCCTCACTCACACTTCAGTGCTTAAATAACTCGAAGCTTGGATTCTATCTCATTCTGGCATTTTCTAGCTATGTTATCAGTACTTGGCTGCTCTGCCCTGCTCCAGCCTTTGTTTTCATTCCATCTTCTCCCTGTACTCTCGTTCTCAAGGTTGAGACGGAGTCTTCTACACAAACATGCTTGAAAATAATATCATGAACTTTTCCACGATGTTTGGGAGGGGGTTTCAACAGGCATTACACTCATCTACACTGCTCAGGCTAATTAACCCTTCGCATTACAATGTCTTCCGCATCTTCCCCTATACTGAACACCTCAACACATGCCTGACCCACCCCATTGGCTCATGGCTCTATACAATCACTAGACCCAAACTTAATACTCTACAGGCGTTTGGAGGCATACTTGCACAGCCACATAGCCCAAGCACATAAAGCTGTATGATGTGAAACCTCAAGACTTCACAGACCACACATACCCCACATGCCAGCAGACAGCAGATAGGGATATGGACCCCAGCAACACTGATTGAATAGTTGGAAATACAATGTGTATGAACTCCAGAAGCAGGAACCCTGTCCACATCTAAGACCCTGCTCATGTACTACACAATTGCCCTGTCATCGATGCCACTTAGCAGTAAAGTCAACCCAACTCACATCCTGCACAGCATATAAACACATGTATGTAGCACATCCGGCCTCCATGTGTCCCAAGCCTAGTCATACAGTAGCTACCTAGCACACATCTCACTGCCTTCACACACTGCACAGGCTGCACCTATCACTCACCACATTACCTAAGTACGAATGTGAACTCACCCCCTTGTGGCTGCTGTGCTGCCCTCAAGCGCCCATCCACCTCAGGGTAAGCCACAGCCAAAATGTGGGACATAAGGAGGGCAACCCGACCTCGTTGGGAGGACGTCCCAGCTGGGCTTCACCGCCCTTCCTCACCCAGTGTCTCAGGTCCTCCCACCGCTTCCTGCAGTGGGTGCTCCGCCGGTCATCGACCCCCAGAGTCCGCACTTGCTTGGTGATGGCACGCCAGATCCTCTTCTTCTGATGGGCGCTCACCTGCATGGATAACACAGAGAAAAGGAGACAGTCATGTAGTGTGGCATCTTAGGGACTGCATTGGACACAACACATCCCCTGAACATACACGCATTCCAACTTTCCAGTTGTCCTCACAGCTCTCAGCAGGTCCTTCCACAAGTCACTCATCCTCGTCCCAAGACCCCCATCAACATTCGTACCACTCACAGCTAGTACAATCATAGTCACTCACCTGCTGCCCTGGTGTTCCATACAACTGGGCATACAGGGGTAGGACACCCTCCACAAGCTTCTCAAGTTCTTCCTGTGAGAAGGCTGGGGCCCTATCCCCTGCAGCATGTGGCATCTTGGCTACCAATGGGAGAACACAGCAGCACACGCAGTGAAGGTATTCTCAGCACGAGTGCCAGGAGTCAAGTGAACATGAGCACATAAAATGGCGGTCACAGCTGCTGTGGACATCACCGTCACCGCACGCAGTGAACGCCATTGGCTCGTGTCTCACATAGGCAACTATGTTGACCAATGAGGAGTTGCACGGTGGTTGGGACCGCCTACCACCATGATGTCTTACGCCGGCGGAATTCGCTCACTTCCATCTGTCTTGTGCATGCAGGACAGGCGGCTGCCATTTTACTTCTACTTTGTGTACAGAGGGGGTTTATGAGGTGCATCATGGATGTTTAATAGTGACCTGTGCACAGCTCCACTGCGTCCACACAGTCCTTTATGCACATAATGATGCCACTCCCTCCTATTTCCAGGTACGGTGGAAGAATGCTGGTGAGGAATGCTCCTGTCTGCAGGACCCCGGTCGATCTTGCCACCCTTGAAGAGAGCATGTCATCCAGTGCTATCGGCTCAACTGTCAGACCATCATGGATGTTGTGAGGCTGTTGGAGCCAGATCTGCAGCCTGATATTCGTCATCCCAATGCCACCACACCTATAGTACAGGTGTTGGCAGTCCTCCACTTCCTTGCCTCAGGGTCCTTCCAAATAATAGTGAGCTGGGCTGCCGGAATGTCCCAGTCCATGTCCAGTAACGTCTTGAAGAACGTCCTATGTGCCCTACTGAAAGATATTGGCAGCTATATCAGGTTCCCCCAATGTGACAATCTGTCCACTGTGAAAGCATTCTTCTACACTGTAGCACATGTGCCACATGTGACTGGGGCTATTGGTGGGATCCACATTACCCTGGTGCCACCCAGGAGGAGTGAACAGGTGTTTAGGAACTGTAAAAACTTCTACTCAACCAGTGTTCAGATGGCTCAAGTGACTGCCTGGTTCCGAAGGTCAGTGCATGATTCATACATACTGCAGAACAGCAGTATCCCCCACCTGATGGCACCACTGCAAAGGGATTGTGCCTGGCTCATCGGTATGTATCATGTTATATGTGTGCCTCTGAATTCTGCACAATCTACACCACCTTCCAGATTTACCTACAGTTTTCAATATGCCTATTACCTCTGTGCACCCAGGTGGCTCTGGTTATCCCAACCTGCCATGGCTACTGACACCTCTCAGGAATCAGACTACAGCGGCAGAAAACCGTTTCAATGAGGCCTTTGGTAGGACTCAATGGGTAATCAAACACACCTTTGGAGGGCTGAAAGCCAGATTCCGGTGCCTGCACCTTACTGGAGGGAGCCTACTGTACAAACCAGCAAAAGTGTGCCAGATCATTTCAGCGTGCTGCATGTTACACAATTTGGCTCTCAGACGTCATAATCCCATTACTGGATGCTGAGGAAGGTGCAACTGTGCCAGTGGTTGATGAAGGGGACATGGGGAGTGATGAGGAGGAGTATGACGAGGATGCAGCTGATTCCAGAGCACAGCTGATACAACAATACTTCCACTGACATACAGGTATGTGTCAGAGCCATGCTATGTAACCAGTAGCTATGTCTGCAGTGTGTTCAATGTGGGTATAGGGTGAACCCATTACTTTAGATGTGGTGCTGTTAACTGTATTACAGGACTTGTAAATAATTGCTTCCCCTTCTGGCACTGTCACATAAATTGGTAGGTCAATGGTCTTCCTGTATGTGATGGCTGTATATTTTGTACTCATTGTAGATAAAGATGTAGACAGAAACTGTGCTCAAAGGTGTTTATTTTTATAATACAAGTGCAAGGGCTGATGAGTGGGGTCATGGCGAGTGGGATCATCAGAGTATTTAGCCCACCTGTGGGGAGTCGTTGTCCACTATGATGGCCATGTGAAAAAGGTGTTATGACAGTGGACAGTCAACAGGATGTTGCTGTGACACACAAGGAGGTATGTTCTGAAGTGGCTCACTTCCTGGCGGTGGTCTGGGTCACCTGCAGGGTAGTGGGGATCTGGGCCATGGTGTCTTGGGTTTGGTGGTATGCACCCAGGACTTGGCTGAGGGCCTCCTGGCCAGTCTGATGTTGTTTCTGCCCCCTCCCTTGGACCACAGATCCCCTCCAACTAGCCCTGGCACAGTGTGCCTACTCCCAGTAGCACCAAGGCCTTCATTGTTTGGGGGGATGCCCTTGACTCAGGGCCCTGTACTGTGGGGCACACATCTAACTGAGAGATCCCTGAGGCACAGGTTTGGGGAGGAGGGGCTAGCTGTGGTGTTGAAGCCACACAGGAGAATGATTCTGGGGTGTCCAGGTTGGGGCTACTGGATGTGGACTGGCCAGCTGCCCCAGATGGCCCAGGCAATTAGTCTTCCTCCAGACATCCACTGGGGCCTTCATCCTGGGGAGGCCTGTCTGACCCTGGCATCCTCTGCTGGGTGTGACACTGAGTACCGACCCTCAAAAGTTGCACCTGATCTGCTGGACACAGGAGGGTTGTTAGGGTGCTTTTGGTAGCCCAGCAATGATATAACTGGCAGTTAAAAGGAACCACGGGTTTTGCTGTAGCCAGAGATGAGTAGACTAAAGGCAACTGGTTTTTAGCTGGACTTCACTGGTACTTTGAGGGATATCAACCCCTGAGGCCAATGTCATCCCACCCTGTTTGTGGACTAAGGAGTGCAAGAAATGTAGTCTGCATTCTTTGCATCAGAACCACACCACTCCACTGATTCCTGTAGCGGTTCACCCAAAGGCTGTGGAACTGTACTGGAGACTGTTTTTTCTGTGAGGTAACTGTTCAGCTGGACCTTTATTGGTCCCTGCGACAGGCTCTCTGCTGGAGTTGGTCAGCACAAAAGTGCCTTTATTGCTGTTTTCACGTTACTTGTTGTGGCTAATCCCAAACTGTGAGTTGTGGTAGATTACAATGATTGCTAAACGAAAATCTGCGAATGATTGTTTGTTCAAAAATTCATGTCTCCAGAACCCCCTGGTGGATTTTTGACCTGACTTGTCTATTTAAAGACAAAAATACAACCTATTTTTATAAATATGTTTCTAATTTTTATTGTGTTGAGTTTACTTTTCATTCAACTATTTTGGACTTCTTAATGAGTTGCACTTTGATGTAGTTTGACTGCTCTGAGCCACGGCTACACAGTTCTATGCTAAGGTTCTCACAAATGAACCTGACTGGGACTGATACTGAATTGTGACTTTATTACACTGTGAGGTCACACAACACCATATGATAAACCACATTACTTGTTACTAGTTTTCATACACAAAGGAAACCTTTTCTAGTTCAGTATGAACTGTTTGACATTTCCATCTGCTTTCGTATGTATAGAGGTTTGAAGGATGTTTGTAAATGCTCATTATGAAATTTTGCACTTTTAATAGCCTTGGTCCTCGTCCTCATGGTGCTTCCCCTCTTCCTTTTCATATCCACATTGTCATCCTTTTGCTTCTTCTCGTGGATCTCCTACTAGCTTTCCTCTTGGTGCTACTGTGGGTTCTGACCCTCCTTGCTCTGTCTCGGCCCTTCTCAGACACACGTTTTTCACCTGGACCCTGATCCTGTTCTTTCTTGTTCTCTTGGTCCTAGTACTTATGTCCCTCATCCTCTGGGCTAAGTCCTCCTGCTCTTGGGCCCGTATTTATACTTTTTTTGCGCCGCATTTGCGTTGTTTTTTGATGCACAAACGGCGCAAACTTGCAAAATACCATTGTATTTTGTAGGTTTGTGCCGTTTTGCGTCAAAAAGCGGCGCAAATGCGGCGCTAAAAAAAGTATAAATACGGGCCTTGATCTACATTCTAGTACTGCTCTTCCTCCAGGTCCTTGGCCTATTCTCCATCCTCCTGGCACTGGTCCTGTGTGCCTGCTCTCCTCCTCCTCCAGGTCCTCTTAGTCTTAACCCTCCTGATGATGCCGGTCCTTCTAGTGCATGGTCCTGAGTCACCCCCCCCCCCACACCCAACCACATCTGATCTTGCTAGCCTCGGTGCACCTGGTCGTCCTTGTGCTGATCATGGTCCTCCAGGTTTTGTCCTTCTGACCCTGAGGTGCTTGTATTCCTGGCCTTAGTGCTTTCAGTCTTCCTCATTGTAGTCCTTCTTGTCCTGGCCATCTTGCCCCTGATCACCTTGATACTCCTAATCCTCCTGGTCTTGGTTCTGCTTGTCCAAGAGGTCCTAATGCTCTTAGTCACAGTCTTTCTGATCTCCCTGGTACTCCTGGCAGCCCTGGGCCTGCTGGTGATCCCAGTAATACTGCTAATCTTCCTGCTCCTCACCATCCTAAAGTGTTCCAGATTTGGCTCTAAGCCTTTCATTCATCTTTTTGCTTTTGCTTTTTATTACCTTCCAGATTTGTATGCCTGGTGAAGCTATGTAGATCAGAAAAACACATTATCACAGATGCACTGTGATGTTGGCAGCCAACCTAAAAAAATGGAAAAAAAACAAGTAACAAACCCTTGACCCAGCACACTAATCAGCAAAGGCCTCCTTCCACCTACTGCAGTACTTGGGGTGGTAACATTGCATCCGATTAATACCGATACTGCTAATGCGTTTTCTCCTCCAGGTCAGGATCTGAAAAGTTTTGCTCGGGGTCGATGGGATCTTTGGACCCAGTGAGGAGTGCAGTTAACCACATACAATCATTTAAATCTCAATTAATACAACAACAAATTTAAACACCATGACTAATGCGGCCACAAAAACCAAACCTCTAATCTGTTAAAAGTTTCAAAGTTATTATAACCACAGTGCCAAATTAACATAAATTATGCGCAGAATCAAGCTATACAAATAAAGAAAAACCATAGGCTGACCAAATCAATTAAACAAGTTTAATGTACTTAATATCAACACTATTAAACATTCCAAAAGAATTACACATACTCACAAAGAAACAATTTGTGCAAAAGAAACAGATTTCAAATAATTTGATGATGACATTAATCAAGCCAAGTTGACAAATCAATATATTAAATTAGGTGGAAATGGTTGTAGGGACAACCCACTACTGTCACAAATTAGAAAAAGCATGTGCGGGGACGGGCTAACACATGCGGGCAAAGGCAAAAAAGGAAATATGAATAAAAACAATTTATAAAAAGTCATCTATCTCGGGCTAAGTTAGTCTAACTAGAAAAATAAAATAGGCAGGCTTTAACTCTAATTAGAAATAAGGCAGGGAAGGGGAAACAATAAGCATTTAATTTGACTGTACCTCTCCTCAGATCAGCATACAATTCATATTTGTCAGCAAAGCAATACATCTTCTTCAAAGTCCATTAGAATCACCACCAGGGGGAAAGTGCAGAATATGGGCTGCACACTGAGAATCCATAAATGTCTAAGGGACATATTAACAATGCTAGGATCAAGTAGGGCGTTCCTAGCAGAATGAAAAACAAGGTGGAACTGAACTCTAACTTAGAATGCCCATCCCTATTCTGGAATGTGAAAAACAGTTTGGACAATTTGATGAGTCGATATAATGCAAAAAGTGCAATATCCAATTAAAACACAAGTTGAATTTGCAACAATAATGAAGATTCCCAGGCCTGGGTGAAGTCATTTCTCCTTCAATGTGACAACTGCAAACGCTAGCAACTCTGTACATTAGTTTATACATTCAAACATCTTCCCATGGTTCACAATAGCTCCAATAGTTCTCATGACCACAAACAGTCAAACAATTGTGCTGCTTTACATTCCAGTGCTCATGTTCCAATGTTGAAACATCCAAGGTTGCTGGGAATGAAACTTACTCATAATACAATAGAACCTAATGGAAAAATTAATGTTAGAGAGAAAGAAGATGACTCAACATTTCATGTTACTGCAATATGAAACCTTAAGGCCTAGTTATGGTAATACAAGAAATACAATGCATTATATCATCATTAATAAAACACACATAATATGCAAACTTATGAATCCATCATTAATTATATATCATCCAAGTATGCAAAAGCATTTCATTATTAATTGCAATCTTTGATAAAGCATTAAATTAGATACAACAGAGATGTGCATTTATTTTTCTGCACATTTGTAACTTTTAACTAATAAATCATAAACCATTATAAATCAGATACATTTCTACTCATAATAATTCATAATAATATTTAAAATATTTCAACATTGTTAAATCATGCTATCACATGGTCAGTTCTAATAGGCATTGTAGGCACAATGTCCACTGTAATTTAAAACGTGTACTCTTTTAAAATACATGTTAGTGCAGCTTCTATGCTTAGCCTTTTAAATCTGACTATAAAAGTCATCTAGTGCTGACTTCTGTACGACTAAAGCATTACTGACATTTCGCTCCAACACTCCCTTCTCTAATGGCAAATTATGCTGTCACTAAAAGGACATTCTCATTTACAAGACAACTCAAAGCCTAATTGTTTGATAAATAAATGATGGGCCTTGGTCTAATGAAATTCTCAATTCCCTTCAAGTTCTTGTAATAATTGCTCATTTTCTCCATTTCAATGCCTTTCCTCCTCTGTTTACTCTTAGCTATTTGTATCATCCAGCAAGTCTATAGCTTGAAATCCAAGTGTGACTGTAACACACATAGTCACAACCAACAAAAGTCTCAGGATCATTCTCACAATTCCTTGTCCTAGATTTCCAAACCATGATCCAACATTCAAGAATCCTTTACCTATTGTTTCCCAGGTGTTTGTCTCCTTCAGGTGTTTCAGATCATTTTCCAACTTTATTATGTTTGATATAAATCTCCTTACTATTATCTGGAATGTACGTGCAACAATGTTGCACCTGTAAAACTTTGCAGACTCTGCCTTCTTTTGCCAATAAGATGTCTAATGCGAGACGTGTTTGCAAAACCATTGATCTCATAACAACCATTTCCATGTCCACCAAAAGCAGAGCATCTGCATTATCAATTGACATCTTATCTACAATAGTTGACAACTTTCTAATCTTGATATCATTCAGAACCACACCAACTGACGGAATAAAAGCACAAAAACGTCACCTGCAATCTCTGCTGCACTAGCTCTTCTTCTTGTCCTGAAAGTAGATTTCCCTCTCCAGACTGGATTGTCAAAATTGTACACATGGTAGATTTGTGGAAAACTAACTCTAAATAACATGTACCATACCAGTCTTTCGGCAGCTTGTAATAAGCATTTGTCCCACAGACACCTGGAACGGCAGGGTACTGTCCATTTAAATAAAATTCCAAACACTCTTAACCAAAAATACATGTCTACATTCACTAGTCCCTACAAACTTATTGTCAGTCTTTGATTGCAGCCTGTGTATACGTAGCTTCTCTACATGTTCCCAATCTAAAGGTAAGTGTCCTTGTGTATCACCACCTCTACTGTGTATTAATGTCCTTCTGCCAGTTCTGTGAAACTATAAACTTTTCTATTTTGGTTTTTGTTGCTTTTCTCCTGTCATCCACTTGATTAATGAAAGCTTTCTCTACTTGTGTGAGAATGCAGGTTAAATTATTCTTGTCTGCATAAGCAGAGCCAAAGGTTAGTGTTGGTTCAAAGAAACCTCCCACTATGTCAATACTGTTAGCTTTAGCAATGCTACTCAAATGCTGGTTAACAAAGAAAAAGGCGAGATCCATATTAAAATAAAATAAAATACTGAATATAACTTGATTTTATAGACGTGCTACTAGCAGACTGCAACTAATACCATAAGTCAAAGGCACACTATGATATGTGATACCATCCTGTATAGATGAAGTAAACACATAACAACCACGCACATCCATAGTTTCAATGTGCTCATACAATAAGCTGACCAAATGAAGCAATCTCTCAAACTCATACAACTGATCTTGTTTTGCATGTGTCTCCTCATGCACTGGTGTAACTGTGCTCTCTAAGTTGTCCATCACTGACACACCCAAATCCAGCAATCACACATACTATTGCTAAACCAAGACACACATACTTACATTTACTCCGTTTACCCTGATCAGGATTCATGACTTGTTTAGAATCAGAACAAAAGACCAAATTCAAGAATCAAAAACAAAACAAATCAAAAATGTAAAGCACCTGGGGCGGAGCCAAACCGGCGACCAACATGGTTGCCAGGCGCTGAAGCGCCAACGGGCGATCTCCTCCCACCACGCAGATGAGGCCAGTGGAGCGGAACTGAACCAAGGCCAGACCTGCACGATGTGCAGAGAGGGCCCACGAACGTGTGGTGGAAGAACGGGTCCAGTGTGAGGTGAGCGGCTGGCGGACCATCATGAATCCCAGAGGCCCTGCGGTGACAGGGTCAGTGGGTGAGCCTGGGGCAGGGGGGTCGTGTGGTCTAGCCTGAGGTACTGGGTAGTCCCCTGCGCCAGGTGGGAGGCCAGGGCCCGCTGTCGCACCGTCTGTGGTGCTAAGCCCCAAACCTAGGCCTAAGTGCCTGGCCCTGCACTCCAGAGGCCCCCCGGTAACAGGGGCTGCGGGAGAGTCTAAGAAGCGGGTGGGCAGGCCGTGTGGGGTGGCCTGGTGGCACGAGCTTTTGCCTGCGCGCTGGGGAGTGGGATCCTGCTAACAGCAAACCCGCTAAAGGAGGGAGATGACCAGCCAAGCTGGGCATCCAGTGGTGCTGCCTAGCTGGAGTGAAAAAGACCCTCCTGCTGGTGCACCCCTATCCGGGGTCCAAAGTTGGATGGTCGGTGGCGGCTCCCTTCCCACTGATACCCACGCAAACCAGAGCACATAAAAAGCACACAAGCGGTTGCAAACACTGCAGTAGTGCCCGGGTATTGTGAGCTGTGGTGCAAGGGCCACTACAAACTAGAGATTGGCTACTTGGGAACGCCCGTCTGGTGCAGTGCTAGGCTAGGCTGCAGGTGACAGTTTGTAGCGCAATGACCATGGTCAGGGGGGACTCTAAGCAAAAGAAGCTCACATATGAAAAGTCACGCCGCGCCACGTTGACAGACAGAAGCATGGCAGAGTGGGGAGATGCGGCCAGGGGCCCAGAGGCAGCACGGCCTATGGACCTGGGTAACAGTCATGGCTGAGTTGAGATCTGAATTCCGGGTGCTAGATGCTACATTTGACACAATAGTGTCCCGTCTGGATAAGATGAGGTACAGGATGGGCAAACAGGATACTAGGATCCAGGGAGTCGAAGATCGTATCTCCCACCTTGACAATGGAGCAAACAAAGTAAAGAAATGTCTTGAACGGATGGAAAATAGGCTCGTCATGGTCACAATTAGGAACGAGGATCTGGAAGCAGAAGGCGATGGGAACAACATCTGCATCCTGGGAATCACGGAACCCCCAAACACTGGTTGCTTAGACACTTTCGTAGAGACCCTGTTAACTGAAATACTGGGCCGAAGCAACTTCACTACTATGTTTGTGATGGAATGTGCCCGCAGGACCCTAGGACCGTGCCCGGTTCCTGTGGTGCTGCTGAGACCTATCTTAGCCCACCTGCTAAATTTCAGGGACCGTGATACTGCCCTACGCCTGGCAAGAGAGAAAGGCCCCCTGCAGTATCAGGGCATGTTGGTGTCAATATTTCCTGATTTTACGATCGCGTGCAGGAGGCGAGGCACAAGTTTGCAAAGCCGAAACTACAACTGAGCAAGCTTGGTATCCGATATGGAATGTTGTATCCAGCATGGCTACGGGTCGACATTAATGGCAAAACACACATTTTACAAAGCCCATCCAACGCCCTGGACTTCTGTAAAACTATTGCCAGACGACATGCCGGAGACTCAGGAGAAGGCCCAGGGGGCTCCCAACCCAGTACACAGAACTCGACCGTACGGACATATTCGAGAAGGAGTAGCCCGGTTGGGTGATCTGGGTGCCAGTGGTGCGGCCATCAGTGGATCTGGCCTCCACCTTTTCAGAAAATGCGAGTGAGTTGATATAGGGCATACAAGGTAGCATATTGGGCTGATGTGCTGGATTCCTCTGGAACTCATCGCAGGTGGATACCCACACATATGTCCAAATACATGACAGGCTGTAGCTCCGATGGGCAGGCTGCCGTAGAGACCGTCTTTGTATCCTGGAATATTCGGGGTCTGAATAATCACTGCTAGGGCAAACAAGTACTGCAGTACCTGAATAGTCACGGAGCACAGATAGCATTACTACAGGAGACCCACCTCCCACCACAAGATACACACACATTTGCATCTAGCTGGGGCCCTCACAGGTATTTCTGCTGTAACAGCTCATACTCCTGTGGGGTCTGTTGGTTGGTAAATAGAAACCTGCAGTTCCATCCCATTGCCACCTCGACGGACGACCAGGGTAAATATATATTGGTGGCAGGACTGTTGGCTGTACATCAGGTCCTGTTAGTGAATGTTTATGCCCCGAATACAGATGATCCTGATTTTTTTTCTGCACCCTGATGTCCGAATGGACCAGCTGGCAGCAGACTAAATTATTATGGGTGGAGCTTTAATAGGATTATGGACACACTCAATTATACCACAGCGGTAAACCCCACTATCAAACCTCAAGCTCTGCGGGACATCTGTGAGATCCACGGGCTACTGGACCCCTGGCACTTACAAAACAAGCATGCCTTGGATTACACATTCTATTTGGCTCCACATAACACATGGACTGGATAGACTACTGGCTGGTCTTGTGTGTCACCACACTCTGGGCGAACCATATCACACATCCCCTACGCAAGTTGTTGGACCACTTCCCAGTCAGGCTTCTCTGTAAGATCCCACAGACAGTCCAGCGGGAGCATAGATGGAGATTCCCCACCCTGGAATTACATGATACACTCTTTTGCGACGATCTACAAAAAGCAATTACAGAGTTTTTCAACCTCAAGAAAGACACAGTGAACTCATACGCCACATTATGGAAAACTTTTAAGGCATACGCAAGAGGGGTCTGCATAGCAAAACAAGCAGGAATCCTGTGTGATATCCGCAGCAGTCTGTCTGTAATATCATCAGCATAATCAGGATTTATCCACAGCGGTCAACAGCCATTAATCTCCGTGCATTGTTTGCCACACTTTATAGATTCTCCCCCACGATTCCTGCAGCAGTGGCACTCTTGGACGCAGAGGAGGCGTTGGAGTGGGGCATTTTTAATGGCAACTCTTCATAAGCTTGGTATATCCCGTAGCTTCCTTTCCCTGATTAAGCTCCTATATACTGAACCAACAGCCTGACTTAGAATTAATTACACCCTATCCCGACCTTCTCAATTACATGAGGCACAAGACAGGGATGCCCGTTGTCTCCCCTTCTCTTTATCATCGTCATGGATCCTTTGGTAAGACACCTGCAAGAAAAACATATATATATAGAGGACTTCAATTCAAAACTGGGCCATTGCTCATATCATTATACGCAGACGATGTGCTGCTGTTTTTAAGAACCTGGGAGTGAGGGTGTGGGGGGGAAGATGGCGGTGGATATAAATAAATCTAGACCCTGTTCAACAAGAAGTGGCCCAATTCGGTACACACTCCGGGTTGCGAGTCAACTAGTCCAAATCCAAACTCTTTCCCCTCACAGACAAGATGTCACCCAGCCAACTTTCCCGCTGACATGGTGTGATGAACACGTCAAGTATTTGGGAGTGTACATAGAGACAAGAACTAAGTGATCTGACTTAACTGTGGGACCGCCCTGGATAGACTGTCCGCACAAGTAGAAAGATGGGTCCGTCTCCCACTGTCAAGAGCAGGCTGTATAGCCATTATTAAAATGATTATATTCCCCCGATTTCTATATCTATTCATGAGCATCCCTATACCAGTCTATAATTCATTTTTTTTGGAACTTATGAGACTTCTCACATGACTAATTTGGGCAGATAGGCGCTGAAGGATACGCTGGGATGTTTTGACACTTCCCTATGAACATGGCGGTTTCGGAGTTCCACACTTCCAATTGTACTACATAGTCGCACAAGGCCATTTTGCAATACACTGGTACCACCCGGATGCCAGGTTGCAGTTTAACATACCCGAAAGAGACCTTATTTTTCTGGCCCCCTTACGCTCTCTCCTCCCAGAGGTCACCTGCTGGGCATGGCATAAAATGCCCCAGCTTCTCCACACGGACCATCTCTACTCACCCCGCATTACCCCTACCAAGTCCCACATGGCTCCCTATCACAGGGGAAACACTTGTCCAACGCACATTCTCCAAATTTTCCCTCCATACCCTTGGTGAATTGTTTCTGGGGGGGGCATGTATTATAACAGAGGACTTAATGTTCGCCACTGCAACCATAATGTACCACTTCGTGCTCAGGTGCCTCCAAAGCCCCCTACGGGCATTGACTGCCACATACCCCTAACTCCGGATGACTTTAAACCACTGACTCTGTTGATTACAGACACCGAAGGGGACAGACTGGTATTCAGATTATATAGTACGTGCCTTACCCTACTACCAATACATGACACTAAGCTGCGCACCACCTGGGGGGAAGAACTAGGACGACTGATTACGGACAGTATGCTGCTTACAAACTTAATTAATCTCTATGAACTACCGCCACAGACTCATACATTATAAATTTCTACAACCATATATATATACATTTAGCCAGGATGGACCCCACACATTCACCAAACTGTCCTAACGGTCTTGCCCTTCTGGCAGACTTTGCACATATGACATCGATGTGCCCCTTATTGGTGAAATACTGGCAGTATATTTTTGGCAAACTCTTTTTATTAATAGAAGTTACACTAGAGCCCTGCCCCATGCTCGCACTTATGGATTACGTAGCTGGCATTCCCCAATCTGTAAAACGATATACGGTGCTAGCCCTGCTATTAGAAAAACACAAACTTGCCATACACTGGTAACAAAACAAAAAAACGCTCACAATAGGAGCGTGGTTACACAGTCTTATCTATTGCAATACCACCAGCGAAGTATATGCAGAGCTTCAACCACCCAGATCACGCCCCAAAAACATATGGCAACCCCTGGGATGACTGAAACCCAAGATAATACATTTATGGGAAAGCCACCTGCAAGGACTGTGGTAAATAGAGGATAAGGAGGTACATACGGTACAGAACTCAGATGATTCCCGCCTGACTGCCAAACGCACACTCTCAAATGGTCAGAATATTGTAATGCCTGTACACACATGGAAGATGTGATGTTTGGCATAATGGGCTGCATCTAACCTTGCTATAATGGCAGCAATCTGGGTTTTCTTTTTTTCTCATTGTTTTGTTTGTGTAAATTTTACTGACACTTATGTTTAAAAAAAATGTAAAGCAGCTTTTAAAATGTTTGTTACTTCAGCAATTGTTGGAAGCACATCTGCAACTGGGTTTGGACTTTTTGAGGGCCACTTGTCTTCTCTCACAGTTTGCATTTCGGGCACAACTGGTCTTTCAACATTGGCTGATCTAGCAGGAGTCGACTGATACTGATTAGACTCTCCTGCACCTGCAATTGTCTTTGATGTGCTCAGACTCTCACCAGCTTGTGCATGCTCTGCAGCAGCCACTTGTCCAGCCCTCACAGTTTGGCTAACCTGGACCCCTTCATTCACTGATTCTGACCCTACAGAACAGGCATTGTCTCTTCAAAAGGACTTGGAACTTCGCATGTATGGCTCACATGAACACACTTTGGCAGACCAGCACACTTCACAGCTGTTGTAGTCAGTAGAAGAAACAGATCCGGCACTTTCCAATGCAGCTCTAAACTTGTTTTCGAACACATTTCTTCACTAGAATCCATTCACCAGTTCTCAAGTTGGTGACACTGTTCCTGTGGCGGTTGAGCTGTTGCTTCTTCCACCTGATGAGACAAAGAGTGAACCATATCAGCTAATCCTTTGCAATAATCCAGCACTAAGTCATCTGTAATGTTCACAAGTCTATTGGCAGGCACAGCAGGTAGTCTCATGGTACGTCTCATGAGAATCTTGTGTGGGGACAGTCCTGTCTTCCTGTCAGGAGTGCTACGCATGCTAATCAGTCCAAGTGGCAATGCATTATGCCATTTCAGTGTTGTAGAAGCACACATCTTTGCCAATCAAGACTTTAAAGTTCCATTCATCCGCTCAACCAATCCAGATGCTTCTAGTCTGTAACTGCAGTGCAATCCTTGCTCAATTTGCAATGCCGCACACAACAATTTTATGATCTCATTATTCAAATGAGATCATCGGTCTGATTCCAAAGAGGTCGGAATTCAAACCTTGTAATCAATTCCCTTAAAAGCAGTTTTGCAACAGTGAGGCTGTCATTCTGTAAATTGGATAAGTTTCTATTCAGTGTGAGAATACACACACTATCACCAAAATGTACTTCAGACCATTGCATGCAGGCATCGCAATGAAATCACGTTGCATTCGGTTGAAGGGACCTCCTGATCTAGTTATTTGTCTCAACTTACCCACAGTGTGTTACCCAACATTCACCTGCTGACACGTTACACATCTGTGACACACTGCTTCTGCAACCAATCTGAATCTGGGGTTGTCCCATATCTGTTTGAATGTTCTGATCACAGCATCCCTTGCCAAGGTGTACCTGACCATGGTAATATTTTGCTATTGTTTGTCAACACTGCTTCACCTTCATTTGAAACCTAAACATCATCTTCATCTATCTGAACACAACCTACTTCAACCTCTGTGTTCCTCTTCAGTCACTTCTTCCTGAACCTCTTAACCTCTTCCCATGTGTCAATGGCTATCATCAAACAATGTTGGTTTGACTCATTGGTGCTAATTCCATCACTCCATTCCTCATTAAAGGATGTGCAATGGATCGCATAGTATCTAGCCACTTGATCAGCATAAGCATTGCCCAACGAGATATAATCACTTGAATTTTGATGTGCTGCACTTTTCACATCTGCAATTTTCACTGGCAATTTTAATGTTTTTAATCACTAATAAATTATTTCATCATTTAGGATTGGTGATCCTGAAGAGGTCATAAAGCCACTCTGGGACCACAATTGTACGAAGTTGTGAACCACACCAAACCTATACTATCAGTGAAAATGGTCACTTTATGCTGTTCAGAAGCACATCATGCTCTAGTAAGAACCACAAATTCAGCTACTTGGGCTGAAATGCCTCCTTGAAGCTTCTATTACTCCTGACACTGTGCAAACCGCATAAATAGCTCTCAGAGTACCTTCATTATTTCTCATACAGGAGCCATCAACGAACATGACAGTCATTTTTGTCAAATGGATTTTGTGGAATAACAGGTCTAGGCTTGGTGCATAGTACAATCAGATCGAGAAAGTCATGTTCCACTTCATCTTCATCATTAACATTTTAAACATTCACCGGCAAGAGCATTGCAGGGTTCAAAGTTGTACATCTTTTGATATTAACATTTGGAGAGCCAAAAATTGCTAGCTCATAATGGGTTAAACGTGCACTGGTCAAATATTGGGTTTTAGTTCCGGTCAAAGGGACCTTGGCAGAGTGGGATACATAGACGTTCAGGGGATGACCCATGTCAATGCCTTTGCACTGTCCATTGCTAACACCAGCCGCTGTGACTGACTTTAAAAAGCCGGGAAAAGCAGTAGCTACAGGGGCCAGTGTGGCAGAAAAATAAGCCACTGGTCGGTTGACCCCTCCATGTAACTGCATCAAAACAAAGTGCTCGTGGAAAAACAATTAAAAACATTTATTGTAATCAGGCATTCCCAGAGCTGGGGCTTGGCACATGCTTTCTGTCATCAAATGGTACCAGGTCAGACACTTCCTTGTGTGTATATTTTTGCAGTATCTTGGAAATCATTGAAAAATTTGAGATCCACTGGTGGCAGTAGCCGACCACTCCCAGAAACACTGTAACATCTCTCTGTGTCACGGGTGGATTCATTTGCATGATTGCTGTGATTCTGTCGAGGCACCTTTCTTGATTCTTTCTCTATGTGCTGACTTAAATATTTCACTTCTCACGGACAATACTGTAATTTTGCAGTGGAAACTTTCTGCCGATTTTCACCCAAATGGTTCAACAGAGCAATAGTATCTCTCCTACAGGCTTCACTTGTGTTTGATGCGACCATCAAATAATCTATTTATTGAACTAGGACTGAATGAAATGTCATGTTCAGAAACTCTAAATTATTTTTCAAGAACTAATTAAAAATGGATGGTGACTATCACCAGTGCAGAGTACGACACCAGGAATATACACGGCTTCCAAATTTAAATGAAAATAAGAACTGACTCTCTTCATGGATTGGAACGGAAAAGAATGCCTGGCACAAGTCAATGACCGAGAACCATTCCCCTTCATAAGTAATGTGAAACAAAATCACAGCAGGATTTGGTACCACAGGGCAACAGGGAATGACAATTTCATTCACGTTTCTGAAATCTTGGACTATACAGTATTTTCCATTTGTCTTCCACAGTCTCATAATAGGAGAATTAGACTGGTTTCCCATTACTTCCTTCAGGACTCCCTGCTCAACAAAATGTTCAATTACAGGAGTAATCCCTGCAATCACTTCTAGGGCCATCTTATATTGGAAATACTGCACTTGGCTTTATTGATATTTTGACTGGCTCAACACCTCCTATTAGTCCAACATCTTTTCCTGAAAAATCCCAAACCTTCACATCACATTCCCTTGCAAATCATTAACTGTAATCACTGGGAATAAGGAAATGAGAGGATACATTTAATCAATTTTGGCAGACATCTCATCAGCATAATTTGTCTGAATAGCTATTCCATTGCAACTACATCCAATGGAACACTTTAATTTGTACCAAACGTCACATCCTAACAAACTCACAGGACTTTAATCGCAAGACACAAATTGGTGCAAATCCTCAAACTACCCTAGTTTAACTGGATTTTCTCTGTAATTGGGTTTTTTAAATGCGGATTTGCTACTCCTAACACCTATACTTTCCTTCCTGACAAGGGTACGTTAGGCACTTCTGCGGTTCTGACAGTAGAACGCGTTGCTCCAGTGTCAACCAGGAATGAAACATCATGTCCCACCAGATTGCCATTTACACAGGGACCACGCCGATCCACCCAGTGCACATTCTTCCTCATCGGAACTGTCACTGTTATATGTTTCGGGAACTTCATCATCACTAAAATCAATTAACGGATATTTTGTGATTAGCCAATTTACATTTGCTCAGAAACCATCACTTGTTGCTGTTGCATTGGGGCTTGAGGAACCTGCATTTGCTGAGGGACTTGAACCTGTTGGGAGACCTGCATCTGTTTTACTGCAGTAGGAACAGTCACATTGTGAATTTGGAGTCTTTAAACTCTCTCAATTTGAAATTGACTATTGTCCACAGTCTGTGCAACACTACATTTCTGCATCAAATTATTCATATTACCGTACGGACAATCCTGCTTCCAGTGCCCAAAACTACCAGAAGCATGACATCGGCTCAGCTTCTTCATTGACTGACCATCAACCACATTACCAATCTGATCTAGCCGAACACCACATCCACCTCCTCGAAATTGACGCAAGTTGTTAACCTGCCTGTTGCATTCCTTGCATCCCACTAGTGTCCACCATCCCTTGCAGACTTGGTTTCCTGCCTGGGCAGTCTTAATTTGCATCACATTACATTCTCCTTCAACTTTTTCTGCTTCAGTTCAATTTCATCCCTACAGTACCTAGCATACTGCAGCACTTTATCAATTGGTTTAGTCTGCCAGTAAATGAAATTACTCTGAATCATGCTGCTAATATCACGTTTCAATCCTTGCACAAATCTGAGCACAAAATGGCTTGTGTCTTTTGGCTCAATAACTTCAGACCCATTTTGGTGTTTCAGTGCTTGCAACAATTGCTCATAATATGCATGAACTAACTCCTTTTTTCCTGGGTTGTCCTGTCAATCCTTTTCCAATCAACATCCTTTGGGGAAACTCTTTTCTTTAGAAACTCAGGGGCATATTTATACTCCTTTTGCGCCGAATTTGCGTCGTTTTTTTTTCGACGCAAATTCGACGCAAAACTAACTCCATATTTATACTTTGGCGTTAGACGCGTCTAGCGCCAAAGTTCATGGAGTTAGCGTCATTTTTTTGCGTGAACACCTTCCTTGCGTTAATGAGATGCAAGGTAGGCGTTCCCGTCTTAAAAAATGACTCCCAGGCATGTGCGTGGTATTTATACTCCCGGGCAAAAATCACGCCCGGGAGTGGGCGGGGCAAAAAACCCCGCATTTGCACCTCTTTTTAACGCCTGGGTCAGGGCAGGCGTTAAGGGACCTGTGGGCTCAGAATGAGCCCAGAGGTGCCCTCCCCTGCCCCCAGGGACACCCCCTGCCACCCTTGCCCACCCCAGGAGGACACCCAAGGATGGAGGGACCCATCCCAGGGAAGAAAAGGTAAGTTGTGGTAAGTATTTTTTTTTATTTTTTTTTGTGGCATAGGGGGGCCTGATTTGTGCCCCCCTACATGCCACTATGCCCAATGACCATGCCCAGGGGACATAAGTCACCTGGGCATGGCCATTGGGCAAGGGGGCATGACTCCTGTCTTTGCTAAGACAGGAGTCATGTTAATGGCGTCTGGGCGCCCCAAAAAAATGGCACAAATCGGGTTAAGACGATTTTTTGCCTTAGCCTGACTTGCCCCATTTTGGGACGCCCAAACGCCATTTTTCCCTACGCCGGCGCTGCCTGGTGTACGTCGTTTTTTTTCACGCACACCTGGCAGCGCCATTCAATAAATACGGCGCCCGCATGGCGCTTCAGAATGGCGTTAGCCGGCGCTAATTTTTTTGGCGCAAAACTGCGTTAGCGCAGTTTTGCGTCAAAAAGTATAAATATGGCCCTCAATCACTTTGAAGTACCCTTTCATCAACTCTTCAGACGGCGCACCTGTTACTGGATCTCTCGGCCAATCACAAGTTGGTCAAACAACACTCCGCTTGCACTCAACCCACAAACTGACTGGAACCACAATGTCAAACAAAGTGTTCAAACCTTCCCACAGTCATTTTGAAAGTTTTTTTACAAACATCTCTGTTTGCTTGCACCACTCTAGTGGTTTCTCCCTCAATCTCGGGTAATCATTTGTGAATGACAGTATGTCACTTCTGCTCCACGGGACATGTACATACCCTCGACCTGGTATCTCTCATTGTTCACTTCTGCTCCACGGGACATGTACATACTTTCGGCCTGGTATCTTTCATTGGTCTCTTCTGCTCCACGGGACATGCACATACCCTCGAACTGGTATCTCTCATTGGCAGCATTTTTACACTGTCATCAGCTTGATTTGCTCCAAATGAGGCAAATTCTGCTTTGCTTTCTTCTGAACTCTTTCCTTTGCCCATCTGCCTTCCCACTTATTTAATGCTCGCCATGTTTGAATGTTCCGAATCAATTCTTTAATGTACACTCTCATGCCAGGTCATCTCATATTTGCAACGTCTTTGGAACTAAATTCTAATCTGTCATTTGTCTTAAGGGCTTTGATTTGTCTAAATCCACATCATATTTCTCAGCCAATTCTACTAATATCTCATATGTGAATCCTGCACGATTTGTGACATCCTTGCACATGAAGCGCAATTCTTCTTCATTGTACGTATCCAATCTTTACGGCTTAAGTGTTCCTTCAATCAATTAATTTAATTCTAATTTTAATCTGGCACAATCCCCGTCCTCTGTCTCTCTGGGGTCTCTTCTGTTCTGCCACTATTATTTACTGTAACTGTTGCTCCAATCAAACTGTCCAACCACTCAGTTAATTGTGTGCTGGAAATCCCTGCAAACTGATGTTTCCCTGTTGTCATGTTCTGTGGGTATTACATGGGAACCTTACAATTTGTTCTGGCGAGGATGTGTGTGTAGCTGGAGTTCCTGGAGGACATCCTATATCTATTATTGGACCAGTTCAATCTAACATCTGGTTGGGATCTGAGATTCTCATGGCTGTCATACCTGGAATGGATGAAACCTTTCCATTTCCGAATTAGTTCAGTATGGTGAAACTCCTGCAGAAATGGGATTTGGGGTCTGGAGGCTACTTCCAGTATTGCCTTGAGCATACAATGGGAAAACTAGACCTGCAGTTACAGGGACTATCAATGCTTATGGTCCTACCAGACTTGTCTGATTCTGTAGAATCATCATCCCTGCACATTGACCTGTTAGTACTGTACTGTAAGTCTGTCCTGATTGATTCGGGGCAATATTTGGTGTTATCGATACTTGAGAATACATGGGCATTGTCTGTCTCTGATTAAAACTTTGCCCAGGTGCTGTAATTTAGTGTTGATTCTATCGGAATTATTTTTTGTACTTGCCATTACCCGATTTACAAACTGGATTTGTAGTTTGCTGTGCTGTACTAACAACAGGAACTGCTGAATAAATTGCAGGTACCCGCATCACTGAACTGACAGAGGTACTTGGGACTACCTGAACCAGACTATGTGAAACTGGAGCTGTAGGCATACTAGGGGCTATGTTCTGAACTACTTTTTCAACTTGTGATATAGCAGGGGGCTTCTTTTGAACTTCGTTTATGAGTCAGTGTCACGTGCAGCTGTCCTTTTACTCTCATCTGCTTTGTCTGTCTGCTTCCTTTTCATTTTAGGTTTTGTACTACCATTCCCTTCTTCTGTTATTGCTGGAAACACCTTTATTCCCTCTAGCATATCTGATCTCCAAATGTTATGTTCCTCATCCCATCTAGCTTCTGCCAGTGTCTTTTATGCCCTGCTCATTCTATTCCCAAATGTAATTGTTTCCTTTTTTCTTGCAACTGGTTCACAAATAGCAAGTGTTTTGAATTGTGTGGGTCTCAGAGGAGGATTTAATTCGCACAATACTCTCTTCAATTTTGCTAGAATCCTCAAAAGAACGGTTTCGTAACATGGGAAAGCTAATGAACCTGCTTTCTCTGTACTTTTGCACCACTGTTTAATCCAAATGAATGCGGAAACTCCTCTTGCTTCTATCCCCTCAGATGATGTTATTACCTTGGGCGTTGTTGGTTCACCCTTCCGTAAATGGAATAACCACATCTTCTCTCAATGCACTTCTTCAAGCTTTCAAAAATTTAATTTTTACATAATTTCAATCCACAAATATGAATCTTAAAAGAAACCAGAAAGTAATTTTAATCTCATAATCCTTTTCGCAAACTGTCCTCAACCAATAACAACATAGTATTGTCACTAACCAACCAATCCCAGCGCAGACCAAATTACGTCACACTCGCTTCACTCAGCAGCTGGAAACCACTTCACAACTGTCTCTGCCACAACTCACACCTCACACATACACTACTGAAAAATATTGTGAGCAAGATTTAAAAAAAAAAATAAAAAAAAAATGTCTGCTGACTACCGGTATAACTCAAACGCTTTGAAAGCTGTACAGCTTATACATCCGACGGTGGCTTTCGCAGTTACACAAGTGAAACCTGACCAGCAAATCTGACCCTGATTGATATGGTTCCTCCAGATGCACTCAGGATTCACCTAATACCAACTAACAACTCACATTCACTCAAGGAAACTACTGGCATTGTCAATGGTGCCTTAAGACCAATACCTCACTTTAGACAATAAATTAACCAAGTCTCTCCATACACTTGTGTGTTACCCAGGGGTTCTTGGGCTTTGACTGACCTGTCCACAACAACAACAGTGGGCATTTTGTAGCACAAAGCGCCACAATCACTTAAGAGTATGACAACTCCTCAAACAACTAACAAAATCACACTTCATCGCAATTTTAGCAAAAGCACGCAAGTGCAAAACCCTACTAAACATATACCAGAACACTTGTAACACAATGCTAGAATTTCATCAACCTCTCAATTAACCATAGGAAAACTCACAATATGAGCAAAATTTTGAAACACAACCAATCATCAATCCAAGAACTGATCTGTCAATCCTAATACTGAACACAATTACGGATACCTCTCTCAAGGAACATAACCGTCACTCTGCTACCAGAAATTGCTAACGTGTTTTCTTCTCCTGAGGTCAACTGGATGTTTGGACCCAGTGAGGAGTGAGGTTAACTGCATACAATCATTCCAATCTCAATGAAGACAAAAACAAATTTAAAGACCATGCCCTATGGGGCCACTGAAACAAAAATCCAATCTGCGAAAAGTTTCAAAGCTTTATTATAACCACAGAGCCAAATTAACTAAATTGTGCGCAGGATCAAGTTATACAAATAAAGGAAAACCACGGACTAACTAAATCTACAAAACAAGTTTAATCCACTTAATATCAACACCATTAAACATTCCAAAAGAATTATACATTCGAGAAAAGAAACAATTTGTGCAACAGAAACAGATTTCAAATCATTTGATGATGACACTAGTCAAGCCAAGTTCACAAATCACTATATCAAATTAGGTGGGCAAGATTGTAGGGACAACCTACTACTATAAAAAATTAGGACAAGCATGTGTGGAGATGGGCTACCACATGCTAGCAAAAGCAAAAAGAAAATAAGGGCAAAAATAATTTGGAAAAAGTAATCTATCTCGGGCTCAATTAGTCTAACTAGAAAAATAAAATAGGCAGGTGTCAACTTGTTAACTCTAATTAGAAATAAGGCAGGCAAGGGGAAAACAATTAGCATTTCATTTGAATATACCTCTCCTGGGATCAGTATACAATTCACATTTGTCAGCAAAGCAATAAATCTTCTTTAAAGTCCATTAGACTCACCATCAAGGGGAAAGTGCAGAACACGGGCTGCAGATGGGATATCAGGAAAGGTCCAAAGGACAAGTTAAAAATACTAGAAGCAAGTGGGGAATTCCTAGCAGAATGAAAAACAAGTGAAAACTGAACTCTAACTTAGAATGTCCATCCCTATTCTGGAACACACAAAACAGTATGACTGGTCAATTTGATGAGTCCAATGTTATTTAAAAATGGCAATATCCAATGAAAATAAAAAACACAATTTGAATTTGCAACAACAATGTAGATTCTCAGGTCTAGGTGAAGTCCGCTCTCCTTCCATGTGACACCGGCAAGGACTAGCATCTCTGTACATTACTTGATACATTCCAAAATCTTCTGATGGTTCACAATAGTTCCAATTGTTCTCATGAGAACAAACAGTTAAACAGCGGTGCTGCTTCACTTTCCAGTCCTCATGTTCTAACGCTGAAACTTCCAAGGTCGCTGTGAATGAAAATTACACACACCACAATAGAACTCTTTATTATTCAAGTGAAACATCCTAATGGAAAAATTCATTTTAGAGGGAAAGAAGATGACTCGACATTTCATGTTATTGCAACACTGAAAATGTCAGGCCTAGTTATGCTATCACAAGAAATAAAATGCATTAATATTGTCATTAATAAGAGACAAATAATATGAAAACTTATGAATTCATCATTAGTAATGTGTCATCCAAATATTGAATAGCGATTCATTATGAATTGCAATCTTTGTTAAAGCATTACATTAGATATAACAGAGATGTGCATTTATTGTTCTGCACACATGTAACTTTAAACTAATACATCATAAATGATTATAAATCATATTCATTTCTGATCATATTAATTCATACTAATAAATAACATATTTCAATATTGTTAAATCATGCTAGCACATTGTTAGTTCTGGTAGGCACAATGTCTGCTGTGGCAGGCACAATGTCTACCACAAATTAAAACATGTACACTTTTAAAATACTCAAATACATAAATGCAGCTTCTATGTTAAGGCTTTTAAATGTGGCTATAAAAGTTGCCTAATGCTGACTTCTGTACCACTAATGCATGACTAAACTTTTCGCACCAATAATACCATGGGCTGCCTTATTTACTGGGTAGAGATAAAGTAACACTGCATGTTTATCACAGTTCCGAGGAGCAAACTTCAGAGCGTAGTTAAAAAGTATAAATTCCATCATGATCTACATAGATATGTTTGTGAGAAGTTAGAATTCCGTATCTGACACACATGGATCTTTTCCCGCCTGAAGTGGTGGAATACCGCCCTGACAGGAATGAGGACCAAACAATCCTCTTATTAGAGAAATGTGTTAGTAACCTGGAAACTGGAAGAATACAGATGCATATTCATCTGTACAGGAGTCGATCCCACCAGCCTCATGCCCCCCGGATTTCATTGCATGAACATAGCCTTTTAATTTAAATGGAAAGGAATGCCACCACTGGATTTCGCACCCTGAAAACAAAGCTCCCATCACTTACAAATATTAGAATCCACTTTTGATGAACCTTCTATTTGTAAAGCTCAGTCTAGAATTTTCAATGGCTTTTTGAAGCCCTAATGTAAAGCTGTTAAACTCCTTTATAAGTTGAAATGCCAACTTTACCTGATGGGTATTGGAGGTGGGCATGATGCAACATGTCACCTCAGCAGGGGATAGGCGGCAAAATGTTATACATGGATCTAGATTCAGTGCAAAGCTATAAAACATGATATATGCCACCTGCCTCCAACCACACTAAGCTCCCTATACTATGGGGCACCTATGGTTTGCTCAAGAGGCTGTAATCAACGTGGGCACGCATATGTTACACACATGGGGTCAGCAACACAGCGCAGCTGTTTTGGAAGATTATTTTACCACCTATTAAGGACATAACTGGCACCCAGAGTACCTCCTCAGTATCACAACAGAATGATATAGTCAAGGAAAAAAGAACAGCCTATGTCAGGGAGGCATCTGATAAATATGTGCGCATCCGGTCGCTGCTTCTTGACTATTTTGCAGGTGATGAGAGCTCAGTGGAGAAATAGGCACAAAGCTTGACTTCTCTTTGTGGGATCATGTGATTTCTGTATAAAATGCTTCAGGAAATAAAGAACTGTACAATGACTGATTATACTTTTCAGATGTAAAATAGTCCCCCGAGCATTCCAATGGAATTACTTTCTAGGAGGTAGAATGATACAGCAAACCGCCAATAACATGAGGTTGAAAGCAAATAATCCTCAATGCAAGCTTGTACCCCAAAGCTATGTGAAATTTAAAGGGGCCATCCAGTGTACAGAAAAAATGAATTATTTTGCTAACAATCACCGACATCAGACCTTCTAGAATATTGCTTTGTTTGATATTGTCAGCATGGAATTTGAGACACATTGAGACATCATTCAACGGATGGTCCCTTAAAAGGATCTGTAACAATAGGTATACATGCAGATGCCAGAATTAGAAAGCTCACTAGAGCGGAGTGTGTCAGTTTCCATATACCTACATTTGACTTAATGTCTTAGTGTCTGGCTTCAAACATGATATGCTCTCCCCAGCATTTTGTCAGTGTTTCTTCTCTCACGCCAAGAGGTCAGGCATCTGAGTGCTGGAGCTTGGGACACGTGGAATGCAGAATAACATCTTAAAACTGCGGTCTTGCTCTCAAAGCATCTGGCAGTTTATCAAACGGATGCACTTGTTTCTTAGTGCAAGTGTTTTTTTTTTATCTGTGCATTCTAAAAAATCTCCTTCTGCACTGTTCTGCCATAGAGCACAAACAGTAACCTCCTCCCAAACTTGCTGCATACAAGTTGCAGTGTTACAAATCTGTTTGTGTAATTAAGGGTGAGCATCACAGGCGCAGGAGCCATATGCAGACCAGATTCCTGAAATATCCACAGAAGATATATTTACATACAATGCGACTCAATGGACCGCCTTCATGTTTTCACCAGCTATGCTTAACATATGAACATGCCATTTGGCATTTCTTGAGCAAACCGATATACTACATAATGCTGAAAAAGTGTAAAATACATCACTGGATTATGGGGTTTATAGAGTGATGATCTGATATTGTCTATTGCGATAACAGATACTTCAAGTCCAGCATTTCCTTCAGTCCCCCTCATCAGTATAGGTATCTTTTTCCCTTACATGTCCTTCTCATAAAACATGCTATTATTGCAAAAACAAACAACATTTTTTCTTACTTACTGTAAATAAAACAGTGGGGTTTCCGACAGGAAGTGATTGAGATTAAATTATAGCCAGCAAGTTGGCTCAGTGGTTTAAATACCACCACTTACATCCGTGATAACAAGCAGGAAGGACATGCAGTTACGGATGATTGCTGAACCCTCTACATTTCTTATAACCAAGATTTTATTGATCAACATTAACAGAAACTTGTTCATATCGGTTTATAAAAGGTACCACCATTTGCCCCCAGGTTCTCAGATGTCTATGCAAGCAGTCTCAGGCCATAAAGATGGGAACGTCAATCTAGGCGCACCAATGCATTCCCTTGCGTCAGGCAACAATTCACTGGGCTGAGGAGTGAAGGGAAGGGGGGGGGGGGGGGGGGTAATTGGGCGTGGCAGTGTCACCGAATTTCACTTTTGGCAACAACTCTTTTTAGCGATTATCGTCCCCATTCTAACCAATGTTCTCTCTCCCGTGTTACCTCCCAGCTACTCTAGTGGACCCAGCCGCGCAATCTGTGCCAAGCAGTCAACAGGGCATTCCAGTACTTTTGCTAGGGCTCAGAAAACAGCTTCCCATAAAACAGTACAGGAAATTCGCACAGTGTATGAAAAAATGAGCATCCCCCTCATCACATCATGTTCAAGCAGGCGTCCGTTGCGTGCCTGCCTGCCAAAGCTTCATGAACATCAAATAGGTAGCATGCAGGTAATTCTATGTCAGAAGCGGAGGAGAGGATTAAGGATTAACACCTTCAATGGTAAGTAGGATACCTTTTGCCAGGAAGCAAAAAGTGACAGCTGTCCCACCCCCGGAAGTGACATCACTGTCATTACCGGGACTTCCGTGCCCATGAGGGCCCTCCCCAAACAGTGACATCACTTCCTTGTCACGTGACCGTGTTGGGACAGGTGTGTTGTGACATCAACCGAGTCACGTGCTCATGGTTTTGCCACGTGGTTAGGGCTATGTGGCAGCCCTCAATGAACCAGAACCCCTGAAAATCATTTGACCATGTTGTGTTGTATAGGAGTACATACCACTTTTTTTTTTTAATGCTTAGAATACACATAAGGAGCGCCTAAGCAGCCTATGCCAAACCCAGGAGCCACCCTCCAGAAAGAGATCGCTCGGTCATTATGAAGAGATACAGCCACCTCATCACTTACGTTAATACTTTATTCTATCACATAAATATTGATCATAATAGTCACATCATAAAATACAAAGAATACATAAAAAACACAATAAATCACCTATCAAAACTAATACAACATCTAAAAACGAATCCCAAACCCCAAGGCAATAAAACCACAGAATCCCTAATCATTCCTCCTTAAAAAACTTAGTTTAAAAAAGTCTTGATTTACGCATGCATACAGCTGTCTTTAAAAAGCATCCAACCGCGCTGCACACCAGGGGCCCTTCAAGTTGTTGTAAAAATAACAATGCTGCTCTACATCTCTTAAAATTGATGGTGCGTAATAGGGGGATTAAATATTGTTCGCAAGCAAAGCATAAAATTGGGGAGCTGCTTCTTCACAGACGCATAAAACAATTTCTCCTGGGGCAAACTGCCCCAAGGGAAAACATAGCTGCCATCTAGTAGAACTGGTCTGGAACCGTGTAAGTAGTGCCTGTTCCCAGGGGTTTAGAACCATTAGCAGGTATGGGGCAACAATACCAATTGTTTGGACAAGACAAAGGTCCCCGTTAGTTTCATATACTCCACCCTATCCTTTTGGTCCCGTCTAAAGACCAAAAACCGGTCTTTCAACCAGCCCATATCCTTCTTAGAAATACTATCTGGGTTGTCAAAGATACAGGGAAAACCTAAGGTGTGAGTTGTTGACCGTCTATGTCTAATCCAAGGGATTTTCGTTCCCTGATTGCACGAGAGACAATCCATGATGATGTTCCGAATCACAACCACCTCTTTATTAAACCAAATGGAGCACCATAACATTAGTGGAGCAAGGCTGTTTAGGTTCTCAACATATTCCAGGCCAAGCTCCTATTGAACTGTGCAATGGGGAGTGCAAGGGGGAACACCCAACAACCTACAACAAACCATATTTTCCTCCACTTAGCCCTTCGTGGCATCTCTGTAGCACCACACTCTGGCACCATACAGCAGGGACGGGAGACATTTTCTCCTATAAATTTCTAAGATGGGTCCAATACTTTCTCCAAGATTATTTGATGGAGCAAAAATTGACCCCGCAGCATGAGCAAACTGAACGATCCTGTTTGCCAGGCATGGGAACCAAGAACAGGCATCATCAAACACAAACCACAGGTATAGGTACTGTGAAACGCTGGCAATATATTGACCATTATTACAAATTGGACACGTTTTAGTACATTTGGGCCAATATATCATAATATTAGTCTTTGACTAATTTGGTCTGCAAAACTAACTCCTCCATGAATTTGACAAAGGACTTAATTAATGATTTCAGGCTGTTGGCAGTCCTAGCCAATAGCACAGCTTCATCTGCACAGAGGAGCGCTGGCACTGGCTTCCCACTCACAATTTGAACATCAATCCCCTCTGTACCTAGAGCAGACTCAAGCTTATTTATATATAACAGAAAAAGGATAGGTGCAAGCATGCAACCTTCCTGCACATCACGCCTAATATTAAAGGAAAGGGTGCACTCATTATTACTCCCAAACTTAAAGTCAGATTTCGAGTCCCAATAAAGAAGGCGTAGGAATGCAACAAGGTCAACCTCTATCCCAACAGCTATTAACATGGCCCATAATTTAGATCGATTCACCCAATCAAAAGTGCTAGACAGACCATAAATGCCAACTGAATGGAGGCATTCTTAGCCACTGTAAATTTTATCGTAACCAACAAATGGAGATTAAGGCACTGTTCCATTGTTCCTAGGCCCTTTCAGAACCCGTACTGTGCTGGAGAAATAATATTAGATGTAGGCCAGTCCAGTAAACAATCCAAAACCACTCGCCCAATCAACTTTGTTACAGAACAGAGGAGTGAAATGGAACGGTAGCATGCAGGGTCATCGCTCCTGCGTTTCTTAAAAACTGTAACAATCACTGACTCTCGCTGCAACTTGGGGATGCCAGCCTTTCATGCAGAGTTAAATACATTTGTTAGTGAGGGGCGGGGGGCAAAATTCTGGGTTGGCCTTAAACAAAAATCCATGGGGACTCCATCCGGTCCAGGAGCCATATTTGCCAGACTATTAGAAATGGCAATAAGAACCTCCTTCTCCGAAAAGTTAATACCCAATGGCACAGCAACTTCACAGGACTCAATAGCCTCCAACCAAGACTCAGAAGTAATATGGGTAGGAACCACATCTGGGGACCCTCCCCTTAAGGGTAGCTACCCTAACCTGTTTCCAAAATTCCTTGAATGTCCTTCAGCCCGCAAGCTTCCAGCAGATTGTTCCATTTCCCTCCATAGTCGAACCTTTCTTCTTTTAAAAGCAAACTTGTAATCATTCCTACAAGCTCTAATAAGCCCCTGATCTCTTGGGCAGGCCTTCAAGGCGTGATATAACTTGTCCCTGGCAACTCTATACACCCTATCAAATCAAGATCTCCTTATAGCACAAGTGGGTATGGATAATAGCCCTTTGACATATACTGTAAGGTTTTAAAGTTCTCAAGTACCACAGAAGACTCCCTGCCCTCAGAACACCCCGCAACACCAGTGGTGTACTCCCTTAATAGGTTAGTCAAACATTTTTCCATATTTACTGAGCACCAAGCCAGGCACAGACCCACATCTCTAACGGTCAATGATAATTTGCTGCGTTTGGCCTCCACCCCCTTGCTGCCAATATTAATCGTAAGTGCGAGGAGGTTGTGATTACTACGTAGTGAGGGAATAATCCTCCCAGAGAGCATGTGACAAATTCCTAGTGTAAAAATATAGTCTATAAACGTTCACCCCTACTCTCCCCATAAAAGTAGGAATAGAGGATCATTGTTGCATAGCAGAAATCAAATCATAAGTCAACAACCTGGGGTACAAGAATGGTCCCCTGGCATCCATAAGATTACCATTGCCAGGAACATCCATGTCAAAGTCACAACCCCCTAAAAAAGTAGCCAAGGGCAGATTTTCACCTAATTTGGCATTGAAATCCCAAGCTAAAATCAAGTAAAAAGCCCCCAAAGTATCTACATGTTTCATAACCAAATCGTCAATTAGCAAGCATAATCCTTCTAACAACATGTTTTCTCTAGTTGAGAAATCATTGTTATAATAATTAATCATGTATTTTATAATCTTGTGTGCCCACTTGACCTCAAACACTTCCAAAAGATGCCTCTCCCACTACTACTGGTGTAAATGTACAACTAAGCCCCAACCATGGAGATTAAATAACTTATAAGCATCAAGATGGACATCCTCAAAGAACCATGACTCCTGGAAAAAAACAATTTCAAAATCTTTGACAAAGGCCACCCAATCTTCATTGTGCAGTTTGCCCTGAATGTCTGACACATTGCAACTTAAAACATCCACTTTGGCTTTCCTGTTACCATGTACTTCTGGAACGGATGATGGAAAAATAGTCTTTTACCCACCTACAAATGGACTATATAAATCCAAAATCCGACCCATTGTCCTTTCATAGTTCTCATTGTCAACTAAATTGGGACAAACTCTTCCCTCAACCCAATCGTCGGGGCTACAATGAACACTATGCACCTAGTTCATCTGGTTTGCGACTACAGTACCCTTACAATCTTCCTTCTTCGTAGCATTATTCTCACTAGGTACAAAGATGCCATTATCACACTTATCACTATTAACCAGTCAGTCAGTATCATCCAAATTTGAAAGTGGGGGGAACCTGTTATGAAGATACTGGGGTATTTCAGGAATTTTAACCGCAGGCTATATTGCCGTACAATCGCTGATAAAAGGTATGGTATGCTTGTACAAAAACTTAATGGGAGGACCCTTATGTGACCCGTATCTGGCAAATCAAATGAGGCTTTAATAAAATGTTTCGCCTGCCACAGCAGGCCTACAAAAATTTATAATAATGCACTCCACATACATCTGCTGAGGAAGAGGGCTAATACCACCCCCCTGGCGCACACAAATGATTTCATCATGACAATTACATACAGGACCCGCTTGATTACGTAGCCAATATGCAACCTTACTTTTGAGATCCACAGTATCTTTGAACACCATCACACAACACAGGAACACTACAAAGGATGACCACATAAGGACAAGAGGTTGCAGGTAAATGAATCACAGGAAGCATAGAGCGGCCTGCTCTTGGCCTAGCTGCTACTGCAGCAACCCCCATGCTTTCCTTTGCCTTGCTTGTTTCAGCCAGGTCCAGGCATCCAGGTTGCACCAGGGAATTCCCAGGGCCAGACCGGCATGCAGGTGATCCCCACCAGTAACCTTAGCTGTCTTTCGGTGCACACAAACTCCCCTGGAAACTGTTACAACATTTTCCTTAGGATATAACTGTTCATCTACAGGTGTACTAGATGGAGCGTTTGAGGCACTAGGGGGATTAGACACCCTTTCCTCCAGCCTATAACAAACAGAAGACATCCGTGTTTCAATTGCAGAATAACACTCATGTACTGGACGGAGCTTAGCCTCCAGAAGCAGATACAAGGGCCCCAGAATTCAAAGATGACATATTTGTGGCACTCCCTGAGGGAACAGCTATATTGTGAGCATTTCTACTTTTGCCTACAGTCTTCCGCCTCTTGGCTGCTCTGGTGCATAAAGGGGAGCCACCTCATCAAAAAGACGCTCTCTGATGGTGGCTTGAACACTATCAATAGATATTATTCTAGTCTGACACCAGCAGCAATGCAGCAGAGTGTGCAGCAGAGTGACCTTAAAGAGGGTGGTCATGATGTCAGGTTTTGAAAAGGAGCTCTGCTGGTGGATGGAAACGCTCAGTCTCAAGGACTGCCACAACTGATATACCCTAATAACGGCTCCAACAGCGGCAGTGAAGCCTCAAGTAATGAAGAAAATGCTGGAAACAATTTAATCGACATGGAAGATGGAGAATATATAACAGCTCCTAACTCACCAGTCTATGACGATATAGGGTTTCTGGAGGAATCTGCTTCGGAGGTTATCATAGTGCAATAGCCGCGTGCAAACTCCGACACCGGTTATGCCTCGGTGGACCTCAGCGACTCAAGAGTTCAGAGCCGATGCGAAGTCCCACAAAAATTATGAGGTTAGTAAAAATCGTTATAGACACTTACTTATATTGTATATATATATGGCTATATTTCATTTTTAACTATCAGTCTGCCTTTCTCACTTTTTTGAACCATAGAAAGCATCAGCAAAAAGAACTGTGGTAGAGGGGACGTTGCTAAAGGCGTACATTTTTACTGCTTATGCTGTTCAAAACAGACTGAAAGTTCCACGATCCAAAACAAAGAGTCGCGTAAGAAATGTGTATGTACCCATAATATCGCAGATTTCAAAAAGAAAGCTCCATGCGTCCCCTACAACGCCATATGGTGTGTTAAAGGTTTTTCTGCTATTGTTGTGAGTTTGTGTGTCAAACACGACTATTATAGCCTCAGTTTCTTTTCACGAATTTCCACACCAGTAGCGCGGAGCCATGAAAAACAAAGAGTGGTGTGCCAAAACTAGGGCCGCAGTGCGGGGAGGATGGGCGGGTCGGTAAGGAATCTGCAACTAGAATATGTCTCTACCAGATATTTTGTTACCAAAGGTAAGTAACTTGTACATCTGATAGAGACTTCTAGTTGCAGATTCCTTACCTTTGAATAGATACCTGAGCAATACCATCCCCGGTGGTGGGCTGCGAACCAAAATCACACCAAAAAGTCATTCTGTCAAGATCGCGGTTGGCTTTCAATCTGACCCCTGGCATTAAAGACGGGGACCACTACAGCTTGATGAAAAATGGAAATCTAAAAGTAAAAATATGTTTTTGTCAGCCCTTGGTTACGGATGTGAACATGGTTGTACTCGACAAGTTCATTCAGATCAACCAAGGCCGGAAGATTTTGTTTGACAATCTTTAAAATATTGTAAAATGGACCCTGTTCTGATTTGGAATTTATTAAGCCATCATAAGTATGTTAAGAAATACTTTTTAGATGTTTTTCCAAGCAACACTCTACCTGGTGAAATAGGGGCCGAAATACCCTGCACTACATAGAAGAAACTCACTAGGTGGCCCTGTTTTTAGATAAAGACCAAGTTACAGTGTTTGACATCATGACCGTTCCCGGAGAATAGCATCTATTAAAATCCTATATTCAAGTATGTAAAAAAAAAAATTAAAAGCTCTCACCGTTGCGGTTTTCTCTCGCCATGGAGCCTTTGGCGGCGGTTATACATGGAGAGGGCACTGACTGGGGCATCGCTCGGGGGGACGGTATGCACATAGTATCGTTGTTTGCCGATGACAATCAATTGGTCCAAATCAAGTCTCTTCCCCTTTGATCCTGGGCTCAGGATCCGGGACTCATATTGGCTGGGAGTCCTGTTCCGTTGTAGCCATGTATGATCAGATATCTGGGTATCCGTGTTTACCATTGTGAGAAAGACCTGATTGATGGCAACCTCACGAGAGCGGTGTCTTCGATTAAGTCTCAGATGTCCTTTTGGAGGATGCTTCCACTGTCGGTAGCTGGTAGAATAGCACTTTTAAAGATGGTAGTCTTGCAGCGCTTGTTGTACCTTTTTTCAAACCTACCGCACTATGTCCCTCCCGGCTTCTTTTGAACTTTAAGTTCAATTTTGGAAGCGCAGTGGAGATTGGCCCTTTCTGGCCCCGTAACATACCCCATAACTCCAGATTTCGCTTGATTCAGTTCTACATTGTCCACAGAGCTTATCTCACCCCGGCCCGAGTGAATAAATAAGTTGCTCGTCAGGATGCCGCTTGTCCCCGTTGTCGTGCTGTGGGCGTGGATTTGTTACACATGTTGTGGTCTTGCCCTTCTTTGTGCTCCTACTGGAGAGTAGTGATCACCTGTCTGTCGGCATGCGCAGCTCGGCGAGTTCCATTTACTTGGGAAGCGTATATTCTGGGATTATTTCCCAGAGGCAAGAGGCATAGAGCTGTGGTGCGATTCACGGATCTGGGACTAATTACGGCAAAGAGGCTGGTGACCTGCAGGTGGAAGTCACCAGACCCCCAGCTGTTGCAGGCTTGGAAATGCACCTTTGGGATGTGGGCCGAGGGTGCGGTCCTGAGGAGGGAAGAGGTGTTGGGGCTGCGTCTGTTTCTACTGTCGGCTAGTTGGGAGGAGCTGATGTTGCGACTACGGAATATGAATGGGACTCCGGAAGTGGAGAGCTTGGTCTAGCATGGATGAGTGTTCTCTAGGTGTGTGGTGTGCTGGGATGGGACGTTGTGTGTGCTCACTGGAGGGGTCTGATGTAGCGCTGAAGTTCGGCAGTGTGTTGTTGACTGGAGTTGATGATGGGCTCTACCCCCCGCTGGTGTGCCGGATTGAAGCAGAGTGGCCCTCAGTCTAGTCAGGATGTGCCCACATGACAGTTCCTTGCATGTATGTTTAGTAACCAGCAATTGTTATTGTTCAGAATTGTTATTGTTTATATCGTTTGTTTGTAACCTGTTTATAGCATTAGCTTACCAGCCAGCCACATTCATGCTACAGTGTGAATGGAGGTAACTTAGCATAGCGACTCGTCTTGTTATGTACTGCCTTTGTTCAATACTTCGTCAATGCTGCCCATTACTTGAGGCCATCAGAGTAAGCATTTATTTCTGTATCAGTGTGGCACTCTCGAAAATAGTATGCTGTTGGAGCTCAGTCCTTACATGGACCAACGGAGTGACTAGAGACCAGGCAGCAGTTTGCCAAGTCACCTGAATTTTTTTCCTTTTTTGTCTCAGTCTGAATGGATATTTCAGGGCATTGTAACTACACAATACTATCTCTTTGCGTGCCAATGATTAATGCTTGTTGTCATGTAGAAATAAAATGCAAATAAACAGATTTATGAAAAAAATATTAAAAAAATAAAAGCTACTGAGAAGTAAAACAAAATACAGGTACAGGATTCTCTCGCCATCACATGCGGTGAGCAGTGTATATATTTTATTAGTAAAATGTCTGGGGGTTGACATAAATTTTTTTTTTATCTATATTTGAATGACCTAATTAACAATGACAGTATTGTTATGAAAAATGTGAAAAAAAACTCTAGGTCTACATCAAACACATCAGCAGTTTGCCAAACGTGTATGGTCGTGTAACACCTCTTATGTCTACTGGTGACTGTCTAAAATAAAAGAATAAAAACCTGAATGCAGACTCAGTATCTTTTTTCCGATGCAAGGACACACATTTAAAATGTTTTCAAAAGAGGACATAAATACTTCGAAAATCTAAAAGGCTTATAAACAAAGTTTTTTTTTTCCATAGTACAAGCATCACACTGATAAACATACTAATGAAACAAGAGAAGAAAAACTTCAACATTTTAACTATGTCAAAACTATACACAGGCACACATATACACAGGTTCTAATGTCATAAGAAACATCAGACATTTAACCGCATGTTCATTTTGGACAATGTCTTTTTTTAGGTTCCAGAGGCAGAACCATAGTGCTCCAAAAGGAGCATAGCTGGGGAAAGAAAGGGGATGCTAGCATCTTAGGGAGGGGGTTAAAAACAACAGGTGCTGAAGTACTTGAGGGTCTGTAAGTTGGATCTTTCAGACTTTCAAGCAGTCGTCTGTGTTCACCATGACCGACAATCATTGAAGGAATGATGAGTTCCGTAGAGGCTCTTCCCAACAGTTGGGAAACTGTTCCCAATCTATAGGCTCTTTCTGGAGCGATAGTGTTTTGGGGTGCGTAAGATCTTTGACTAGGTCGTGCATGTGGGATCCAACAACTGGTTGACCTTTGTAGAGGAATTTGCCTCACTTATTCCATGAGGACAGGTCTTTAGAATCTGACATTTTACTTAGCAATATTTGCACGGCCCCTCTGTACCTTTGACTTATATTATTTAAAAGTTTTTCAACAATGATGTCTGAGGCATTGAAGGGTGTTGTGGAGGCTGTTCAGAGTCAGGGGCATATGGAGTCAACCTGTTTTTTTCAGCATTCAACTGCATGTAATATTTTAAAGTTTTGAAGAGTGCTGGAGTAAAGACTTGCTTTGTTCTAAGGTTTTAAATAACTTTAATATCGGCATCCAGACGCTGCGTTAAATTTTTATGGATATCCCATGCATTACCCGTAGACGTCCCCAACTGTTCCAGCTGCTGTCATGGTACCAAGTACATCTTTTGGGCATGATCCATTAGTTCTAAGTTAAGAGACTGGTAATGAGCCCTACAGCTATGCCCAACAAAGAACTTCTAAAACCTCCTGATTGCTTTACCAGTTTCGTAGAAATGAGAGAACCCCTTTTATTACTAAGCTTCTTGATAAGGTGGCGCTTCTTCAAAACACGGAAATGGCGTACCGATATAGGGACATTATCGTTTAGTGTACTTGGGGAGATTTCTGAAATGGCAGCCACTAAAACGTCTGAAGCCGCACAAGGATGGCCTTTCTTTGGTGAGGGCTAGCTGTGACTAGCATTTTTAGGAGGGCTAGATTACTCCATAGACATGCAAACATGGTCAATATCGGGTATTTTAAGGTCTAGAGTGTAAATGTTACGGGAGCCTCTTTAACAATTCTTTTTATAGGCTTTGAGATGGATTTTAAGTTTTATCCTTTTTTAGCTTGCTGGCTATATCACCAAGATAATCACTGAGTTGGGGGAATAAAAATGTTGATATTGTTATACAGACACCGTTCTGAAGTTAATCCATCACATTGTAAAGCTCTAAACAAGTGTAAGCGGTTGTGAAACAGGCTATGAAGATGTTTATATTGTTACAACCAAGGGGTACTCTTCTCTGTATTTCTAACATAGCGATACTGTTCAGTCACTGATACAATTGCAGCCCAACACCTCCTAACACAGCACAAAAAGATATGTTAACAGTTTGTCGGGATCTGCGATGGTCGTGTCTGACAAGTTTGCACGCTGTGCGAATTTTCCCCTTAAGGAATTGAGGCACAGCTTGGCTAACTCTCGTCTGGTGGGGTCGACTTTGATAAACTCGGGTCTCAAGCATATACCCTCGTGAGAGTAGTAATCATCAATATATTTTTGCTTTGAGGCCTCATTAATGCACTATTCTGGAAATCCCAATGCCTCCTGCGAGTCTTTGAGAAATAAGTAAAAATACCCAGAAAAGAGTTGGGTTGTAGTCCTCTCAAAGTCCCAAATTGTGTGTATTTGTACAAGTCTGTATCCTTTCTCTAGGGCCATCTGTATCTCAGTGCAACACCAGGTCGCAGTGAGAACCCTTTGCTCCTTAGTGTGTCTGCACTCGCTATTCTCTTTACTTTCAGCGCATGTTTGACCATGGAGGAACCTTAGCCTAACTACCATTGACTCTCTACGGTAGTACGGGGAAGTAAATCCACCATGGTGGGTAGACTTGACATTTAACATACCCTAAGTATTTGTCTATGTCTTTGAAGTCCCTCTATATGATGCAGGGGTGACCTAGGGGGTATAATTTCAGCTTGCTCGAAAATGGATACAGACTTGTGAAATTGTAGTAATGTATTGTCTCATCGTCTCCCATGGACTTGTTCAACTGTATATCGTTTGTACGACCCCCAAATAAGGTCCAGTGGGGCTCCAAAGGTTTGGGTAATTCATCCTTCTTAATAAAGGAGCTTAGTTACGCATCTGAAGTTAACATATCTAGACACTCGTGCTCCCAGAAGGATCCCAGGACAAAACCACAGTTTTCAACATATGGCGCCTTTAACAGAGGACGCCTGTGCAAATGTTATAATTTGGTACCCAACAGTTTATTAAACTTGTGGGGTTTGTAGTGGGGACACCTGTGTTAAAACCAACCGTATTCAAAAGCCATTGGCACGCAGTTACATACAGCATACCCATCTAGGAAATAAGGGTCCGCACGGGATTCACCACCTTGTGAATATTGGATGAAGATGTTTTCCTTGTCAGAGAAGTACATGAGCCATTGAATAGAGGGGTTAGAATAACATTTCTTTCTACCGTTATGGAGGTCGGGCAGCACTAGAGCGATGCTTTCACGTTGTAAAAATGTGCTTGTCCATAGACATACACATGAAAGTCAGCATGACATGCTGAAAAGGGAGGATGTACTCTATGGATTTAGGTCACCTTGTCGATGCTGGGTTTCAGAACCTTTCCTTGTTTTGTCATCTCTACAACAACGTCTCTGAAGAGATTGCAAGCTTTTCTCAAGATCATTACATCTGCCTCACAGTAAGCTTTCAATTTAGTTTGAAAATTAAACTTCTTTTCGCGGTTTTCACCATACCACTGTAGAAAACTCTTTCTCCTCCAGCATCATATACTCAACACCATAGCTGTCGGGAGGAGGCATGGGACCCTCATAATTCTGATTCTGAAAGGAAATACCCTTTACAACTTAAAAAAACCAAAGGCTTTTGGCAACTTGCTCAATTTCAAGGGCAGAAAACCTATGAACCTTCTTTGTAAAGGTACAGCTGTTAGCAGCACCAGTTTGGAGTCCTGGGTGATGAGTTCTACAGGCATCTTTTCACAAATCATATTTTGCAAAATACAGAACAAGTCAGACGCTTTTGAGTTATGGGCCATAAGGGTATACCCTTTGAATTTTGACTGAACTAAAGGGCTGAGGAATTCGTTCACACAAGACGGGCCTTCAAACTCCCAGTTTTCATTGGAAGTTAGATGGTGCAAGAAAATATAGTTAGGCTGGTGCACTCCGGTCTCCTGGGTACACTCTATTTCAAACAATATGTAGTCTTATGTTTTGGCCTGTTGCCAGCCTTTAATCATGTAACACGTGTTCTGTTCCTGGAGGAATTGTCCCCTTAAGGAATTGAGGCACAGCTTGGCTAACTCTCGTCTGGTGGGGCCGACTTTGATAAACTCGGGTCTCAAGCATATACCCTCGTGAGAGTAGTAATCATCAATATATTTTTGCTTTGAGGCCTCTTTAATGCACTATTCTGGAAATCCCAATGCCTCCTGCACGTCTTTGAGAAATAAGTAAAAATACCCAGAAAAGAGTTGGGTTGTAGTCCTCTCAAAGTCCCAAATTGTGTGTATTTTTACAAGTCTGTATCCTTTCTCTAGGGCCACCTGTATCTCAGTGCAACACCAGGTCCCAGTGAGAACCCTTTGCTCCTTAGTGTGTCTGCACTCGCTAGTCTCTTTACTTTCAGCGCATGTTTGACCCTGGAGGAACCTTAGCCTACCTACCATTGACTCTCTCCGGTAGTACGGGGAAGTAAATCCACCATGGTGGGTAGACTTGACATTTAACATACCCTAAGTATTTGTCTATGTCTTTAAAGTCCCTCTATATGATGCTGGGGTGACCTAGGGGGTATAACTTCAGCTTGCTCGAAAATGGATACAGACTTGTGAAATTGTAGTAATGTATTGTCTCATCCTCTCCCATGGCCCTGTACAACTGTATAGCGTTTGTACGACCCCCAAATAAGGTCCAGTGGTGCTCCAAAGGTTTGGGTAATTCATCCTTCTTAATAAAGGAGCTTAGTTACGCATCTGAAGTTAACATATCTAGACACTCGTGCTCCCAGAAGGATCCCAAGACAAAACCACAGTTTTCAACATATGGCGCCTTTGAAAGAGGACGCCTGTGCAAATGTTATAATTTGGTACCCAACAGTTTATTAAACTTGTGGGGTTTGTAGTGGAGACACCTGTGTTAAAACCAACCGTATTCAAAAGCCATTGGCACGCAGTTACATACAGCGTACCCATCTAGGAAATAAGGGTCCGCACGGGATTCACCACCTTGTGAATATTGGATGAAGATGTTTTCCTTGTCAGAGAAGTACATGAGCCATTGAATAGAGGGGTTAGAATAACATTTCTTTCTACCGTTATGGAGGTGGGGCAGCACTAGAGCGATGCTTTCACGTTGTAAAAATGTGCTTGTCCATAGACATACACATGGAAGTCAGCGTGACGTGTTGAAAAGGGGGGATGTACTCTATGGATTTATGTCACCTTGTCGAAGCTGGGTTTCAGAACCTTTCCTTGTTTTGTCATCTCTACAACAACGTCTCTGAAGAGATTGCATGCTTTTCTTAAGATCATTACATCTGCCTCACAGTAAGATTTCAATTAAGTTTGAAAATAAAACTTCTTTTCGCGGTTTTCACCATACCACTGTAGAAAACTCTTCCTCCTCAAGCATCATATACTCAACACCATAGCTGTCGGGAGGAGGCATGGGACCCTCATAATTCTGATTCTGAAAGGAAATACCCTTTACAACTTAAAAAACCAAAGGCGTTTGGCAACTTGCTCAATTTCAAGGGCAGAAAATCTATGAACCTTATTTGTAAAGGTACAGCTGTTAGCAGCACCAGTTCGGAGTCCTGGGTGATGAGTTCTACCGGCATCTTTTCACAAATCATATTTTGCAAAATACAGAACAAGTCAGACGCTTTTGAGTTATGGGCCATAAGGGCATACCCTTTGAATTTTGACTGAACTAAAGGGCTGAGGAATTCGTTCACACAAGATGGCCTTCAAACTCCCAGTTTTCATTGGAAGTTAGATGGTGCAAGAAAATATAGTTAGGCTGGTGCACTCCGGTCTCCTGGGTACACTCTATTCAAACAATATGTAGTCTTATGTTTTGGCCTGTTGCCAGCCTTTAATCATGTAACACATGTGTTCTGTTCCTGGAGGAAAAGTCGCCAAACACCAGGGGCATTTCATACCTTTACATTCATGATCAGCAGCTGTGTAGCGCCTGCACCATGCACTCTCTATTTTAGGGATGCACTGAATAACCCCAGTGTGTATGCTCAAGCAGTTTTGCGAGCGACAGAATAGGTGACATCTAAGACATCTCACCTTCTGATCAGGGACTACGATGGTACCATCCCTTCAAGCCCTTGGTCCCAAAGGTTATGTGCAATATTTATAGTCAGTTTTGGGGATCCTCTGTGGAACACATCAACATTCAACCTCACAGCTGTTGAACATTTACTTGCATGAAGATTATGGAGACCTGGCTGCGCTGTAACTGTGTTTTTTAACAGGGACTGTTTGTAGGCCTGGGACCGTGGGTTCCTTTTTCTTTAAGGAAAGACCACTCAACTTTAGTTTGTGCAGCGTGAGATCTACTGCCTGTTTTTTACATGACCCTAGCTGTTGTATGTCTGCAGCTGGAAGTGTGCACCCTTTGAGGTCTACACCCCTAATCACAACTGGCCTTCCTGCATGTGTGTTCACTGTACTGGTTGTGGGTTTTGCTGGTAAAGCAGTGTAGGGGTTAGAGTAGCAAGTGTCTCTAAGGCCTGCGTTTGCAGAGTCTGTGAACGGTTTATTATGCTGCACTGGGCGTCTCTCACTGGTTGCTGGGGTTGGGTGGTTTTGTAATGTCCTTTAGCAGCACTGATGTATGCATAACCTTTCCGGATATTCCGGCGCTGGTCTTTTGCGTTGGCTTTCCGATGGTAAAAAAAAATAAAAACAACAAAACAAAAATTGCATAAACAACTCTTTACAACCTTCTGATTGTAACTGCCTGTCTAACTATTCCTTTACATTTTTTATAGCCCTTACTAGCTGATGGAGGAACACGATGGTTAAGACAAAAATTCATTAGGGTTCTTTTGGTGCTACATTTTGTAAAACACACCTGCTTTGCCCATTTCTGGATCCCCTTTTTATGCTTCCGCCCCTCTTGTCCCCAGGTCCTGTTGCTCAGGGCTTTTGAAAACACATTCAAAGCATGTTGCTGACCTTTAACACCTGGCTAACCCATGGTTTAAACTACAAATTGTATTTGTACATTTTTGTAAACGCTGATTTTCACGTAACCAATGCAACAAAATGAAATAAACAATATGGTTCAGCTACCATGCCCTCAAGTGCTCTCTTGCCAAATTCTACATAAGCCTGTTTCAGAATTGCTCAAAGCATATTAGAAAATCAACACACATTTTACATCAGAGCAATTTGTGCTATTACACAGAACATTAAACATTTACAAGTAAATATTCAAGAGCTAGAGTCTTCAGTGCAAAAAATAAAAAACAGCCCTTTCATTTTTGAAATCCTTACATTTGTGGCTGTTTGGGGATGGTACATACCAGCTGCTGTTTCTAAAGCACAATAGCTCCAACCCTTGGAACTAGCTCAAATATGCCTACAGAGTCCTATCCTGTTCAGCGCTGCGCTTAGGCCTTTGTCACAACCAACACCTCAGGCTGTGGCCTGTCATAACCTGCATTGCAGTCTGGTTGAAAGCCTGCTGCGACCTTTCATAGTGGGCAGTAGTTTAACACAGTAAGTTAGACTAGTTGTGTTTGTAGTCCTAGTTGTTTTCATCTCCTTCAAATTAGTTGGTTTAAAAATAAAAGTTATGATGTGTGTGGACTGGCTCTTGGTTAGCGGTGTGCATGTGCTGGCGCTTGCCTGGCAGTATGCAAGTACTGGTGCTTGGCTGGAAGTGTGCGTGGACTGGCGCTTGGCTGGCAGGTTGTAAGTGGTAACTAGTTGCTGGTCAATACACATTTGTTGCCAGCCAAGCGCTAGTCAACACACACTGTCAGCCGGTGCGATTGCTGGGCCAGTAATGTGGGCATGTCTGTTCATGTGAGTGTTGTAATGTGCTGGGCCCGCGGCTGGCGGTGTTGGTGGTTTTGTGTGTATCACACATGAAAGGTGTGGGAATGGCCTGTAAAGCGATTGGTGCCTTGTTGAGGCTTTACAGCTCACGACCTGCAAGTCATTGGTTCACCTTTTTTAACTGTCAATTATTAGCAGTGTATTTCATTTTTGTGAAATATCTTGTAGATAAAATGTATATTTTGAGCCTTTCACTCACCCTCATTCCAAATCGAAAAATGATGTGTGTACACTTGAGGAATAGATGGTTGTGCAGTAATATGTGTCTTGTCTTTCTCTATCAGGTTATACAATGTATCTAAGGAAAATCTACCAACTCTAGATATTTTTGTAAACTAGACACGCAGGGGAGTACAGTGTGGAGTGCCTCTCGTAGATCACATCAAGTTTTCTTACCCGCAATGTCCTGCAAACTTCAAACTTTGTCTACAAACAACATTTTCTCACCATATTCTTCCCGAATCAGAAGGAAACCACAAAATTCCTATCATCTAGCATTTCCCCACTTGTCCCAAATAAAAAGTTGCCCCACTTGTGTGGCTGGGCCCAGTACCTGTGACTGCAATGGATCAAATTAACATCAATGGGAGTCCTCACAAAGGGACTCCACTGACCTTAGTTTGATTTGCTCTGTTGCAGGCACTAGGACCAGCCATGCAAGTGAGATACCATTTTTATCAGAAGACTTGGGGGAATGCTGGGTGGAAAAAAATTTGCGGCCCCCCACAGATTCCAGAACCATCCATCACAGAAATGTGAGGAAAATTTTTCTTTTACGTCAAATTTTGAGCTTTGCAAAGGATTCTGGTAACAAAACCTAGTGAAAGCCACACAAGACACCTCACCCTGGATCCCCTAGGTGTCTAGTTTTTAAAATTGTTTCGTTTCACTAAGTGCCGGCTAACCTCGGGCCCAAAATCCAAAGCTAGGCACATCACAATAAAAGGGCAGTTTCCTGTCGCGAGCACTACGCCTACCCACACAAGGTACAATTTTTATCCAAAGGCTTGGTGGACCGCTGGGTTAAAGGAAGTTTGTGGTTTCCCACAGATTCTAGAACTTTCCATCACTGATATTTCAGGAAAATGTGTTTTTAGTCAAAGTTTGAGGTTTGCAAGAAAGTCTGGGTAACTCAATCTGGTGGGAGCCACGCAAGTCAACCCATCCTGGATTCCCCCAAGTGTCTAGTTTTCAGATATGAACAGCGTTGCTAGGTTACCCTGGGTGCTTGCTGAGCAAGGCCCAAAATCCACAGCTAGGTACACTGCAAAAAAAGGGTTGGTTTTCAGTGGAAAAATGTGGTGTTGACGTTGCATTTCGGGCCGTTTCCTGTCACGGGCACTAGGCCTACCCACACAAGTGAGGTACCATTTGTATTGGGAGACTTAGGGGGAACACAGAATAGTAGAACAAGTGTTATTACCAATTATATTACTTTGCCTTTGCACATTCCAAATGTAAGACAGTGTGTAAGAAAAAAGTCATTTTGAGAAATGCCCTCCCATTCACATGGTAGTATGGGTACCCATAAATTCAGAGATATGCATTACAGTATTAAGGATAGGAACAAGGGGGTGAGATTTGGTATTAGTGGGAGAATGTACTTGGGTGCGACAGTAGGGGAACCATGTGGGAGAGCTAGGTATCTCCAATAGGACTTTGGCTTTGTTTTTTCAGAGTGGGGGTCTGTGTACAGGTGATTTCGGTGGTCATCACTCAGATCCCGAGTGGGTGGGGGCAGGGGTCAGGTAGGTGTATGGAGCGGACATGGTGTGGTCTTGGGGCGGGGCACGGAGGCTGGGAGGGGGAAAAAGTTGGACGGAGGGTAGCACACGGGGCAAAGAATTGAGGGAATACTGGTTTAGAAAGCTTAGAAGGCTTATTCTGGCACACAGCATGGTTGCTGAGGAAATGCAGGTTGAAGGCAGACAACAGCACCTGGCCTACAGACAGAAGTGGAGATGGTGGCAGTCATATGCATAAATTACGTATTGCACTAGTTAACATCTGCGGGCTGAATGATAGAAAAAAGTTGTGGCAGGTGGCACACGATCTTAAGGCATTACAGGTGGATATCTTGTGCTTCCAAGAAACCCATAATGAGACTTCGCAGAAGCATGTGCCTTGAAAATCTGGGCTTTAAACTTGTGGGAAACACAACGCAGGGAACAAACGCTAGGGTGACCATTCTGGTTCGAGGTAAGGTCTGTACTTTGTCAGACAAGGGTGGATAAACTTGGTAGGTGGGTAGTTATAGAATGTCATGGCGAAGGACAAAGCTTTACTCTTGCTTTGGTCTATGGCCCAGTGACAGATTATCCTGGATAGTTCAACTGGATTAACAATGAGCCGGCAATCTGGCCCTCCCTGATAGTGCTCTGTGCGGATTTTAACTTAAATGGGCATGGGGGGGTGGGGAGTGGGGGGTGGGGTTAGTGGTTGGGAAAAGACAAGGCATATCTTGGGTGGAAACCAAAAGTTTGGCAGTTCCTCTGGCACCTGATTGATACCCACAGTTTGATAGATGTGTGGGATTGGTTAAGGGATCCCAGTCCTGGGTTCACTTATTTTCCCACACTTGATTATACAATGGTCTCTTGCCCGTTGTTAGCAGGGGCTCGGACAGATGCGTTCCCGCGAGTTATGTCAAACCACAACCCCGTGCTATTGCAACTAGAAGTTGCTGGTCATGGTCGGGAGCCTCTACCTGGACTTTTGATTGCGCTTTTTTATTTAATAAAGACTATATGCAACACATGAATGGCTGGATCCCAGAATTTCTAGAGATCAACAGAAAGAGTGCATCCGTTGGGATGGTGTGGGAGGCGTTTAAGGCTTGGGCACGAGGTGGGGGAAAGACATTTAGCTTCGGGTTGTGGCAACAAAAGGAAGAGCGTCACACAGAATTGCATGGCACTCTGGCAGAGGCGATAACAACTAGTATCTGCAACTGCCTCTGGAGATAAGGTAGGAGCTAAGGTAGACCTTGCCCTGAGTCGGGTACAGAAAGCTAAATCTGCAATTCTCGAGGTCTTCAGCAATTTAGCTGCGGCCAAATATTTTGCAAGGACATCAGTTGGCGGTATGCACTAGGCAAAGGGCCTCAGATGGGGAAATCAGAGGAATTAAATTCAATCGGGAAAATGGTGGTGGATGATGGTGTTAGAGAGGGGTTTAGGGGATATTATGAGAGCCTGTATAAAAGGGACGATGGTGGGGCGGAATTCCTTTGGGCGGTTCTATGTGATTTCTTAGATCCCATTTCTTTCTAAACCCTGGGAGATAGAGGACAGACTGCTACTTGATGCACCCTTCACCTTGGAGGATCTGCAGGCAGCTTTAAGGGACCGCCCTTTGGGGAAGACAGTGGGTAGAGATAATATACCGCTAGAATTCTAAAAAACTTCCCTTCCATAACTTCACAATCAGATTTATAGACCACATTCTGCTTAATACAAATGAGTAATGCCCCAGACTCCTGGGCTTCAGCCAATATTATCGTTCTTCCCAAGAAAGGCAAGCCACCAGATAATCCTGAGTCGTACCACCCTATTACATTAATTAATAGTGACACAAAACTATGGGCCAGATGTATCATCACGGCCCTTTGCGATTCGGGAAATAGCGATTCTTTAAGAAATCGCTATTTCTGACTCGCAAAGTGCCATGTATCACACTTGCGAATCGGTAATAGCGATTTTTAAAAAATCGCAAATGCTATTACCGATCTGAACCAGAAATCGCAATTTTGGAAATGCAAAACCCCAGGGTGCTGGGGGGCTAAGGCCCCCTCTACTGCACCCCAAAAGTGTTTTTGGGAACATGTAAGGTGCACACATGCCAAAAGGGCATGTGTGCTTTACATGTACAATTTAAAAATGCATTTTAAATGCATTTTGAAATTTTGCACATGGTTACCACAAGTTCAACTTGGTGGTAATTAGCGATTCCTAAATGCCAAAATCGCATTTAGGAATGGCTTCATACATGTGCTAAGAAATCGCAAATAAGGAATCCTTATTTGCGATTTCTAATTTAGAGAGTCGCAATTTGCAACTCTCCAAACAGGGTCGCAATTTTAAGGAATCGCTATTTTATCAATTCCTTAAAATAGCGTTCAGAATGTATTTCATACATTCTGAAATGGCATTTTGCATTTGCACCGTTTGCGAAAACAAAATGCTTTCATACATCTGGCCCCTTATGCTCAAATTCTTGCCATGCGGTTATGTTTGGTTATCAGTAAACTAGTATTCTCTTGGCAGCACGGCTTCATCCTGGTAGAGACACTACAGACCACATTGGCCGTGTGATATCCCTCTTCGATTTAGCATCAGTGACAAGATCTCAGATGGCCTATGTTTTGCTTGATGCAGAAAACGCGTTCAACAGCATCCGCTGTGCCTACCTTTGGTAGGTTACAGGGTGGTACGGAATAGGGTCAGGACACATGAGGGCTATGCAGGCATTATATAAAAAAACAAGAGCTAGGGTGCTAACACGCGAGGCGCCATCCGATATAATCTGGATTCAAATAGGCACCAGGCCTTTTATTTGGAAAGTTGCAGAAGTCCCTAGGATAGCTCCCAGGTATTTTCATGGTTGGGATACCAAAGTTCTCGCTTATGTAGATGATGTGGCCGTAGTTACTCCTAACCCAGAGGAAGCTCTTACCCAGATTAATGGGTTGGCACAAATATTCTGGCTACCAGCTCAATTAAGGCATGACTCAGGTAGTTTGCAGCCACTTAGTTGGGTTGCAATACAACCGGATAACAAAAGAAGCAACCTATCTCGGTGTTACAATAACGGCAGACATGGACAGGTCGGTTGAAGAGAAACTTGGACCAATTTTGGCAAAGGCCAGCAGCGACCTGACCAGGTTGAGCAATCTTCATCTTACAATTATGGTGAGGGGCAATATTATACAGATTATGTTATTGCCTAAACTTCACCACTTCTTTCAGGCCATCCCTCTTGAGATCACGAACTGCTGGTTTTTGTCCATGAATAGACTGGTGACACGGTTTATCTGAGTGCACTCTAAGCCTAGAAGATCCCTCAACTATTTGATTCTACCTAGGAATAGATGGGTATGGGCAGCTCCAGATTTTAAATCATATCATTGGGCCGCCGCTTTTCAATATCTGGGGCCTCTATTTAGCGATGCCGGAGGGGAATATCTCATACCCATAGTCAGCTCTATCGGAATCTGAGTTCATATAAGTTGGATGATATAGGTAAATACTGTGAGAAGTGGCATGATGTTCTTGGGGCTTCAGAACGTGCCTTTTGGACTCTTTGGAACTAGAGTATATGACTTTAATTCCTGCCAATTTGCAGGCACAGCACTATAAATCAATCTTTGATCTATATTGTATTCCCTGGAAAATTGTGAGTGGGGGTAGGACAGAGGGTATCATGTATCCTCTGTGTCAATCTTTAAAAGCGGGTTTGGAAGTTGCCAAGGCCTCAAACACTATCGGGGGAGATTGCTAAATTCTTGGATGTTAGTCCTAATCTCAAAATCGAGCGAACACCCTCCTTATTATCCTTGGAATTGGCGATGACAGGGTTCCAGTTGCAGCCAGAGATTTATTTTATAGCAATGGGGGTGGCTCAACTTTGTATAGCATCTTGTTTGATGAGGACCCCCTACCTTTCAGCAATGGTTTGCCCAGTTTAAGGTGAATTTCAATCTGGAGAGAGTAATCTATGTCAAAACAGTCCATTGGGGGCTTAAAAGGGGTAGAGAGATGTGGTGGCCGCACTAGGATTGGCATAAGAACCTGACATCAAGATTAAATATCGTATAGATATGGGTTAGCTGGAAAGGGATGGGAAAAGGTGGGCTGTGCAACATAAATACTGCTGTAATGGGATACTGAATCCATTGTGAGCAACAGGCAAAGGAAACTAACACTTTCTTATAAGAGGAGGGAAAAGGCATGGTCTCGGACTGGTGGCGGTTTTTCAAATTCAAACTATAGTCAGGTCTACCTTCAGTTCTAAACATGATATGTTCGGAAATGTGATGAATTTCTTTGTATTTGATGGTCTTTGTACTGTTCCCTTTCTTTAATTCTAATATATATATATATATATATATATATTTGTTTTTTTTTTTAAAGCAAGTAACTACTGGCTCTAAACTCTATATCTTGTGCCCATTCTGTAATTACATAGGTTTCCTTGATACCTATTTTCAGCATTTATATTTTACCATATGAATTGCTGTATACCCGGTAGGTAATGAAAAAAACATTACAGGGTGCAGCTCAGTTATTAGTTTTGGGTACCTCGAGTTATTGGAAAACCCACAAGCCCTATATATCCCCACAAGCAGAAGGATGAATTTCTTTTTATTGGATGGTCTTTTTTGCTGTTCCCTTTCTTTAAAGCTAAAATAAATTAGAGGGGAAAAAAAAGCAAATAACCACTGCCTTTAAACTCTATGGCCCTCATTACAACCCTGGCGGTCGGTGATAAAGCGGCAGTAACACCGCCAACAGGCCGGCGGTAAAAAATGTGGAATCATGACCACGGTGGAAACCGCCAACACAAACAGCCACTTTAACACACCGACCGACACGGCGGTAGCAACAAACACCACAGCGGTAACCGCCAACAGCCAGGTGGAAGACAATGTACCACCCACTGCATTACAACACGCCTATCCGCCAGCTCTTACGGGGCAGTACCAATGCCGTCAAAAGCACTGCGGAAACAGTACTCTGAAGGGAAACGATTCACCTCTCCACAACAAAGGAAGAACCACAATGCCATGGAGGCCGAGCTGCACTTTTTCCCCAATGCTGGTGTACCTTCTCATACACCAGGAGCATAAACGCCTGTGAAGACGACCATGGTGAGTACTGCACCTAGCACACAAGGAAGGGGGAGGAAAAAGAGAAAGACACACACATGCAACACCCCCAACAACATACACACAAACAGATGCAACAACATTTCATATACACCCCATAACCCTCAGGAATAACGCAAGGACAAAAGGAATTGATTAAATTAAGTGTAATATTATAAATATAGAAAAATACGTTCTTAAAGCAACAAACAGTATGTACAATATATACAAAAGGATGGACAATGCCCACTCCAAAACATCCGTGGCCCTCTGGGCCAAAACACATAGGCCAAGGACACACTTGACTCCTGCCTTAATACGGAGAGAACACTGCAGGGGCATTAGGTTGAAAACACACAGGCACCTCAGGGGGATGGGGAATGGGGTGTGCACCTCAGCCGGAAGATGGTACAACGCCACTGGCCTGGAGGGGGCTCCATGCCCACTGCTTGGTCCTGGGAAGAGCAAAGCCACAGTCTCTCAAGTGGGTGGTTTGCCCACTGCTTGGTCCTGGGGAGTGCAAGGCCACAGTCTCTCAAGTGGGTGCCTTTTTCCACTGGTTCTGGAGGGGACCTTGTGCCCAGTGTGCTTCATCTTAGCAAGGAGGGGCTGAGTGGATGGCTTCTTCAACTGGTTCTGGAGGGGGCCTTGTGCCCAGTGTGCTTCATCCTGGATGGTGCAAGGTCACAGTCTCTCACACCGACAGGTGTTGCAGGGGCCAGCACGCACTGCAGCCCATATAGTCACCACTACACACTTCTCGCCGGCAGTGATGGCTGCTCAGTGGATTTCAGTTGCGCTGCAGGAGGCAGTGCTGTCAGTGGTGGTGGTGACCTCCAGGCCTTCACCTGCAGCCTCGGACGGCTGCACCACTGGGGCTGCTGCTGCTGGCAGTGGTGCTGCTGGCGGCGGTGCATGTGGCGGTGCTGGACGCAGTGCAGGTGGTAGGCTCTAGGCCTTCACCTGCAGCCTCGGACGGCTGAAGTGCCATGGATGGTGTTGTGTGCCCCTTCGTGCCCCTGGCAGATGGTGGTGCCTCCTTGCCTCTGCCAGCTGGTGTCTTTTTCTTGCTGGCTGGTGTCCCCTTCTTGCCCTTGCTAGGTGGCGGACCCTTCTTGGCCTTGGCAGGTGGTGCTGGCACACTGGCTTGGCTGACGGGTGACTCCTTGGAGCCTCTCACACTTGCAGTTGCTGCAGAAACCACAGTGGCCGTGGACTGGATGGCTGAGGTGCTGGGCTGGGTTCTGGCCCCCCTAGCCGAGGTGAAGAAGGAAAAGCTTCTTAGGGATACTGGGGCAGGAAGAGGGTGAAGGTTTGGGTGTGGAGGAAGAGGGAGTGGTTGTAGGAGGTGTCAGTCTGCTGTGTTTGGGTGCAGGTGAATGTGCTGGATGGTGTTGTGAGATGGATGGCTGTTGGGTGTCTGAGTGCTTGCGTTTGTGCACTTTGAGAGGAGGGGGTCACAGACACAGTGGGAGAGGACACAGGGGACGTGTGCATGGATGTGGGGGTGGTGACTGCCAGTGAGGGGCGTGTAGTGATAGGAATGCTGGTGACGGAGGTAGTGGATGGGGATGTAGTGCATGCAGGTGCAAGTGGAGATGCTACTGGGAGGGAGGTGGACGGCGAGGAGCAGGGGGACACAGTGGAGGCAGTGGATGTTGGTGTGTCTGCATGTGGATGGTGCTTGTGAGATGAAGTGTGGTGCCTGTGTTTGCCTGAGCCACTTGTGTGTGTTGATTTGGGCGATTGCTGGTCTGAAGGTGTGCTTGGGATTGGCTTGGGTTATGGGGATTGGGAATAGGTAGAGGAAGTTGGAGGGGGAGGCTGGAGACAGGGAATATGGCTGCCATCAGTGCGTTGGTCAGAGCCTGGAATACTCTCTGTTGGACCGCCATGCAAGAGTGAATGCCCTCCAGGTATGCATTTGTTTGTTGCAAATGCCCTGCTACACTCTCAATGGCATTCAGTATGGTTGACTGCCCAACAGAGGGGGATCTCAGGAGGTCAATAGCCTCATCACGGAGGGCAGCAGGGCTGACTGGGGCAGGGCCCAGGCACAGGGAACACGCTGAGGGGCTACTGGGAGGGTGGTGCTGGTACAGGGGTGGCGGCTGTACCTGCAGTTGGGGTGGGCACAGAGGTGTCCGCCACGGCCAGGGAGCTTCCATCGGAGGAGTCGTCGCTGTCGGTAGTGTCCCCCCTCCTGTCTCCCCTCACCCTCCATTCTACTGGTGCCCTCGCCGTCGGTGGATTCGGCCTCCAGGCCCATGTGGGATGCAGCTCCCTCCGTTGCCTCTGCTCCTCCGCCAGATGATGCTAATGCACACAAGGACAGGGTGACAAAACAAAAAGGGGGGGGGGGGTGATTGGGGAAGAGACAGAGGATACACTTGGTCAATGCCAGCAACAACACTACCGTTGGCGTACACAACTCACAGGCAACAGCCCTATGCACTACCTGTTACAATGCTAATCACCAGCCCATAGGGTACAATGCCTAATGCCATTTAGCTGCGCACCTGAAACCCACAGGACCCTGCCCAGTAGTAGATGAACACTAACATTATTGGGGTGGGAGTGCATCTGAGCTTGCCCATCATTGAACATACCCTGCCATGTTCGCCCTGGCCTAGGGGCACCCACAGCCCACCATACATGCAGCACTCTGGCCAGGACCTCTCAGCCCCCCCCCAACCACGAGGCTTACACACACAGCAATCCATACATTCATGGCCCACGCATCATGCTCACCGTGTACTCACTTGTTTGTCTGGAGGACTATAGAGTAAAGTGTACTGGGGTAGGACCCCATCCATCAGTCTCTCCAACTCCTCCGAAGTGAAGGCAGGGGCCCTTTCCCCAGACACTCGAACCATTGACGCTTCCAGACACAGGTCACAGCAGCACTTGCAGTGTAGGTCCTCTCCTGTTGAAGGTCAGGTAGCAAGTGAGTTAACAGATAGAAAATGGCAGTCACGTCCGCAGCAGTGCATACCGTCACCACCGGCGTAGATTGCCATTGGCTCCTAGAACCCATAGGGCCCAATGATAACCAATGCGGTGTTGTGTGGCGGTCGTTGACCGCAACAGCGCACAACGCCAGCAGAATTACCTCATTTCCACTTGTCCCTCCTCACAGGTCAGGCAGCTGCCATTTCAGGGGGGCACAGGCCATGGCACCTAACTGCGTCACAGCAGACACTGGCACATCAACTGACTTACGACTTCACATACTGTTTCCGCTAAGAAAACAATTGCATATTAATGTTGGAATATGTGTGTATGACCTTCTGCTCACCATTTTTCACCCTAGAGTCAACCACTGAGGATGAATAGGAGATGGAGAAATACCCAGTGTACAGACCCCTGGTGGACATGGTGACAAAGGAGGACAGGCACATCATCCTGACCTACAGACTTGATAGGGCCACAATCCAAGAACTGTGTGCCCTATTGGAGCCAGACCTGATTTCAGCTATCCGCCACCCAACGGGTATCGCCCCCTCTAGTGCAGGTCCTGTCAGTGCTCCATTTCCTGGCAAGTGGTTCCTTCCAAGCGACAGTGGCCATGTGTAGGAAAGTACCATCTTGCCTGGCATGTTACCCCCATTTTCACTGTATGTATGTATGTATGTATGTATGTATGTTTTAGCCCCTGTGTCACTGGGATCCTGCTAGGCAGGACCCCAGTGCTCATAGTATGTGCCCTGTATGTGTTCCCTGTGTGGTGCCTAACTGTATCACTGAGGCTCTGCTAACCAGAACTTCAGTGTCTATGCTCTCTCATCTTTCTAAATTTGTCACTGCAGGCTAGTGACTAAATTTACCAATTCTCATTGGCACACTGGTACACCCATATAATTCCCTTGTATATGGAACTTAGGTACCCAGGGTATTGGGGTTCCAGGAGATCCCTATGGGCTGCAGCATTTCTTTTGCCACCCATAGGGAGCTCAGACAATTCTTACACAGGCCTGCCACTGCATTTTTCACTGCACAGAAGTAACTTATAAGTCACCTTGCCAAGTTACTTGGTGTGTGGGCACCCTGTCACTAGCCAAGGTGCCCCGACATCGTTCAGGGCAAATTCCCTGGACTTTGTGAGTGCGGGGACACCATTACACGCGTGCACTATACATAGGTCACTACCTATGTATAGCGTCACAATGGTAACTCCGAACATGGCCATGTAACATGTCTAAGATCATGGAATAGTCACCCCAATATCATTCTGGTACTGGGGGGCCAATTCCATGATCCCCCGGGTCTCTAGCACAGAACCCGGATGCTGCCAAACTGCCTTTCCGGGGTTTCGACTGCAGCTGCTGCCAACCCCTCAGACAGGATTCTGCCTTCCTGGGGTTCGGGCAACCCTGGCCCAGGAAGGCAGAACAAAGGATTTCCTCTGAGAGAGGGTGTTACACCCTCTCCCTTTGGAAATAGGCGTGAAGGGCTGGGGAGGAGTAGCCTCCCCCAGCCTCTGGAAATGCTTTGATGGGCACAGATGGTGCCCATCTCTGCATAAGCCGGTCTACACCGGTTCAGGGATCCCCCAGCCCTGCTCTGGCACGAAACTGGACAAAGGAAAGGGGAGTGACCACTCCCCTGACCAGTACCTCCTAGGGGAGGTGCCCAGAGCTCCTCCAGTGTGTCCCAGACCTCTGCAATCTTGGAAACAGAGGTATTGCAGTCTGCTCTGATTGGCCAGTGCCAGCAGGTGACGTCAGAGACCCCCTCTGATAGGCTCTTAACTTTCTTGGTAGCCAAATCTCCTTTTCTGGCTATTTAGGGTCTCTCCTATGGGGTATTCTTGAGATAACGAATACAAGAGCTCCCCAGAGTTCCTCTGCACTTCCCTCTTCGACTTCTGCCAAGGATCGACCGCTGACTGCTCCAGGGTGCCTGTAAAACCGCAACAAAGTAGCAAGACGACTACCAGCAACATTGTAGCACCTCATCCTGCCGGCTCTCTTGACTGTTTCCTGGTGGTGCATGCTCTGGGGGCCATCTGCCTTCACCCTGCATTGGAAGCCAAGAAGAAATCTCCCATGGGTCGACGGAATCATCCTCCTGCTAACGCAGGCACCAAAAGACTGCATCACCGGTCCTCTGGGTCCCCTCTCATCCTGACAAGATTGGTCCATGGAACACAGGAACTCTATCCAAGTGACTCCCACAGTCCAGTGATCCTTCAGTCCAAGTTTGGTGAAGGTAAGTCCTTGCCTCGCCACGCTAGAGTGCAAACCTGTGTACTGCGTGATTTGCAGCTGCTCCGGCTCCTGTGCACTCTTCCAGGATTTCCTTCGTGCACAGCCTAGCCTGGGTCCCCAGCACTCTGTCCTGCAGTGCTCAACCCTCTGTCTCCTCCTCCAAGGGGCGACATCCTGGTCCTTCCTGGTCCCCAGCAGCACCCAAAAACCTCTACCGCAACGCTTGCAGCTAGCAAGGCTTGTTTGTGGTATTTCTGCATGGGAACACTTCTGCAACCTTCAGCACGCCGTGGGACATCTTCCATCCAAAGGAGAAGTTCCTAGCTCTCTTCGTTGTTGCAGAATCCTAAGCTTCTTCGATCCGGAGGCAGCTTCCTTGCACCTTCATCTGGGGTTTCCTGGGCTCCTGCCTCCCCCCGGGACACTAAGGCGACTCTTGGACTTGGTCCCCTTGCCTTGCAGGTCCTCAGGTCCAGGAATCAGTCTTCAGTGCTTTGCTGGTGTTTGTGGTTCTTGCAGAATCCCCCTATCACAACTATTGTGTCCTTTTGGGGTAGTAGGTGTACTTTACTCCTACTTTCAGGGTCTTGGGGTGGGGTATCTTGGACACCTTGACTGTTTTCTTACAGTCCCAGCGACCCTCTACAAGCTCCCATAGGTCTGGGGTCCATTTGTGATTGGCATTCCACTTTTGAAGTATATGGTTTGTGTTGCCCTTAGACCTATGTTCACCTATTGCATCCTATTGTAATTCTACACTGTTTGCATTACTTTTCTTACTCTTACTTACCTGTTTTGGGTTTGTGCACATATAACTTGTGTATATTACTTACCTTCTTACTGAGGGTACTCACTGAGATACTTGTGGCATATTGTCATAAAAATAAAGTACCTTTATTTTTAGTAACTCTGAGTATTGTGTTTTCCTATGATATTGTGCATATGATATAAGTGGTATAGTAGGAGCTTTGCATGTCTCCTAGTTCAGCCTAAGCTGCTTTGCCATAGCTACCTTCTATCAGCCTAAGCTGCTAGAAACACCTCTATTCTACTAATAAGGGAAAACTGGACCTGGCACAAGGTGTAAGTACCACAGAGCACCCACTATAAGCCACGCCAGCCTCCTACATTGGTGAGGCAGCGGTGGGAAAAGTACTTGCAACTGCTTTACTACTTTGCATAAGAGAATCATATACCAAACAGTTCAGTATATGTACACTTAACCAAAAAAGTTTACTTTTCTATTCTAAAACGTTTTACAAAGTTCTGAAAAGTTTCTTAAAACTTCTAAAAGTTTTCTCAAAGTTAGAAAAAGATTTTTTATGTGCTTCTAAAACTTCTTCTTTTCTCACTATCCTTAAACCTTTACTATCATGTCTGTTGTAGAGTCCACTATCAAGACTGTTAATGCAACATACCAGAGTTTGAACTATAAAAGGTTGAGGGGTCTCTGCCTGGATAGAGGTTTGAGTATAGGAAAGAACCCTACAAAAGAGTTTCTCTTTAACATGCTTGTTGTAGATGACCAGAAACAGTCTGGACCATCACATGAGAGGTTAGAAAAGGGAGAAGCTTCCCAGTCTGATTCAGAGGAGCCCCCTGGAGAAGCTGGGGAGGGTTCTGACAAGGGTCTGCCCCCTAGCAGGGCACCTAGTGATGCTGGTAGTGATAGAGGTTCCCATAACAGTAGGGCATCCTTTATCCCTAGAGGCCAGGTTACCAGGGTCCAGACAGTTAGGGAAAGGTCCCCCTCTGAAACTTCCCATATTTCATCCGTGTCAAAGCATTCCCAACCCACCCACCCTGAGGATAACTTGTTAGAAATGGAACTCAAAAAGTTGAGGGTTGAAGAGACCAGACTGAAGCTTAAACAGCAGCAGCTGGCCTTCGATAGGGAATCCCTAGACATAGAGAAGGAAAGACAGAGATTGGTGTTAGTTCCCCATGGTGGCAGCAGCATTATTCCTGATAGCAATCCTGTTAGAGAGCAAGATTCCAGGAATCTGCACAAGATAGCCCCCCCCTTACAAGGAGGGGGATGACATTAATAAGTGGTTTGCTGCACTTGGGAGGGCCTGTATGGTACAGTTGGTCCCTCAAAGGCAGTGGGCTGCTATTTTGTGGCTATCTTTCACTGGAAAGGGTAGGGATAGGCTCCTTACTGTTAGAGAAAGTGAATCCAACAACTACAAAGTTTTGAAAGATGCAGTCTTGGATGGATTTGGCTTAACCACTGAACAATACAGGGTTAAGTTCAGAGACACCAGAAAAGAGTCCTCTCAAGACTGGACAGATTTTGTGGACTGTTCAGTGAAGGCATATTCTGAACAACTGTGTGTCTGACTTGTTGCACCAATACCTAGTGGACTCAGATCTGACCTCTCCCCAAGAATTGGGAAAGAAGGTAGGCAAATGGGTCAGAACAAGGGTGGACAGAAAAGTTCATACAGGGGGTGACAAGGATGGCAAGAAGAAGGATGGTAAGTCTTCTGAGAAGGGTGGGGACAAAAGTAAGCATTCTGAGTCTTCAACAGGCCCACAAAAATCCTCTGGGGGTGGTGGGTCCAAATTCTCTTCTAATAATCAACCTAAAAAGCCTTGGTGTTATTTGTGTAAAGTCAAAGACCATTGGGCAACTGATCCCAGTTGTCCAAAGAAAAACACCAAACCTCCCACCACCACAACCCCGGCTGCAAATTCTAGTGCCCCTAGTAATAGCAGTGGTGGTGGGAAATCTACTACTAAAAGCCAATCCAAGGGTGTAGCTGGGCTCACTATTGGCAATGTAGTTGGGGTTGGTCTTGTTAGGGAGACCACAGAGGCTGTTTTAATCTCTGATGGTGGCATTGATTTTGCCACCTTGGTTGCTTGTCCCCTTAATATGGGTAAGTACAAGCAACTTTCTCTAATAAATGGTGTTGAAGTTCTGGCCTAAAGGGACACAGGAACCAGTGTAACTATGGTGATAGAGAAACTGGTCCACCCTGAACACCACCTACTTGGTCAGCAGTACCATGTGAGAGACGCTCCTAACAACACTCTTAGCCACCCCATGGCTGTTGTGAATCTCAACTGGGGGGTTGGGGGTTACTGGTCCTAAGAAAGTTGTGGTAGCCACAGATTTTCCTGTAGACTGTCTACTAGGGTATGATTTGGAGACATCAGCTTGGACAGAAGTAGAGTTGGAGGCCCATGCAGCAATGCTGGGCATTCCTGTGCATATTTTTGCTTTAACCAGGGCTCAGGTCAAAAAGCAAAAAGGACAGGGTAACTTGGATCCTGGAACAATGGACCAAGTGCTCCCTAAAGCTAGGGGTTAAAAGGGTAAGTCCCAACCCATTATCCCTCCCTCTACAGATGATTCCCCTTCTGAGGAAGAGGAATTTCCTCCCTGTGCAGAACCTACACCAGAGGAGCTGGCAGCAGACACTGCTGAGCTTTTGAGTGGAAGGGGGCCTGCCAGGGAAGAGCTGAGTGTGGCACAGCAAACCTGTCCCACATTAGAGGGTCTCAGACAGCAAGCTGTCAAGCAGCAAAATGGGGATGTCAGTGAGTCAGAGTATACTGGGAAGATAACCTCTTGTAAACAGAGTCAAGGGACCCCAAACCTGGAGCAGCCAGGAGATCGGTCATTCCCCTGCAGTACAGAGAGTTTCTACTCAGTCTAGCACATGACATTCCTTTGGCTGGGCATTTAGGCCAGACGAAAACTTGGGAAAGACTTGTCCCCTTGTTTCACTATCCTCATATGTCAGAGGACACCAAAGATTTTTGCAAGTCTTGTGTGACCTTTCAAGCCAGTGGCAAGACTGGTGGCACTCCAAAGCCCCTCTAATTCCACTTCCAGTGGTTGGGGTGCCCTTTGAAAGGGTAGGGGTTGACATAGTTGGCCCCCTTGACCCTCCTACTGCTTCAGGCAATAGATTTATCTTGGTGGTAGTGGACCATGCCACAAGATATCCTGAAGCCATACCTTTAACAACCACTACAGCTCCTCCAGTGGCAAAGGCTCTCCTGGGAATCTTTTCAAGGGTGGGTTTTTCTAAAGAGGTGGTGTCAGACAGAGGTAGCAACTTCATGTCTGCATACCTAAAAGCAATGTGGAAGGAGTGTGGTGTTACCTACAAGTTCACCACCCCTTACCATCCACAAATGGTCTGGTTAAGAGGTTTACTAAAACTCTCAAAGGAATGATAATGGGACTCCCTGAAAAACTCAGGAGCAGATGGGATGTCCTGTTACCTTGCCTCCTTTTTGCTTACAGGGATGTCCCAGCCTATGTTTTCAAACGTGCTGACCAGAGTGTTGTCTGCCCTGCAGAAACACATGTGCAGCTACATCGTATTCCCCCAGGTGGAGGATTTGGCCACAGTGAAGGCTGACTTCTATGCACTGGGACATACCCCCAACATCATTGGTACACATATTGCATTTGTCATCTCCCCTCCCCCCCAGGAGAAATGAACAAGTGTTCAGAAATAGAAAAAGCTTTCACTCTCTGAATGTGCAGATGGTGTGTTTGGTGGACCAGTCCATCTCCCATGTCAATGCAAAGTATCCTGGCTCTGTGCAAGATGCCTTTATCCTGAGGAATAGCAGCATCCCATATGTGATTTCTCAACTCCAGAGGCACTGGGTGTTTCTAATAGGTGAGCCCATGCTCCCCATCCTGTTGATGTAGGTATATGGGTGTGGGTTTGGCCCTAAGGGTGAGTGTGTGGCTAACAGGTATCCCTCGATATTTGCTGGTGACTCTGGTCACCCCAGCCTCTCATGGCTACTGACCCCAGTGAGGAATGCTAGGACAAGCGCAGAGGAACGTTACAATGAGGCACATGGGCGAACAAGGAGGATCATTGAGCGAACCTTTGGCCTCCTGAAGGCCAGATTCCGGTGCCTCCATCTCACAGGTGGATCCCTGTACTACTCACCCAAGAAGGTGTGCCAGATCATCGTTGCATTTTGCACAACCTGGCATGAGACTCCAGGAGCCTTTTCTGCGGGAGGTTAAGCCTGTGGATGGTCGTGTGGTAGCGGTGGAGCCTGTGGACAGTGACGAAGAGGAGGCAGATGTGGACAACAGAACTACACACACAGGTAGGACACTGTAACTTCAAATTCCATTGCAGTTTTGGGTTCCACTTACTGTACCCTTTGGCATCTATATGTTCAGATCTCTGTGCCCCACTCTGGCTCCTGGTGTGTTTACTGCTGCCCACTACAGGTCATACCTATGTAAATATTACAGTGCATTTGAATTGCAATGTTTACAGTTTGTGAAACTAATACATTTGTTGTCAAACAATTGAAACTCCATATTTGATTTTGTTCCAAACGTGTTTATTTTGGTGCAAATAAGAGGCATAGGAAGGGGAGCAGTGGTAGTTGAAGGTGGACAGGGTGACAGAAGGGTGACAATCAGTAGGGTCTAATTTCCTTGCGGGGTTTTGGCAATGTTCTCTGGCTTCTGCCTGGATCGCAGGGACCGTTTTCGGGGTGGTTCTCCTTCTGCAGGGGGTTGGGTGACGGTGGCCTGTTGTTCCAGTGGCGGGCCTCCTGTCCACTAGCTTCGGCAGAGGTGGAGGGCTGTTCTTCTGGTTGGCTAGTGTCAGGGACCCGTTGGTGTGCCACTGCTTCTATCATGGTGTTGGCCATGTCTGCCAGCACCCCTGCAATGGTGACCAGGGTGGTGTGGATGTCCCTCAGGTCCTCCCTGATCCTCAGGTACTGTCCCTCCTGCAGCCACTGGGTCTCCTGTAACTTGGCCAGTATCTGGCCGAGGTCTCCTAGGAATGGTGGTATGCTCCCAGGATGTAGGTGAGTGCCTCGTGGAGAGTTGGTTCCCTGGACCTGTCCTCCCCCTGTCACACAGCAGGCCTCCCAGCTTATCTGTTGTCCTGTGCCTCTGTCCACTGTCTGAACTGTGTGCCCACTGCAACTGACCCCAGGTCCCTGATCGTCCTGTGTTTGTGCGGTTGCCTTGGGTCCCTGTAGTGGTGGACACACTGCTGATTGTAGCGTCCTGGAGACAGTAGGATGGGTCCCCTGGGTGGGTGCTGTGATGGTGTTTCCTGAGGGGGGATGCTCTGTGGTGGGTTGGGACGGTTCCTGGGTCACCTACTGTCCAAAGGTCCCTGATGGGCCAGGTTGGGTGCCGTGATCCAGGCGTGCAGAGCTGCTGTGTAGGAAGCTGGCTCTGTATATACTATTTCAAAGTAAGAAATAGCGTGCACAGAGTCCAAGGGTTCCCCTTAGAGGTAAGATACTGGCAATAATAGATCATTCTAATGCTCTATTTTGTGGTAGTGTGGTCAAGCAGTAAGCTTATCAGAGGGTAGTGTTAAGCATTTGTTGTACACACACAGGCAATAAATGAGGAACACACACTCAAAGACTTACTCCAGGCCAATAGGTTTTTATATTGAAAAATATATTTTCTTAGTTTATTTTAAGAACCACAGGTTCAAGATTTACATCAAACACTTTAAATGTAAGGTACTTCACTTAGATACTTTAGGAACTTTGAATGAACACAATATCATGTACAGTCTTTGTAAAAATGGCAATAAGCTATTTCAAAAGTGGACACAGTGCAAAAATCAACAGTTCCTGGGGGAGGTAAGTAAAGGTTAGTTTTTAAGGTAAGTAAAACAATTACAAGTCTCAAAGTCGGGGCATAGGTAGCCCACCGTTGTGGGTTCAAGGCAACCCCAAAGTTACCACACCAGCAGCTCAGGGCCGGTCAGGTGCAGAGGTCAAAGAGGTGCCCAAAACACATAGGCTTCTATGGAGAACAGGGGTGCCCCGGTTCCAGTATGCCAGCAGGTAAGTACCCGCGTCTTCGGGGGCAGACCATGGGGGTTTTGTAGGGCACTGAGGGGGACACAAGAAGGCACAGAAAGTACACCCTCAGCGGCACAGGGGCGGCCGGGTGCAGTGTGCAAACAGGCGTTGGGTTTTGTATAGGAAGTAATGGAGGGACCAGGGGGTCACTTCAACGATGCAGGCAGGCACAGGGGCTCCTTGGGGCAGCCACCACCTGGGCTAGGCAGAGGGTCACCTGGGGGTCGCTCTTGCACTGGAGTTCGGCTCCTTCCGGTCCTGGGGGCTGCAGGTGCAGTGTTGGTTCCAGGTGCCGGGTCCCTTGTTACAGGCAGTCGTGGTCAGGGGGAGCATCTAGATTCTCTCTGCAGGCATCGCTTTGGAGGCTTATCTCTGGTTACTCATGGGCTTGCAGTCGCCGGGGAGTCCTCCCTGAGGTGTTGGTTTTTTGCAGGTTGAGCCGGGGGCGTCGGGTGCAGAGTGGGAAGTCTTGCGCTTCCGGTGGGAAACACGAAGTCTTTAAAGTTGCTTCTTTGTTGCAAAGAAGTTGCAGATTTTTTAACAGGGCTGCTGTTCATGGGAGTTTCTTGGTCCTTGGGTGCAGGGCAGTCCTCTGAGGCTTCAAAGGTCACTGGTCCCTGTTGGATGCGTCGCTGTTGCAGTTTTCTTCGAAGTTGGGAGACAGGCCGGTAGGGCTGGGGCCAAGGCAGTTGCAAGGCTTCAGGTTAGCAGTCCTTCTTCTTGTTAAGGTTGCAGGTATCTAGGTTCTGGGGAGCCCCTAAATACTGAATTTAGGGGTGTGTTTAGGCCTGGGAGGGCAGTAGCCAATGGCTACTTTCCTGGAGGGTGGCTACACCATCTTTGTGCCTCCTCCCTGTGGGGAGGGGGGCACTTCCCTAATCCTATTGGGGGAATCCTCCACTCTCAAGATGGAGGATTTCTAAAAGCAGGAGTCACCTCAGCTCAGGGCACCTTAGGGGCTGTCCTGACTGGTGGGTGGCTCCTCCTTGTTTTTCTAATTATCTCCTCCAGCCTTGCCGCCATAAGTGGGGGCGGGCATCTCCACTACCTGGCATGCCCTGTGGTGCTGTAACAAAAGGGGTGAGCCTTTGAGGCTCACCGCCAGGTGTTACAGTTCCTGCAGGGGGAGGTGAGAAGCACCTCCACCCAGTACAGGCTTTGTTCCTGGCCACAGAGTGACAAAGGCACTCTCCCCATGTGGTCAGCAACATGTCTTGTATGTGGCTGGCTGCCAGAAACTAGTCAGCCTACACTGGAAGTCGGGTTGGTATTCAGGGGACACCTCTAAGATGCCCTTTGGGTGTATGTTACAATAAATTGCACACTGGCATCAGTGTGCATTTATTGTGCTGAGAGGTTGGATACCAAACTTCCCAGTTTTCAGTGTAGCCATTATGGAAATGTGGAGTTCGTGTTCGCTAAACTCCCAGACCATATACTCTTACGGAGACCCTGCACTTACAATGTCGAAGGTTTTGCTTAGACACTGTAGGGGCCTAGTGCTCATGCACATATGCCCTCACCTGGGTTATAGTGCACCCTGCCTTAGGGCTGTAAGGCCTGCTAGAGGGGTGACTTACCTATGCCACAGGCAGTGGGAGGTTGGCATGGCACTCTGAGGGGAGTGCCATGTCGACTTAGTCATTTTCTCCCCACCAGCACACACATGCTGTGAGGCAGTGTGCATGTGCTGAGTGAGGGGTCCCCAGGGTGGCATAAGACATGCTGCAGCCCTTAGAGAACTTCCCTGGCATCCGGGCCCTTCGTACCAGAGGTACCAGTTACAAGGGACTTACCTGAGTGCCAGGGTTGTGCCAATTGTGGGGGCAAAGGTACAGTTTAGGGAAAGAACACTGGTGCCGGTGCCTGGTTAGCAGGGTCCCAGCACACTTTCAAATCATAACAGCATCAGTAAAGGCAAAAAGTCAGGGGGTAACCATGCCAAGGAGGCATTTCCTTACATGCTGTCATCACTGTGGGCCTCTTCTGGTGGGGGGGGGAGGGGTGTGGGGGGGTGGCTGGATGTGGCTGGCACCTCCTCTCTGGTGACTTTGAGTGGGGGTCCTGTGGGAATGTAAATGCAGTGTTTTTGTATCTGCGTGTGCCATCTTGTGCATGGATATGTTTCCCTCTATGGTTGTTATTAGCAAAGCAGCTTTGGCTTGTGTGAGTTGTGATTGGTTTGGCTAAGTGACTGTCACTAGTGTGCATGCGGGGATGATGGGTGTCCATGCAGGTATGTGATGGGGGTCCATGCAGGGCTTGGTATTGGGAAGGGTGGGTTGTGATGGTGGGGTGTATGTGAGGTGGTGTTCATATAAACAAACCACAACTATGTTTCCTAAGATGCATAGGGAAACAAAACAACAACATTCAGCCAAGTGAAAATTGTATATCATATCTGAACAAGAATTTTCAGTTCTATTAGAGAAACTATGGAACTATTGTGGAAGAGTACGCATTCTCCTCTTTAACAGCAGCCACGTATACAAAAAAAACAGTAACCATTTAGTTGTATAGGAAAAACTACAAATCTCAGAGTTCCAACATGAAGTACACATTTTCCAGTAGAACATCCAATAACCAATTAGGACTCATGAAGCCCATAAAACGGTAAACAATATTAAATCCACCTCTTCTGCTGCGATGAATTCCATTTAGGGTAGTGAAATTCATGATCCTTTCTTGCTTTTGATCTGAAACTGAAAAAGAAAGTAAACGTCTGAACTAACATATGGGAAGTGTTCAAATAAATTTTACACATAAGTGATAGCATTTAAAGAATACATCATCCTAAACTAGACACTTTTTTTTTTTTTACACAATTGCTGGGTGAGATAATCTTTGCGTTCGTGTCCTTAATGGAACTCTTGCTCACGAATGCTATAAAATTTTCAGTTCTGTCGGTAGCAGAGGATTCAGATTGAAATTTTCATAAACACAAAAAATATTAATTTACTGGCTTATGGTAGAACTCCTTAAACATGGAATCCGAAGACCAGTCGGCAATGCAGATGATTTCCTCCAAGCGTGCTCTTACAGCAAAAGATTTTGAAGTCATGGCTCCTCAGACCAAATGAGATCCAAAAATGGACATGTCGATCCCTACTTCTGAAATCAACCATTTTACCCAATGTGCCAAAGTTCAGGCAAGACACCAGGCATGAGTTTGTAACAAATAAATTATTTGTGGACCAGAAGGGGAGTTGCAAAGAGCGGCAGTGGCCCTTTCATGTTATCATAAACAGTGACCTATGCAGAGCTTCCAGTCTCCGAGAAGTGTTGGAAATACAATGTCTGGTTGCTGATTTGTGCACCCCATGAATAAGGAAGTTAACACCTGCTGGCGTGAACAATTGACCCGCTAAGACCTGTTTGCAAGAAACTAGACACAGCAAGAGCGTCAATTTTGCAAAGAGCTGTTTTCTGCACAGAAGAGAATTACTGGATCAGGACTGAAGAAACCTAAGGACCAAGGAAATGTCCCACATGGAAAAATATTTAGGTTGAGGTGGAATGGAAAAGTGTACGCCCACGAGATACTTAGAAGAAAGGGGATGTTCTCCCAAAGGTCTGTTGGCCACAGGATGGTGAACAGCTGAAATTTCTGGTCTTTAGGAATTGATAGTTCTGTAGGAAAGGCCATCCAATACCAGGGAGGCCAACAAATCAGTGATATGAATCACATCTGCAGCCACAGGATCCAAAGTCCATTCCAAGAACCAGCTGGACCATCTTTACCATGCTTCCGAGTAACGCTTATGTGTTTAATCTGCTCAGGCTTTGTCAATGAGGCTAGGAAAGTTTCAGTTGCAAGAAAGTGCCAGTAATATTGGAAACCAACTCTGTGTCCTCAAGAGGGGCGACATCAAGTTAAATTCTACTGACTGCGATCTGACGTGCAGGGCTACTCTCAGTAGCACAGAGAAGGGGGTAAAGGTGCAGTTCAGTGCAGGCCACTACTGAAAGAATACTTCTGTCGCTAGAGCCAGAGGGTTCAGCCTCCAACTGAAGAAGGATCGTACTTAGAACATTAGGTGAGAAGCAAACAGGTGGTAGGGACACCATTTCTACATAATCCTGGCAATCCTGCTATCCTGGATCCAGTTTCCACTCTGTGGCATCCCTGAGATTTAGAGAATTCAAACTGACCACTGCATTTTAAGTGTCTGAAAGATGAAGTGCTATGACTGAATCAGATACTGGAGGCAACAGTGCCAGAAAACTTTTGCAATCTTTGCTGAAAGACGGAACTGCGTGCCTCCCAAACGACTGATGTATTAGAATTCTGATACGCTGGCCATTTTCAGTAAGAAAGAACAATTAGCTTGTGGGAAGGGAGGGAAGAGCGGGGGGAGGGGGAGGTTGTGTGGGAAGGAACAAACTGCAAAATATCCTGCCAGCAACCTCAAACAGTTTATGTGTAAAGAGTTCTGATCTGGACAATCACCCCCCTTTTGTTATGTCACTGCATGGAGCACTCCAACCCCTGCAACTGGCATCGAATTCCACCACCATGTCTGGAACAAGACCACAAACGGCTTTCCCATTCCAGGCATCCATGTGGTTGAGCCACCACTGCAGTTAGTGGCCTTGCAGACTTTTTTCTTTATTGCTCTGATCTTCTAGACTAGAAGAACTAATGTGGCTGCGACCCAATTGATTGTGAAGCCTAGAAAGATAGTTTGTTGTGCAGGAAGAAAGGAAATCAGAGGCGCAGTCCGGGAGGTCTTTGCCCTCAATACGGGGTCAGTGGCCTCCGCTGGCGTACTATGGGAGGCGCTCAATGTGACCATAAGGGAGAATTGAATAGCCACCACCTGTGGATAGGTGACAGATAGGCAGGCTCCGCATACAGAAGCGGAATGGGAAGTCAGAACCAGGATACAAAGAGAGCTGGAGGTGGCTTGGGAAATCCTAGGGAAACATGATTTTAAAACATACATGGAAATTCAACATGAATAGGGAGAAACACCGTCAGACTACTTGCATGGCTGATTAACAGGGAGAAAGGAGGGAACGCTGTAGTGGCGATAAAGGACGCAGAATGAGAAACTCTCAAGGCTCAGGAAGATATCCTGCTGCGTTTCACTGAGTTTTATTCCATGTTGTACACTCAACAAGGTCATGGTGACATGGCAGGTATAACTGAGATTTTGGATGAGGCTCATCTACCTTGGGTACAGGGAGCGGCGAGAGAAGCTCTGAATGCTGGGATAGATGAGACTGACGTCAGATGGGCCACAAAACAAATGAGTACTGGGAAAGCCCCTGGGAATGGCCACTAATCGGTGGAGTTCTACCATGCAGATCAATTATGTGCACCACTCCTAGCTGTGTACAGGGAGGCATTTGATTCTGGGGTGCTGCCAGAATCCCTAAGGGAGGCATGTATGGTGGTCCTTCCTAAACCGTGTAGGGATCCAACTGACCCTTATTGCTGATCAATATTGATGCGAAGATTCTGGGGAAGATACTGGCCCATCACTAAAGTAGCAGGGGACACTATACACCTGGGCTAGGGTGGATTTGTGAGGGCCGCACCACTATTACCACCATTAGGAAAGCATTTCTGATAATGGAACAGATTGAGAAAGGGGAGGAGCCCTGCGCCCTGGCAAGTCTGGATGCCCATAAAGCTTTTGACACTGTTAATTGGGTGTTCATTGAACAGGTGAAACAACTACATGATCTGGGTGCAGATTACTTAAAAAAGGTACACCTCCTGCACACTGGCAGCAGAGCAAGGATTTAAGTGGGCATTAGGGTGTCAGACAGTTGGCAGGTGGAGAGGGGGACCCGTCAGGGGTGTCCCCGCTTGCTGCTGATATTTGCCCTAGTAATTGAACCACTGGCATGCATTATTTGTACCAAGCATGAAGCAGGTGGTGTGGGAGTGGGAGGCAAGAAGGAAATTATTTCTCTCTACGCAGATAATATTCTGTTGACCATCCGAAATCCAGAGACTACTTAGCAGGCAGTTCATAATATGACTGCAGCTGTGGGGACACACTCAGGGTTTAAGTTAAACGTGGATAAATCAGTACTATATCGTATGAGATATGGCCAGGTGATAGGCAGCGATCTATCGAACATAAGAACTCAAATGGTCACAATTAAATACTTAGGCATATATCTCAGCTCAGACTTGGCAGAGGTCTATGAGTTGATGTGGGCACCATGCTTGATTTGTTGGAGAGGAGTGTATGTAGGTGGTATGTCTTTAATGAAACGTACGCTGAGCAAAATTATTAAGCTACCCAGAGTATTATATATACAGCAACATATGCCTATGCGTCTACTGGATGCCTGCTTTCGTCACCTAGGTGAGCTAATCTGATTGTTTTACTGGGCTGAGGGGAGGACACGTGAATGACGAAGGAGTGTTACAGACTCTGAATTTTTGTATTTACTGTCTATTGGGCATTCCACCTACAGCATGAAATACTGTGGTTCCAAGAGGGGGGATGATGATCCGGTGACGGTACTCCTGATCCTATTGATTAAACTGAGAAACACCCTGGCATTGCCTCTTGTTCATAGGACGAAAAGGGCACTGCTTCTGTTACAGGTCAGGACCATTTTAGATAATGAGGACAAGCTTCTCAGAGAGAGGGAGACTAATATATCTACATGCAACAGCCCTATGTTACCCCTCCTACTGCGACGCAGGGAGGGAGAGGATGTTCCCCAGACTTGGGTGACCTATAGGAGAATGGCCATATGGTGGGGGTATGCAACCTTCTGTAACAGATGGGAGATAATGGAAGGCTGTTTTCTGGCGTATGCAGGCCTTGCAGTGGTGATTCGTAAGGCATGGGTGGGGTTCCCTCAGATTCTAACATACTAAACCAGGCTTTACCAGACATGGGAGGAGAAAGTAGATTGATAACCAGATTATATGCGCTGTTATCACCATAAACAACTTCCCACATGGAGTTATTAAAACTGCAATGGCAGAATGATATGGGGGATTTATTACAGGATAGTAAGTGGCTATCTATACTGAGTAACTGCAGGAGGTTGTCAAGTAATGCGAAGCTAAAGCTGATACACTAGAAATGCGTACATAGAGATTTTGTCACGCCACACTGGCTACATAGGTTTGACTCCTTTATGTCTGAATGTTGCCCCAAATGCAAGTTATTGATAGGAATCTACATACATGTGTGGGGTTTGTGTTCGGGGGGTGAGGGGATTCTGGGAGGAAGTGATAAAGGTACTTGAGCAATTGGCAGATTTACCGCTAAGGCCAACAATACAACTTTCTCTACTGGGCCTAGTGAAACAGGCTAAACACACTACACATGCGAAAAAATACCAGAACTGGGATTAGCAGTCACAAAGAAATGCTAACTATACGATGGATAACCACTCAACTGCCCACACGCATACAGCTGCCTTGCGAATTTGGGAAGTGGGTACGTGCCAAATGCAGGGTACAACAGATTGGTTTCTAATGACTCAGGACAAGGAGGCAAAATGGTATGGGATGTGGCAGAGGTTTGCTTACAGCAGGAAATGGAGGAGGATGTAGAGGAACTAACCGATTGGACTATAGAAGAGTGATCATCTATTAATGTATCAGAAACGGAGTGAGGTTGACATGTATACCGACGTTACAACGATGTTTGTACTGTTTTGAAATACGGGGTGCTTTGCCACTAAGGCGGATATTACGTGATTAGCTCCTTCTCAAGGGGTTGGGAAAGAGTGGAAGGGGTGGGAGAGGGACAGTTGGGATACGTTTTGGTTGTAAGACTATAAATTCAATAAAAGAAATGTAAAAAAATAAAAAAAATAATGGGGGGGGTCAAAGTGTACATTTAGAGCTAAAACGACCATCATAATCACTTAAAGCCCCCTGTGGTTGGGAGGTGTTGGAACAGCTTGCAGACTTAATCTCCAGAAAAGTTTAAAAGTAGGGATTGTTTGAATTCACTGTCCTTCTCCATTTGCCCTGAAGTAGTTATTTTCCTCCCTACCCACACATTCCACCTGGAGGAAGCTGTGGCCGGGTCCACCAGCACACTAAATGGTGCAAGGGTGCCAATTGCTGTGTGATGTCCACCATCTAGCGCTGTGTGATGCCCATCATCTTCAGCCGACCCACTGTGGCTCACCACTCCTATACTTTTTGCCGAGGGCCGGTGACGGCAATGTGCTGGGTTGGACGGGGGGGGAGGGGGGGGTTAGGGTCACTGTCCTCTGTCACTCGCTTCTGTCTCCCCATGGGGTTTCCTGTGACTCTTCTCTGTATGATATTTTCTGTTTGTTTATTCTTCCCCATTGCCAGTTGTGTGCCTCAGATAATTCACATGTGTACATTTGTTTCCTGTTTCCCTTTGTAGTATTGTGTGAGTTATTAATGACAGAACCTGATGGACTCTGTAGAACTGTGACATACGTGTTAGAGCAGGGTGAAGCGAAGGCAGGTTTAAAATGTTAGGTTCCCTGCGATATGCAGATGAATAAAGACTTGTAACCCCCAGCTCTGTGTGTAGCATAGTCATTGGCGGCTACCCAGGCTGGGAAAGACGCTACAAATGGCAACAAGATAGGGGATAAGTAACCCGAAGATCGACAGTGCTCTACCAGAGAGTTTAGGGGATAAGTACCCGAAGATCGACAGTGCTCTACTAGAGTTTGCTGTGGTCCGAGCAAACTGCTCGAGCATGCCAGAATCAACATTTGGCATATGTGGAATCAGAGCACAACTTCTGCTGGTGTGAAGCCCTTGAAGATATTGAAAGTTCCCGGTGAAGTCTACATATCGTTGGCCAAGAACCTACTCGCAAGGCTGTAAAGAGAGGTACCACGCTACTTTGCAACCTAAAGCTATACATTACACAGAGCAACAGCGATAAAGGCAGATACAACCAGGTTTGTTTTGAAAGTGCAGCAAATAGCAACAGAAAAATTGTAAGATAACGCTGCGATCCAAAGTGCTGCAAGCCAGAGCTTAACTAGGTGTCAAAAAGCACAAAAGGATGCCTGAAAACAAAACAATACAGATAAAAGAAATGGTTATCTCCTTACCAGAACCGATTAAAGAGAGTCATCATACCGCTGCACTGAGGAAGTGGCCCAAGGAGTAGTTCCCAGGGCTGTGCTTATGGAGCAGTCCACATCCGAAGCGACACACCACCCAAGTTGCCAAGTGGGGCTCAAAACAACCCCATAGGTCGAAGACTGAAAGGCCAAAAACTGAGACTGAAATACTGTTTTTCCAATGGAGACCAAGAAAGAGGCCACATTTCCTGTGGATGATCCAGAGGCAGCATGTCGCAAGGCCTCAGAGATGGTCTGCATAAACAGGTTCACCAAGACGACCAAGCAGCATCAGAGAGAACACTATCTTTCAGTGAGAGCCACAAGCAGTTATAATGCCACCACCTTCCTGACGCCACCGCCACTGGTTTCCACCAAAACGCAGAATACTGGCAGTAAATGGACTGCTTGGATGGAGACATTTGATTATTTCATAGATGCACTAGAAGAAACAGATAACAAGAAGATTATCAAATACCTTGAGAATTTTGCTGGTGAGGGTGTAAAAGATTCCATAAGGAAAATGCTGTGCACTGAAAATGTTACATACTGTCAAATTAAAGAAGCCTAGAATCTCAAATTCAATCCAATGCCGAATGTAGATTACGAAAGGTACATTTTCAGTCAAAAATCACAGAGAACTGGTGAAACCATAGACAAATTTGTTGAGTGACTGGATTTGCTCAAACACTGCAAGTTCAATTCATTTAATGTTGATGAAGCAATGTGTCTCAGAGTTATTGACAGATGCCTGTCAGATTCATTTAGATGAAGAAAGCTGAGAGAAACTCTCTGTCTAGAGCGAGTTCTCATAGATGCCGGAGCTGAAAAGCTGCTGACCTGGAGGCGCTCAAAGTGAGTCAGTCATGAACATGAAAAGCAAGCAGAATCACAAGGCTGAAGGACACAAACAGATGTCGTCATGAAAAAAGAAGTAGTGTTTCAGGTGTGGATTGTTGTTTCCACGTAAAGGTAAATGCCCGACACTGGACTGATATGCAAAAGCTGTGGGAAGGAGAAACATTTTGTAAGGGTTCGCAAGGCAAAGGAAAGAGTACGTGTCACAGTGAGAAGACAAAATGGGCACCCGAATGTTCCAGAAGCGACATTCGACGCACACACACAAGGCCAAGCGATAAAACCAGATGAGATAAAATCAACACCAAATGAAGTATCACCAAAAAGTTCTTCAGTAGCAATATCAAGTGAAAAAGATGGTTGAGCAATGTTGAAGTTTACCTCAGAAAAATGTGAGCATGTTGGGCTAGCCGCATGTGAAGCAAAATACTAGTCCAAGAAAAGTTGACATGAAAAAGCACCAAAGTCATTCAAACACTGAAAGTAAACGGTTGTTCAATACCTTTCAGTATTGACAGTGGTGCATCAATAAACATTATGCCTGAGGAGAAATATAATTAACTAACTTCATTGCCATGATTGACGCCATTGAAAATTACAGTATATACATTGGCTGCATAGAGGTCACTGAAATGTCAAGGTTCATTTGTAGCAACGATGAAGACAAAAGTGCAAGCTCCCATTCATGTGTTTCAAAGTATGACTTTAAGTGCCTATTTACTCAGTTTCAGTACAACTGCTGATACGGGACTGATCTCCGTGAACTACAACATAATTAATCATCATAAAATAGTACGTCAGTTCCCTTCGTTGTAAGAAAACTCAAGTCTATGAAAGTACAATTGCATATTATTGAGGATGTCTATCCTATTGCTCAAAGACACAGACAAATTGCATTTCATTTAAAAGAAGCTGGTGAAAAGGAACTCAAATCATTACTTAAACATGATATCATTGAGCGTTCTACTGGTCCAACGCCATGGGTTTCTCATATTGTCTTAGACGAACAAGTTACTTACCTTCGGTAACACCTTTTCTGGTGGATACATTAGCTACCTGTGGATTCCTCACCTAAAGAACTTTCCCCATGCGCCAGCATTCAACGGAAATTTTCTTCTAGCTCTGCAAGTCAACGATGACGTTACAACTGCCCGACTCCCATGCGACGCCATATGACATCATCCAGGCAATAAGAGGTCCTCGTCGACGTGCAGACGTCAGTTATCACCATTTTTTACGTGCCTTTGAGGCGAACAGGAGAACATCGGCACTACAGATGTGATATGAACACATCAATCAAACTTATATACCAACATTTATTTCCACTAATATGAAACATAACCAATAGAAATAAACAATCCACTGCATACAATCCTACAATACGAAATATATGCATAAATATATATACAAGTCTTTTTTTTTATATATATATATATATATATACATACACACACACACACACACACATATATAAATCATTGCATCAGTATATACATATGTACAACATACAGGTACTCACCCAAGGAATTCTTGGTAAGACCAGCCAGGCAACGGGGAGGCGGGTGGGACCATGAGGAATCCACGGATAGCTAATGTATCCACCAGAAAAGGCGTTACCGAAGGTAAGTAACTTGTTCTTCTGATGGATACAACTACCTGTGGATCCCTCACCTAAAGAATAGAGTCCCAAAGCAGTACCGCACTCGGTGGTGGGTGCCTGAATGGTCAAACAAAGAAATCCTGCAGCACTGAGCGTGTACAATGGCCATCCCTCCTCACTTCAGAGTCCAAATAATAATGCTTGGCAAAAGTGTGGAGGGATGCCCAAGTTGCCGCCTTGCAGATGTCAACCACAGGAACACCTCTAGCTAAGGCTGATGAAGCCACCTTAGCCCTGGTGGAATGGGCTCGTAGTCCCACAGGAGGTTCCTTCTTTGTCAAAGAATAACACAGTTTGATGCAAAGAATGACCCACCTGGAAAGCGTTCTCTTGTGGACAGCTTTGCCTCTCCTCTTCCCCACGTAACCGACAAAGCGCTGATCATCCTGTCTGAACTCCCTCGTCCTGTCGACGAAGAAGCTCAACGCTCTTCTTGGGTCAAATCGGTGTAGGCTCTCTTCCTCCTTGGATGGATGGATGAGGTGGAGGATAGAACGAAGAAAGAGTGATGGACTGTCTTAAATGAAAGGGTGTAACAACCTTCGGTATGAAAGCCGTCTGGGTCCTTAACACCACTTTTTCCCTGTAAAAGGAAGTATATGGGGGTTCCACACTAAGAGCCTGGAGCTCACTCACTCTTCTAGCAGATTTAATGGCAACCAGAAAAACAGTTTTTAAAACCAAAAGCCTCAAGGGACAAGAATGCATCGGTTCAAACGGTGAACCCATAAAAAAGGTCAACACTATGTTCAGATCCCACTGAGGCATGATGAATGGAGTGGGCGGAAACTTGTTAGTGAGACCATTAATGAACCTCAAACAATTGGGGACTTAAACAAGGAGGGTTGGTCTGGAAGGCACAGAAAGGCCGACAGCGCGGATAAATAACCCTTAACAGTGGCAACTGCACAACCCCTCTGTGCCAAGGATAACGTGAACGATAGTATGTCAGATAAGTGGGCACGCAAGGGATCAATTTGATTCTCTCCACACCAAATCACAAATTTTGCCCACCTGCTTGCATAGAAAGATTTGGTTGAGTATCGCCAGGCCGATAATATAACTTCCACCACCTCAGGTGGGAGAGAAAAAGTACTCAGATTGCCCCGTTCACTCTCCAGGCAAGTAGGTGCAGGCTCTGGAGGTGGGGGTGTAGAACCTGCCCCTGCGAGAGGAGGTCTGCCCTGTAAGGGAGGCGGAGGGCACAAAGAGAGTTGGAGGAGGTCCGAATGCCATACCCTTCTTGGCCAATCGGAGCTATTAAGATGACTTGGGCCCGGTCTTGTCGGATCTTCCTCAGGACCCGAGAAATCAAGGGTTTGGGGGTGGGGGGGGGGGGGGGAATGCGTAAAGCAACTGACCCTTCCAGGACATCTGAAACGCATCCCCCAAAGCTCCTTGCATCAGATACTGGAGGCTGCAGAATGACGGGCAGTGCGCGTTCTCCTGAGTGGCAAACAGATCTATCTGTGGATACCCCCACACCTGGAAGATGTGAAGGACCAGGTCTGGATGAAGACGCCACTCGTGATCGGTCGAGATGCGCCAACTGAGACTGTCCGCAAGCACGTTCGAACTCCTGCCAAATGGTTTGCTACCAAGCAAATCCAATGGTCCTGAACCCAGGACCAGAGCCGTAGAGCTTCTCCGCAGAGAAGATACGACCGCACTCCTCCCTGCTTGTTTATATGCACCACATTGCGGTAGTGTTGTCCGTTAGGACTTGAACCGACCGACCGCGAAGGGAAGGGAGGAAGGCCTTGAGAGCCAGACGGATCGCCCGCAATTCCAACAGATTGATGTGAAACCTCTGTTCCACTGGAGACCAATGACCTTTGACCAATGACCTTCAGGTCCCCCAGATGAGCACCCCACCCTAGAGTGGAATCATCCGTTATCACTGTGGCCACCGGAGGTGGCAGCGAGAACGGCTTTCCTTGGGAAAGGTTGCCGTCCGCAGCCCACCATTGAAGATCCGCTGCAGCATCTTTGGAGATTTTTATCAATTCCTCGAGATCTCCTTTGTGTTGAAATCACTGCCTGCGGATGCACCACTGAAGAGCCCTCATGTGCCAGCGTGCATGAGTGACCAGCAGAATGCAAGAAGCAAACAGACCGAGCAGGCGAAGGACCTTGAGGACTGGAACGACCGCTCCATTCTGGAACATTGGAATCAACGCCTGAATGTCCCAAATCCTCTGCGGCGGAGGAAAGGCCCGATTCAATGTTGTGTCCAGTACTGCCCCTATGAACAGGAGGCGCGGAGAGGGCTCCAGGTGAGATTTGGGCACGTTCACCGAAAAGCTCAAATTGAACAACAACTGAGTTGTCGACTGCAGGTGACGCCGCAGGTGCTCTGGAGACTTGGCGTTGATCAACCAATCGTCCAGTTAAGGGAATACTACTATCCCCCTTCTTCTGAGCTCTGCTGCAACCACCGCCATCATCTCCGTTACTTAAACAGGATATCATTGAGCATTCTACTGGTCCAATGCCATGGGTTTCTCATATTGTCCCAGACCTCCTGTATTGCTGCATCTTTCTGCTTCCTCCCCGTTTTCAGAATGCTTTATCTGGCTTTTTCCTCTTTTTCAATGCTTTCCGCTTCTTTTACCTCCATTTTCTGAATGATTTCTCATGCTTTTCCCTTGATTTTTAATGCTTTCTCCTTCCTTTCTCCCTGTTTTCTGAGTGCTTTCTCCTGCTTTTCCCTCATTTTTTCACTGCTTTCACCTTACTTTCTCCCGTTTTCTGAGTGCCTTCTCCTGCTTTCCATCATTTTTCACTGCCTTCTCCTTCCTTTACCCGTTTTCTGAGTGCTTTCTCCTGCCATTCCCTTTTTTTTCACTGCTACCTCCTTCCTGTCCCCATTTTCTGAGTGCTTTCTCCTCCTTTTTCCCTTGTTTTTGCTTTTCTCTCGTTTTTCAGTACTTGATCCTTGCTTTTACTCTGCTTTCACTGCTTCTCCTTGTTTTCCCTCATTTGCCACGCCTGCCTGCTGTCCATTTTCCCACCTCCACCACCTAGGCCCACACATTGCCCCCAGGCGCCCCTCTCTCCTTCCAAGACCTATTTAATGGAAGCCACAGCACGGGTGTGCAGCGAATACGCACAACGGGCATGCCAAAGGCAAGCCTGTATGCACCCGTCTACGCCTGGGCCATGCCCAGCATCAGGAACCTTGGTTCTACCACCCCATGCAGCTACACCACTGCAGACCTCCGAGCCATGATACCCCTCCACCCCCCAGGGTGCATCAACAACTGCTACTGCACATTTCCATGCACCAGAGGGCTGCTCTGCCGGCATTGTCACTTTACTTGCAACACCGAAGCAACTAACAATGCCAGAGACACTGCACACAACAGGATTGTCCCTCAGCCCCACCATCTTCAACATGTGCAAAGCCGCCCCACCCAAATCCCCGGCCTACACCGCCAGATCGCAAAGACGCAACATAATTTCCTATGCCGATAATCCCCGCTCATCCTCTTGTTGTCAGAAGACCTCTCCACTACCAGAAGCAACTTCCACAGATGTATGAAGAACATTGCAGACTGGTTGAAAGACAAAACTGGCCTCAAGCTCAACATGCACAAGACTGACGTCATCATCTTTGGGAACAACACCTAGCCATGGAACAACACTTGGTGGTCCCGCTGAACTTGGCCCTTTCCCTGCCCCTACAGACCATGCCCACAACCTCGGCATCATCTTGGACAGCAAGTTATCTATGTGGAAACAGGTAAACACAGACTTGTGCGCCTGCTTCCACACCATATGCATGCTCCGTAAGATCTTCAGGTGGCTCCCAATCAACACAAGAAGGACCATCACTCAAGCCCTAGTTACCAGCAGACTAGACTATGGTAACACTCTTTATATAGGAATCACTGTATGCCTCCTGAAGAGACTACAGGCAATACATAACTCAGTGACAAGAGTCATCCTTGACCTCTCCAGATGGACTCACATCACCCCGCATCTCAAGAAGCTACACTGGCTCCCAATCCAGAACAGATGCAGTTCAAGCAGCTAACCATGCATACAAAGCCCTGGACAACAAAGGACCAGCATTCAACAATAAACAAATGACCATCCACCAACCAATCATACACCTGCGATCTGCCTCCCTCTTCCACAGCAGAGGACGCTTCTTCTCTCAACTGGTGGCCAAAGCCTCAAATGACCTTCCCTTGCACCTCAGGAAAGCCTGGCAATTCAGACAGGGCTGTTCGAATGTACAGTGCACCGTGAAGCAGCTAGAAACTCCAGCACCTTGAGACCCTCATGGGTGATTTGCCGCTCTTTAGAAATCCTTATTGATTGATTGACAGTGGCAGTACACAAAAAGGACCGTGTAGGAGATGTATGCATCTGCAGTATGGATATGTGTCAAGCGAATAAGGCAATTAAAAGAGAACAACATCTGGGTCCACACATTGCTGACATAACATAACTGAATGGTGCTTGGGCTTCTCTCACCTTGATTTAAATTTAGGATATCATCAATTGGAACTCAAGAAGAATTGCAGGCACATTACAACCTTTTCTCCACATATTGGTCCATTTACATTTAAAAGACTAAGGGCCTGATTTTGACTTTGGAGGAAGGTGTTAATCCGTCCCAAAAGTGACGGATATACCACCAGCCGTATTACTAGTCCATTATATCCTATGGAACTCGGAATACGGCTGGTGGTATATCCGTCACATCTGGGACGGATTAACACCTTCCTCCAAAGTTGTAATAAGGCCCTAAGATTTGGTGTGTCATCAGCTGCAGAGATTTTCAAGATGTTATTCAATGTATCATACAGCCTCTCATGAATGCTTTCTTCTGCAGGACCCATTTAGGAAGCTAGAGAAGTAATGGACAGTTAAAATCAACCTATTTTGGACAGTTAAAATCAACCTATTTGGTCATACATTCAATCCAGGAAGCGGAGGATAAAGTTCAAGAGTTTATTGCAAATTAAGAATCAAACTGACGTAAATGAATCGCAAGAACATGCTATATAAGTACAATGTCATCAAAAGTGAAGCGTTGAATGAAATTAAATCCTTCAAACATAAGGCATATGAGAAGTTCAGAGGGAGCAATACAAAAGATGAGAAACAGAATCTGATGTGTATACAAGACCCAGCCCTCTTGCCTAATCATTGGAGAATGTAAGTTAATCTAAATACCCTAAACTAAGCTATAGGGAAATCCTAATTAAGTCTCAGGAAATATAGGCAAGTATCAGCATAAGAGAAACCTCAGTACAAGTTCTGATAGAGAAGTGATGCATAGCATAAAGTCACACAAAGTGATAAAAGTGGAGAGGTCTGTACCCCTCCAAGTCTCAGGGGGATATCCGCTCTCATCTAACGAGGTGAATACCAATTAAGCCTACAGAACATTCGAGAAAAGGTATGTCATCATCACAGTAGTATTCCATCTTCCTCGCACAGTTGAAATTGGCAATTCCTACCAAACCTCACATCTCATGAACAGGACATCAGGATGGCCTTGAATACCTCTCTGTATCTGGTATATAAACAGGAGTCTTTTCTTGTCAGTCTGTTAGCGCCCCCTTGTCGTTGCCAAAGTATCCTTCCATACCCCACTGTCTCTAGTACACAATATGCCTTTCATTAACTGTAGAATCACATGGACGGACCAGCAAAGAATATTGCATAGCCGGCAAAACTCCATGTTGAAGTTTAAACACAAGAAATCAAATGTTTCAGGCCATTGTTTATGCTAAATTATTAAGGCATCAAAGGCATATTTGAAATACATGATTATAAGTGCGTCTTGCAATTATAAATGAAACAAGATTATATGTAGTTTCACCATGGTACCATAATTGAAGTACATGAATATAAATGTGCATGGGTACTACAATTCAGCATGTTAAAATCAAACATTAGAACATACATATGAACTTCTAATCCTCCACTGTGAATGCACCTTCAGTAATACGATTTAGCTGATTCACTTTACATTAGCACCGCTAAGACACGATATGTATTGTTGATTACATTATTATATCACTTCTGTAACACATGATGGTGCAACCAAAATTAGGCATTACTTATCCCCCCGCTGATGGCGAGTTTAGTCATCACAATCATGACAAAATCCTTTAATGAGACTGACTAAAAACTTGTAGTTTTTATCAATTTCCATCTAGACCCCTCCAGATGCTTCATGCCACCATAATATTTACAATGATTCTCTTCCAGCTCTACAACTGCTCTCTTTCTTTCACTACCTGTTTAGCTTTCATCTTCTGAAACATTCTGAAAATTGCACAAATGGCAATAACCAACAACGGTTTCAGAACAAAACCCACAATTCAAGTTCCTACATTTCCAAAGCATCTGCCTACAGCAGCAAACCCATCTCCAGTAGCTTCCCAGGCATGGGTTACTTCTAACCTTTCCAAATCCTTCTTCAAGTTAGTAATGTTCTGAATGTATTTCTCCAAATCCTTACTTTTGTCTGGGATGTAAGTACAGCATTGCTGAACCTTTGGTATCCGGCAGACTCTGCCCTTTTTTGCAATAAGAAGGTCTAACACAAGTCTGTTCTGCAAAACCATAGACCTTATTGCTACCAACTCAGTATTCACAAATAATAAAGAATTGACTGTACTCGTTGCCAGTTTATCCACTATCCTAGACAACTTCTTAGTTTCCAAATAATTCAGAATCACACCTACAGACTGAAATCAATGCACCAAAAATATCTCCTACCACCAACACTTCTCCTAGTTCTAGGTTTTGTTTCCCATAAAGAAACAATAAAATGTTCCACATGACAAATCTTTGGAAATACTATACCTAAAATGACAATGCCTATACCATCCCTTGGGCAACTGTAAGTAGGCATACCTTTCACAAATAAATGATACTCCAGGAATCACAGGATACTTTCCCTCTAAAAGAACTCACTTTCTCTTCAAACGTGTGTTCACATTCACTCTTCCCTATAAATAATGGATCCAAATAACTTTGGTGAATATGTATGGACAACTTTCCCTGATGCCTCCAATCTAAAGCTAATGCTAGTTGGTTTCCCTTCACTTGATATTCAATTTCTTCTCTATTCCACCTGTGCTGTATTTTAAGGTCTTTATCTATTTCAGACCTAGACTCTAGTTCCATTCTTTTGTTGCCTACTAGATTTAAAAACTTCTCTACTTCTGTCATGTCCCAAGTCAAATTACGTCTGTGTCCATTTACAACGTCTAGTATTGTGACTGATACAAAATATTTACCTGTTATTTCCGCACCTTCAAAATAAGGATTTTTATTCAGGTGTTCGAATGAAGGAACTTCCGGAAGGACTAAATCAGAGTTTGAGATGTATTATTGAAACAAGTAATTGTGTACAAATGTATCTCTCACATCCATAGTGTCATTATCCTTATAAAGCCACCTATGACAAACACTTGATTAATTATGTTCTCTAGAAGTGTCTACGTGCAAATCTTTTTCATTTAGTGAGCATATTCTATCATCAGTAGAAAATGTGATCTTACGGACACTCGTTGAACGATTATCCTCCATACTAAATTGTGTAGGAAAGCTCAACCCTATAAGCAAAGCGATTATTACTATAAATGCTACAATTAACACTTCTGTAAGTATGTGTGAAGGTCTACTAGCGTTACTGTTACTACGTTCCATGATTTCTCTGAATTCAGACCAGTTTTACTAAAACACAACAGCAGCAGTAATGGTGTGCTTAAGTTTCATTTGTGCAAAGAGGCAAAACAAAGTCCACGTGATAAACTGCAAAAGATTTATTTACAAAGGTCTTCATGAGTCTTTCTTAGCCATATTCTGTCACCTTCAAGCCATTGATTCACACAGATAAGGCACTTCACAACATCAGATCAGACTACCTCAACCACCACCTGACTTTCTACACCCCAGCCAGGCAACTCCCAACCTCCCATCTCGCCCTCGGTGCCATCCCCAGATTTAAGAAAAGCACAGCTAGATGAATTTCCTTCTCCTACCTTGCAGCCTGGACATGGAAACACTCCCTGTCAACCTCAGACAGGCCGCATCTCTGAAGCAATTCAGACAGATTCTCAAGAACTGGCTCTTTGAATGATCAGCACACCTACCACAGTGCAATGAGACCCCACTGGTGATAAGCTGCGCCTTACAAGTACTGACTGATTGATTACTCTGTGTTCTTCTAAAGGACAATGCTCTCTTCTTCTGCAGACTTGTGCCTCGGTACTGTTCTTAATTCCCTAACAAAGTCAACGCAAAGTCTCTAAATAAGGCACAGTATAAATGTAATAATCACAACAACAGTCAAATGTTTCAGTCTATCCAACAGTACAGAAACCTCAAAGTAAAATCTGAGCACAATGTTCAATTCAAGGAGGTTCAGTTGGACCTGGAGCGTTATCCCAAAACTTTCTCTCTCCATCATTGGCAGCAAAGTATGTCCATTCAGGTGAATAGTACCTCCGACAGGGCACTCCATTTCTCTTAGCTTGCCTCAGTGCCAATCCTTAATTTTCTCTTTCACTGAGATCAGAGTTCTCAGTGTCCTCTGGAATTGTTTGAGGCACATGCTCCTTGGGTAAATTCAGTTTCCCTCTTTCTTGTCATCTGGGTCAAGAGTCTCCAGCTTCCACTCCCTTTCTCACAGAACCAGGTCCTTCACCAGGGTCTGAATTTGAAGTCGACTCATTCACCACTGCGGGACGAGACTCTTCCATCTCAGCTTCAACTGTGGATCTCTCCAGACCACCTTCAGAGTGAGCATGCACTGTTTCAGGCTCTCTTTGCTCTCTCTGGTCCCAAACAGCTTGACTAACCTGCTTCCATTGTCTCTCTGTTACCGCTGGTACTTCTGGGACAGGTGCTGTCACATCAAGGGGACACACTACACTGCAAGAATGGAAAGTGTGTGTCCAGCTAGGGGGAAATTCACATTTAACAAATGTTTTTGTCACCAAGATGATTGATATGTTCCACACCATCACGGTTCCAAACATGTCTTTCTTACACCTTTCTTCACCAGCACTCAGCTGCCAGGACTGAGGTCACAGCACTGTTCCCGATGTGGAGGGGTTGTTGCTGGTCCGACCTGTTGAGACACAGAACGCACCATTTTAGCTAACCCTTTGCAGTAATCAAGGATCTTATCATCTGCAATGTTCACAAGTACATTCACAGGTATAAGCTGGCAAACCTATAGCTCTTCTCATGATTATCTCCTGAGGAAACAGTTCCGTCTTCTGATCAGGTGCTCTGCGAAGACTCATCAACTCGAAGGGCAAAGCATTAGGCCATTTCAAAGATGTTGAAGCACACACTTTCGCCAATCTGGATTTCAGTGTCCCATTAACCTGTGTGACAAGACCCAAAGCCTCAGATCTATAGCTTCAAGGTAGTCTCTGTTCCACTTGCAATGTTGTGTATAAAACAATCTCAGGACCTCATTATTAAAACAAGTCCCTCATCTGACTCTAGAGAAGTCAGGAACCCGAACCTGGAATCGGCTTTCTTAACAGTTTTGCTAGTTTTGCTACAGTGAGACTTTAATTTCGTCTGGTGGGGTAAGCTTCAACCCAACGCAAGAAGATGCAGACGAACACCAAGACACATCTCAGCCAGTTACACACAGGCATCTCGATGAAGTCCAACTGTATCCTGTTAAAGGGACCGCCTAATCTTCCCATGTGACTTAGTATTACTGTAGTTCTCTTTCCAATATTGTTCTGCTGTCACATAACACATCCATGACACAATGCTTCAGCCATCAATCTGAGCTTGGCACTGAACTATGTTTGCCTAAACAATCGCACCATGGCAAACAATATGAGCTGGACCACAGAAATGCCTAGCCATTGGAGGCAACAAACTATTCTGCAACACAGGTCTTCCTTCCATTGAAACCCAAATGTCATCATGCTCTCTCGACACAACCTGCTCTTACCCAACTCTGCTGTCCTTCCTTTGACACCTCCTCTTGGAGCATCTTTACCTCTTCCCATGTGCCTGCAGTTGTTAACAACAGGTTGTAATTGGTCATATCTATTCCCTCATTTGTATATTTTCCATTAAAAGGTACAGACATTGTGTGCACAGTACTGTGCAACCTCATCAGCATATCTATTTCCCAAAGATACATTATCATTTCCACTATGGTGTGCAGGGCACTTGACCACTGCAACCTGTTAAGGCAACTGTAACACCTCAAGACGATTCCTCACTTGTTCACCATTCCGGTTGGGGGATCCGGAAGAGGTCACAGCCCCCCCCCCCCCCTGCTGGGACCATTACTATCCAAAGTCATGCACAACAACAAAGCTGTACGGACTGTCAGTGAAAATTGTCACTTTCAGCTGATCTGAAACAGAGCAGGCTCTAGTAAGAACAACCAGTTCAGTCACTTTTGTTGAAAATATTCCTTGAAGCCAGGAAGCTTCAACAACTCCTGAAATTATGCAGAATGCATTGGCTGCTCTTAAGCTTCCTCCATTGTCTCGTAAATATGAGGAATCTACATATAGCACGAAATCAGACTCAGGCAGTGGCTCGTCTCATCTTGTATATCTGGTCTCGGCTTGGTGCATAATTCAGTGACTTTGAGACAGTCATGCTCCACTTCAAAATCATCATTTTCATGATTTGGTACAGGCAACAGTGCAGCAGGATTTAGAACAGCACCGCGTTTGACAATCACATTTTCAGCCACAAGTATGGTTGTTCAGTAAAGCGGCTACTTATCGAACGCTGGGTTCTAGTCCTTGTCAACAGTAACTCCACAGAATGAGGAACAAACAGTTAGTAGGTGACCCATTACAATGTTTTCACACTTTTCTAAGGAAACCTAGCTGCCCAGAAGCTATGGGATCAAGAGTAGCAGAAAAATAGGCCACAGGCCTTTTTTGCATTTCCGTGTAAATGTGTAAGCACTGAGAGAGCACATCCCTCCATCTCACTTCAGAAAAGGGCAAATGACTTATTGTAATCAAGCATTCCCAGTGCTGGGGCACAACAGAGACATCCTCTCAGCTCTGGGAAGAGAATCAAACAATCGTTATCCCAGGATACCTTATCAGACACATCCTTGTGAGTCAGCCTCTGCAAAGGCGTGGCTACTAGGGAAAAGCTGGGTATCCACTGGCAAGAGTAGCCCATCATTCACAAAAACATCCTAACCTCCCTCTGGGTGGTTGGTGGATTCACTGTCAGAATTACTAAAATCCTCTTGTCACACTTTCTTTGCTCCTTTCTCAATGTGATGTTCAAGATATTGGACCTCTTTCTGACAGTTTTGCAACTCATTTGGGGACACTTTATGTCCATTCTCAGCCAGGTGGTTCAACAATGAAATAGTAGCTTGCTTACAAGCTTCTTGTATATTCAACGCCACCAGCAGTCCATTGATATATAATAGTACCAGGATTGAGTTGCAAGGCATGACCAAGGACTCAAGATTCTTCTAGAGAATCTAGTTGAAGATGGAGGGACTCTTGGTATACCCTTGGGGAACTCGGCACCATGTCAAAACACAACTGCTGATCCGAAATTAGAAGACAAACTGTTGGACATGGCCCTTCTTAGGGGATTTACCTGAAACGTTTTGCTTTTTCCTCCCAGTTTTTTTGCTGACTCTCTTTCTGTGGTCTTAGGTCTCTGGGCAATTTTCCCACTGTACTGCACTGGGGAAATGAGCGTGCCCTTCCTACCCATGCCAGATAAGGGCGCTTATGTGATTGGTTGAGGTGCCATACCCAGGAGTGCCCTGTATAAAGTTACCCCACATACCTGAGGCAGGTACGGCCCTGGCCACTAGTGGGACACCGCACTGAGTGTACCACCCATCAGATTAGCCTGACCAACATGTGGTAAGCCTGATAGTGCAGACCTGTGGAGGTGTAAGTTTGTCTGCACTCAGGGTGGCATCTCCTCCACTATGGCCAACCCCGAGTAGGCCTTCTGCTATCCCTAGAGTAATCGCGCCCCAGATGATGTGCCTTAGTCCAGGGAAGCGCTGCACTGATAATGTTTCATGTGTGAGCAGAATTGTCTGGTGCAACTCAAGGCATTGCGCACCAGACATTGTGCCTCATTCCAGGGAAGTGCTGCACTGATAACGTGTCATGTGTGAGCATAATTGTCTGGTGCGACACAAGTCATCACACACACCAGACCTGGTGTCCATACCAGAAGGGCACAGAATTTGTTAACTCTTCACGTACGCCTGTGGCGGCCCAAGTCATTGCGCCCCAGATGTGGTGCCTCTGTTCCTGTGAGGCACGGAATTGGTAACTATTTGTGGATTGGAGTGTCTGGCTCGGCGCCACTGTCAGTACTATGTGTCCCAAGGTGACTCTCCCACGTACTTTGCAGACTGGGGCCCGTGCCAGAAGGCCAGTACGGAGACCCCTTACTGAACTTTCTGAGTTGTGGACAAACTTCCATTTGTCAACTATTGCCTGATCAGCCATAGTCTCTTTATCCTTTTGCCCCAGGATCCTGAATAAGTGTAACCAGCGCTGTAAGCGGCCTAGTATCCAGGGAATGGTTATTACATCTCTAGCTCTTGGTAATGGGAATTATTTGGAGGGTAGAGGAAGGTTTGGGTCTAACAGTGATCTGTGAACTCATTGACAACTCACCCACTAAATGTCCGATCACCGCATTAGGGTGCTGGAAGCGAGTGTGTGCGACTGCATGTATATTAGCCTGCCTGATATCCATGTCACCGCGTAGCAGTGCAGAGTGGGTGTGTGGGAATGACTGCATGGGATTGACTGCACCGCATGGTGGGGGCACCGTGCACTTTGTTTACTAGTGCGGCTGACATTTAAGCTTACCAGTGCAGCCTAGGCTGCAGAGCTATCTTAAAAGTGCTGAGATTCTCTGTATGTACACATTGCTGCTATCGTTGGGAACCGGGATGCATCCTGTAACTGTTTGAAATTGAATTGAATTGGGGTGATCACTGGGGTAGGTCTCTGCAGTCAACATGGTTGCACCGCATGAGGGTACTGGGAGGGAAAGTATTATTTCTCATGTGTACATGCTGCTAATGTCGCATTAACACCCTTGGGCCTAGTACTACTAGCTATATTTCTAAACGTGACTGATGCCCAGATTTATGAGGTCCATGCTGTGTAAATTAAGGTGTGTGTTGAATACAAACTGAATTTACATACACCTCGTTTAAAGTATTTTTGCAATGCTCAGTGACTTCTTGTGTTGTAGTTCTGTGCCAATGCTTTATACATTGCTCGTGTGAAGCTCGACTACTCTGTGCCAAGCTACCCAAGGGTGAGCGCAGGATTTACAGTGAGTTTAATTGCCCACTCCCGACTGAAGTGGTAGGTTCTGCCTGGGTAGGGCCTCGTCTCAGCCAACTAGAATGTGCCCCCTCCAACATGAATAGACTGTCCTCATTCAAGGGTATGAAAACTAGATACTAATCAATAACCTTTAACCACACAGCCTCCCATGGACTCTGAAACAAAATCACAGCTGGATTCAGTACCACAGGATAACAGGGAACACTTTCCTCAAATCTTGATCGATGCAATATTTACCACTTAGCTTCTGTAAGCCCATTATGGGTGAATTGCATGGACTCCCTATAATTCCTTTCAGAATACCTTGTTAAATCATTTATTCAGTTACCAGTGTAATCCCAGCGATAGTTTCAGGAGTCATATTATATTGGGGTGTTCTCTGATAGTCTGCATTTGCATTCACCACCTTTGATTAACCCGATGTCCTTTCCTGTAAAATCCCAAACCTAATTGTGTCTTTAAGGTGTGGCGGCAAGTCATCATGGTAAACAATACAGTGTAAGAACAATCATTCATCTGTTTGAGGGTGACATCCTCATTGTGGGTTAGCATTTCTATACCTTTCAGCGTACACTAGATAACACAATTGAGCTTGCAAAGGAGATCTTTCCCTAGAGACTCACTGGACTAGAATCATAGACCACAAATTGGTGATTCTCCTCAAAAGACTATTTTCACAGGCACTTCTTTTGTTTCTGGGGTTGTCATTTGTTTATTCACAACTCCTATAACTTAGATCATTTTTCCCTAAGAAGGGTAGGTCTGGGACTTTTTTCTTTTCTCAGAGTAGAATGAGTAGTACCAGTGTCAACCAAAACTGACACGGTGGCATTTCACTTCAGCATCTGGACTGCGCCAAGGACCCAATCCCTCCCCTCCTCCAGTTCCCCTCACGCCCAGGGGCACAATCAGGCTGATCAGAGCCATAGCTCTTGAATGCCTCAAACACGAGTTACTGTTGGATGGTGTTTATTATCTTAAAATGCATTCATGTTTGGAACTCGATTAGAATCCAGTCTATGGCTATTCGCATTTCGCTGTGGCAGCAGGAGTTGTGGAACCTGCATCACTGGAGCGTGTGGTACGTCAAAATTCTGCATTCTCGCTCTTTATACACATTTTGCATCTATATGGGGTTGTTACCTTGGGGCTGTATAAATGATTAATTCTGGCATTGATTAGCCGGATTAAGACAACATTCCCTCTTCTAATGCCTCAACTTGTTCCAGAAATGACAAGGGTTTGCCCTCTTACGACTACCCACATCCATCCCTGTACGGAGATCAACAGGATCACCTCTACCATGAATCACAGTAGATCCCTTCTGATACACTCCTTGCAAAGCACCAACATTCCCCACAAAAAAATGGATCTGACTACTTCTCCGAGCAGCCTTTATCTGAGCAACCATTCAACAGAAGAAACTAAAAGGAGAAATGAATCTCAATTTCATCACTGCAGTACTTCACATATCTCAAAATTTCAACAACAGATTTATTCTGCCAACAAATCAAATGCTGCTGAATCATCATTCTAATTTCAGGTCTCAATCCTGTCACAATGATGCAAAATGTCCCATATCCTTAGGTTCAAGTGTCTCCCTTTCACTATACTGCTTTAAAACGCCTGCAACAATCTCTCATAATAAGCATGAATCAACTCTTTAGGTTCTTGAGTCGTTCTGTCAATTTTGATCCAATCGATATCTTTGGGAGACATCTTTAACTTTAAAAATGTCATCATTTGCTAATACTTTTTCATCAACAACAGCGAAACACCTTTTGTCACTAGGCTCCTCGACGGTTCTGACTCTGGCCGTTCAACAGCTATCTTACATTCTGCCCACAAGTCACTCAGAACCACAATGTTGAAGAGAGTATTCAAAACAACCCACAACACTTATGAAATATTCACAAACCGCTCAACTGTCTTGTACCACTCACGCTTTTCCCTCAGATTTGGAAAGTTGTTAGTGAATGATGCAAGACCACTTCTATTCCAAGGCACATGAACGTAACCTCCACCTGCTGCTTCTCTCAGAGGGAGATCTGAAGTGCTTATCTGTCCTGCTACAGGAGGAGAGAAGGTTCCTGTCTGTTTCTTCATTTCTCGAACATCGACTTTCCCGTTTGTCTAATTCATTCCATTTCCGAATGTTCTGAATTAGCTCTTTACCTTGTATTTCCATCCCTGAAGTTCCCATACAGGCTATGTATTCTTCATTAAAACATACACAGTAACTGATTGCAAGGCGTCAGGAAGGTTGTTTTTCTCCTGGTGTTTGTGAGTTGGTGGTTAATGGCATTTTCAAGGACTTTGGCAGAGTACGGCAGCAGTGAGATGGGGTGGTAATTTCTGAGTTTGCTGGGGTCAGCGAAGGGTTTCTTCAGGATGGGTCTCAGTGTGTTTCCAACTGTCAAGAAAGCTGCTGTGGTGATGGAGTCGTTGAAGATGTGGGTGAGTTCTGCGCTGAATTCCTCGATTCCGAGGTTGGAAAAGTTGTGGGGGCAGGGGTTGGTGGGTGGTCTGGAGTGGATGGAGGAAATAATGGCTGTGGCTGTCTGCGTGGTGAGCAGAGTAAATGTAGTGATCGTGTGACTGGGGTGGGTGATCAATCAGAGATTGTCGAAGTTGATACCGTGGGTTGTGGGTCGAAGTTGTTGTAGATGCTTGCTATCTTGCTGTGGAAGAAGTCCGACAGCGTTCTTGGGAAAGGCAAACAGTGTTCTCATAGCTGACAGGCAGGAGAATACCCTGACTACATCGAAGACTTCCTTTGTGTGGTTGGCAATTGTTTTGTTGCAGTCCGTGAGGGCTGCTCTTTTGGTTTCCTTGAGGCGTTGGTGGTACTTGTTAAGGGCAGATTTGTAGGCAGTTCGGTCGGAGGGGTTTTTGGTGGTGTGCCATTGTTCCTCTAGTTGCCTGAAACTGTGCTTGATGGTTGAGAGTGCTGAAGTATACCAGCTGGTTTGTCTTCAAGCTTTGATGTTTTTGGCTGGCTTCATGGGGGTGACTGTTGGCGCATTTGGTGATCCAGGAGGAAAAGTCCTGAACAGCCTGTTCCAGGTTTGACACAGCTTCATGCTAGATGGTGTTGAGGGCCTGTGTCCACTGAGTCTTGGCCACTTTGCTCCAGCTGCAGTGAGAAGAACTGAGGGACTTGGTAGTAGTACCATGGGAAACCTGCGATGGCAAAGTGAACGATAGTTTGGTTGGTCCAGGTGAGTTTGGTGATGTGGCTGTACCTTAAGTCAGTTGCTGGGTGTAAATATTGGGTCCAGTGTGTGTCTTGCACTGTGTGGTGTGGTGGTTACCAGTTGGATGAGGTCGATGTTGCTCATGCTTTCTAAAAGATTGGTAGAGTGGATGTCATTGGGGTCCAAGTGGAATTGAAGTCTACTAGTAGGATGTACTGCTTGAAGTTGATTGCCAGAGGGGCGATGAAGTTAAAGATGGTATTGCAGAATGTGGGTCGAGGTCCAGAGGGTCTGTAGGCGAGGGTGACTCTGATGATCGTTTTGCCATTGGTTAAGAGTTGGAAGTTGAGTTATTCCATGACTGGTGTGGAGTCGTCTTCGGTAGCGTTGCATTAGATAGTTTCCTTGTGGATGATGGTGATGCCTCCCGTATGTTTGGTTGTGTGATCTCAGTGTATCACATTGTAGCCGTCTGCCATTGCGGTGGCGATGTCGGGGGCTAAAGGAGGAGATAAGCCAGGTCTTGGTGATTTCCATGGCGTGTTTGCAGAGGGAACGGGCATTGAGGAGAATGCACTGGAGCAGCTCTGGGGTGCTCATACTCTTCTGGGAGTGTGTGAAGGGGATTCCTGTGCAGGTGGTCAGTCCTGTTTTGCAATAAAAGCAGCACTGTCTGCAGGTGAAGGTTCCTTTGGTTAACTAGGGGAGGTGATGTGGAATCTGGGGTTCAGAGCCTGGAGTTTGTGGTAGGGTACCAGCGGGTGCCCGGCAGGTTAGGGTTCCTGGCGCTGGGCATGGACGAGCAAAGACAGGCTAGCCTCTGGCACGTCAGCTGTGCAGCCGCACTGCTTCCGCCATTAAGACGGTGCTGTGGGAGGGAGAAGCATTGGGTGGCAGGCGGTGGGGCAGGAAGGGAGCAACCAACCAGCAACAAAAACAATCAATACAAATTAGGCACTACAAAGCAGCAGCACAAAACAAGCAACACAAAATGGGCAATACAAACAAAATGGGCATACGAACAAAACAAGCAAGTAAAAATAAGCAATGCGGACAAAATTCTCAATCCAGACTACACTGGCAACACCAACAGTGACCAACGTCCCAAGCACACAGACAGCGACAAAACACGGCACAATGGTGCCCAGGCACACAACAAAGCGAGCGCTCGGAGATCACATGGGGGAACAGAGTGGTGTGGCAGTGGGCAGCGGGGATGCAAGGCTACACGACCTGATGAGAAGCAGTAGGGGGAGCTGGCACAGGACCTGCTACAAAAACATTGGCTTGCATGAAGGGGGGGGGGGGGGATCACCAAGGTATAAATAAATAATGGATTTGAAAAATGTCATGTGTTTAACATTCTATCAGAATAGGCTGACGTATGCTTATACCAAATTAGAATTTATTTTAATGACTATGCATTCTCTTAAACTTCCCACATAAACCAAGTGAAGTGGTCTAAAGGCCAGAGCTGCTGGCTTTGGAATTGGGGCACCGGGTACGAGTCCTGGTGTTAGAGCAACAATCTATGATTGTGAGAAAATAACTTACACACATTGTACCATAAAAAACAAGGTAAAAATATGTAATACACTTAGAGTCCTCTATAAAGAGGGGTACTGCCCTTGGGCCAAGCTCGCTCTAAACGAAACTGTAAAAATAAAAAGCCTGTTTGGGTGGGGGAAAAAACTATAACGTTTTTAATTGTCGCCCCGATAATAACGTTATATTCAAATTTATAACAAACTTATCAATACGCTAACGACTTAAAAAAAACACGCCCAGTCATCAAATAGAATGATCATCTCATAAGAATACTCAAGTTCTTGTTTTATTAGCTAATTTACTTTAATGCATTAGACCTGTGCGAGACTTCACTCAAAATGGTACCGTACCTGTCCTGCGCAGTGAGGGGGGAAGAAACAAACTTTGAAGCAATAAGAATTGCGCAGTTGTGGGTTAAGCATTAGTAACCGAGGCTCCAGACAGCTCAATGGCGCTTCTGCGCAGTCAGACGCGGCTTGAGGTGGCGTATCAGTAGGTAAATGGCATATGGGCGTGCTGTGATCTTCCATGGTGGCTGCCATGTTGGATCCAGGCAAAACCACAAACCCCCTCGCCTGAAAGGACCATGGCCACTGTTTTGTCGGGACACGTCCAAAGCGCGCCTCCGAGAAACGTACACGTTATTTTTATAGGCGACGGAGGGCGAGTCAGTCGCGCTGGTCCTTGAGTCTTCAAACCTATCTGCACGAGTCTTGTTTTTTTTATTTTTATTGTACGCGCGTGCCCGCGACCCCGTTGCGCAGCAGCTTCTCTAAGGAGCCTGGGGTGCCACTGCTAGCCGCTGGGCGGCGCTGCGGGGCACTGGGAAAAAAAGAACCACGGGGGTTTGACGGTTGAGAGGAAGGGGGCGGGACGCGGTGAGAGGGGCGGGTCCGCCGCCGGGGGATCCGTGAAGGGAGCTAGAGACTGGGAGAGCGTAGCACACGGCGGCGGAGGAAAGACAGCACCGGTGCCGGGGATAAAGACCCCGAGACTGGACGGTGGTCGGGGCAGGAGGCGCGAGCACTGCCGCCGCAGGTGAGGGGGCACGGTGGGGCTTTTTTTTTCAGCAGCAACGTCTATTTTAAGGGCCTGGAAGGGGAATAACCCCCGGGGGCGGGGCTGTGTGGCAAGGGTTGGGTGTTGAGGAGGACGACACCCCTCTCCTGGTAAGGGTTATTGGGGAGGCCCCTGTAGACTTCCCCACCAACAGACAGGGCCATGGGGAGAAGTTTCCTCTCGGGGAGAAACATGTTGCGTCTGAAGCTTTCTATTGCGTGCGCCTGTGTTTTGGTCCCGATTGCGATCCGTAGCAGCTGAGGGGCGGGATGGGTTGTTAGTGACAGCTGTCAGGAGCGAGACCGCACTGGAGGAGGTGTCATGTGTCAAGAGAGAGCCAGGCCATGCACTATGAGGGTAGAAGTAACATTTGTTACGACAGAGAACCTGAACTGTAGACGGGTGTGACATCTTCCAAGGGAGAGACTACACTTTGAGGGCGAGACCAGTCAGGAGAGGTAGTTATTTGCTTCGTCAGCTAGACTGCCCTACAGTGAAGGATGGGTGTAATTGTGTTGTGAGATGCACTTTATTTTGAGGGTGGAGGGAAGATAGTTGCCAGCTGGCAGACCCGGTGTTGTAGGAGATGGGTATTTACATCAGCCAAGAGAGAGACCCTGCTATTTTTGAGTATGACATCTGACCAAAGTGAGTCATGTTCTGTTGAAAAAGTGATAGCGTTCTGCATATGGCATGTACTTAGTGACTGGCAATTGTACAGAAAGCGTGCACTTTTTTTGGGAGGAGGCGATGAAGTGGTGGAGGGCTTCCTTGACACGGGTCAGTCGAGAGACCCTGCGCTATCTTGGTTAGAAACAATCAGGTTAGACGTTGTACTATTTGGGATGGAGTAGTAACGGCTGTCGGACGAGGCACTTAACACAATAGGGAGCCTTATGCAGACAATAGAATCCGCAGTTAGGGTTGGAGTGACAGCTGTCAAGGAGAGAGTGCCTTCTTTGGGGGCAGTTGACGCATAACCGATGTGCGAAGCGATATATATCTTACTGTTAAAGGAATGGCGGATCGAAGGGAGCTCTTACACCATGGGGGTGCCTGCTGGCGTTTGACGGGTCATGCACTTCGTCGCGATATGGAGGGTAGGGGTGTTGTTTTTTTTAACTGACAGTTAAACGAGACTTTACCCATTGGGTTTCCCTCAGTATGGTCGGTTTACTGCTGTCAGAAAATGTACCCTGTGGGAGAGATGATTGTCATTAGTGACCCGGCGCTGTTATGGATGATTCACGGTTGTCCCCAGAAGGCGATCCTGCAGGGAGTGTCGAAGCATGCGAGGGAGAGACTCTTTCGTGTGGGTGAAATGACGGGTGTCAGGAAAGACCCAGCTTCTCTATTTATGGAAGTCCTTGATAGGTGTGAGTAAATGAGATTTTGTGCCATGATACTGTGTGGCTGGGGGAGCTGACGATTGTTAGTCTGGGGAAGGCCGTTACTGCTGCCGAGAGACACCCTATAGTTTAAAGGCAATTTCAGTTATCATTATAGGAGGTCTTTTATTTCTGAACAACAGAGATATCTTTTATGAATGAGACCCTTTGCAACGTGGTTTTGTGAAGTGTTTTCTTTCTAGAGCCCCTTTTTGGGGGGGGTAGGGGGGGGGGCGGGGGTTGTAGCGTATGCCAGAGTTCCTTTCTGGGTGGGTGTGACCTGGTACAGTGAGATCGCGTTCTCTTTGGGGAGGTGTGAGGGTACTACAAGAGAATAGAATCTGTAGAATGGGGAAACGATTATTAAAGGACCACCGTGTGCCATTCGAACTGACAGTTGGCGCAGTAGAAATGACCATTTGATATTTCGATATGTGGAGTTCTTTCCCTGCCGGGTATAGCTGGTACTGTGTACATTAGCTTTGGAGTAGGTAGAGCACTGTGTTTTTCGAACGTTGTCAGAAGACGTAAACCTTTGTTTACAATGTGTGACAACTGCCGGGAATGTGACACTGTCAGTGGTCACGAGGGTAGATCCTGTGATACTGTGTGTAGCAGCCGTCGGGAGAGGGGGACATGTTCAAGGTGGAGGGCTGCAGATTGACAGCTGCAAAGAAAGAGTGGATCAGTGGCCTTTGGTTTCATGTACATAGCCGATGGTTATATATGGCTTGCTTATGTTCTCGAAACATGCCAGTTGTGGTTCTTTAAATTACATCTTAACACATAATCATAACATTCTTATGTATGTTTTATATTTTGATAAGTACATTCTCGGGTATTTATAGCACTTTACTAATTTTTGTGACTAACCGATCCTGTCTTAAAAGTTCGTCAGTTTATATATCTATTAGACTGCTATTCGAAGGAGTTGAAATTATATGTATTCCACTTTTACATTCTGATTTATCCGGTCCCTGCGTTTGGTAGCTCTCTTGTTCCTCTTATATACTGGTTTCAACATATCAATCATATATTATGTGGCACAGTATTTGTGATTTAAACTTTACCGTTGAAAGTGCGGTAGCATAGATGTAATCTGGTTTCTTCTACACTTAAATTAGTAATATAGGTGGGTATAGCTGACTCGAGCCCTACCAGGATCAAAGGATGGTCCCTGGCTTTTCTCTCGGACCTTATTGAAGGACTAGTCGTGGACTAGCCAAGGCACTGCGCTGTTTCATCCCGTAGTATGCAACTGCTAACGTTATTAAAAAACAAAACAAAAAACAAGCAGTGCCTTGCGTAATGCAGGAAAAGTGCTATAACTCCGTAGGAGCATGACTAAAACAAGAAGCTTGTGTTTTTTTTTTTCTATTCGAATAGAATTTGAACACAAAAGGTGTAAACATATGTAGCAGACATGATGTGTCTTTCAGTGGCTGTGCTCCTACGTGATTTGCCTTTGTTACTGCTCTGGCTCTGAATTTGGTGGTTCCCTGTTTTAGTTAATTGAGTTGCTGTTTCCAGTACTGTTTGAAATAAGTCTAATAACTTGCTCTGGACAACCAGAAATTATGGCTATAAATACATACACAGTTATGTTCCATACTACACCTTATTATTAAGTATCTGTGCCGTACGAAGGGCACAATTGTTAGTCATCTAAATGCAACGTTAATTAATCAAGATTGCAAACGTGTTCGAGAGTGTTCAGGTTACTTGATTATGTCAACTCTTTATATTTACAGTAATTTTTTATAACCGTGCCGCACGTGCTGAACAACGCATACAACAAGCATTGGAAATGACAGTAGGTCTGGCTTTTAAATAAGTAGGTCTCATCAGTTTGTGATGGGTTTATGCGATCAGTAAGTCATTATACATGAACACTCTCTCATTATGTGCATTCACAAGTCCATTCATCAACCTGCTGACTCATTCAACATTCATCTGCCTATACATCTACAGTAAGCTCACACACAAACTGAACAATATATACAAGATAAAAGAAGGAAAAAAATGGTGCTGCCTAAACATGAGAGGCATAAGCTTGCAGTACCAAATAATATGAAACATAGCAGCAGATATCCATCTTGCAGTGGTATTGTACATGGTATTTTGTTGCTTTGAAGTTCTGGTATGCCCACAACACGTAGAACCAATGTGTTGGCCATCTTGGAATGGTAAACCAGTGGAGCCACAGACAATGCCAATCCATGTTGGTGGCCTGCTCTAGAAGCTGTGGCCTCGCGGGATGCAGTCCTGGCTTTGAAGAATACTCATTTTCAGGTGGATGTAGGTGTGTTTAGAAGAAATGTTGTCACTCATGGATATAGAGTCACTTTCTGAAGTGACTGACCCATTTCCTCATGCTGAATGTTATCATAGATGCATTTAGGGGCCTTCAGCATTTGACTTTGTCGTGAGAAAAAGCATTTTTCTGATCTGATCTGATTTTTTTTTTTTTTTTTTTTTTTTTTTTTTACATTTCTTTTACATTTCTTTAAATTCCACAGTCCTGGCAGACAGATAAGCCTGTAAGAACCCTCCGAAGAGATTCTAGCAAGAATTCTTACAATGCAAGTCTTCTACAGCATAGGGTTTGCCAAAGGTGGCAGTCAGCACCAAAATCCTTGCCTATAAAGATAATATTTGAGATTTTATGTAACAAAGTTAGTGTGCAGGCTTAACATAGTACATTACAATCCACCCTTAAGGGTTTATTGACTCTTAACATATGTGCTTCATAATAATTGAGGCCTATGCGTTGTGTTGCAACTTTTACAAAAACAGATCATAACTAGTACACATGAAATAGGTTTTTCCAATGAACCAATTAGATTTATAGTCTTTACCATTGGCTTATCTTCATATCCAACTCACAAGAGCGTAGGCTCTCTCACAAACCAAACATGAGGTAGACAGAAATAAAATTACAGATATGCACAAAATTTCAGTTGCCAAAACCATATAAAATCAATTCGTAATTGACCTTACTAGGAGGATCATATTGCAAATCTTCTGTCTTCATGTTTTGTTCAAGTAGGTCATCAATACCAAAAGCTTTACCTACTCTGGTATTGTGAAGGATTCTGTTTAACAAAACACCCCTTTACATGTTTTTTGATAATTGTGTAATAACAATACACTGTTATACACCTAGTGTCTTTAACACATGCTTTGCACATGACTGGCCTACTGGTTTTCTCACAAATTATCATAATCAACCTATGAAGTCTGACCTAACGTTTCCCAGTAAACCAGTAAGGCCTATATCCTTTGCCAGTGTCTTATCACCTTAACAACACAGGCCTACTGAAGTGCGCATTTGCTAGCAATCATCATGCATACAGTTATAAAATTACAATTGTGTATAAAATTACAGTTGGCAACACAGTATGCCACACCTATCAAAAGGACCTAACAAGGATTATCGCCATGACAATTTTCTACCCATAGGATTTGTCACAGGGGATACAAAAAAACAACAGCACCCTTATCTACAATGGTAATCTGAGTTTCATGCTACAAAATTACCTGTCTGCTCCCTGTAGCACAGCATGATAAAACCCCACTGTTGAGGGAGTTGGCTTTAACAAATGCTTTTCACAATAAATAACCAATCCTACTACCTTTTGTCATAACATTTTGTAATGAAGAGATCAGACCTATGGCTTCAGAAACAACTTTTACCTTTGAACCAATCAGGTCTGTACCCAATGTAATTGGCTTGTCACCATTACCAACCTAGACCTATGGTATGGAGTGTAAGCTTTCCCAAAAGGCAACCATCAAGTATATACTCACAAAATTAGAAATGTAAATTACTTTACGGTTAGCAAAGCAAATAACTAGGTTTCTCAAAAGGTCCTAATAACTATCATATTGCAAATCTTCTATCCCCACGTTTTATGAGAGGGACTGACCAACACTAATACCCTTACCTTCTGTCGTAAATTCTGAGATTCCAGGTAACAAAATACCTTTCTGCAACTTTTAAGAGCGTGACAACAATCCACCCTTAAATGCCTATTGTTTTAAACTTATCCTTTTTACAATAAAGTTGGGTCCCCTGACTTTATCATAACTTTTCATAATAAACAGATCTAGCTTATAGCCCTAGTCATTGGCGGGTCACCTTAACCAGCCAAGCCCTGATGCATTGAGAATATATTTTCACACATGGCAATCAAAGTTGCACAAACACCATAATAATCTAATTAGCTAGGAAAAGTTGTATAATAGCATGACCATGGTGTCTCTGTGATGTTAAGTGGCTACCTCCATCCATTGCAGTGGCATGCGTTTGACCATAAGGCCAAGTGCAGTAGCTTTGCTTGATAAAGAGCTTTGGACAAGTACCTAGATAAATTATCACATCAGGGTAGAGGTTAAGAACTTTTTCTGCGGAAGCACACTTCTTTTCACAAATCAAAAGCTGAACTCAGCTGAGCAGTACTATTGGGCAAAGCCACACTTCCTCTCTGTAGTTCTCATAACAGTTTTTTTTTTCAAATCACATTATGTCCGGCGACATGTGTGCTATCAAGCTAGACCTAAAAAGGACTAGTTAGCAGCAACCATAGCATAGTAGTTAAAGGAGCACTACTATTGTGGGTGACACTCTCTTCTTATAGCAATCATTCTGTCACTGACAATATTGTGTGTATGAAACAAAGTAATTACAATCACTGTTTTCATTCATTCATTAGGTGCAATCATTGGAACCTTAAATATTTCAGAAACCTCCAGCAAGTAGCAAACAGTCAACTATGATAGCCCTGTGCAATATTCATTCACACACTGAATTAGTAGCATTACCATGACATCATTTATGAAGGTCTGACATTTTGCAGGGCTCTCTAAATAAAGAATCGGAATATAAACATTTGATTATGGCATTCCATGAAGTGCTACTCATCTCCAAGCACAGGACAAGTGGCTAACGTAATTTGCTTACAAGCAGAGAAGCACCAAGTACATTACCTGCAATACAAAGTAAGCAGCAATTACACCAGCTAGAAACAAGCACGAACCATTTGACATTGTGGACCGCTCAAATGTAGTAATCATTTACTCACCCTATATTGCTTTACAGTAAACATCTGTCGCCTTCCAATCGTACCAGACACCTTCTATGTAATGTTCTATCAAAACCTTTGAAGCAATGAGAATTCTTGCGTGCAAGATAGCAAAAGAGAAGTGAAGATTGATAGGGAATACTACGGTGTTATATCATTGATTTACAGAGTACAATGCACTGACTATCGATGGGAAAGTGAGTGTTCAATTGCAGTTTGATAAAACTATCATCGTACGAAGCAGTAATGGAAAGATTTTCATTTAGTTAACGATTTCAGGGTGCCTGGACTTAAAACCCCAGCTACACCGTAACTTTGCCGTGCATCATTAATGCGCTCACACTGTAACAGCCACTTCAAAATTTAAAGACATTACAGAAGTGCTCAGTCAGTATTGTGCAGTTGCTTATGAAAGTAAATGTTGTGCAGACATTGCAATACAAATCTCAAGTAGATTGCATTCGTAGTCCATTTCTTTTAAAATACCCACCGTACAGGTGTCTGTAATATGATAACGTGAAGCAAACCTTGCGTTGTAAAGTAGTGCAAAGGATAATGTTTTGTGACACTGTCTTATAAGAATTTCCGGTACATTTACATTAAATCTTTGTTTTCTAGAACTTTGCTTCTTAAGTACTCTCATGAGTTTACGAGCATTGCAGTGACTCGCCTTTTCTTCTTTGAGGGATAAAAACAAGGAGGCTTCCTATTTCTAAGCGAAGGGGATGGGTAAGGTGGAATGTGGCATGACAAAGTGAAATGCTTTCATTGTGGTGCACCGAGATAAAGAGCGGCCTCTGGGGAATAGAATATGGGCTCCCTGACGGCTGCTAAAATGGAGGACGCTTCCTTTGCTTTAAAACGTGTTGAAAATTAGTTGCACAAACACATATTTTTATAGAAAAATATATTTTTTTAAAATAAACTTTTTTTGTCTCGTTTCTGAGTTGCTGTTTTTGACATTGCTGTTCGTAGAGCACAGCGGTATGCTTTGATACTGCATAAAGCACTCGCCCACAGCCATTCTTTTGTCTTGACATTGCTTTACTAAATGTTTCCAGAGTAATCATTTAGTTGTACTAAGAATATCACTGTTTCGTGTAAAGACTGTTTTGAGTTGTCATTTCAAAGTTGCTACTATACTTCTACAGTCGAAATTGTTTATACACACGTTGGCCCATAGAGCCAGTGTTGAAATATGCCCTATCCAGACGTTTCAGCAAACATTCTTAAAACTTTAGCTGTTGTACAGTGGAGTAAAACTGCCGTCTTGATTGAGTTAAGTAATTTAAATTTAAATGTGTTAGCTCTTTTAATTATGGAACAAGTTCTCCATTCACGGAGTTCCTGCTTTTAGATGATGGAGCTACACCAACCAACCTCTGGAACCCCTGCAGACGTCCCACTGAGCTGTGGCAGTCGCACAACCGAGCTTGTGGTAGCACCTCACTAATTTCATTCAAGCACCCTGCTGAGCACAATCATTAATGCTACAGAGCTTCTATTAAAGTTCATGCAAGTAGTTTGCTGAGTTGCCATAGGCCTTCGGAACTCTTGAAGGCATCCTCTTGCTGGCATCCACCCGAGCCTCTGCAGGCCTTTACTGAGCTCCAGCTCGAACGTACAACCCACCTGTGCTCTGCCTAGAACAGCCGGGACTGCACAATGTGCTAGACCTTTCTAGGATTCCTTTCTCTAACTCTGATTTATCAATCACGTCTCTTGTCTCACAGGATATTGTCTCATTGCAGTAGTTTTCCTTCTATTCCATTGCTGTTTCCCTTTCTCGACTCAATCTTTACTTTATCTTCTCCCCATATTCAATGATTTATACTTTATTATTGATGTTTCTCATTGCTTTCTTCTACTCTTAAGCTCGATTTGGTTGCGCCTCTCACAGCTTCTTTCACCATTACCCTTAACATCCTTATTCTTTAGAATTCCTGTTGGAAATGGCCCTTTTCGCAGGGTTATCCCCAAACATTTTGCCTTCTTCCTCCTATTTTTCAGGTCTGTTTTTGCTGGTTTATTGTCTCTGCGCACTTTACCACTGCTAATCAGGGCTAAAGTGCAAGGGCTCCCTATAGAAATTGTACTGTTTATTGGTTTATCCATGATTGGCATATTTGATTTACTGGTAAGTACCTAGTAGAGTGCACTAGAGGTGCTCAGGGCCTGTAAATCTAATGCTACTAGTGGGCCTGCAGCACTGGTCGTGCCACCCACATTAGTAGCCCTGTAACCATGGTCAGACCTGCCACTGCAGTGTCTGTGTGTGTGTGTGTGCATTTTTAAACTGCCAATTCGACTTGGCAAGTGTACCCATTTGCCGGGCCTAACCCTTCCCTTTTACTACATGTCAGGCAACCCTAAGGTAGGCCCTAGGTAGCCCCAGGGGCAGGGTGCAGTGTATGTTTAAGGTAGGACATATAAAACACACTAGTATATGTCCTAACAGTGAAATACTGCCAAGTTCAGTTTTCACTGTGCAAGGCCCATCTCCCTCATAGTTCAACATGGGGGCTGCCTATAAATATCCTTAAAGCGCAGATTCCCTTTGAGAGCAGATAAAAATGTGGAGTTTAGGGTCATCTTTAGTGAAGTTGGTTTTTAAATTGTCTGTTTGAAAATGCCACTTTTAGAAAGTAGGCATTTTCTTGCTTAAACCATTCTGTGTTACTGCCTGTTTGTGGATTGTCTGTCTGGGTCAGTTTGACAGTTGGGCTGTTTTGCACCTCTCTAGACAGTGACACAAAGGGGGCGGGGTGTAGCCTGCATATCCTGATGAGCCATCTGAGCTATAGGGGAGGGAGAAGTGGTCGTTCACACCTGAAAGGACTGTGCCTGCCCTCACACAGTGCAGTCACCGACCCCCTGGTGTGCATCTGGGGCCTGGCCTGGACAAGGAAGAATCTTGCAAACACTTGAGACTTTGCTTTGAAGTTTGACAACTTCAAAGGCAGAACAGGGTATAAGAAGAAGACCCAAAACCACAGACTTTTAGAATCTTTCTGGAATCAAGAGGAACCTTTGCCAAGGACAAGAGCTGGAGGAGGAGTACTGACCCTTTGCTGTGTTGCTTTGCTGGACTGGCCTGCAGTTGCTGCTTCTGCCTTAAGTGTTCAAAAGGTGAACTTTGCTGTGTGTCCTGCTTGAGAGGGCTTGGAGTGAGCTTGCCTCCTGGTGGAAGTCTCAGGGATACCAAAGACTTCAGTTTCCTCGACCTGCAGCACTGGGAAATGTGTGTTCTGTGCTGTACAAGAAGAAAAACCACTGCGTGCCCGCCAACGAAGCCGCTGGCCTGCACTGTGACCTGCCGCCGCCACACGGGGTCGCATTGCCCCGCTTCGCACCGTGACCCTGGTCTTACCGACGCCGTCATCAGACAACTTCACCGAGCTGCTGCACGAACCACGACCCGTGGGCCCCACACTCCGGCATCGCCTGCTCACACTGCAGACTGGGTCTTCCTGACGACGATGCTCCTGCTGACACTGGCACCACTGCTTGCACCGTGGCCTGTTAACACCGCCTGTGAGGGTCACAAAGCAGCATCCCATCCCACACCGCTGGCTTGGGCCTACCGACGACAGCGCTTCCACGACGACGACGATGATAATGGCTGCACCGTGACCTGTGGTAACCGCATATTGCACCACACCGCAGCCCTGGTCTCACCGACGCCGCTGGACGCCATCACCGAGCTGCTGCCTGCACTGTGACCTATGGGGACCGCACGTCGCATCGTCCCGCTTCGCACCGCAGCCCAGACCCCATTCATGCCAGCACTCCTGACTTCATCAGCCTGGAGTTCGATCTGCAACGCGTGTGACTTCAAGGGCCTTATGACTCCTGTACTGACTCTGAAAGCGAGACCGCGACGTCAGCGAAGCCACTCTCCAGAGCTCACCGCGAGGATCACAACGCCCCACAAATCCAAGGTGCTGTTTGCGGGTCTTCCCAACACTATAGCTGGCCCGCGACGCCGTGGCCGGCCTGAACTGTCGGTTTTGTTGATCACAACGCCGTCATAGCCCCAGGTGGAGCTGTTGACTTCAAGGAACTGTATTTTTGAGTAAATCTTGCAGAATTCATATTTTTATTACTGTAAGTTGGATTTTTATCGTATTTGGTCTCGTTTTAAATAGATAAATATTGGCTATTTTTCTAAAACTGGTGTGGTGTCCTTTTGTAGTGTTTTCACTGTGTTATGTGCAAATGCTTTACACATTGCTTCTGAGATAAGCCCGACTGCTCATGCCAAACTACTAAGGGGGTGAGCAGGGGTTACCTGAGCCGGTATCTCCTTATCCTGAATAGAGTGAGGGTCTTTACTTGGACAGGGTGCAAACTGACTGCCAGCTAGAGACCCCATTTCTAACAATTCCAATTGAATTTTTTCTTAGTTAGCTAATCACATGTTTGATATTGGTTTGTCATCCACAGGCCATGAGGTCGAATAACTTCACTGCTGAAGGAGATTCAACAGGCATATGGATTCTGCAGCGGAGCTGCTGTTTTCTGTCTCTTCTACTTCTTCTTATGTTATGAACCAGGGATTTAAGTTGGATGAAAAAAATGTGGGTCTGATTACGACCTTGGTGGAGGGGATTACTCCGTCCCAAATGTGACGGATATCCTGCCTGCCATATTACAAGTTCCATTATATCCCATGGAACTTGTAATACGGCGGACGGGATATCCGTCACATTTGGGACGGAGTAATCCCCTCCGCCAAGGTCTTAATCAGGCCCCGTGTGTGTACGTGAGGGGTCTTCAAAGGGGCTGTGGCCTAAGGAGTGTAATGAGGAATCCTTTCCAAGAGGCGTGGTTTATGTAATTAGGAGCATGGTTAAAGACATGCAAACCAAAATTCTTTGCTTCTCATAATGAGCTGCAATATTTATAATATTTTGGTACTTCTCTGTGAGTTTTCTGTTGTTGCATCTAGACATATAACACAAAAGCAGAAGTATTACTAAAACAAGCCAGAACTATTGGCTTGGTAGTGCTCGTTCGCTGTAAAAGATAAATTAGTAACATTGATTTTGTTGTGGATAATTTTGCGTACGTAACCATTTCTTAGTGTGCTCAGCAGAAAGGCCAATAATTGGATGAGCATGTATTCTAAACACTTTTATGATCCAACAATGAGAATCGTGCATTGGCTTCAGCCTTAACTCCAGACCTCCCGATCTTGCACCAGGATAAACACCAACCCACCACCTGAACTCGCACCGACACCTAGAGGTGACCCAGTTCACAGTATACAATACACAAGAGTAACATGCAGCATGAAAAAATATAGAAACAAAATATCCTGAAAAAAGCAAAGACTCTAATGGAATCCACGATTAAGTAAAACAAGTGAAATGTAAACATGATCTGCACCCATAAAATGGATTTCCTTAACGATTTTTGTAGTCATTGTTCAGAAATTAATCCGAGTTTTGTCCGTGAAATAAAGGACATGAACACTGGACCCTATGGGGACCCTTTTGAATGTCAGATTTTAATTACTGCAAGCTCTGAGACCCTGAAAGTCATGGCCTACCTAAAGCCCTTCTCCAAACCATGGTCTAGCCTAGCACTCACCGCGCTCTCCCTTTGCTGCCAGATACAGAGTGAATTCTTTCGATTTACTGATGTACCTCTAAACTTTTTACTGCTTCATGCTTTCTTATAAACGGCTTTTTACTGTATCATGCGTTCGTCAGGAACCAGTCTTTACCTTCATTATTCAATGAAGGAACCCTATAAACCTGATTTATTTCACTAACTCAACCCCCATTACAGTGTGAATGGCCCATCCATCGACCAGGATATTGCCCCCACCTTATAGTATTTTGAATTGGCAGTTAGAGTATACTGACTTTAAATCTAGCATTTTGGGAATACATTTAAGAAAGTAAGTAAAACTTTTTATTGTTTCCATTTATTTAAAACCATAACAATTTATCAAAGCAGATGTAAAATATCACCACAAGCAGAAAATAAATGTGAAATTACATTTATCCAGTCCGAACAATTGTACTATTCTTGGAGACGAATATTATGACCATTGATCACCAACATCTACATAGGAAGGATTCCTTACTGAGGAGAAGCTCCATATTTCACTAAACTGTAGTGTGTTTTGAACATTTGAACATGTCTTAAAATCACAATATAGGCAAATATTTACAGCATAGTTTTTATGTTTTACGACTCAGCCATCATCAACAAAATTACATTCTTAAAAATTACATACTTAGATGACAATTGATCAACATATACATAGAGAAGATTCCTTGCTGAGGGTGAGCTCCATATTCAGCAACCCTTCAATCAAGATAAGTAAAGTGTATTATGTGTTGAACATTGGAACACTTTAAAATATTGCAATGTAGGCAAAACATTTACAAGGTAGTTTGTTATTTTATGGCTCAGCCATTGCTCATCATCAGTTGGGTGCAGCTAGATAGAGTGCACCATGCTCTAAATATTTGTGGAATACTTAACATTACAATATTAACAAAGCAGGGACAACTTAATTTAATATATAATTCTAAAACTGCCTTACATCTTTTCTGCCATGTGCTTTAAATAATAATACTGATCCATGCCAAGCTATAGTAGCTCAAAGTTCACAACTTAGTCCAGGAGCGTCAATCATGTTATTAGGACATGTGGCTCTCCTTCATTCACTCAACCATCCTAAGAATTTATTTAGCTATAGGTATTCCCTAGTTGAAATTCATTGGTTACTAAAAACATAGTCAACAAACAACAAGACGTAAAATAGGTTAGTAAAGTGCAGTGTGAAGTAAGCATCAGGGACTATTCTTGAACTGGGAAAGAAAGGTAATGTTACAACTTTATCAAGAAACAGAGCTTATGTACTTCATCTTATAGGCTTTCCAGAGAAACTTCAAAACCCTAGCTGAACACTGTGCATTAACCCCACTCAGACACAATGTTATCATAGTTTTGTGTTGCTTTATACCTATGTGGTGAAATACTGGTTTTAGCCAGTAACACCTTAAACCCTTTAGGCTAGTGCAAAGAAGCACAACATGCACTAATGATTCTTGTTTGTAGTGTCACAATCTACAATTGTGAGAGGTGTATCCTTTCAGGCGATCATATTTATTTTAGAGGGATTAATCCACATCTCAATCTCATACATTTTTTTTATGGGCTAAGCTCGAGGACAGCTAAGGGGCTTTCCCCAGGTCTTGATAAACAGCTACACACAGATCCTCCTGTGCTTTCAATGCTAACTCCTGCTGATCTTCCGCGCCAAATTTTATTTAGTATAAAAGTTAAGTTTTCATACTGTTCGTTTTTTTTCTAATTCTTTCTATTACATTTTCACATGTATAACAAACAGCTGTGTCATAGTGCGTACAGGCACATAAATCATAGAGTTGTTGATAGTACGGTAGGCTTGTTACATCATAATATTTGCTGGTCGTACTAGCGTTATCTCACATTGAAAATGTTCATGATGTTCTTGGTCAATGATGTGGACAGTCACTGTAACAGCATCAAGATAAATGTGGGCACACCATTATGTTGATTGTCTTACAGTGATGAATGATCTTTTCATTGTGGGAAATGGGATTTCCTGTGTAATAATAAAACTGTCAGATTACCTGAGTGAACATGTTCCATAATAGTGTTTCCCTCGTGCACTTTGTAGTCTGGATTCACTTTTTATCTATTGCTTATTATGTTAGTTTTTCAAGATGCTGTTTAGATAACAAGCTTCTTTTTATAGGAATAATTATCCTGCAAGAACTACTTAAAATTCTACTCTGCATAATTAGCACATGTATTAATATTGATTTATCAGAAACCGAAGTAGACTTTATTTTATTCTGTCTGTATGACAAGCTAGGAAGCTCCTTGTAGCTTCTTGATTACTTAGTAATTTTTCAGTTGCTTAAATGGCGAGGGTTAGCTTCCTCCCCGACTCCTGTGTTGATTTCTTTTATTTATTTACATTTTGAGCTGTTTATACTTAGGCCTTTATAACTTTTCCCACTAAATATATTCAGGCCGATCTGGTGTCCTCTTTTCTCACTTGGTAAGTATTGTAAGGATACCTAGACTAAATACGGCATCACTGTTTTCTAAATTGATCACTTGAGAGGTTTTCACACACAAACTAATCTTTGAAATCAAACCATAGTGAATGTAAGTTGGGGGTAAAAAAAGACAAAGGTTCCCCTTCTGTTTGCATTGGCATATTGAATAGTATATTTTACCCCAAGGTCCCATGGGGAAGCAGACTGTGGCAAAAGTGCCTTAACCCCTGCTCCGGCCCTCCTGCCCCCACCCCTGTAGGAGCCTAAATCCCTCCGGGATACCAGTAATATAGTTTGATTAAGCTTTTCTCCCAACTTCTACCAACTTCTCTGCTTTCCCCACTCTTGGTGGAACATCGATGGACATACTTGAATAACATGTCACAGACAAGTTATAAAGAAAAGTCACAGCACTGTCCCCAGCGTGAGGACTTGAGAATGCTACCTAGAGGGATTTAAGAATGGTGACCTCCTTGAGGAGCCATGGGTTCAGTAGTCCATGCTCTCAAAGTGGCTATCTGATCAAAATTGGAGGATACCTAAGAGCTGAAATGATCAAGTATCATGAGACAGGAGCCTGTAAATTCCCTTCCAATTGAGAGCAACAGTCAGCTGTTGTGGTTGCATCTTATTTCTACATTAGGCTCTTTGAGGACCGCCAAAGGTGATGCTGAAAAGTAATCTTTAACCCACATATTGAGGCCTCCAGCCTGCATGATTTACCTAGATTCTAGATTAATATGCAACATCGTGTCAGCCATATCCACAAGAAACTGAACATTGTAGCCTGGAGATTATACATTACTACAATGGTGGTTATGTGATGGAAGCAAGGATCCCATTCACTACCATGCCAATAGGTTCTTTCTGTGTTAATGTTTTCAAATGGTCGGTGCAGTTCCTACCCTACTCATTAACCTGCCCAGCCACACTGCTGGATCATAGTTTTGAGAGACCTTTTATGAGGTGCTTTAGAGAGATCACACTTGCTACCAGCTCTTCATAATAATTAAAACCATTAAATCCTAATCTATGAGGTAGCAAACTTAAACCCAGTGGATAACCAGACACCTGACATAAACAAACATACTCTCAAGTGATTACCTGAATACTTGCAAATTTTACCTGGCCCAATGAAAAGGATGTGTTGTCAGCAAAGGATGTGCATCAAACCATAGCCGTGTGTAGCAGGAAGCTATAATTTCTTTCACCCGTGATGTTCAAACCAGCTCATGATTGCTTGATGTTATTTTACTTGTTACTGTAGGACCTTTTTCTGTTTTTGAATGATAAATTAAATTCCGGAACTACAAACCCTTAAAGAAGATACCACCAGTAATGGTTTCAAAAGTATGAATTGCAACTTAAGTGCATTTCTTTTCCTTGTATGTAATGCATGAATCGTTTCCCACATGCTTTCACTGCATGCGAAAAGGAGAGTTTGAAATTTCACTATAACGTTTTGTATATAGAGAATGGATTCCCATCCTAAACAATATTTAGTACTTATGGCCCATTTCCAACTTCAATTTTGTTTTTCAAATACAGAATTTAATTATCAAAAGTAATTACCATTGTTATTCTTAAAGTTAATTTGGATAGCATTCCAAACTGATTTTGTGTGTGGTGTTTGCTAAAGCGATGTAATGTTATGGAAGGACTTTTAACAACTTTTAAGTAGACTGTTGAGCGAGTTATCATTTCCTCCTCACCAAATGTTAAGTGTGGTCTATGATCTCACAATACAGCACTGGTGCTGCCTACAGGACTGTAGAAAGGTCCGCTTTGTTTAAAATCGTGAATACCTGAAAAGACATATGAAAGGTTGGTGAGTATGATTTGTACAAACAAACTTTTGCGAATGATTCAAAATGCATTGTGCTTAGGAATTCTAATAGTGAGTAATGATTCAGACTATGCTCCTTTGAAACGGCTACCATTACACAAATGATTTTCCACACTTGTGAATAAACATTCCCCCAAGTGGAATTAGTAAATTTTTCCAGCAATAAGTTAATTGTGTTTCAACAGATTGTATTATTAAAAGACACTTGGTGTTGCCCTCATTTGGTCTCATCAGTGCCCCTTAGATAAAGTGCAAAACAACTACATTGAGCTGAGGTTTAGTTATTTGATGTAAAAACACAACTTCATTGAGAATATTTCTAATTTAATTGAATGTTATTGCCCGATTATTTAATTGTTCTAGTATGTCCACCCATTTTGTCTAAGCCTAAAAAATACAACCTTGAAAATGGGTTATGTTGGTTTACTTTTTCTATGTTGAACCAACATACCTAATAATTTCACTGTGTTAGCTATACCTGACCCATTGGCAATGAATATAAAGTTGTGGGTTTTTTTAGCAGCAGGAGCTGCAGGTGTAGTACACTTTCAAATATTTAAGCAGCACAGTTGATGAAAGCAGAGAATTTCTTAATAAAGTCATTGCATCTTAGCACTGATGGCTATGGAAACTAAAGGATTTAAAGTTGCTACAATAAACCAAGTCAGAATACAGGTTTATGAGTTGCAGACAAAAGTTTGATTTCTGTTTGACTTTAGCAGTGTAAGCAATATGTGCTTTTTTATGCATTACCATTCCGCAATATAATACAGCTCTTCACTTAGTATCTACCCACATGCCATAACGAAAGGCTATTTCCTTTTTCTCAAATTATTATGCGTTTGTCATCAACCCCTTCATTTATACATTTACTTTGCTTGACTGGTAGACCTGACAGCCTTAGGGTGGTCTTCTCCCAGACCTTTTGCCTTTCCTCTCCAGTTTTTGCTGCATCATTTTGCTGGCCTTAGGACTCTTAGCACTTTACCACTGCTAAGGTGCATGTGCTTCTCCCTTAAAACATGGTAACATTGGTGTATACACAATTGGTATATTTAATTTACTCCTATGTCCCTTGTAAAGTGGTATACCAAATACCTAGGGCCTTTAAATTAAATACTACTAGTTGTCCTGCAGAACTGATTGTGCCACCTACACCAGTAACCTCGCAAACCTGTCTCAGGCCTGCATTTGCAAGGCCTGTGTGGGCAGTTTCACTGCCACTTCGACTTGGCATGTAAAACCTCTTGCTAAGCCTTAAAATTCCCTTTTATTACATATAGGTCACATCTAAGGTAGGCTCTAGGTAGCCCATAGGGCAGGGTGCCAAGGAAGTAAGTCAGGAACATGTACCATTAGGTTTTATATGTCCTAGTTGTGAAAAACTCCCAAAGTCGTTTTTCACTACACACGCTGGGGAGATACAAGAGTGTGTAACTGAAGTACATTTGAATGATAGATGGTATGCTAGCCATATCCTAGGTCACTATGTGGCAACGAGGAAGTGTTTACAATGAAAGATATTTCCCCTAAAGAAGGGCAGGAGCCCGAAATGCATTGGGGTTTTTAAGTTTGATTGTTAAATCAGGATTCATGACGAAACTGAACTTGCATGGACAATTTTCATTGTAATAAGAAACTGAACCACAATAAACTATGAAGAAAATTCAACTAATGAAGTAACATATGGCATGGAATCGAACAACGTGTAAAATGAGTGATTAACTGTTTAAACCTCAACTGAGGTATTTGTGAGTGCACAGGATGGATGCTGCTCTGGCTCAGGAGCTAGTGCTTTTGGTTGTTGGGCATTTTTCTGCTCTTACTGCTCTGTGTGCCTTGTAGCCTGTCTCCCATACATGTCTGGGTCAGGTGGCAGCTACATTTTGTTCATTCCCTCTAGACCACCACAAACACAGGAAAGGTAGGTGCGACAAATATCTAGTCTGCATTCATTTGCATTCTTATAGGCCTTTGTCCCCACACATACGGCTGATTACCCTCTACTGATAGTCTGGAGCCAGGGCTGGGATGAAAGTGGGACATGTGCACTTCAAGGAGCTGCTTTGAATTTACCCCCACTTCAAAAGGCACATTTGGGTATAAGTACTGGGTCTCTGACCCTATCAAGTCAGTACACATCTGGTTTTGGGAAGATCTCTGCTGGAGTAAAGATTGCTATGTTGTAAGGATAGCCACTTTGCCTAGATTGACTGTTCCACGGAACCGCTTCTCTGCTTAGTTGAGTTGTCCTGCTGAAGACAAGAACTGGACCCATCCTGCTGAACCCAAAGTGACTCCAAGGTCTTGCTGGCTTGCCCCCTGCCCTTCTGCAGTCTCCGGGACAACAAAGACTGCCTGTAACTCTCCTGGTACCGCTGGACTCTGCCATCTGTGAGTTCTATCCTTGCCTGAGGTGCCCCTCCAGATCTGGGCCTCAGAAGTGGGTTATGCAACTGACTTCTGCCAAAAACAGATGCATCTCCTTGAGTGCGTGAGAAATTCTGCACCATTACTCCTTCAACACAGAGGATGTTTTACAGCAGATGCAAAGCCAGCTAGCCACTCTGTGTGGCTCAATGACTACACATTGCATTCATTTCAGCGGAGTTTGATGCGGATGCAGACCCAACTGTGAGGATCGGAACCGATGCATTGTGCCCTTAATGTCGTCACTTTTCTCCACCAAAGGTACTGTTTCATTGGACCCTGCATGGGTTCTGTAGCCGTCACAGTCGGGCTTAACTGTGGAGTTACACTGGTCCCTCGCAACCTGAAGTAACCTTTTGCCGCAGGTGACTTCTGAGCACTATTTTTTGTAAAAATCTTTAAAAAATTCATATCTTGACTTCTAATAATTGGATTTCTGTTGTATTGGACCTGTTGTACTCAGAAAAATATTTTTTATGTTTCTAGACCTGTGTGGCATCATTTTTGTGGTGTTTTCATTGTGTTACTGCGTAGTTGTGTTTTGCATGAATACTTCATGCATTGCCTCTTAAGTTAAGCCCGCCTGCTCTGTGCCAAGCTACCAAAGGGTTAGCACAGGTTGTTTAGGTTGTGTAACTGACTATGATTGTGGTGCATACCTCTGCCAACCAGGGACCCAATCTCTAACATTGACTCTTCCAGATCCTTTTTATCATAGCGTGTATTTATGCATGCTTCTTCCCCACTCGTTTACTAATAATTCACATACGTGACCTACATCAGTGGTTCCCAGCCTTTTGATTTCTGTGGACCCCCACTTTATCAGTACTGGAACCCGGGGACCCCGCTGAATCATGATAGGAATTGGGGAACCCCTCAAATAAGTCAATACTGAAAGCTGGGGAACTAATCTGTTAATACTATTAAATTTTCTAAGCTGTCACAGACCCCCTGAGGAGGGTTTGGGGACCCCCAAGGGCCCCCGGACAACAACTTGGGAACCACTGACCTACATAGTCCGTAATCCCAGTGTTTGAGTTTGATAAAATAAGTTCCATTGAGATGGGTAACAATACAATCTGTTATTTCAGCGCCAACAGTCTCAAAGGTGAATGTGTGCTTTACAACTACACTTTATCTTTGAACATCCTTTATTGACCAAATAAATTATTTTGCAGGCTACCACATATGTAGATGAGAGCAGATATATAAATGGGTGACCAATGGGCCATTCTGCGTAGATAGCCAATCTATTTTTTCCACACTTAGGGGCTTATGTAGATTTTGACTGTAACGGTCCCGCCATTGTTTTTCTGACTGAAAACCCGTCTGCCCCCTTGGCGGTCTGCCCACCCGATTTAGATGTTGGCGGTCACATAGGTGATACAGCGCCTGAGTCCCACCGTTTCCACCAAGAAACTCCATCAGCGTCACAATAGGAAACAGTGGCTGCCGGCAGGACTCCAGCCATCTTTACAGCCGTGCAGATTTGGATGTGCCTTTCTGCCAAGCAAACGGTGGCGGTCCGACCTCCACACCTGAGTTGGCAGATTGGAGGGGAAGAAATGAGGTAAAAACGTATCTTTTCTCCCAAATTCACTTCTGTTTTTGACTGGATAAGACCTGCCCTCACTGCTGCCACTGGACCACAGAGAAAACACAACCCCACCTCCTGTCTCTGAACTCAAAGGTAGGAAACCGGTATTGCCTGTGCACGTTGTGTGGTCACTGCACGTGATCTCGGGACCACTGCAGCAGCATACATGTCACAGTAATTTTTTTAATGACTGTGACCTACATATGTTGGGATCACAATTGTGTCCGACATGGATGGGGACACACTGGTACAAGACACGTGGCACACATACACAATGCCATTTTAGTTTCAGTATTCATTGCCAAATGAATGCTGGCACCACAATGACATTACATTCACACTTGTCAGCCATGTCCATGTGTGCATATTGCAAAGGGACCTGCACCTGTGATGTTGTGCTTCCTGTTGGGTGAGTCAGTATGTGTGTGTGATTTGATTAGCTGGTTGAGGTGAAGGGTGCTGGAGTGGGTGACGTGGTTGTATGTATGTTTTCCTCTTGCAAATGGGTCTGATGTGTATATTTGGTTGTGTGTTATTTTGCTATGTGCAACATTCAAGTCCGTGTTGTGTTGCAGAGGTGTGTAGTTGTACCTCTTGTGAGTGTTTTTGAGGAGATGAGTGTGTAGTTGTGTTTGTGTTGTGGGTGCAGTGTCAATAGTGTGTGTGTTGTGTAATGGACATATGGGTTGTGTGGTGTTGGAATTGCAATGGATATTGGTGTGTATAAGGTGTGTTGAGTAATGCGTCATGCAGGTGGACACATATGGTTAAGTTACAGTGTAAGTGTGTGCGACTTACCCGTGTTCAATAGCCACTGCCATTGTGTGATGTTCATTGGGTCCAGCGACTGCATTTCTCCATCAGCAGTGTTCCGGCAATACACTGCCTGCAGGACTTTAACATCTAACTATGGTAGCCTGATGGCTAGGAAAGGCACTCCGTCATGGCAGTTTTGGGTTCAGCTGCAATACATCTAAATACGCTGGGTGAAACACCGTCTGCTTGACAGAGCTCTCGGGTCCGCTGCCGTGGATTGGCGGAGGTACTGCGAATATCTAAATCAGGTCCTTACTCTGGTAACAACGTGCATCCATTTTCGGTAAATTCTTTTGAGATCAAAAGTCAGTTAAAACTTATAAATGCATTATTGGCCAACAAGAAGACTAAACAATTCCTAAAATACCTTCCTAATTATTTGAGCACTTGTGTTTGACCAAAATGAAAAAGCCAAAACCGAGATACCAGTTGAAGTTTCTCTAATTATGATTTTGTGGGAATTGGGTTCTGGGAGGATGTACTTTTTGATTGCCAGGCCAACCATTAAAATGTTTTATATTTTAATTTCTCCCAAATCCTTTTGAAGCAGCACTGAAACACTTCACAGGAACTACATTCTAAAGCAGAGTTTAATAAGCAAGTTTGTTTAATCTAAACCAGTACTGTCTTTTTCACAAAAACTGTCCCAATTGACACAGCCCTTTGCCAAACCTTAATATACAGGAAATAGGTGGACAGTGGCTTTACTAAAAGAATTCCGAGTTGCAGTTTAGCTAACAAGGAGGTCAGGACACTTCTTGATCGCCAGATAGTTCAACACATTTTTTAACTCCATCACATCATCTTTCAGCCTTAAAATGACTCGTTGAGGGCTGAGTTCCTGCAAGTCGAGGTCAAGGATCAATCTTTAATTAGTGAACAGTACTAGTTTTTCTCATCTATCTTTTTGTTATTTGACATTTTAGAACATGGTTCCTTGCAAGGTGTTTGAGACCATTTTCCTGACAAGTCATGAAATTTAATTTCAAATTCTTGTTCTAACTTTACAGCTTTATAGTTTGGAAAGCGCACTTGAAGGTTACTCTGTGATCTGTGAATATCCTGCAGCATAGTTCTTTTTTGTGCAGTATCGGTCAGTTTCTCAAATATATGCAAAATATGAAAGTATATATGATCTGGCAGCATCTCTGAGATAAACATTGACCAGGTATTTACTGGTCAGTACTGGGTATGTTTATAGTACACCAGGCAGACTGCTATAATTTGTTGTCTTCAAGTAGACACCAAACAGTTCATTGAAGTCCAGAAATTGCAGTCAAGAAAGTGTGGCCTTCAGTGTTCACGGCATGACATTTCTTCCTATTTAGTTTTTTGCAAGTGTGTCTGACATATATTGAAGGAAGGGGTGCCAGTGTTTCACAGCATGTCGGGCACCTCCGTGCCAATGTCAGGGTTTTCATAGCAAGCACAAAGAAGAATGATCAAATATTAATTTACTAAACTGTGTCACTCCATGCTGCTTTGCAGCAAGCTGTATTGCATTAGCAATAAGCAAAGCTATATCTGGTACAAATGTATATCTCATGTACAGTATGTGTTATAGGTTACTGATTGGACAAAGTAGATTTGGTTTTATCTTTGATATTTTGATGATATTTTGTAGATACTTCAGCCGACACGTGTTTCGCCCAACTTAGTACTTTTCAAGGCTGACTGATTTTCTGTCTCAATAACATGAATGGGAGAATAATGTTTCGGATGACGTTAGTTGTATCAACACAAACTAGGGAACTTGCAGCAAAAAGTGTACGATACGTACATATTTAGAGTGCTCAGTTATTTAATTTAACTGGTGGTTTGGGCTATAATAAACATTTGCCAATAGTGTTTAGAGCACTACTGCTCTTTTTTTACTTCAGTGCTCTGAAGACGGGGATGTGCGACATTTGTACCAGTGTTGCTTTTTTTTTTTTTTTGGTATAATAATTTGGGAGGACACCGGTGACAAGAAATACAAATTAATGTTTTAGTTACTGGTGGGTTCACAAATATTAATCGCAAGACTCTAGAAGTAAAACCTCTAGCATGATATTTTAACATGCGTTACTGAAAAGTATGTAAAGCAAGCCTTAAAAAGGATCACAAAACATCTTGTGAAAGACAGACATGACTTCCTGCCTGTATGGTAGAGCATTAACAGAGTGCCCCCCCTTTAGACTCCAGACAAGAATAAGTGTAATAGACTCTTATTAGTAGAGGGGAGACTTTAAATGTGGCCCAGGGCAGTGGTATAGGAGGTTTGGTGCTTTTTATCTCATTGCCACTGCACGTCCAGGGGACTAAGAGGCACAGAGGCCACTGTGACATAAATGTGTTGGCCCAGCCTACTGCTAGCCTTACACAAAATAAGAAGAACTGATTTACCTCTGTGTGGGCATGGCTATTGCCAGGTGAAGCCGGGGCCAAGGATATGCATGCCTTCGCAAGTAAGAACCTGGAAGAGACTGAGCCGGGTCACCCCTCTTGGTCCCTCACATGAAGCCATTTTCAAGTTTGAATGTACAACATTAATCTCTTGTACTCTGGTCGAAAGCATACCTTGAGGACAGTTTTGTGACCAAGCATGAACTATACGTTGTGCTGTTTTATATGAGAACAACACTACCAGCAGCACTACAACCGGCAAGCCCAAACATAGCCCAGGATGTTTTACATTAGAGGAGAGGCTGCTGCTGCACCTGTTAAACAAAGAAAAAAATACAGGTGCTGATCCACATGTTATGGCAACACAAGGACAAAACGGGTGTCCTCCTGGCCCGAAAGACTTGCATGCCAGAATATGATGAAATACCGTTCAAACCGGTGGTTCTATCCTCCTTTTTAAAGTAGTTAACATTTAAAAGCAAACCAATTGCTAGTAGATTACAGAGCCATTGGAAACATTATTATTTCCCCTTTGGCTCTAGTAAACCCCCAATCTTACTCAGTTTATCTAACATACTAAATATTGAATGTAGCTGTCATTTCTGAGGCCTGGCAGTTGAAAAGGACATTTCTAATTCAATCTTCTCCTGAAAAATTTGCAGTCAGTGAGCACATCGCCTATGTTCATGCAAATTGAATCTCTTACTTGAAACTGTATACAAGATGACACATAGAAGAGTTGTGTTATCGTATAGTGGTTAAAGTGCGCATGTAGTTGGTGCAGTATGGGGAACATATTGAGGTAACCAGTAATTGCCTTACTACCACCCCTCAAGACTTATTAATGGATTTCCCTACATCCCCCTGTCTACAGTCCATGATTAAGTAGGTAAATCCTGCCTGCACAGAGTGCAAAATAATTGGGAAGGAGCCAGAAATGATTGTACTGAGAGTAACTAATTTCCTGATGGGTGAAAAGTTAGGACAAGGTAATTGGTGCGTTAGATTAATACCTCTGGAGAGATATTTGAAAGAGATAGTCATTCTTAGAGAAAGGATGAACCCTCAGTCTACATGATGGGGGGGTTTCAAAGTTCACTCATGGTTTACTGGAAATCGGAACTTGCTAATACACAAGGTGATTCACTCAGAACACAGATGTATATTTTATATGTTAAACAATTCTTGAGTAATACTCAGCCCTTTCATTATATCACAATGAAAGTGTAAATTCTAGAAGTAAGAAAGTACCTGTTGCTTCTTGATTTAAGACATGTTCCCTCAAATGGCGCTCGTATTTAACTAAAATGTAGACAACCATTGGAATCGACTCTTTGAGGCACACTCTCTAAGACTGTTGTATTCTTGTGACTTCTGATGATGGCCAGGGTAGTCTGAGATCGTCCCGGGATGCTGCATCAAAGAGACCGCCACCAGCCTTTGTGGATTTAGTTTTACTCAGCACTGATCCTTCTTCAGCGAGGGTTGTCACTTGCCACACAGCTTCCTGATAATGAGGCCCCTACTGATCTGTCTTCTAAGATCGTATTCTAGCACTGTCCTGACCTTGGGTCCTGATTTAGATTTTGGTGAAGGAGTTACTCCATCACGACGGTGACAGAAATCCTGCCTGCCGAAATCTAAATCCCATTGTTTCCTATGGGATTCAGGTTTTCGATGAACAAGATATTCCTCACTGTTGTGATTTTTTTTTTCTGAAATCTTTTTATTGTTATTTTAGCTATATCATAACATTTTGACTTTGCATTAACGTTGATACAACAGACATTCGTAAATGTTAGGTGTATTGCGTAGTTATAAGAGTGAAGAGCAGGCAACAAGACATGCATAATGATATCAGCCAGAGCAATGGATGAAGTATTCGAACATGCATTGTTACATTTTGCAGTCCTTAGGGTTCGCCTGAGATTTAGCACGGATGATCCATGTAAGGAGAAATTGGGTCTCTGGTGTTAAATACAGAGCGATAGACTTCTTGGCTCTCCCCTAGCCCTTTCGCGAAGGTTTATGTGCATTTACAGAGATGTACATAGATAGATGCTCATCCCGGGTTAACAACAAATAACAACAGTAACATTCTTAAACAGAGGAGTTCTATATCTTCAAGTGTTTGATGACTGCAGGATTGTGCCTTCGTGTATGTGGAGTCCCTTCAATGCCGCAAAGATGTTTTAATGTGTGTTGGGACCGTGTTTAAGCTCCAGATGCCTGATGTCTACTTTGTCTCGGCCTACACATTTGAGATGGGAGCGCAACAAACGATAAACGCTCCGGTGAACACCACCGTGCGCCCCTAATTTTGGTTGGGTGCAAGACCGTCCCAAATACTAGTCTGACTCCTCTGAGTCCGAGCCTGCGTCTGGGTTTTGTAAGTGCGCCAGCATCACCTCCCAGCTGTCTGATAGTGGGTATTGGCGCAGCTCAAGTGCATCCTCCCGCATCAGTGCACCCCCTCAGCACCCGCCCAAATCGCAAATGATTGCTTCCAAGTCAACTCGGTAGGCGCCTCTGCAGACTTCCATCTGCGGGTTATTAGCCTTTTGGCCGTCACTAAACCCAGATCTAAAAATCTTGTGGTGCAGTGGCGCATGCCTCTGGGAAATAGCCCTAGTACGCAGACCTCCCTTGTGAACGATACTGTGCGTGTCATGTATGCTGGTAAAAAGTCTACTATGGCTCTCCAGTAGCTGTGTAAGGAGGGTCAGGACCATAACATCTGGATTATATCTGCATTGAGGTGTTTGCAGCGGGGGCAAGCTGCATCGCAACGAGAGAAATATCTATTAATGCGAGCTGGGGTACGGTATGCCCTTTGGACGATGTAAAATTGTATAAGTCGAAATCTGGAGTTGCGAGGTATATTAGTATATCTAGAGAGAACAGATTTCCACTGCAAGTCCGTTAAGGGGGTAGCCGATTCGTTTTCCCGAGCAGTACGCAGTGCGGTGTGCTCCTGGGCCTTGTGCGTTCGCAGTGCATCAGTGAACCCCCAATCAGGTGTCTTCCCTGCCCCATCACTTGAATATATTGTATTAATAGATGGTTCAGGGGGGCAGTTGTTAGGTCTCCCCATTCAGATGATAAAGAACGCAGCAGTGAGCTATACAGCAGAATCTGTCCTGCAGGAAAGCCCGCTTCTGCAAACAAACCGGGGAACGAGATCAGCCTACCATCACTGTACAGATCGCCCAACGTGCACAGCTCCGCAGCATGCCTCACCCATAGTTCGGCTTCCGACGTGACTTTGGAGCCACGAGGTGTACCCAGTAGGGCCAGGGCCAGGGTAAACAGGACAGTTTCCCTCGTGAGGTGCAGGGACCTTCGGTAGCAACTGTGAGCCACCTTAAGTAAAAGTTGCTCTGGCGCCGCCGAGCGCGTGAGTAGGTGAAACAAATGCGCCACCTATGTAAGGGACCAGGGGCCCACAGTGGTTGCCATCTCGGGAAGATGGAGGCCCGCTAGCCATTTGGACACCCACTAGAGTTGGGAAGCCAAATAATAATGCTCCAGATTAGGAGCCGATAGACTGCCCCGCTCCAGTGGCATATAGAGTTTCTTAAGCTCAACTCTGCAGCGCCCTTTATTCCAGATAAATTCTCTCAGTTTGGGTTCCAGGTCCCTGAAAAAACTGACCGGTACGTAATAGGGGAGGTTGGAAAAGTAGTAAAATAAAAGTGGTAGTACAATCATTTTCAATAGGGAAATCCTACCCACCACAGATAGTGGCAGCATTTGCCAAAAGGTCATCTGGGATCTAATGGAGGACACCGCCCTCTTAAGGTTCCTGTCAAATAAGTCCTCTTTATGGGGGTAGATATGGATGCCTAAATATCTGAACTTATGAGGTTGCCAAAGAACAGCAACTCCAGAAACGCGCAATTCTGGGTTTGGGAGTGTAGGATCGAAGGGGAAGAGGCATGACTTAGCCCAATTAACCCTTAATCCAGAGAGTGAGGCAAACTGCTGCAGTAATGTCCCGACCACTGAAGGAACCCGCATGACGTCCCTGAAATACAGTAAGAGGTCGCCGGCATATAGTGATACAGTGTGTAGGCCATCTCCTAGGGCAGTGCCCCAGCAGGAGCCGTGATTGCACAATACCGCAGCCAAGGGCTCCATGGCAAGGGAGAACAGCAGTGGAGAAAGGGGACAGGGTTTGTGCACTTCAATCGGCTCCCAAATACTCCCCCCCCCCCCCCACCCCATTTTGACCTGGACTTGAGGATTAGTGTATAGTAGCCTAACCATGCGCCGAGAACGGGGTCCGATGCCAAAACGCTGCAGGACCTCAAAAAGGAATGACCACTCTAAGGAATCAAAGGCCTTCTCCAGGTCGAGAACCAGGCATCCCGCCAATGGCCAGTCCCGTTTCAAATAATGCATAACACGGAACAGCTGCCTAATGTTATGTGATGTATCTCGTGCAGGCACAAATCCGTACTGGTCTGGGTGTACCAGGTCCGGCACCATGGGCGCCAGACGCATTGCTAGGGTCTTGGCCAATATTTTATAGTCTGTGTTGAGCATTGCTAATGGACGATATGAGCCAAACTCCACCGGGTCCTTGCCTGGTTTGGGAAGGGATACCAACATCGCCTCATTCTGGGATGCCAACAAAAATCCTCTCTGCACAGACTCTTCGTATATGCGGAGGAGTTGGGGCGCAAGGATTGAGGAGAATGCCTTATAAAAATCAGCTGGTAGATTATCTGGGCCTGAAGTCCTGCCTGCGGATAACTCGTGAATACTAGCCTGGACCTCAGCAAGCTCAAGAGGCTCCTCCAATGTATTCCTCTGGGCAGCCGTCAGGCGGGGGAGAGCAGCTGCCGAGAGGAATTCTGCACAAGTCCTCCGATAGAGAGATGCAGCTGAGTCATATAGAGTCCTATAGTGGTGCGTGAACGCTGAGTGTATCTCCGAGGGTGTATGAAACATGATTCCAGCCTCCGAGCGAATCTCCACAATTGGGCCATGGTCTTATTCGCTCCTGGTCAGCCAAGCTAAGAGTTTGCCCGACCTATCCGTGGAGGTATGTGTGCGCGCCAAGTGAGCGGCTTAGTTTAAGCGACATAACTACTCAAGGAGAGATAAGTGCTCGGCCCAAGCCATTGATAACAGTGCTATCTCAGTGGGACTTCGGGCAATTTCCCGTTCAGGGCACAGTATGTTCCGCTCTATGTGAGCGAGTTCAAAATCCACAGAGCGACACAGATTCCACTGCGTCCCCATACAGTGACCCCTAATAAAAACCTTAAAGGTGTCCCATTCCATCAGGCCTGAAGATGCCGTACCTTCATTATGCGCAAAGTATTCAGGAATTGCCTCAGCTACTGATGCTTTGAATGCTGCATCTTCCAGGAGCGCAGGCCTAAGTCTCCAAGTGGCGACAGTCAGGGGAGAAATATCCCAGTCCAGGCACACGAGTTGCGGGTTGTGGTCGGAATGTGTGCGACCCAGATAGGTCACGTCCATTACTGTAGAGTATAAATTCTGTGTGCAAAGTATTCTATCAAGGCGCACATGTAGGGAGTGCGGGGCAGAGTAATACAAGTAAATTCTATCTATATTGTTGCGGTGGCGCCATATGTCCAACAGGTGCCACTTTTTTAGTCCAGGTGGTCAGGACACGTGCAGCTGACACAGTGGGCAATGTGGGCAGTGGGGGGAAGGAGTGGTCTAAGTCCGTATCCAGCACACTGTTAAAGTCCCCTCCCAGTAACCAGGGATAGTCGCTCCAACCCGACAGCTGGTTAGACAAAGTATGTAGGAAGGAGGCCTGGTCCACATTCGGGGCGTATATGGAGCCCAGTACTATGGCCCGGCCAGCAAGTCGCCCCGCACCAGTGCATACCGCCCCTGATCATCTAATATTTGGTCTTCTGCTGCAAAGGGGACGCATGGTCTGATCCACACCAGGGCACCCCTGGCATAGGTAGAGTGACCTGTTGCATATAACTGACCTCTCCAGTGCCGCTGCAAGCAGGGGACCTCTGGGAGCGCCAAATGAGTTTCTTGCAGAAATGCGATGTGCGCAGAGTGTCTTTTAAGGTAGGAGTATATGGAATACCTACGTTTTGGCGTTTGTATACCGCGCACATTCCACGTAAAAGCAATGTAGGTATTCATGATAGTGTTTGGTTGTTGGAGCAGCAAGTTCTCTGCACGGCCCATAAGTGCAAGATTTCACATAAAATGGCAGGGCTCCAGCATTCAATCAGGCAACTTGTGTATAGGCTCCGTATCGACAGAAACAAACCAAATACCATCGGAGCAGAGGAACACCCGGTTTCCGCCCAAACTAAGTAACCCTTGAGGTCAACAAAATAGTTATACATATTAGTTCTCCACTAGTAGGAGTGTGTTGTAGGCCGTGTGACATAAAGATGAGCGTGTAGTAAGTTGTGCACCCCGGCGTATGTGGATAATGGGGTGGGGGGCCAGTGGCAAGTAATGCCCGTGAACAGCTGGGACACCAGTGCAAGCCGTGCAGCCTGTTAATTAATTGCCCCGTGAGTTCGCAGGTGCATCCCCAGGTGATCAGTACAATATTACATGGCATATCTATAAACAAGGTGCACATTATGTACTGAGGAAAAGATTGTAGGGCTTCTAAGTCACCCAGACAGGCGCCGAAGGGTTCTAGAACAAGTCATCTGCTGTACCGGGGGGTCACTCCCAAGCATGCCAGAGAACTCGACTCAGAGAGCTGGTCCGGTGTAGTAGGACGGTCGCTGGGGGGTTGAGAAATTTCAGTTTCTGCTTCCGATGCTGTTGGAGAGGCATTAATGGCCGCCACTGACTGCAACGCCTTGCGCCACTCCTGGATAATTTGTTCCAGATCGGGGGCATGTTTCGCGCTCTCCGGAGCTGCACCACCCGCTCTGCGGCCACGTCTCACACGGGTGCGCTTACCCCGCGACACTGGTGGGTTCCCCTCTAGGTCCCGGCCTTTGAAACGTCCTGTTGACTCCAGCCATTCCCACGCCGCTTCAGGCGAGGTAAAGAAATGGGATTTGTTCTCAGTTATTATGCGGAGTTTGGCCGGGAATAAAAGAGAGTACTCAAGGTGCAATGTCTGGAGCTTGCGTTTTAAAAGTAAGTAGGAGGCACGGTCTCTCTGCTCAGCTAATCTGTAGTCCGGAAACAGCATTACCTGTGCGTCGTCGACTCGAGGCGGTGGGAATGATCTCATGGAGCTAAGGATAATATCCCTGTCTGCATAATGAAGCAAACTAATTATAAAGGGCCGCAGGCCACTTCCCGGAGGTCTTAGTCGTGTAGGAATTCTATGTGCACGCTTCACTTAGAAGAAAGGAGTCGGGGTTCCCTCCGGCATTAATCCCCGGAGCCAGGCTTCAGAGTAGGCCACAGCATCACAACCCTCCACGCCCTCTGGCAGGCCAATCACGCGTATATTATTTCTTCGGGTGCGGCCTTCAGCGTCCTCAACACGACGCTCCAATTCTCCTATGCGGGCCAATCCGTCTCCCATTTTGGTCTCTAGGCAGAATGTCGTCGGCGCCAGTTAGTCTATTCGTGCCTAAGTTGTGCCTGTCTTTTGCGCCAAATTGCGGTGATGTGCATGTAGTAAAACAAGGTCACTGGTCACCTTGTCTATTTTGGCTTCCAGAAATGTGCGGGCCCGCTCCAGCGAATCACCGATGCGGCTGCACTGCAGTTAATACGGCATTGAGTTTTTTGCTATCTTGAGTTGCAGCGTCTTTTGGATGCTTAGCACCGGTTCCAGAGCAGAGGCGACCGGTCCCCGCCATGTCCAGAATCTTTAAAAATGTCAGTGGGCGTTTCTTCACGAACAAGATAGCACACGAGGGGTTCCGTCTCGTGGGGCCCCACCAGCGCACCCAGCCAGGTCAAGAGGACTAAACAGTGAAGGCCAATTTAGGTTGTGTCTCAGCTGCACAAAAAGGCGAGCCCGCTAAGATGAGCGCCCACGTCCTCCCATCTGGCTGAGCTGCATGGCCCTGCCTCTCTCTCTGTGCGGTCCAGCAAGGGCTGGGCCCCAGCTCCCAGCACAGGGATCAGCGGTAAGGCCACTCCCGAGTCACACCAACTGCTGGCTGTATTAGCGTTTTGTCAATTTAAGTTGGGCTGGGCCTGCTTGCATGCACCCCCGGAACGGCGCCTTGCAGCAGCACGAGCAGCCCAACTGATAGTGTCTGTTTTAAATGGTAGGTATTTTGTCCCCTGGGCCTCCCCATCCAGCCCGTGGCCGGGCACACCCAGAGTCACACCTCCTCCAAGCCGCACAGGAGCAGGCCCAAGGCTCCCCAGCAGTGCCGGCAGCACCACGCCAGGGAACCCGGCCCCCCACTCTGCCATACCCCCGGGTGCGCCGGCCTCTGCTGCAATTCACCTGATGCGGGCGGGTGCCCCGCTCCAGCAACTCCACGGGCGCTGGTACCCCAGCGGGCCAGACGCGGCAACAGCGCACTCCGCCAGTGTGGCTGCCTCTGCGCACCTCGCTCTCAGCCGCGCGTGGCCCGCTTACGTCTGGCACAGCTCTGCAGAGACCGCATTCGGGAATCACGGAGGATCAGGGCGACTCAGCACTGCGGTGCGCCGGGTATGTATGTGCCACTGGCCCCTCTCGTGCTTGATGGTGCCGGATAATCCGGAGTTGGGACGCGGAGCTCTATCTGCTTGCGTCCGCCATCTTGGCCAGCTTAGCCACGCCCCCTTCCTCACTGTTGTGATGGAGTAACCCCTCCACCGAAATCTAAATCAGGTCCTTGGTCATAAATGTGATGATCATAGCTGGGTGGCCTTTATTATTACATAAGTAATTTGTATATTTCAGGAGACAGGGTACTATACCCATTTAACTATAGCAACCAACCCTCTGCCAAAACAAAGGTTGTCCCTGAGATAGACTAGATACTTGGTTTAAGACTATCCTTGATTGCACTATTTTATTGCCATTTCCTGACTGAGTTTCCTGTCAGTTGCTGTAGCTCATGCCTTTACCACATATGTAATGTTGTAATTCAGCAAGTTGACCTTTAGAATGTATTTTGTTGCAAAGCAGCTCTTTACTACACATTTTTTGTGGTAGCAGTTGAAATATATAATTCTATATAGTCCCATACCACTTGCTACTCTTACCCATTCCTAAACCCTTAAAACACATTACACCTCTTTATATCTCTTAAAAATATAGTGTAGTAAATTCACATTATAAAGCGACAAAAAATGGCATGCTTGGTATTTGCCTGCATGGTAACTGCAACAGTGTATTATTAAAGTGGAGGAATGTTTGCTTCGTAAAGACTGCATACCCTTCTGGGGTTGTGATGTAATTGTTCAGCTTCTACAGTTGGGGCACAGATAAATCTGAGTAACTGACATATCTCCCATTATTAGAAATGCTTCTTAACCATGATGTTCGAATGGTGCAATGGTTGCGTGAGATTTTGACATTACGTTTGAACCCGGTCCCTTATTCCAGTACCTCTTTAGGGAAGAAGATTAAGTTTGGGGTATCCCTGAATGGATTTTACCCATGCTGAAATGCCGAATTCCATGACTTTTCAACTTGTTTCACTTTCTGTGGGACACAGTCTCTGTACCTCTTGTAGCTGAATCTTTCCAGATGTTCCACCTCTTGAGAATGATAGGTGGTCAAGCCACACTGATTACATTGTGATTCAGGCTAGCAGTTGGTGAGTCTTAATAGATTTCAAGGTCATTAAAAGGCCAAAAGCGACCACAAACCTTTGGTATTCTGATTGAAACAAACAAATGTTGCTAAACGTATCCTGTGCTTTCTCATCTAGTCAACACTAATGTTGGTGTATCAGTAATTGTGAGATGGTTATTTTGGAAACAGTGCTGAAGTCTGACACCTTGATTGACATCTCTAACACAGTGATACATTTTTTTGGGAGAGACTCTCCTCTAACACACTTAGTGGCCTTTCCTTACTAAGATAGATTAGACAGTGTGTCATAAACTTGCTCTTTTTCTTACACAATTTTAGGTAATTGTCATGGACAGAAAATGATTAGTCATCCCTGGCATGACCAGGTTTGCAAAGAGGCTGAGACAGCTGTCTTAACTGATTTCCAAAAATATAAAAGAAAGTTAATAGTTGAAGCAAGAAAAATCTAAGTCTGTTATGAGATCAAAGAAGAAGCAGTGGGAAATGAATCAGTCAGCTGACTCTTTCTGCTACCAAGTCCAAGATGCTCAACAGGGGTGTGAAATTTATTAAAATATCTACTTGTCCAGGGGACAGGTTGCTTCTCAAATCTACTTGTCCTGTAAAAAGATCTACTTGTCCCCTTGGTGCCATGTAGTGTGGCAACAAATTATGGCAGCAATTAATAGCCTCTCTGATTATGCATGGGCTACTACCATAGTAGGGCTTGAATACTTGGAGTTTCAATCCCTACTGTAGCAATTTCCTTATTTTGCCACCTTTCTGCAGATCTGCATACTGGGGCTGGAGGAAGCAGTAAGCAATAGTTCCAGGGCTGGAATGCCTTTGAGTCTGCAAACCTACTAACCTGCATGTTTTAAAGATTTTTACCAGCTTCTCTCTAATATTTTCCCATAATAAGAAAGGTTGGACATTTACTCCTGACAATGGCAGAATTAGAACTTCTTCCAGGGTTGGGAAGAAAGTGGCTGGAGGGAAAATGAACTTGCAAATGCTCAATAGATTTTCACATGAGCAAATCTACACATCGTATTTACCCACGCTAAAATACAGTTCACAAATATTTTATAGGGGTATGACATAAACCATGGGTGCACTTTTGTGACTTTCTTTAAGAATTTGGGGCCACAAGTAGGTAGGTTCAGATTTGTGACCTGCAAATTGCGAGTCGCAAATCCGAATGTAGGATGGTGTCCTTGACACCATCTGTGATTCGCAAGGGCTTCGCAGTTGCCCACATCATGAATACTCATGAGGTGGGTCGCAATTTGCGACCCCCTCACGAATGGTGGCCTGCTGGAGACAGCAGACCACCATGTCTGTGACTGCTTTTCAATAAAGCAGTTTTTTTTTTTTTTTTTTTTGTAATGCAGCCCGTTTTCCTTAAAGGAAAACGAGATGCATAACAAAAACGAAAAATGAAACGTTTTCGTGGACCACTGCCTGCTCTGAAAAAATGTTTACAGTGACATTCACAATGGGAAAGGGGTCCCATGGGGATCCCTTCCCTTTTGCGAAAGTGTTAGCACCCATTTGAAATGGGTGCAAACTGCGATTGGTTTGCGCCCGCGTTCGCGGTCACAAAACAATCCTACATTGCACTGCGAGTTGCAATTAGGAAGGGAACACCCCTTACTAAATGCGAGTCGCAAACCCGTTTTGTGATTCGGTAACCAGGTTACTGAATCGCAAAACTGGGTTTGTGCATCGCAATGTGCTTTTTGCACGTCGCAAACAGCGAAAGTCGCTGTTTGCGACATGCAAAAAGCTACCTACATGTGGGTCTTGGTCCCTAATTAGGTCTGGTGTTAACAAAGACATTTTGTTTTTATTAAACTTCTATTTCTCTCTCTTTCGGCTGACTTTACTGTGAGTGATCGCATTCTGCTCTTCCACAAGGAGCATATTGCCACACAAAGTAGTTTTGTTCAGTGTCAGGAACTACAGTGGCAATCAGTGACGTAACAAAAGTGGAGGGTGCCCCTTTGCAAAGAACATGGAGGAGCCCCCTCTCCAGACTCACTCAGGGCAGGTGCTGTGCTGACGGGGCCCCCTGGAGGGCGGCTGCGGGGCCTTTGTTATGCGCTGGTGGCAACGTGTGCTTTAAGAGTTCAAAAACGTTTTTGGGGGGTTTTGCCAATGTTTGTTACAATGTTGAGGGCCTGGTAGCTCCCACAACAATAAAGTGTTACAAAAGCCATGTCAAAACAAGACATGCATTGATGAAACTAAAAGACTTATAAAAATATGTCAGATCAGTTGGCTTTGTCAGTGTTTGTTTATTTTCATGCTTCCCATAATCGTGTTGAAAATGGTTACACTGATTTTCCATTAGAAATATTTTTGGGAAATACTAGCATGCATCAACACATTTTACTAAATGACACTTCATTTGCATATAATCAGAGAGCATTCTGGGAGCATTATACTTAGGCTCTTAGCCTAAACTTTTCAAACATGTGTGTACACGTTTTTTTTTTTTTTTGTACTGGAACCAACGTCAGTAGTGAAGTGTGACCTTAAAACATTTATTTACAGCACGCACCCTAATAATGAAGGCTTTCAAATAACGAACCATAAATACAAGTTCGAACAGCATTATCTTTTGGAAACACATTACCTCGACTGCAGAGAGTTCAACTCTCTGTAAACAGGCAGCCAAAGGGTTTGTGCTGCAGGGGGTTGGGCCTACTTGTCCCAAGGACAAAGTAAACATAAAAACTTGTTGCCCTTGACCCCAAACAAGATGTCCCTGGCATCGGGCGATAGGAATTCCACATCCCTGCTCAAGTATTTTGGTCAATTGTATTATATGGAAGCTTGTTTTCTGTTAGAACCCCAGAGATGTACATACTGATAGAGAAATCGCATCAGCATTTTTCTCCCTTGACTGACCAACATTGGTCAGTCTCAATTACAGAAAGCAATGGCCTCATAATAACAGCAACTCTTTTGTTTCTCAAGCAAAAAAATACACAGTGATATTGGGCAAGATGGACGTAGCTATTTTCATTTCACAAATGGCCCAATTCACAGATTCGGGTCATTTGCGTCATGAAAAACACATTTTGTTATATACCAATACTATTTTGCGATTCGGTAATCTATTTACCGAATCTCAAAATAGGTTTGCAAATCGCTATTTGGAAGGGGCTTGCTGAGGGTGTCCCTTCCAAATACGGAGTCACAGTGGTATGTAAGACTGTTTTGCTACTGTGAATGCGGTCACAAAACAATTGCAGTTACCACCAACTTCTAAAAAATCGCAATTAGAGAAAAATCAAATGATCGTACTTCTGGCCCTCTGTCACAGAAATGTGGAAATGCACGAGGGTTTGGTAAAATTTCAGTGGAACTCTTTATGACTGATCCAGAGATATGAAGGCCTTTTCTTCAGTCTGTATCAAGTACTTTAGTAGGTTGGGCAGCTATCCCAAATACATAAATCATTCCCATTTACAAAAACGTTTGCCTTGCAACCCTGAAACTGCAAAGCGAGAGGTCTAATTGATAACATGCAAGTAATATTTTTCCAAATGTTTTTGACTAAATAAAACTATTGGATTCATTAAGAAATGTGTCTTTACATCTTCAGTTTGGCTTCAAAGCAAATGCAAGCACAATTTGATGACGTTGTTTGGATTTCACTGCTTATGTGGACATGTTTATTGTGAAACTATCTGGCCCTGTGTTTGGATTTTGTTGTTTTTTTAAAATCTACATTTGACACTGTTTCTTGAGATACAATGTGGCGTGGCATGGGCATCCATATAAGCCACTGCTCTCCAAACATTGTAGAACCACAACCCATGTTTTTTTTAGAAAGACAGACTTTGCGACCCATCTAGCTTTAATGGACATGAGTCGGGCGATTTGTTTTAATGTAACTAAAGCATTGTGTAATAGTGCACTTTCATTTACGGATGGCAACTTTTTCATTGAAATGGTCACTACATTTGCACAGAACTAAAATTTTACTGATATATTGCATGTGCGGAAATCGACTTTCAGTGAATGTTAATCATTTGTGCATACAAGTCCTATCCTCAGCGCTGATCATCGATGTTAGATATGTGGCACCCTGTCCAAGTAAGGACCCTCACTCTAGTCAGGGTAAGGGAGTCACACAGCTAAGATAACCCCTGCTTGCCCCCGTGGTAGGTTGGCTCAAGCAGTTAGGCTTATCTCCGAGGCAATGTGTGAAGTATTTGTACACACACACACACACAGAGTCACACAGTGAAACTACCACAAAAGTACTCCACACCAGTTAAAATAAATAGCCAATAGTAAAACAAGACCAAAACGACAAAATCCAACATACACAAGCAAATATACGAAGTTTAAATGTAGTATAGTGCTTAGGAACACAGTAGCTCCTACTGGGGCTATCAAAACGACTTGACGGAGGGGTCTTCCAAGAGTCCAGCACCACATGCGAGGTAACATGGTCAGCTACGGAGTCATGTAGACCCCGGTTACAGTACCTTGGAAAACAAGGAGAAAACAAAGACGTTGCACAGAGTCGGGGAAGTGAGGCGTCACTGGAGCCGGTGCGGCATCAGTTCTTTACTGCCACTAGGAATCTTAGGCATTGGTTCTTTACTGCTAAGCAGGGGAGGTGAGACATCAGTTCCTTATGGTTTCAGAGGAGGTAATGCTGTGAGTTGTCAGTTCCTTACAACAAGGCGGGCGATGAATCCAGCAGTTCAAGATGCGAGGCGTTGACTTCACTGTGTCACAATCTCACCACAGGGCCACAGGTTCTACATCTGAGTCGGGTATCACGAATGTCAGTGACACAGCATTCTGGACTTATACTATGGTGGGACTTCGGAGGCATTGCAGCGACGTTGGGTCTGCGTTGTAGGTCGTGGTCATTGCACTCAGTGGGGACTATGGCTTTAAGTGCAGGCAGCTTTCTGGGGTAATGGGGGCGGCAAGGTTTCTGAAGTCACTCTGGAAGTTGATGCACTAATTTCTTCCTTGTTTCACCAGAATTCACTCCCAAGGGCCTGAGGAAAACGATTTGGTACCACTTGGGAAGTCAGGACTCTCAGCAAGAGAGCCTAGATGCTGGCAGGTGAAGTCTTTGATGTCCCTGAGACTTCTTAATAATAGGGCAGCTCAGTCCAAGCCCATGGAGAATGTTGGGAAGGAGGATGTAGAAAGCCTAGTCCAGTCCTTTCACTTCCAGGACAGTAGCAGTAAGCAGCAGGCCAGCACAGCAAAGCAACAGACAGAGTGTCGTCTCCTCCTACAGCATCCAGCTCTTCTTCCTGGCAGAATTTCCTCAGTCCAGAAGGATTCTAACAATGTTATACCCACTTCTATCTTTGAAGTAGATAAACTTCAGAGAGAAGTCTTTGTATTGCACAAGACCCTGCCTTACCCTGTCCTGGCTACAGACACACTCCAAGGGATTGGGGACTGCTTCATGTGAGGACAGGCACAGCCCTATTCAGGTTCAAATGTCAACTCCTCTCACCACTCTAGCTCAGGAAGAACCATCAGCCTCGTGACTGGCCATCAGGATATGCAGGGCACACTGCTGCTTCCTTTGTGTGACTGTCTAGAATAAATGCACACACAGTCCAGCTGTCATTCTGACCCAGATGTGTATTCAGCAGACAGGCAGAGGCACAGAAAGGTTGAGCAAGAAAATGCCCACATTTTTTCTTAAAGTGGCATTTTTTAAACTCAGTTCAAAAATCAACGTCACCAAAAGATCTACTGTTAAATTTAGAATTGAGAGACCTCAAACACCATATCTCTTTCTGCTCCCAATGTGAAACTACACTTAGAAGATATTTAAAGGCAATCCCCATGTTACCCTATGGGAGAGATAGGCCGTGCAATAGTGCAAACCATGTTTAGCAGCATTTTACTATCAGGACACGTAAAGCACACCAGTACATGTCCTACCTTTTTAAATACACTGCACCCTGCCATGGGGCTGCCTTGCGTGTATTAAAGAGAAGGTTTGGGCCTGGCAAGTGGGTCCATTTGCCAGGTCGACATGACAGTTTAAAACTGTACACACAGGCACTGCAATGGCAGGCCCAAGACGTGTTTGCTGGGCTACTCATTTGGGTGATACAACCAGTCCTGCAGGCCCACTAGAAGCCTTTGGTTCACAGGCCCTGGGCACGCACCGCGCACTGTACTAGGGACTTGTAAATCATATATATGCCATCCATGGAGAAACCAACACATTTTAGACAGGGCATATGCAGTTTAGCACTGGTTAGCCGTGATAAATTGCCCAGAGTCCAAAAGCCAACAAAACAGGTCGGAAAAAAAAGGAGGAAGAAGGCAAAAAGTTTGGGGATAACCCTCCAAAAGGGGCCAGGTCCAACACTATTAAATCTTTGTTTCCATCACACTTTGGAATTACATAAGTGCTTCATTTGTGCTTTCCGAACTGCTAAATGTGTACAATTCATTTACAGTTATTACATTTATGTTGTGTGTTACAATAACAACATCCTACAGCCTTTCCTTTCACACTCCCTTCACCCCAGCAATGTTGTAACATAGTTCACTATACTTTTCTTTCTCTCACTATAAAGCGAGAGGAGTTCATAAACACCAATTTCCATATTAAAAAAAATAAGCAGCAATTTGTCAGAATCCTAGCCTGACATTTGACCTCTGTCTTTGAAGTACAGCAAATGTGACACGGTAAATACAGAATTTAAAGGGATATTTATTTATTTATTGTTTGAACTGTTCTCCCCCAACCCCCCACACCAAAAATTGACTTTCAACTCACTGACCCAGAATTTGGGAAACATTGCCATAAAGCTCTGAAATATATTTATCTACAGTCATACTAAAAAGCTAAAGGAAGTGCCAGAAGCACACGCCTGCATAGCGCAAGGATACCCTTGCAGGTGATAGTGTACTGTACTAATACACATGACATTACTGTAGTGCGATGGGCCACCAATGGACAAACAATAGCACCTATCTATAGCCACAGGATTTTTGACAAATGTGCATACCCTCTTCACTCTATTAATGGTTATATGAGCCAACTTATGAAGTGTGGGCATGACACTCCTGATTAACTGGGGAGGAGTTGTACACCTTGATTTTTATGGCCGATACCCTCCTGATCTTTAGGTTTGCTGTGAGATTCCAAACCTTCTTCTGAATAGTTTCTCTGAATTTTGAATGAAACAAAGGATTGAAATCAATCTTCTCCTAAATATTTAAAGTGTACAATTTATTTCAATCGTATCAACTAAGAACCGGTATATGAATTGGGTGTAAGATTCATTGCAAACGGGAACTGAGTTAAAGGGGTTTATATAATTGAATAACAAAGGGACTGGCTAGCTAAAATGGACCCTGACAGTTTTGAACCCCAACTCTCACCAGATGGCAGGTCACTTGGATTCAGCTTGGACCCTGACCTCACTCACAAGGAACAAACAGCAGAAAAAAACACTAGAGCAACCCTACACCAGCACTCTCTTCTAAAGAAAGTGTAACCAGTTCTTCCAGAAAGTAACTTCAGAACTGATTTTCAGGCCCTTGTACCCTCCCATCTGGATGGTGGTAATGCCCTGCTTGTTGGCTTCCCAGACTGAGAACAAGCTCTCCTTTAAGGCATCTTACACTCAGTACAACATGTCTCATTCAGGGCCATCTCCATTCTGATGGAACTCCAATGGCTCCTCCTACCGGCCTGCACCATCTTCAATATCAACTGCATCACTTAGAAGCCATAACAACCAGCACTCCTGCGTATCTTGCAAACAAACCCACCACTTCTGTTAGTTGTCAGCACAACTGCAGGCATGCCACATTAGAATGGAAGTTAAGAAGTGGCAAAAAAAGAGGATAAAAAGGCAGCATGCCTTTTCCATCTATACAACCAGGATCTGGAACACATCCCTGTATTCCTAAGACCAGCCCAACACTGCTTCAATTTAGGAAAGAGTTGAAGACATTCTTCTTTAAAGAACACTGCATCACAATGCAGTGTTATTTAGTTGCAATCTAATAGCCAGTACTCCTATCATTTGTTGACTCTATGCTTGCATTTGACCCTGTACAGCCCTCTGCTGCCTTTTTGACTAGGTCTGCTCTAAACAAATACCACATAAATACAAAGCAAAGGCCATGTCGAGTTTTGCTGGAGAATAAGCTCACATCATTTCATCAACTAGCGGTGCAGGCAATTGCCATATGTCTCTGAACTCCTGAGCAACACTTCCTTAAGAAAATTGATAACAGTGGAGAATTATTTTTTGAAAAATAAGTTACAACTATACAAGAGTACTCTGTTAGTTTTATTGGCCATAGACACCCGTATTAGAAACACTGATTATATTGCAAGGTTAAGCACTGGCTTAGACTTGGGATGAAGGATGCATTAAGGCCTTGCAGAGCTGTATTGCAAGAGCTCTTGGCTATGTCTAATAAAAGCATCTGCTTTGGTTTCTTTATATTCGTCTACCTTACGAGCATTTGGGTTTTACTTACTGTTGGAATCCTCTGGGTTCTATAATTGTCACTTCAATCTTAACTTTTGAGAGAACGTGTTGAGAATCAGTGGACTGAGTAGGCCATCTGAACCCACCCGTGGTACTCTCGCAGAGAACGTTTTAGCCTATAAACGCACTACTGTCAGAACATTCCTACTGCTAACCTTTACTGCAAAGCAGTCTGAAAATAAATTTCACTACAAGGGGCAACTATGGTTATTGTCACACTGCACATATACAATACGTATAATAGTTGGAATGGTGTTCCACCTCTCTTAGGTTTAGTTGTTCCTCAAAAGTCCCAATAGTTCATATTGTTCATGTTTTCCTTACTCTAACATCTCTCATGGGGCCATACATGGCTATTAGGTTACTGCAAAAGATATATCTCAATTAGTCATATCGGTCACAACCTGCTTTTTGTCAATTTCCTGTGATTATCCTCGTCCCAACAATCTTATACCGAGTTCATAAGCCAAACATTACATCCCAGTCATAACTGTTCAGAGAATCACCTGTGTGTTGCATTCAGAGTGGGAGCAAATAAGATTTACCCTATAATTGGGCTGGTGATGGATCATGTTTTTTGGATATGGATGCTGTGGTTTTAAGTATATGTCTCTCCCGCAAAATTACCACAAAGAGTTGTGGACATTGATTGAATGGACATAATGTATCAAGAAAACTAACTCGGAAGGCGTGAGTTAAAATAGGTTCATTAACACTGTTGTGTCTTACTGACAGGGTAAATTGCGTTCCTACTCTCAAATGAGTTCTGGTTGGTTTGTTAATCACTTGCTCTCAAATTATTGCCTTCTTTGTCCAAAAAACCCTGTGACCAAAATGCATGTTTTTTTGCCCACTATACGATAAACACAGGATGAAATGGATTATATCATTGTTTCAGAACTTAGGTATTTGGTTGCCTTTGGTATATCCAAATCAGATATGCCTGCCTCTGTGACTCTTGCCTTGTCTCTCTATTTTTTGGCTGGACGACCACATCGAGCTACTTTTATAGACCACCATGAGCTATTCTTCTTTTTCCATGTATAACGTACTAACATATATATCTTGAACAATCATAGAGCACTTTAATTATACTTTATAATTCTAAAGATAATATACTGATCACTAGTAAGATATGATTTTGACTAATTGATGCTGCTATATTGTATGTGTAATTGTTTTTATTGAGTTTTTCTGTAGCTTTTAATGATACATTTATATGTATTTGTGTTATGTGGTATGGAAAATGTATCCAAATTAAACTTTTACTGACTGACTAATATGATGGTGTGAGGGTCTTCTGTAACAGGAAATCCCACAATGTTGTTGATGGCTGCTTGCAACTCTTTCCTATTTACCATTGGTTTAGGGCAGAACCACTATATATTCAAGGGCATTGGGCCAGATGTATGCACATATGCTATCAAAATACTGGTTTCAATTTGCAACCAGTATTTTTGTGACCAGTGTGGCGCTTTGTGAAGCGGCCTATGTACTAAGAGGCCAGTTTGCAAATTACCAATTCATAGTGGGTCGAAACTTGACCTACTTCGCGAATATAAATGAGATACGTCATAAATTGTGACACACAAGGAATTGCAGTCAACACAGGGTTGGTGGCCTGCTGAGGTCAGCAGATCACCATGTCTGCCATTGCTTTTAAACAAATAATTGTTTTCTTTAAATGCAACCTCGTTTTGGTAAAGGAAAATGAAATGTTTTTTTTTTTTTTTTTTTAAGTAGGTATTGATCTACTTAAAAAAAATGTTTTTTTCAACATTCAGAAAAAGGAAGGGGTCTATTGTGACCCCTTCCTGCTTGCAACCGTAATTCGGTTGCAAAACATTAATACGTACCATTCCAATTTGGAATTGACGCCCTAAACATGCCTCTTCCAAATATTGAACCGGTATTTAGTTGCAGTCCCAAACTGTGATTTGGTAATGTGTTGCTGGATCACAGTTTGGATTTGATACATCAGAAAAAGCCTTTTTGCATTTGCAAATGGCCCAGTTCTCTGCATATGTCTGTTTGCGACTGCAAAAAGGCTTTATATGTCTGGCCTATTGTCTTGGGCTTAAATATGAGAATTCAGATTACGTCTTGCTCATTCTCTGAAGAGTCAGATACCACCTGATAATAATTTTTAACGAAGACTCTCTGTTGTGTTTAATGACATTCTCCTCAGCATTTCTCAGCTTCTAAGTTTTGTTCTACCCAACAAAGCAGTGCCCCCTTTATACAACCAAGAGGCCGGCCCTATGTCCTCTCGTAAATGTAGTGGCAAATGCCCCCTGACTGATGGATGCATTAGCCAGTGTTGTAACCAGCATAGTGTGCTATGATTTTAACAACTAAAGCACATTTTCATTGTTTAGTTATTTAGGATTGTGTTTACTAAGCCTTTCCGATCCTTTCTCCATTAAATTAGACCTACGCTTATTTTGCAATATTGATAGAGTCAGAGTAAAGCATTAAACCTACAGGAACCAATTCCAACAGTAAGGCTATTAAGGCTAAACGCAGCCTCACAGCATTGCTGTTTTTATATCACCTCTGCTCGTCACAAGCATTGTTTTGTAAAGGTATGGCCTAGAGATAGCTTTATCTGTCTTGCCAGCCTCGTGTAATAACAAATATAGCCTGGGATCTAATTCAGTCACTGGCTGTCTTGCATTGTCACTGACGGCATTGCACTGTCATGCAAGAGCTTTAGAGCTAATACTGCCTGTACACTTTTCTTTTCATTATTTTATTTTTTTAAACCATCCTTGCATTAGACAACTGGGCTATGCAGTACATTACGCGGGTAATGCAACACCTTGATAAGGAGTCTGAATAGTCACGATTCAAAGAGACATCTATAATGATGCCTTTATGGGCCTACCAACACTTATGATGGAGACTACAACAGTTATGCTTTGCAACAACGTGGAGCTCCTTACACATTTGAACAGTTAAAATTGTCTGATACAAGACTGACCTACCACCCTGGGCTGAAGTTCTAGTGGAGACTATACTTCTAATGGTGATTCTGACTAGATCCTCCCTTTTCACAAAAACCTTGAAAAAGTCCCAGGCCGGTGACCAAGGGGGGGTGAGACATAATAATCGAAGACATATGAAGTAACTCCAGAATGGATTTTCAGGTGTTAGCCTTCCAGTCTCTAATTAGATATATATATTTTTCATAGAGGGCCATACCCATGCCTGGCATGCTTTGTGTGCAAAAGTGTATTGTTGGGGAAGCTGCTGGCCGATCATTAACCTAAAAAACTAAAACAAATGTTGGAAAAAGTACAAATATTTTTGGCTTATCTGTCATTTTTGAGTGATTGCCACAGACTTGTAACAACAGTGTCCGTCATTTAGTTGCACTTTTCCTTATTTCAGTCATTTCCTTTTTTAGGGGGGGGATCCTCAATTTCTTGGTGCGAATCAGATTAGTTTTACTTCTGCAGTCTTGAAGAAGACAGTTTAACTCATAAAGTCATCAATCAATAAATCAGTAATTTGTTAAGTGCGCTACTCACCCGGTAGGGTCGCCAGGTGCTGGTTTGTGGGGACAGGAGGGGGAGTGCTACTGCTCGAAGAGCCAGGACTTGAGGCCCTTCATGAAGGTCTGGAGGTCCTGGGTCAGACATAGGTTGACGGGGAGGGAGTTCCAGGTTTTGGCGGCAAGGTGGGAGAAGGATCTGCCGCCAGCTGTGGTGGACGAGGGGGACGGTGGCGAGGGCGAGGTTGTCGGAGCGGACGGTCCGGGGTGTGGAAGTTGAGAGGCTCATTGAGGTCAGCAGGTCCAGCGTCGTGGAGAGCTTTGTGAGCGTGGGTTAGGAGTTTGAAGATGATCCTTTTGTAGACAGGGAGCCAGTGGAGGTCTCTGAGGTGGGCTGAGATGTGTTCGTGGCGAGGGAGGTTGAGGATGAGTCGTGCAGAGGCGTTCTGGATGTGCTGAAGTTTTCCTCTGGAGCTTGGCCGTTGTTCCTGCGTAGAGAGCGTTACCGTAGTCCAGTCTGCTGCTGACAAAGGCGTGGGTGACCGCTCTTCTGGGTTCAATGGGGATCCATCTGAAGGTCTTGCGAAGCATGCGAAGGGTGTTAAAACATGAGGATGAGATGGCGTTGACTTGCTGGGTCATAGTGAGCGATGAGTCCAGTATGAAGCAGAGGTTGCATGCGTGGGTGGTGGGCATTGGGGTGGCTCCCAGAGTGGCAGGCCACCAGGAGTCCTCCCATGCTGATTTGTTGGAGCCTAAGATGATGATCTCGGTCTTCTCCGAGTTCAGTTTGAGGTAGCTTGCCTCCATCCAGTTGGCATTGGTGTGAAGTCTGGTGTGGAGGTTGGTCTTGGCGGTTGCGGGGTGCTTCCTGAGAGAGAGGATCAGCTGAGTGTCATCCGCATAGGAGAGGGTGCTGAGACCGTGGGATGGGACTATGTTTGCGAGCGGTGCCATGTAGACATTGAAGAGGGTGGGGCTGAGTTAGGATCCCTGGGAGACTTCGCAGATGGTCTTGGTGGCTTTTGACTGGAACGGGGGGAGATGGACTCTTTGGGTTCTGCCAGAGAGGAAGGATGTGAGCCCGTCCAGGGCTATGTGGCGGATTCCAGCATTGTGGAGGTGTGTGCGAAGTGTGTGGTGACAGACGGTGTCGAAGACTGCGGAAAGGTCGAACAGGATGAGGGCAATGGTTTCCCCTTTGTCGAGCCTGCTCCTGATGTCGTTGGTGGCAGCGAAAAGGGATGTCTCGGTGCTGTGGTTCTTGCGGAAGCCAGACTGGGAGATGTTGAGTAGGCTGTTGTCCTCTAGGAAGCGAGATAGTTGGCTGTTGACTATCTTCTCGATGACCTTCGCAGGAAAGGGGAGTAGGGAGATCGACTGATAGTTTTTGAGGTCTTCAGGGTCTGCTTTGGGCTTTTTGAGCAGGGCGTTGATTTTGGCGTGTTTCCAGCTCCCAGTGGAAGATGGCGGCCTCGAAGGAGCTATTGATGATGGTCCGGAGCTGGGGAGTGATGATTTGGCTGGCTTTATTGAAGACGTGGTGAGGGCAGGGGTCGGTGGGTGAACCGGAGTGGATGGTGCTCATGGTCTTGGTGGTTTCCTCGTCGTTGGTGTGGGTCCACTTACTCAGGATGTTGGTGTGGATGGGTGTGTTAGGGTCAGTATTGGCAGTGGTGGTGGTGGGGGACGGTGGTGCGAAGCTGCCATGGATGTCTGTGATATTGTGGTGAAAAAAGGTGGCGAGGGAGTCGCAGAGGTCTTGCGAGTGTGGGGGTCGGCAGAGCAGGATTTGGAGTTGGTGAGTTCCTTGATGATGCTGAAGAGCTCCTTGCTGTTGTGTGCCTTGTTGTCGATTTGTTCTTTGTAGAAAGATCTTTTGGTGGTCCGGATGAGCTGGTGATGTTTGCGGATGGCGGATTTGAGGGCGGCGTGGTTGCTGTCTGTTTGTTCTTGGCGCCAGATCTTCTCAGCTTTCCGGCACTCCCGCTTGGAGGCCTGAAGGTCTGCGGTGAACCAGGGAGCTTTCTTGCTGGTGCGGGTGTTGGTGGTTTTCCTAAGTGAAGGTGGCGCAGTTGTTGAGCCATTGCTTGAGATTGAGGGCGGTGGTGTTGGGGTCGGTGGTGTTGGGTGGTGGGGCGTGGGCGAGGGTGGAGATCAGTTGCTCCTTGGAGATCTTGTTCCACTTCCGGTGAGGGGTCCGATGCTGTTGGTGATGGGCGTTGGGCTTCTGGAAGGAGAAATGGACCCATCAGTGGTCGGTCCAGTGGAGTTTGGTGGTGTGGGTGAAGGTGACGTGACTGCTAGTGGGCAAGATGGTGTTGAGTGTGTGGCCGGCTGAGTGGGTGGGCGTTGTAACGAGTTGCTTGAGGCAGAGGTTGGAGAGTTTGTCCAGTAGGGCTCGGGGGTTGCTGTCGCTGGTGTTTTCCAAGTGAAAATTCAGGTCGCCGAGGAGCATGTAGTCCGTGGAGGCGAGGGCGTGGGTGCTGATTGTGTCGGCGATGGTGACGCAGAATTGTGCGCAGGGGCCAGGGGGTCTGTAGACGAGGTTTCCTCTCAGGGTGGTGCTGGCGTTGACGTAAATCTGGAAGTGAAGGTGTTCAGCGGCATCTAGGGCGTTGTGGGTGTTGGTTGAGATCCTGGTGGACCTCCTGTGGGCTACAGCTGTTCCTCCTCCTGGTTTGTTGGTGCGGTCTCTTCGGTGATTTTGTAGCCCTCAGCGATGGCCATGGCGATGTCGGGTTCCGAGAAGGGGTTCATCCAGGTTTCAGTGAGGAAGGCAATGTCTAGGGAGGTAGATGGAAGCAGGTCCCAGAGTTCAACAGCATGCCTGTGGATGGAGCGGGTGTTGAGGAGGATGAGCTTAGGTGGTGGGTGGTGGTGTTGTGGTGCTTGGTGGCTTGAGCGCAGGTGAAGTTGCACGTCTGGCATGAGAAGGGTCCATGGGTGTGCCTAGGGGAGGTCTGGACGCAGGCGGTGGGGCGGCCAGGGTTAAGCGCGTGGAGTTCTTCCGCATTGTAGCGGCGTCTGGCAGCGTGGAGGGTGCGAGGGGCAGGGGAGCTGGTTGCAGACGGGCACATATGGGCTTGCCTCTGGCGCGCCCACGTAGCGGCCACAATTAAGAAGAGGAGTTGGGAGAGAGGAGCAGCTGGGAGGCGGGAGGTGGGGAGGGCGGTGGGGCCGCAGGGGAAGCAGCTGCGGGAATGGGGAGAGCGGGATGAGCCGAAAATTGGCAAAAAAAAATTGGCAAAAAAAAGATTAGGAAAGTCACAAAACAGAGCCAAAGAGCAGAAAAGGCACAGAAAGCAGAGTCAGAGAACGGAAAGACACAAAAAGGCACAACAAGAGTAAAAACTGCACAAATAACACACAGACAATTACAGGACAGACACACAATATTTACGGCAACCACTAGACACCAGGGATGAGGCGCAGGTGGGTGCCTGCAGGTGGTGGAGGGCCTTGAACTTGCAGCAGCGAGGGCGGGATCAGGGGCACGGAGGCAGACAGGTGGAGCTGCGCAGCGTGTTAAGTGAAACCTGGCCTTAAAACAGGTCAAGTCATGTGCGTACCATGGTTTAATCTTAAACATTGCTGCAATATAACCAGTTTAGTGCAGTTGATCATGATCTCTTTAATATTATATTTTCAGTATGTGCAAACATTTTCCAGATGAATAAAATCATATGCACCTGTAGCCTTATATACATCATAGATGAAGTGGACCTATCAAGTGTTACTCACAATTGAAAGCAACTACCCCATTAGCATGTAACTACTAAGTGCAAATGTTTCTATTATTGTGAATTTAAGTTTAGAGTAAACTTTTCTGTTGCTTGCGTTTAGGATGATTGCAAACATTCACTAGCTTTCCTGCGGGAATGTTTCAGTTTTACTAAAGCTATAGAGGTGAGGTTTATGGATTTTGTCCTCTTCTTTGATTCTTACTCTAGCCTTTCAAAGGATCATACAAAACTATCATGGTCTCCTTAGATAAAGAAACATTATAAAGTTGCATGGAACAAGGAAATTACATAATTAACCTCACTAGATAGCCAATCAACAGAGCACATTTCCACATAAGAGGACTCTCTTCTATTCCTCTTTTCCGAATGCGAACAACAAAAATTTAACCCTCATAATGCACATCACTCCTGCATCTGGTTAGTACTTGTGATCAAAGAAAAAACAAGAACCAGCTTCAATTCCATGTTATGGCAACAGGTGAATGCGGTAAGCTTAAAAGAACTGAAACTTTCTGTCACAAGAATTAGGAAACTATACATCCTTCACCCACCCACCACTGTTAGCATTGCCTTTTGCTCTCTCGTTCTCATCTTTGTTTTTTTTACTGCCTCTCCTGCAGTGCCTAATAACCATATCTTTATTTCTTCTAACTTCTGAAAGTCGCTCATTGTGATTTTTCCCAAAATGGTGAACAAACCGACTACTTGAAATTGTGGTTCCTGTGATTTTGTGTTGACTCATGAATCATATGCTGTTTTCTATGTTTTTTCCTGGCGTGGTACTGCAGTTTTACTGCCTCTGTGCCCCTCTCAGCACTCCCTTGTGGGTGGGTAGACACATCTCATGCATCTCAGATGCAGTTTGTGCCATGCAAAACAGCCATCGCGATGCACATTCCCATTTTGCGAGTCGGTAGCGACTCGCAAAATAGAAATGCGACTTGCAAATAGGAAGGGGTGTTCCCTTCCTATTTGCGACTCGCACCGTGATGCAGAATTGCTTTGTAACTGCGAAAGCGATCGCAAAGCAATTTGCAGTTAGCATCCACTTGAAGTGGGTGCTAACTCATTCGCAAAAGGGAAGAGGTCCCCATGGGACCCCTTCCCCTTTGTGAATGTCGCTATAAGTGTTTTTTCAGAGCAGGCCACTGCCTACTCTGAAAAAACTAAACCAAATGGTTTCATTTTTATTTTGTATTGCAACTCGTTTTCCTTTAATGAAAACGGGCTGCAATACCAAAAAAAAAAAAAAACTGCTTTATTGAAAAAGCAGTCACAGACATGGAGGTCTGCTATCTCCAGCAGGCCACCATCCCTGTGAGTGCAGGGAATCTCAAGGGGGTCGCAAATTGCGACCCACCTCATTAATATTAATGAGGTGGGTCTTTGCAACCCCCTTGAGATTCACAGAAGGTGTCTGAGACACCATTCTGCATACGATTTTGCGAATCGGAAATTGCGAGTCGCACGACTCGCAATTTCTGATTTGCAAAATCGCTTTTTGCTACATCTGGCCCTTAGTCGGTTAATATTAATTAATTTTCTAAGCAGTCGCGGACCCCCTGAGGAGGCTTCGCGGACCACCAGGGGTCCCCAGACCACAGGTTGCGAACCATTGCTGTAGAAAAACTAATTTTGCAGAGGACTTTACCAGCCAATGAAATTTGTCAGAACATTCAAATGTGATTGACGGGAATTGCAAACCACTGAATTGAGACTTTTAATGACATATACATACATGAATGTTAGCCCTTGCAAACCCACCCAACGCCTTTTTAAAATGTTTATATTTGAAAAAAACTACTCAACAGATTTACACCAAAGCACAAAAGGATGCCTTCTGAGTGAAGTTCTACTTTCATGGCCAGTTTGTTGTATATTCGTTCTGCGGATTTTGTTGTATTAACTGCCTAACTAACATTTCCTATCGAAGCCTAAATATGAAACCAGTTTTTCACACTACCCTAATTTTTTCTTCCTAAGGATCAGTATAAAAATTGGTGTGTCTGATCTAAGCTCGCTACGCCAAGCGATTGCCAGATTTGGTGCAGGTCCACCCATGGGATCAAAAGTTTTATAGGCAAATCAATAAGTGTTTTTTCAGTAGAAATCTATCATAAGCATGTAATTTAAATATATTCCCTGAAAAAACAAGGGTTAAAGAGATTTTTTTGTTAAATGCAATCATGGTTCCTGAATAAAAACTGAAAAAGCACTGAAATTTGCAGTTATGGTGGGAACCACAATCTTTAACTTGGACACAGAGCCGCTTTAGGACTGTTGGCGCCCTGTGCAACAATTTATTTTGGCGCCTTCCACCCCTTGACCTCCTCCTCGGTTTCACTCACTACAACCCGCAAATGTTCCCCTTTTCTCTCCATCGCTTCCCTTTCACATACATTCATGTATTTTAAAGCACTTGTAAAGGCTGGCTTTACTAATCCACTCAGCTATCCACATAAAATATAGGGACATATTTAAGATGCCCTAGCACCATTCTAACGCCTCATTAGCGTCATTTTGTTTTATGCCAATGTGGCGTTGGAAGGCCAAATACGGCGTGCCATATTTACAAAGTGACTCACTGCGCCACTTTGTATCCCTTTGCCCTACATTATGCCTATGCCAGGCATAATGTATGCAAAGGTGGCATCCTCCCCATTAGGGCGGCAAAAAAATGGCACAGGGAAATCTGACAGATTTCTGTGCGTCATTTTTTCCCGGCACTTTTAATGCCTGCTCAGAACAGGCATTAAAAGGAGGCTTCCATTGGTTACAGTGGGCCTCTGGGTGCTTTGCAGGACTAGCGTAAAAGATTCTGAAAGTAGTCCCCTAACTACTGCCATGGTGCGCCGTATTTTAAATACAGCTCATGCATGGTGGCGCTGGAGAAGTGCTAATGGGCGCAAGAAAAGTGGCGCAGCACTGTGTGCAGCGCCACTTTTTTCAAATAGGCCCCATAAGGTCATATTTAACTGCCCCTAGTGCCATTCGAACGCCACATTAGTGTCATTTTTTTAAAGCTAATGTGCATTAGAAGGTCAAAAACGCTGCACAGTATTTACAAAGTGGCACAATGCATGCACTGTGCCACTTTGTAACCCTTTGTGCTACATTGTGCCTGCGCCAGGCATAATGCATGCAAAGGGGGCATCCACCTGTTGGGGGGGAGGGGGCAAAAAAATGTCGCTAAGAAATCTCACCGATTTCTTTGCGTCATTTTTTTCCAGCACTTTTAACGGCTGCTCAGAGCAAGCATTAAATGGAGGCTTTCATTGGTTACAATGAGTCTCTGGGTGCTTTGCAGGATTAGCATCAACATTTTTTATGCTAATCCTGCAAAGTGCAGGACTAGCTTAAAAATTCTGACACTAGTCCCCTAACTACCGCCATGGTGCGCCTTATTTTAAATATGACGCACACATGGTGGTGTTAGGGGAGCGCTAATGGGCACAAGAAAAGTAGCACAGCACTGTGTGCCACACCACTTTTTTCAAATATGCCCCATAGGGGCATACTTAAGAGCCCTTAGTACAATTCTAGCGCCACATTAGTGTCATTTTATGACGCTAATGTGGTGTTAGAAGGCCAAAAATGCAGCGCCATATTTACAAAGTGGCGCAATGCATGCATTGCGCCACTTTGTAACCCAATGCTCTACATTATGCCTGCACCAGGCATAATGTATGCAAAGGGAGAATTCCCCCCGCTAGGGGGGCCACAAAAATGACACAAAAAAATCTGTCAGATTTCTTTGCATCACTTTTTTCCAGCACTTTTAACGCCTGCTCAGAGCAAGCATTCAATGGAGGCTTCCATTGGTTACAATGGACCTCTGGGTGCTTTGCAAGATTAGCATCAACATTTTTGATGCTAATCCTGCAAAGCGCCAGACTAGCGTAAACAATTCTCACGCTAGTCCTCTAACTACCGCCATGGTGCACCGTATTTTAAATATGATGCACACATGGTAGTGTTAGGGGCGCGCTAAGTGGTGCAAGAAAAGTGGCACTGCACTGTGTGCAGCGCCACTTTTCTTAAATAGGCCGCAGACTTAATCATTGATATTTATGATTCCGCCAGTGGATATTGATTGTTTCTCTTCATTGCCTTGGGGGCTTGGTGAGAGTAATAGTGGACGGCACTGCAGAAACAATGGTATTTACAGTTGGAAACTTCTGTTTTCGGCCACTTGCAGATGTTTGAAAAGCATTACAAGATGGCCGGTACACCACGGCAGGGCCATCTTTAGGGTGTTGCGATCTGTGCAGTTGCATATGATGCCGACCTAGAGGGGACGTTTCTGGGTTTAGCAATAACTTGATTGAAAAGCACTTGCTCCAAAGTTCCTTGTGCGTCTGGCTTCCACGCAGCAATACAAAGGTCAAGATAACTCGTTTGATTAATGTTCCTGCTACAGAGAGGTCTAGTTTTGCCTTGTGGCATTTTTTTTACTGCCCCCCCCCATAAAGTAGTGCAGAGGGTTAACATGCATGCTGCAGAGAACAGATCTGTATTTTATGTTGATAGCTGAGGGGGATTTGTAAAGCCACTCTTTACCAGCGCTTTAAAACAAATGAAATGCACCTGAGAGACTGGCTATGGAAAGATGAAGGGGACTTTTGCCAGGTGGTCGTGAGGGAATCCGAGGAGGATGTTATGGTGGGGTGATGTCAAATTAGATTGTCACACCCAGGTGCCACCAGCCCTAAAGCTGGCCCTGCATCATGGTGTTCCTTTTAAAATATATTTTGTTTTTGTTTGCTAGCACGAAGGTAGGTCAAATAATGTTGACAGTCAGGAAGCATTGTCTTTGTTTTATCTACAGAACGTCTTCGGTATTTGGGATATATTTTTAGGTAAATGAATATCAAATAGATTTGGAAAGGGTGGTGTTTTCTCATCCACCAGCAAATGTTGTAGTTCTGCCTGTATTTCAAGTGCTTGCTAAACATCAACCAGGAGCAAGGAGATTGTCAACAAACGTAGAAGAGGACAAGTCGTTGACCTTTGTCCACATGTTCAAATATTGGCAATGGAGTGGACTGTTATTGTAGATATTTGGTACTGTTGCATAACCATAATTCTTTGGTTGCGGTGGATCGAGCAGTGTAGTTTTGGTAATACAAGGAATGAGACTGTTCTTCTGTCTTAAACACAGAATGATTAAAATGCTTTTTTTTGCTGCAGCTGCTTCCTTGACAGGATGCACAACAAGTAGCCTTATTTTGGGTGCTTTTAATTTACGTTGTGCGTAGATGTGTTGCTAGGATATGGAAAGAACAGTATTGGCTGCCCGTCCATGGTAAGGGTTCAAAAGAAGTGTTGCTGTTTTTGTGACTGCCTTGCGATTGTCCATGCATATAGCTTGGCCCCGACTACGCAGAAGGAAATAATATATAAAAAAGTAGAAAATACACAACAGTATACTAACTGAAAACCTAAAATGTGCAGTTTTAGGATCATCTTGATTTTGACTCTGGGTAAATAGTGTACCAGAATGATTATTCTCTGTAACTAGCATCAATAATGTCCCTAGTGGCTTTCACAGCACTTCATAGGAGTGATTGACTGCATAGTTTTTTTATACTTGACTCTTTCTTGTGGGTGTAAATAGTGGGCTATAGCAGACCAGAGGCTGATATAACAACTAGGTTTAAAACTAGTTTTTTTTCCTGAATGATTGGTACAGTGCACAGCACAAAGAGGTGATATTGAAGTACAGTTATAGCTAATTGTATGAATGTAAAAAATGATATCTAGCCCTCTCCGATTATTTATATATATATATATATATATATATATATATATATATATATATATATATATATATATATATATATATATATATATATATATGGTGCTTGGGTGGAAATCCATAAAACTTAGACAACCTCCGTCCCCCTGCCCCCTCCGCCCACCAAATGTGTATGGATGCGTGTGCACCATTGTGTTATTTGCAGAATGGAGAGATCAAGCAGGGGCGAACGATGACGACGAGAGAAAAGCTAGATAGTGATTGAAGCACTGGTAAACCCATCGTGCATCCATAGGTAAAGAATGAATTAAACAGCTGCATGTTTTGCAACTTATTAACATGGCATGGTAGACCCAAAATGACTTTCATATTTTGTTGTCTGGAGAGTGAGTGGAAAAAAAAAGTTATAAGAAAAGTAAGCACGTCACTGAATTTCTAATCATAGGCAGTGGGTTGGGGGAAGCTATTTACAGAAGTTACTTTTCGGAAAAGTAGAGATTTACTCATCCCAGGAACACTGATTAAAATGTGATGCTTTTGCTTGAGCATGTTTTGCTTGAGTTTGCACACAGTTTCAAGATACATATTTCCATGGTCAATCTGTGGCGCCTGACTGGAGGCAGGTCAGTAACCCGGAAATGCCTGAATTTGTAGAAAGGATGTTCAAGGTCAGGAATTCGAGGAGATACTTATCGAAAAATAATCGCAGTAGCACAATCCATTAGTAAGTTACCAAGCAAGTGATGATGCAGAAGGCCTTTCCTTTTATATTTTTCAATTATATATTCATCTTTGTGTGTTTAGCTCCGCCAAGCTGTTTATAAATCAACGAGGACAAAGGAATCATACAGGGCTGCAGCAAAAACTAATATTTCGTACAATAAGGACCATTGTGTCAGAGGGCTGTGTCAAAATGGTAATTTTCAACTTTTTTTTTTAGGTCGCAGGCTACCCAACAGCACAGCTGTCTAGTTTGCTAAAGATATCTTTGGGACTTTCAGAAAGTTGACCTAGGAATGCATTCTGCTTGTTGATTACCATTGGCTTTGTAACTCACACTTTATGGCTTTCCATTTGTAGGCTTTATGTGCTACAGGCCCTTCAGGTTCAGTTCGTACCTCCCGTTGGCAAAACTGTGTTTTCTGTATCCTTCTATTAACTCGTTTTCTGTTAACAGGCATTTAAGTCTTGTTCTTATCTCGTCGCATTTGCTTCGCATTGAAAGACTGAGGATAATTTTCAGGCACTGTCTTTTAAGGGCACTTGTTTACTTATCTTTCTCTGACTTCAAATTGAGAGGGTTTATGTGACAATCTTGGAGGTAGGAAAGAGGTTTTTTTTTCTAGCACACGACAACATTTAAATGAACTGTGCAAGTTTATCAGAATTATAAACACAAATTATACATATTGTGTGTTATTCCTGAAGTGTGTTGGAAACAAGTACTTTAATTTGATCAAAACAAATCATTAAACTAGGTGATGGAATTTCCACACATTTTTGTCTGTGCACTGCATACTTTTAGTAGTAAAACTGTATATCTGTGCAAATGTAATGGTTATTTCAATTGAAAATGTGTTGTCTGTAATGGCAGTGTGCTGCCACATCGTGAATATTCCACTCTGTGCGACTCTAACCTACTCTTCACTGCTCCACACCACAGCATTCTACTTAGCACCACTCCACTTTACACCACTCCATGCCACTGAACTCTGCACCGCTCCACTCTACATCACTGCACTCTGCGCCACTTCATGCTATGCGTCTCTACTCTACCCTGCACCACTCTATGCCAATATACTGTTCGTCAGTACTCTACACCACTCCTCTCTTTGCCACGGCACTCCACACCACTCCAGGCTAGGCCACACCAATCTACTCTGCACAGCTCCACTCTACTCTACGCTATTCTGGAACGCTGCACTCTATGCCAGTACACTCTATGCTGATGGACTTTACTCTGTAATACTCAACTCTATGCCCGTGCTGTCTATGCCAATCCACTGTACGCTACTCTAGTTTACTCTACACCACTTTATGCACTCTACACTATATGCCACTCTATGCAGCTGCACTCTACCTTGCACCACTCTAGTATCTCACTTCACTCTATTCTGAAACAATCTACTCTATGCCAATGCACTCTTCGCCATTCTGCGCCACTCCACTGTATGCCACTGCACTCTACGCCACTCTAATCTTAACCACTGCACTCAGTGGCAGTGCACTCTAAAGAACTGCACTCTGTCACAGAACTCTACATCACTGTACTCTACGCCCCTGCTCTCTACACCATGTTACTACACTCTACACCTCTGTTGGTCCTGGCCCCTTTTACAGGATCATCCCCAAACTTTTTGGCTTCTTCTTATTATTTTTTTCTGACCCCTTTAGTTGACGTTAGAACTCTGAGCACTTTATCACTGCTGATCAGTGCTAAAGTGCATGTGCTCTCCCTTCTAAACTTGTTATGATTGGCTTACACCTAATTGGCACATTTAATTTGCCTGTACGTTCCTTGTATAGTGGTATCCCTCATACCCAGGGATGTAAATTAAATGCTACTAGTGGGCCAGCAACACAGCTTGCACCACCGTCAGAAGTAACCTTTCAAACCAGTCTCAGGCCTGCCACCGCAGAGCTTGCATGCACAGTTTACTACCACAGGGACCTGGCATCTAAATGTACTTGCCAGTCCTGGAACTCCTCTTTTACTACATATGTCACCCCCTAAGGTAGGCCCTAGCTATCCCTATTGGCAGGGTGCTGTGTATATAACAGGTAGGACAGATGTCTTTATATACTACATGTCCTAGTAGTGACAAACAGCCAATGTAGTTTCTCACTACTGTTAGTGCTGCTCCTCTCATAGGATTGCATTGGGAATATCCTAACATATGTCTATGTGGTACTGTCTGTTCTATGAGGGGTGGCGTTGGCATGTTTGGTATGGTTGTATTGGTAGTGAGAAATGTTGCTTACTGGTCTAGGTGGATTCTTTATTACCATTATAGAAAATACACTTTTAGGAAATTAGCATTTCTCTGTGCTTGTAACTATGGTGTTTTGCAGCTTACCTCAAATTCGTGTCTGGGGCAAGGTGACAGCTGGGCTTTGTTCATACTTTTCAGACAACCTGTACACGGAGGGTGGAGGTATCACAAAAGTGCATCTAAATATTGAATGCTCTTCCTGGGCTGGGAGAGGCAGAGGCGGCACACACCTGCATTTGTAAAGGCTGTGTCCTGGCATCACACAAAAGGGCTCGTTTACCCCCTACTGATGTCTGGAGATAGTGCTGGAGGAGAGCGGGGACATTCCTGGAACCGGTTAGGGCTGGTTTGAACTCCCCCCTCAAATCCACCCCCTCCCCCTTTTTCTGAAGGCGGTGCAAAATTAGTATATGTACAGGGGACTGTCTCCCACATTTTTTAGAACACTTTTGAGAAGTGCGACCAAACCTCTGCCACAAACAATGGGTGGACCTACACCAGATGCTGGAAGGAATCAGCAGTAACTGCCTCAGGACTGCCCTGCTGTTATGCTGACCTGTGACCAGCTAGGTCACTAAGAAGAACTGCCTCTGCTCATCCTGATCCCTTGCGCTGGCCTGCTGCTTGGGCCCCTATAGCTGTCACCAGTGACTGGGTGGTGACAACCCCTGACCCCCTCCCCAGGCCCTGCCATCCCCTCTTCTAAAGTGTCTGCTGGTGCTTTGACTTATTTCGGCCAGCATGAGGAAAGCGCTCTGTGTGCCCCTCAGGAGCATGGGGAGTTCTCCAACTGTTGGCTACAGAGCGTAAAGAGCAATTTAACTCAGAGTAACTGCCAAATAGGGTGCAAGGAAGCGCCATTGTCCTTTGTGTGTGACCTGCCCTTCCTTTCACTGTAGAAGAGGGCGCGAGGCACGGGAACATTAGCGCAGACAAAGCACGCTTTGGGAGCTGCCCCGGAGGCCCTAGCAAGCACCTGCTTTGGTGTCTGCACTACTGCGGCACGAGCTGCAACACAAAACAACGCCCGCTCCCCTGAAGGTGCCAGAGAGGCCACAGATGCCTGCCAGCCAGGCAGGAGGAAGGAGCTGTGTGCCCCCTAGCCAGGAAGCTCATGCAGCTGCCGTCACCTCGCCACACGGGAGACCCAGGAGGGCTCTGAGAACACTCCCTGTACACAGCAGTGCCTTGGGGAGAGTCCCCGGTGTCGGCAGCGGCATCGTGTGGGCACGGGCGTCTCCCTTGAAAGTTCTATACGCGAGGGAACCCGGTGAGGTCTCCCTGCCTTCGTGGGAGCAGTGTGTTTCTCCCCCACCCCCCTTTTTCCCATATGGGTATATCTGTCGGGGCATTCGCCAGTGGCTTGGAGAACCTCGGCGGAGGTCCTGTGCCCGCCAAGCCCTTTTTTGGGGATTGTTTTCACTGAGGTAGCCCCTATAAGAGGAGCGGGGCAGTCTCCCCCTGAGATACCGTGTTCTAGGTAATTGGAGCACCGGAGCTCCTGGAGTGGGGCGGGTGAATCTCTGCCTACTGTGGGACCTTGAAGAGAGGCACAGATGTGCTTTAACCTCCGTGAGTGATGGATGTGGGTGTGATTTTTGCTCACGCTGCACCCTTCCCCACGGTATTCCGCCCCTCACTAAAAAACACTGTTTTTTTTTGCATTCTCACCTAAAACGCTTTTAATGTGCCATACTTGATGCATGGAAAGGTGTGTCTAGGCTGTTTCCGTGTGGTAATGTTTTCGTGAGAGGTGCATATATTTTGGTGATAATAATCTGCCAGTTGGGAATGTTTCTCTTTAAAGTGCACCTATGATAATGTCTTGAATAATAGGTTTATTCTGTCGTGCATTTTTGGTGACAGTGACAACCTGACTACTGCTTATGTGGTTAGAAGCCCATTCACCTATGTGTTTGCCTGATTACTGCTTATTCTTGCAGAGTACAAGTAACCTGTGTGAAGCTCTGAGAGATGCTTGTGTAGTAGGGTGTTACTGATACCACTCTCTGCTACTGCACTCTATACCACTGACATCTACTACGGCCCACTGCCCTCTGCATCTCCCAGCTCTTCTCCACGCCACCCTGCACCACTCTGTCACTTAACTCCATGCCGCTCTACTTTGCTCCACGCCACACTTCTCTGTGCTACTCTGCGCCACTAGATTCTGCCCACTCTGCGCCACTTTACTCTGCTCCGCTCCACTGTGCTCCGCTCTACTCTGCGTCGCTTCACTCTGCACTCTACTGTGCACCACTCTATTCCACGCCATTACATTTTATGCCACTGCATTGTACTCTGCTGCACTCTGCACCAATATACTCGGAAACACTCTATGCCAGTGTTTCCCAACCTTTTCACTCCTGAGGACCCCCACTGTATCATTACTGGAAGCCAGGGACCCCCAAGCAAATTGTACAGTTTAAATGTCAAACATTAAAACAAACAGTAATGCGCAATAAATAGTACACACCAAACAAAGAATTATATCTTTAGTCATTTGAGTATTTAATATTGAAAAAATATGCAAAAATCGAAACATTTTATTGGGAAGGTTGGCGCTGCATCTCGGTGACTAACTTTTCAATATTTAGTTTTATTTAGGAAAGGTGAATTCTCAGGTCAGATTCTAACTTTCCTGGGCGATTTCTGTTATTATTTTTTAGGTACATAAGAACTGAGAAAGCTTTTTCACATAAGTATGTGGTGGAAAGGAAGTAAACTGTAAGGGCCTCTCATCTCTCCCAAGCCTCTCTGTCACATGTAATTCATTTGTTTAGTAGCACATCTCATACCACTGTAGGGTGTCAGAGCACTTTACAGGGGGCTATAAGGTATAGTATTCACATGTCATCCACTCTGGTAGGCATTTTCTAAGAGTGTGTGGTCTGGAGATGCACAAACTCAGGATTCAGAACACAACACAGTTGTTAGCATTGCCTTTAATAATAAGAATGTTTCTACACAAGCAAACCTTTTTTAGCAGCATAATGAAAATGAAAGACTAGGAATAACCAACTTTCTAATTTGTGCCATGCAGTTTGCATGCAGCTCTTTAATGTCAGTTCATAGCTCACTGTGCTAGATTACGATTGTAACTTATGAACTGCACAGTGACAAAAGGCAGTAACCCACTGAACCATCCACATAAAATACTGTTCTTTGCATGATACACATCCTTTGCAGCAGCATATTAACCGCCTGCGTTACCTTTGAGTCAAAATTGGCATTCCCCAAAACTCTCATTCCTCTCCAGCAGGTACATCAATCACTAGAGTTATCTTGACACTTTTATTTTTGTTGTACAAGGAGCTTTGCAGTGCTTTTTAAACTGCTGAACAAAAGAAGTAATGCATATAAAGACATGCACACACGTATGTCAGAGGCTCCAGCTGGAGAAGTGCTTTCCTCCCAGCTCAGGGGGGGGGGTCCGCGGAGCACAGGTTCGGAACCTCTGCTCTATGCCAGTGCACTCTACATCAGTATACTCTACTGTGTGCTACTCCAGTGCGTGCCACTCACTCTACACACCTCCACACTATGCCACTCCAATACACAACACTCTCTGCCACTTTACAACACTCTACTTCACTCTTACCTGTTCCACTCTAACACTCCACGCCACTCTCCTCAGTGGCATTACATTTTAGCCATGTTGAACAACATGACTAAAGCACATTGGCAAGGCCAACAGGTCTTGCATAGGCGCGACCTAGTGGCTTTGCCAGTGCTTGTGTTATTTTCAATTAGTGTGTGCAGTACCTGTAGGCCAAAAGGCAGTACTCGGGCATGATTAGGGAAATCCTTTATTTGAGGGACGATCTGGACAATGGATAGGTTGGTTAAGTTTTTGTGGGCAACCCAGATAGGAACTTAATCGCCTAAATGTGCCTGATAGGATTTTGGATGTGAATTGCGTGTGAGCTGAATTAGAAAGCAGGAGTCTTAGATCCATCCAAACAGTGCATTACGAGTTCTGAGCATGCTGGGTACAGTCCGATATGAGGTACGAGCGTGTGTGTTCCGTGACCTTCTTGCACTGATTGGAATAAAATCGAAGTAGCAAATGTGTTTGATTTATCATTTGGATCCTGGTACGAGATTGCCTTTCCTGATTCCCTATTTTAAAATTGGGTTTAACACAATTCCTAAAAAGACTGATAGAAGAACACCAGTAATACTTAAAAAACATAAAAGCAAAATAAAATATTTGACCATTAAAAGTAGAAACAGTGACTGTGCAACGTCACAAGCCCTGAAAAACTCTCAATCTGTTTTTTAAAAATTTCCATCAGTGAAGTATTTTCTTTCACGTCAAAAATAATGTCCTTTTCATAAATTGTTGTCAAACTCCAAAAGATAATGAGAAGTCTTAACTTTAAAATATACCTAACCAAAATCAGGCCAAATAAATCCCAAATGTAATAACTAAAAAACAACACAAAACAAGTAAACAAAATGATAATTCTGAGAACTTAAACCAAGTAAAACAAAATGAAAATTCTGAAGCGGGATCCCTTCCTTTATGCCGTTCCGTCATTTCATTACTACGTGCTTCTAGATGCTGCAGCTGCATTTGCACAACAGATGATAACATGGGGAAAAGACACAGCAGTGGGCAGGCAGTCCTACTTACAAAAATTAAAACCCAGTACCTGCCAGCTGCCAGATTGACTCGCTGCGAGATGAGTATTTTAGGGTCACCATATGTGTCATTAAAAAGAGGTACAGTGCTTAACCCTGCAACCTTACTTCCAAATGAAAATGTTGAAATTTAAAAGTTGGAAGAGATTGAGCATTATAGTCTTGAAGTAACTGATCTGTGCACAAAACCGAGACCTGACATTAGAGACACCTGATTGGAAGAAAATGTCCAAATTATCTTTGTTGATGGTATCCGTCTAAAACAATACAGGAATACTGAGAGAAGGGTATGCTGTGTGCATAATGTCTGGTATACTGGAAGTGTCTTGGCTTCGAGGAGTATACTCCGCACAAGTGGCGGAACTGGTATCCCTTACTAGACCATGCAATGTTTCTGCTCAGCTTAAAGTTACCATCTATACGGATAGCCAGAATGGATTTGGACTAGTCCATGACTTTGGCCAGTTGTGGTCACAGAGAGGTTTCATGGCCTCTTCTCGTTCACCAGTGAGAAATGGTGAGAGAATTAAAGCATTGTTGCAAGCTATCCAAATGCCTGAAAAGATTGCTGTGGTGAAATGCAGTGCACATCTGAAATCGCAAGATTTTGTGTCAATGGGAAATGGATATGCTGATCATGTCGCAAGGTTTTGCGCATTGAACTGTATATCGTTCAAAGATATGTGGGAACTGTTACCTAAAGAAGATGAAACATGTCCAAGTTTTGCATTGCATGTAATAGATAAATTTTAAGAGTTGAGAACACTGCAGAATATTGTTGACGGGGAGGAAAAACTAACATGGAGCAAAATAAAATGTGTACAGAGACAAGATGAATTGTGGGTTTTAGAAGAGGGTCAGTTGGTTTTGCCAAACAGCTTGTTGACTCAAATGGATAGGTATTATCATGGTCAAGCACATGTTGGAAGGGATGCTTTGATTAATCTTTTTAAGCATAATTATTTCAACCCAAGTCTTAGACAAGTGGCTGAAGCAGTTTGCCATTGTTGCATCATTTGTCAACAAATGAATGCGGGAAAAGGGACAGTGGTTAATTTGAGCCACAAATGGATTTTATTGAGATGCCTGTGTGTGGAGGTTTGAAATATGTGTTGATGATTGTTTGCATCTTTAGTGATTGGATTGAAGCATACCCTACATGAAGAAATGACAGCTTCACAATAGCGAAACTACTGCTTAGGGAACTGACACCACACTTTGGGTTTCTGATCTCTTTAGAATCAGATAGGTGAAGTCACTTCAACAATGAAGTGATTAAATTACTATGTGCAGCCTTAAACATTAGGCAGAAGTTGCACTGTAGTTACTGCCCTGAAGCATCAGGACTAGTGGAACAGATGAATGGTACCTTGAAATCAAGAATGGTGAAAATGTGTGCGTCCACAAATCTGAAAAGGCCATGCGCACTGCCTTTAGTTTTGATGACCATGAGAAACACCTGACAGGAAGACAGGATCGTCACCACACAAAATCCTCATGGGCAGAGCAGGTTGCCAGCTGTTCCTGAATATGCCCTTGTGAACATAACAGATGATATGGTGTTGGACTACTGCAAAGGTCTGGCTGATGTGGTTTGCTCTTTCTCCCATGATCAAGGACACACCCTGAGAGCAGGTGACTGGGTGATGGACTGGAAACATGTGAGGAAGACGTGTTTGGGGCTTCGGTGGAAAGGCCCTTTCCAAGTAGTTCTGGTTACTACCACAGCTGTGAAGTGTGCTGGAGTTCCGAACTAGATCCAAGCCAGCCACACAAAAAAGTGGCATGTCCTTTAGACAAAGAGGAATTGTTGAGAGTACCAACAATGACCAGGCAAGCCACAGAGCCGGGAGGAGAAGAAAAAGGAACTGAGACCGGGTCTGAGCAAGTTGAGAACGGTTCAGTCACTCCTGTGAGAGACGAAGGAGAAGACCTCCAGGAGGGTTACATTGAGCCATTCTCAATCGAGGCAGCAGGAGAGTCTAGGCAGAGTAAGGGCTCTCCCAGAAGTAGACAATTTTGAGAGACAAACAGAGCAAACACCAGACCATGAGGGGGAAGGAGTTGAGGTGGATCAAAGCCAATGTGATCTGACTCCTCCTGAACCAGTTGCAGGTCCGTCAAGAGAAAATCCTGCAGAACAAGAAGAGGTTTTAAGTCCAACACTAAAAAGAGCATTGATCAAGGGTCTGCTGAAAGGAGATAAGTGGCCGGAGTCACCAGCAAAGAGAAAGGAAGCAGTTGTGGTGACTACAATCGAGGAAGGAGTAGACACAACAAGAGGGGATGACCTAAGTGAAGGAGACTTAATGGTGATCGAAAGTTGAAAAGAAGGAGACTAGCAAGTTGAAGGTACGCAGGTCCTGAATGGGCGTATCCAACAACAAGTGAATGACAAAGATAATTTTTGCCTTTTTATTTTGATCAAGACATTCCAGGTCAATATTTTCACACTTGAAGGAAGCTAATAAACTGAACTGTTGAAACAACTTGAGAAAAAGAACAAAGAAAAAGAGACTGCTCAAAATACCAGCAAAAAGAGTTTTTGAAACCTGATTTTGACAAAGATAACCTGATTTAACAAGCTTCTAAACAGATTTTTGACAAAAGAATCCTGGAAGTGAGACTGAAAGCTGTAATTAACTGCTGAAAGAAGATTGAAGGTTTTTGATTTTTGTTGCATAGTTTCTCAATTTTTCTCTTCTACGTTCTGATGCTTTACAGATCATGAGTAGCATTACCCAGCAGGGTAGGAAAAACAGGTGCTGTAAATGCAGGAGTATTGGTGTGACCGGGTCAGCCCGATCGGAGGCACGGCAGCGGCAGAGCAAGTGTTGTTGCGTTCCCATGTTGTCATGGGAACGCGTCCACCACGAGGACGGCATTCGGAGGTTGCCTTGACAACCACCGATGACGGGGCCAAAGCGGATTGGCCGGCGGGAGGTCAAAGACCGTGGATTCCCCAGGAAGGGGAGGAGGAGGAGACGGCGACGGAGAAAGCGGCGAGCGAGGAAACGAAGACGGAGAAAGCGGCGGACGAGGAGACGAAGACGGAGAAAGCTACGAGCAAGGAGAAAGGCGGCGGCAACGGCGGGGAAGGAGAGCCACGCAATCCGAGGGACAACCCCGAAGACGGAGGGCGGCCCTGCGGTCCAGGAACTTGGGACGACGAAGCCAGGGGAAGCGGAGTGGCGTCGGAGCCCGAGGGGACCAGAGAGCAACGAGGGAACCACCATAGAGCCAGCCACGGCCCTGGAGGGTCGTGGCTCTGGAAGGTACGGTCCTTGTGGGCGAACAGAGGGGCACCTTAAAAGAGGAACGAGCTGGGGAAGGGAGGGAGGCAGGGTGAGGGGAGGACAGGGAGGGAGTCAGAGGGCACCAAAAGGAGCACGTAACGAGCACGACCAAAAGTAAACACATTTAGGAGATAAGGAAATAAAGACCCAGCCCACCGTCCTCACTGGCGCACCCACCCTTTCCGAACCCATTCCCCAGTAGTATAACTAAGCGAAGGACGTATGTAACGGCTGTCATCCCACTCACCATCGATATCTATCCTTTTTTCTTTCCCCTATATGCAACCCGGGAGCCCGAGAGGAGATGTCAAACACCAAGTAAAAGGAGAAGAGGGAGAGAAACACGTTAAGAAAACGAACTTTGCTCAATGAAGAACTAATCCTCAACTCACTGTACCGAACCATATACATCACTTATTCAAAACAACAAATAAATACTTACCTGAACAACCCCAGCTGCCTCTTCTGAGTGTCTGTACTGTTTGGATCTGCTACAATTGGTTTGGCAAATGTGTGTGTGAGATTGTGTGATATTGATTGTGGGTGTGATTGATCTTGACAAGAGTAAAGCCAACCATACTTCAGCTTTAGAGATAACTACTGCATTAACAGCAATAGAGAAGTTTAGGTTAGATGAGAAGTATCTGCACAAGGGGAACTTTCTTGTAATGTCTTCTATCGCTTATTGAGTGAGTATATTGAGACGATGGATGCGAAGAATTGTTGTGTGTACGCTGATTCCTTCATCAGTACAAGAAGGAGTTAGCTATCATAGTTGGCCCCTTATTTATGGGATAAGTTGTAGTCTGTTACTAACAAGATTCTATAACCAGGAGTATATTCAATATTTATATTCCAAGCACGATGTGGCGTTTTTGTTTGTCCCCATAATTAGATATGAGTAGAGTAGCTAAGGACAATGACTTAGTATTAATGAGAGGTTTCTTTTAGCCTACATTAACTTTTGACACAGCTTATGCGCATAGGAACAACCTGACATGCTTGCTTACACCATTAGAAAAGAGCTTCTTAAATCACACAGATGACAGCAGAAAGGCATTAAAGGAGAAGTTAGAAAAGGTTTAAGAGAAAGTGACTTTTAGAAATGATTATGCTTTTAGAGTAATAAAGACACGGAAATTAGTATAGATGTGCAACACGTAGGAAAGCTTTGTGTATATAGACCTCAATCTCGACACTTTATTTGTGGGAACAAGTGAATGTAGAACACATGTTTTTGTTTCAGAGTAAATGGACATTTATGTTGAATGGACAGGATCCAGCGATTCCTGGCATACATTACATTTGTGGACCTAATGCTTATTACCGTCTTCCAAGAGGATGGTATGGCACTTGTTATTGGGGGATAGTTTTCCCAAAGATATTCCAACGCGACGACTTAAAAAGATTTCCGAAAACAACGGAATTACATCACTTTAGAGAGAGGAGAGAGTCTCCTTCTGGTATAGTGGGAGATATATTTAGAGCAATGATTCCTTCAGTTGGCGTTGTTCTGAATTTTATAAAGATTCGAAAGTTGTCTACTATTGTGGATAACATGCTGACAATTTTTCAGGAGCTATGATCTTGATGGATGCAGAATTACCTGCTTAAAGAGCTATGACTCTTCAGAATGGCCTTGCTTTAGACATTCTTTTAGCAAAAGATGGCAGAGTTTGCAAAATGTTTCATTCTCGGCATTGCTGCTCATTTATTCCAGATAACAGTAAGGAAATTAGAAGCTAGCTTACTATTATGATTAATGAAAGTGCTGATTTGAAAGAATTGAAAGAACCAGGTGTTTGGGGAAAAAGTTGGCAAAGGTTTTGTTTCAGTGGGGAATTGGCTCAGCAACTTTGGGAAAGGGACACTATTGAAAATAATACAAGGGAAATTGATTGTGATTTGCATAATTGGAGCATGGGGAATATGTAAATTGTGTAGGAGCATCAAATTGAGGAAATTGAAAAATAATCAGAGGAGGGAAGAAATGAAAAGAGAAAATTTGTTTAGAAGAAATTTGAAAAGGGAACAAAGATTTGAAAGAATAGAGATGACCGAGTTTTAAGCTTAAGCAAAGAAAATTTGTGTGGGAAGATTTAGTGTGATGACACATTTAGTCATCAGAGGAGGGATTGTTAATGCTCAATCAAACAGTGCTTGTAAAGCGCAACTACTCACTCGTTAGGGTCTCAAGGCGTTGGGGGGAGGAAGGAAAAGAGTAGCGTATACCAGTGAGGTGGTTATTAAAAAAGACATGTCTCCAGATCCTTTGTGAAGCTGAGGAGGGAGGTGGTTTGTCCAAGGTGGAGAGGAAGGGTGTTCCAGGTGGTAGCTGTGAGGTAGGAAAAGGAGCGTCGTTCTGTTCCAGTTTTCCTGAAGCGGGGTACTTCTGCGAGAGAGAGCTGGGCAGAGCATAGGGCCCTGTGGGGTACGTGGAGGTTTAGTCGCTGGTTCAGGTAGGCTGGTCCCATGTTGTGGAGGGCTTTGTGTGCATGGGTGAGAATCTTGAAGGTAATTATTTTTTCTATGGGAAGCCAGTGCAGTGTATGCAGGTATTGTGAGATGCGGCAGTGTAGAGGTAGGTCGAGGACCAGTCTGCCGGCGTTCTGGATGTTTTGTAGTTTATGGATGAGTTTCTTGTTGATTCTGGCGTAGAGTGCATTGCTGTCGTCCAGTCTGCTAGTGATCAGGGCGCGTGCAACGTCTTTCTATGTTTGAGGGGGATCCACTTGAAGGACTTGCGGAAGCAGGTGGAGGTGACAGAGTTGATTTGCTGGTTCATGCTGAGATTGGAGTCCAGGATGATTCTGAGGTTGTGGGCTTGGCTGGTAAGTGTGGGCAGGTTTCCGAGGGTGGGTGGCCACCAGGAGTCGTTCCCTGGGTTGGGTTGAGGGCCCATGATGAGTACTTTTGTCTTGTTTGCATTGCGTTGAAGTTAGCTGTATCTCATCCAGTTGGCAACTGCTTTCATGCCTTTGTGGAAGTTTGTTGGGTTCATTGGAGAGGGAGAGGATGAGTTTGGTGTCGGCATAGGAGATGATGTTGATTCCGAAGCTTCTGATGAGGGTGGCTAGCGGTGCCATGTAAACGTTAAACAACGTGGGGCTGAGGGAGGCTCCCTGGGGCACTCCGCAGGTAGTGGGAGTGGTGTCTGCGAGGAAGGGGTGAGTCTCACTCGATGAGTTCTGCTGGAGAGGAAGGTTTAGATCCAGTCGAAGGCCTTGTCTCTGATTCCAGTTTCGTGGCATCTTCTTATCAGGGTGTCGATGGCTGCCGAGAGGTCTAGCAGGATGAGTGCCACCATCTCGCCCTGAATTTATAAATGATTATTCATGTATCCTGAGTGTTGAATTTGCATAGAAAATGTATTAACTTAGAGAAAAATAATGTACATGTTTGAAGGGCACCCACCTGAGTGGCCGCCAATATTCATGAAGTGTACTTATTAATAGAATATTAATATGAAATGTTGACCTTATGTTTTTTTAATGTAGTAGTATGTCATATTAAGGGTTATGCATTATGCATTAGCTTTATTAACCATAGGCCTTAACTTAGGGAGGTCCTGGCCTAGTCGCACGGCATCATGTCAAGCTGCATTTCTTAATCGATTTATAAAATGGATCCTTGGAGAATTAAATTGTGATTTTCCACTGTGCTGACCAAGTGCTTGTAACTGAAAGTCTTTCTCATGAGAACTGTTTGCTAGAAGATGATGTACTAGCTAGGATACTTTGTTTAATTTAATGTGTGTAAGACTGACCTTTCCAGGAGAAGACAATAGATGCACTGACTGGAGTATAAGCCGCAACAATATTGATACCTGACAAGCCAAACTATGGGAACAGGAGACGAGGAGCCAATCATCGACATGTTTGAACTATATGCTAGTAAAAGTGTAGATTTAGGATTTTATTTTCATTGGACTAAATGATTCTTTGACCAAAAGGGGCATGGTAAGTAGTTTTAGGAAATCTAACTTAGCCAGACTTCACTGAGAGGAGGATGCCATTTGTCCATTTTCCGTTTTGAATGCTGCCATTATATTCTTGACCTTCTCGAGAAGAGACGTGCTTAAATTTATTGCTTAGAGAGACTTTGCTTTTTCTAAACTTTAATGCTGAATCCTGATGCCTTGCTGACCATACTGGTGTCCTATTGACGAAGACTGTCACAATTTGCTGAACAATATTGGGAACAGGTGTAAGATGTTACTGATTATCATGTCTATTTGCCTTTGTTTCTAGGTACCAACCGCTACTTTTGATAGAACCATAGTTAGATGTTTTTCCAAATTTCTGTTGACTAAACTCTTTTGCATGAAGTCCAAACATGCTATTCTAATCTGATGTTAGAGTTCTCACTGATTATACTTGCTATATGTTATAACAGTTGATATCTTTTCTTTGCTGAATCTAAATATATGTTATTTAATTTGCGCAGTTATTCCTGCTATTCATTTGTACTGTAACCTTAGAATGTGTAGTGGCTCAATCTTTGAATTAGATTGCGATTCTTTCGCTGCTTTGGTCAGCCAGTGTCGATTCTGTATGTTTATCATTTAATATTGAGACTATGGGGGTGATTCTTACCTTGGCGGGTGGCGGAGGCCGCCCGCCAAAGTACCCCCGCCAGAACACCGCACCGCGGTCGTCAGACCGCTGCGGTGATTCTGGGATTTCCACTGGGCTGGCGGGCGACCGCCAAAAGGCCGCCCACCAGCCCAGTGGAAATCAACCTTCCCACGAGGACGCCGGCTCTGAATGGAGCCGGCGGAGTGGGAAGGTGCGACGGGTGCTGTTGCACCCGTCGCGTATTTCAGTGTCTGCAAAGCAGACACTGAAATACAAAGTGGGGCCCTCTTACGGGGGCCCCTGCAGTGCCCATGCCATTGGCATGGGCACTGCAGGGGCCCCGAGGGGGCCCCAAGACACCCCATACCGCCATCCTGTTCCTGGCGGGAGAACCGCCAGGAACAGGATGGCGGTATGGGCTGTCAGAGCTGCGCCGCCATGGAGGATCCATTTGGGCAGCGGAAAACCGGCGGGAGACCGGCGGTTTTCCGCATCTGACCGCGGCCAAACCGCCGCGGTCAGAATGCCCTGCGGGGCACCGCCAGCCTGTTGGCGGTGCTCCCGCCAACCCTGGCCCCGGCGGTCAGAATGACCCCCTATGTTACTTAACATTAGCATTGATAATATAGGGAAATAAACATTTTAACTTTTACATAAAGGTGTGGTTATTCATGGCTGCAAGATGATGGTGTGTGCTGATTATTGATATCATTGATTGTTACTGCTACTGATTTACATTGCTACAGGGTTACATGGTGTTAAACAAATCGAAGCGCAGTCAAAAGGTCCATCAGCCTATTCTCGCCTCCCTTGTAAATTTACTTAATAAGGTCTGACATGCTAACAGTAATCATGTGGTACTGGTGGCCGAGGTTCACCCGTTGCTTATGCATAATGCCTTTGCGTGTGCTTATGATGCAGGAATTTAAGGGTCATTTGAAGGGGATTGTCCCCCTTTTTCACATCTCATGGCTTTTTATTTACTTGCATTCTGCTTTCTTTTCTTCTTTGTTTTAACCTCTTCTGTGCCTTGGACGAGATGATCTCGTCCAAGGCTACAGTTCCCCTGTGCCTTGGACGAGATCATCTCGTCCATGGCACAGGGGAACTTGGGGGCGCGCTAGCGCGCCCCCCGTGCACCCCCCTTCCCCCCCCAAGTCGGGGATGGAAGGGGAAGACCTTCCCCTTCCACCCCCGACCCCCCCCCCCCCTGTGACGTCAGCGCGCGCGCGCTGATGTGTCACAGGGGCCTCCTCGTCGCGCTGGAAGCTCTGCTTCCAGCGCGATTGAAAAAGAAATGCAAAAGCATTTCTTTTTCAATCACTTGGGAGGCCCGGAGGGGCTTCAAAGGGAAGGAAAAGTATTTCCTTCCCTTTGAAGTCCCTCCGAGGGTTTCAAAAGCCGGATTGCTTGCAATCCGGCTTTCGAAACCCCACTAGACACCAGGGATTTTTTATTTTTTCTTAGAAATTGACAAAAGGGAGCGACCCCTTGGGCAAGAGTCGCTCCCAGGGGGGGCATTTTTTTGAAAAGGCCTTTTCTGCCCCCAGGGGGGGCAGAAACCTCTAGGCACCAGGGACCATTTTTTTTTTTTTCATTTTTTTTATTGAGGTGGGGAGCGACCCCTTAGGCAAGGGTCGTTCCCCTTGGGGGAAAATTATAATTTGGCCATTTCTGCCCCCCTTGGGGGCAGATTGGACTATTTTGATGAGGCCAATCTGCCCCCCAAGGGGGGTAGAAACCACTAGACACCAGGGATTTTTTTTTTTTTTTATTGTTATTGACAAAAGGGAGCGACCCCTTGGGCAAGGGTCGCTCCCAGGGGGGCATATTTTCGGGAAGGCCTTTTCTGCCCCCCCTGGGGGCAGATCGGCCTACTATTAGGCCGATCTGCCCCCAGGGGGGGCAGAAACCTCTAGGCACCATTTTTTTTTTTTTTTTTTCATTTTTTTTTTTTTGGGTGGGGAGCGACCCCTTAGGCAAGGGTCGCTCCCAATGGGGGAAAATTATATTTTGCCCATTTCTGCCCCCCTTGGGGGCAGATTGGCCTATTTTGATGAGGCCAATCTGCCCCCAAGGGGGGTAGAAACCACTAGACACCAGGGAGTTTTTTCTTAGCGTGAATTTCACGCAAAGGGAGCGACCACTTAGGCAAGGGTCGCTCCCTGGGGGGGAGGGGAATTTATTTTAGGCCATTTCTGCCCCCAGGGGGGGAAGAAACCTCTAGGCGCCAGGGCAAATTTTTTTTTTGTTCTTTTTTTTTTTTTTTAGAGATGGGGAGCGACCCATCAGGCAAGGGTCGCTCCACTGGGGGGCAAATTGTATTTAGACCATTTCTGCCCCCCTGGGGGCAGATTGGCCGATTTTAGGTCAATCTACCCCCAAGGGGGCAGAAACCACTAGGCACCGGGGATTTGTTTTTTGGCGCCAATGTCACGCAGGAGGAGCGACCCCGTAGGCAAGGGTCGCTCCCGGGGGGGGGGGGGGGGGGTGGGGGTTGGGGGGGAAAATTTATTTTAGGCCATTTCTGCCCCCCCCCGGGGGACAGATCGGCCTATTATTAGGCCGAACTGCCCCCGGGGGGGGGCAGAACACTCTAGGCGCCAGGGCAAATTTTTTTTTGTGTTTTTTTTTTGTTGTTGTTTCTTTTTTTAGAGATGGGGAGCGACCCATCAGGCAAGGGTCGCTCCCCTGGGGGGGCAAATTGTATTTAGACCATTTCTGCCCCCCTGGGGGCAGATTGGCCAATTTTAGGTCAATCTGCCCCCAAGGGGGCAGAAACCACTAGGCACCGGGGATTTGTTTTTTGGCGCCAATGTCACGCAGGGGGAGCGACCCCGTAGGCAAGGGTCGCTCCCGGGGGGGGGGGGGGGGGGGGGTGGGGGTTGGGGGGGAAAATTTATTTTAGGCCATTTCTGCCCCCCCCCGGGGGACAGATCGGCCTATTATTAGGCCGAACTGCCCCCGGGGGGGGGCAGAACACTCTAGGCGCCAGGGCAATTTTTTTTTTTGTGTTTTTTTTTTTTTGTTGTTTCTTTTTTTAGAGATGGGGAGCGACCCATCAGGCAAGGGTCGCTCCCCTGGGGGGGCAAATTGTATTTAGACCATTTCTGCCCCCCTGGGGGCAGATTGGCCAATTTTAGGTCAATCTGCCCCCAAGGGGGCAGAAACCACTAGGCACCGGGGATTTGTTTTTTGGGCGCCAATGTCACGCAGGGGGAGCGACCCCGTAGGCAAGGGTCGCTCCCGGGGGGGGGGTGGGGGTTGGGGGGGCAAATTTATTTTAGGCCATTTCTGCCCCCCCGGGGGACAGATCGGCCTATTATTAGGCCGAACTGCCCCCGGGGGGGGGCAGAACACTCTAGGCACCAGGGCAATTTTTTTTTTGTGTTTTTTTTTTGTTGTTGTTTCTTTTTTTAGAGATGGGGAGCGACCCATCAGGCAAGGGTCGCTCCCCTGGGGGGGGCAAATTGTATTTAGACCATTTCTGCCCCCCTGGGGGCAGATTGGCCAATTTTAGGTCAATCTGCCCCCAAGGGGGCAGAAACCACTAGGCACCGTGGATTTGTTTTTTGGTGCCAATGTCACGCAGGGGGAGCGACCCCGTAGGCAAGGGTCGCTCCCGGGGGGGGGGGGGGGGGGGTTGGGGGGGCAAATTTATTTTAGGCCATTTCTGCCCCCCCCGGGGGACAGATCGGCCTATTATTAGGCCGAACTGCCCCCGGGGGGGGGCAGAACACTCTAGGCACCAGGGCATTTCTGCCCCCCCCCCCCCCCCGGGGCCGGCTGAGCTACAGGCCAAACACCACAGGTAGGCACCTTGCAAAAAACACCTCTGTTTTCTGTGAAAAAATATGTTGTGTCCACGTTGTGTTTTGGGCCATTTCCTTTTGTGGGCGCTAGGCCTACCCACAGAAGTGATGTACCATTTTTATCGAGAGACTTAGGGGAACGCTGGGTGGAAGGAAATTTGTGGCTCCTCTCAGATTCCAGAACTTTCTGTCACCGAAATGAGAGGAAAAAGTGTTTTTTGGGCCAAATTTTGATGTTTGCAAAGGATTCTGGGTAACATAACCTGGTCAGAGCCCCGCAAGTCACCCCATCTTGGATTCCCCTGGGTTTCTAGTTTTCAAAAATGCACTGGTTTGCTAGGTTTCCTCAGGTGTCGGCTGAGCTACAGGCCAAAATCCACAGGTAGGCACTGCTTTTTATAAAAAAATGTGATGTGTCCACGTTGTGTTTTGGGCCCTTTCCTTTCGTGGGCGCTAGTCCTACCCACACAAGTGAGGTATCATTTTTATCGGGAGACTTGGGGGAACGCTGGGTGGAAGGAAATTTGTAGCTCCTCTCAGATTCCAGAACTTTCTGCCACAGAAATGTGAGGGACATGTGTTTTTTTAGCCAAATTTTGAGGTTTGCAAAGGATTCTGGGTAACAGAACCTGGTCCGAGCCCCGCAAGTCACCCCTCCTTGGATTCCCCTAGGTCTCTAGTTTTCAGAAATGCACAGGTTTGGTAGGTTTCCCTAGGTGCCGGCTGAGCTAGAGGCCAAAATCTACAGGTAGGCACTTCGCAAAAAACACCTCTGTTTTTTTCCAAAATTTAGGATGTGTCCACGTTGCGCTTTGGGGTGTTTCCTGTCGCCGGCGCTAGGCATACCCACGCAAGTGAGGTATCATTTTTATCGGGAGACTTGGGGGAACGCTGGGTGGAAGGAAATTTGTAGCTCCTCTCAGATTCCAGAACTTTCTGCCACAGAAATGTGAGGGACATGTGTTTTTTTAGCCAAATTTTGAGGTTTGCAAAGGATTCTGGGTAACAGAACCTGGTCCGAGCCCCGCAAGCCACCCCTCCTTGGATTCCCCTAGGTCTCTAGTTTTCAGAAATGCACAGGTTTGGTAGGTTTCCCTAGGTGCCGGCTGAGCTAGAGGCCAAAATTTACAGGTAGGCACTTCGCAAAAAACACCTCTGTTTTTTTCCAAAATTTAGGATGTGTCCACGTTGCGCTTTGGGGTGTTTCCTGTCGCCGGCGCTAGGCCTACCCACGCAAGTGAGGTATCATTTTTATCAGGAGACTTGGGGGAACGCTGGGTAGAAGGAAATTTGTGGCTCCTCTCAGATTCCAGAACTTTCTGCCACAGAAATGTGAGTAACATGTGTATTTTTAGCCAAATTTTGAGGTTTGCAAAGGATTCTGGGTAACAGAACCTGGTCCGAGCCCCGCAAGTCACCCCTCCTTGGATTCCCCTAGGTCTCTAGTTTTCAGAAATGCACAGGTTTGGTAGGTTTCCCTAGGTGCCGGCTGAGCTAGAGGCCAAAATCTACAGGTAGGCACTTTGCTAAAAACAGCTCTGTTTTCTGTGATAGTCCACGTTGTGTTTTGGGGCATATCCTGTCGCGGGCGCTAGGCCTACCCACACAAGTGAGGTATCATTTTTATCGGGAGACGTGGGGGAACGCTGGGTGGAAAGAAATTTGTGGCTCCTCTCAGATTCCAGAACTTTCTGCCACAGAAATGTGAGGAACATGTGTTTTTTTAGCCAAATTTTGAGGTTTGCAAAGGATTCTGGGTAACAGAACCTGGTCCGAGCCACACAAGTCACCCCTCCTTGGATTCCCCTTGGTCTCTAGTTTTCAGAAATGCACAGGTTTGGTAGGTTTCCCTAGGTGCCGGCTGAGCTAGAGGCCAAAATCTACAGGTAGTCACTTTGCTAAAAACAGCTCTGTTTTCTGTGATATGTCCACGTTGTGTTTTGGGGCATATCCTGTCGCGGGCGCTAGGCCTACCCACACAAGTGAGGTATCATTTTTATCGGGAGACGTGGGGGAACGCTGGGTGGAAGGAAATTTGTGGCTCCTCTCAGATTCCAGAACTTTCTGCCACAGAAATGTGAGGAACATGTGTTTTTTTAGCCAAATTTTGAGATTTGCAAAGGATTCTGGGTAACAGAACCTGGTCCGAGCCCCGCAAGTCACCCCTCCTTGGATTCCCCTAGGTCTCTAGTTTTCAGAAATGCACAGGTTTGGTAGGTTTCCCTAGGTGGCGGCTGAGCTAGAGGCCAAAATCTACAGGTAGTCACTTTGCTAAAAACAGCTCTGTTTTCTGTGATATGTCCACGTTGTGTTTTGGGGCATATCCTGTCGCGGGCGCTAGGCCTACCCACACAAGTGAGGTATCATTTTTATCGGGAGACGTGGGGGAACGCTGGGTGGAAGGAAATTTGTGGCTCCTCTCAGATTCCAGAACTTTCTGCCACAGAAATGTGAGGAACATGTGTTTTTTTAGCCAAATTTTGAGGTTTGCAAAGGATTCTGGGTAACAGAACCTGGTCCGAGCCCCGCAAGTCACCCCTCCTTGGATTCCCCTAGGTCTCTAGTTTTCAGAAATGCACAGGTTTGGTAGGTTTCCCTAGGTGGCGGCTGAGCTAGAGGCCAAAATCTACAGGTAGTCACTTTGCTAAAAACAGCTCTGTTTTCTGTGATATGTCCACGTTGTGTTTTGGGGCATATCCTGTCGCGGGCGCTAGGCCTACCCACACAAGTGAGGTATCATTTTTATCGGGAGACGTGGGGGAACGCTGGGTGGAAGGAAATTTGTGGCTCCTCTCAGATTCCAGAACTTTCTGCCACAGAAATGTGAGGAACATGTGTTTTTTTAGCCAAATTTTGAGATTTGCAAAGGATTCTGGGTAACAGAACCTGGTCCGAGCCCCGCAAGTCACCCCTCCTTGGATTCCCCTAGGTCTCTAGTTTTCAGAAATGCACAGGTTTGGTAGGTTTCCCTAGGTGGCGGCTGAGCTAGAGGCCAAAATCTACAGGTAGTCACTTTGCTAAAAACAGCTCTGTTTTCTGTGATATGTCCACGTTGTGTTTTGGGGCATATCCTGTCGCGGGCGCTAGGCCTACCCACACAAGTGAGGTATCATTTTTATCGGGAGACGTGGGGGAACGCTGGGTGGAAGGAAATTTGTGGCTCCTCTCAGATTCCAGAACTTTCTGCCACAGAAATGTGAGGAACATGTGTTTTTTTAGCCAAATTTTGAGGTTTGCAAAGGATTCTGGGTAACAGAACCTGGTCCGAGCCCCGCAAGTCACCCCTCCTTGGATTCCCCTAGGTCTCTAGTTTTCAGAAATGCACAGGTTTGGTAGGTTTCCCTAGGTGGCGGCTGAGCTAGAGGCCAAAATCTACAGGTAGTCACTTTGCTAAAAACAGCTCTGTTTTCTGTGATATGTCCACGTTGTGTTTTGGGGCATATCCTGTCGCGGGCGCTAGGCCTACCCACACAAGTGAGGTATCATTTTTATCGGGAGACGTGGGGGAACGCTGGGTGGAAGGAAATTTGTGGCTCCTCTCAGATTCCAGAACTTTCTGCCACAGAAATGTGAGGAACATGTGTTTTTTTTAGCCAAATTTTGAGATTTGCAAAGGATTCTGGGTAACAGAACCTGGTCCGAGCCCCGCAAGTCACCCCTCCTTGGATTCCCCTAGGTCTCTAGTTTTCAGAAATGCACAGGTTTGGTAGGTTTCCCTAGGTGGCGGCTGAGCTAGAGGCCAAAATCTACAGGTAGTCACTTTGCTAAAAACAGCTCTGTTTTCTGTGATATGTCCACGTTGTGTTTTGTGGCATATCCTGTCGCGGGCGCTAGGCCTACCCACACAAGTGAGGTATCATTTTTATCGGGAGACATGGGGGAACGCTGGGTGGAAGGAAATTTGTGGCTCCTCTCAGATTCCAGAACTTTCTGCCACAGAAATGTGAGGAACATGTGTTTTTTTAGCCAAATTTTGAGGTTTGCAAAGGATTCTGGGTAACAGAACCTGGTCCGAGCCCCGCAAGTCACCCCTCCTTGGATTCCCCTAGGTCTCTAGTTTTCAGAAAAGCACAGGTTTGGTAGGTTTCCCTAGGTGGCGGCTGAGCTAGAGGCCAAAATCTACAGGTAGTCACTTTGCTAAAAACAGCTCTGTTTTCTGTGATATGTCCACGTTGTGTTTTGGGGCATATCCTGTCGCGGGCGCTAGGCCTACCCACACAAGTGAGGTATCATTTTTATCGGGAGACGTGGGGGAACGCTGGGAGGAAGGAAATTTGTGGCTCCTCTCAGATTCCAGAACTTTCTGCCACAGAAATGTGAGGAACATGTGTTTTTTTAGCCAAATTTTGAGGTTTGCAAAGGATTCTGGGTAACAGAACCTGGTCCGAGCCACACAAGTCACCCCTCCTTGGATTCCCCTAGGTCTCTAGTTTTCAGAAATGCACAGGTTTGGTAGGTTTCCCTAGGTGGCGGCTGAGCTAGAGGCCAAAATCTACAGGTAGTCACTTTGCTAAAAACAGCTCTGTTTTCTGTGATGTGTCCACGTTGTGTTTTGGGGCATATCCTGTCGCGGGTGCTAGGCCTACCCACAGAAGTGAGGTACCATTTTTATCGGGAGACTTGGGGGAACATAGATTAGCAAAACAAGTACTATTGCCCCTTGTCTTTCTCTACATTTTTTCCTTCCAAATATAGGAGTGTGTGTAAAAAAGACATCTATTTGAGAAATTCCCTGTAATTCACGTGCTACTATGGTCACCCCGGAATTCAGAGATGTGCAAATAACCACTGCTCCTCAACACCTTATCTTGTGCCCTTTTTGGAAATGCAAAGGTTTTCTTGATAGCAATTTTTTACTCCTTATATTTCAGCAAATGAATTGCTGTATACCCGGTATAGAATGAAAACGCACTGCAGGGTGCAGCTCATTTATTGGCTCTGGGTTCCTCGGGTTCTTGATGAACCTACAAACCCTATATATCCCCGCAACCAGAGGAGTCCAGCAGACGTAACGGTATATTGCTTTCGATAATCTGACATTGCAGGGAAAAGTTACAGAGTAAAACGTAGAGAAAAATTGATGGTTTTTTCACCTCAATTTCAATTTTTTTCTTTTTCAGCTGTTATTTTCTGTAGGAAACCCTTGTAGGATCTACACAAATGACCCCTTGCTGAATTCAGAATTTTGTCTACTTTTCAGAAATGTTTAGGTTTCTGGGATCCAGCATTGGTTTCATGACCATTCCTGTCACTGACTGGAAGGAGGCTGAAAGCACAAAAAATTGCACAAATGGGGTATGCCCCAGTAAAATGCCAAAATTGTGTTGAAAAATTGGGTTTTCTGATTCAAGTCTGCCTGTTCCTGAAAGCTGGGAAGCTGCTGAGTTTAGCACCGCAAACCCTTTGTTGATGCCATTTTCAGGGGAAAAACCACAAGCCTTCTTCTGCAGCCACTTTTTCCAATTTTTTTGAAAAAAACGAAATTTTCACTGTATTTTGGCCAATTTCTTGGCCTCCTTCAGGGGAACCCACAAAGTCTGGGTACCTCTAGAATCCCTAGGATGTTGGGGAAAAAAGGACGCAAATTTGGCTTGGTTAGCTTATGTGGACAAAAAGTTATGAGGGCCTAAGCGCGAACTGCCCCAAATAGGCAAAAAAAGGCCTGGCACAGGAGGGGGAAAAGGCCTGGCAGCGAAGGGGTTAAACTTTTTCGCCACTAAACACTTTACAGTGCACATTGATCCGTACACTGGTTGATTCCGGGAGCTAGTTGTCACCACTTTCCTAGTAAACAAGATTGATAAGGCCTCGATCTGACTACCCAATCACCCTCTCTCCTCTTCTGAAATCTCTCTACTAGCACATAAACTATTGCAGTGCCATCAGTATTCCACTGCCTGCTCCTGTTTAATATTTACATTTTAGATTTTGACAGATAAAATACTTTTTTGTGGGTGTGTAAGTGATTGTTATCAGTAGACGATCAGTTAAGGGTCAGTTAGTTGAGGGTACTTATCCTGTTTCCTTTAATCGGTGAAGTAATGTGATATAGCCTCTGATATAGCGTGCATATAGTAGAAGTTCATTTTCTTTTCAAATGTAGCCCTTTAAATAAATAAAATTAACATTATATTAAACCATTCTTGGTTGAGGTACAGGATAGGAAATTATGTGTTTAGTTTTTTATAAAGTACTATGTATCTCCTTTCGATCACTTCAGTGAAATATGTTGTGGGGATATGGAGAACAATCAGAAAAGCGATGATTCCATACTAATATGCATGTTGTTTCCTTTTGAAAGGATGGAGCACGTTTTCTGTGCTTTTTGTTTTGTATTTGGTTTTAGCACCACATTTGTACAAAATGATGGGTAAGAAAGTAGCATAATTGTTTAGACTCTTTCTGTTAGCAGTTTGAAAATTTAGCACTCGAGATAGAGATATATATTTAAAATCAGATAGTCGTCTTGTAATTTTCCACATTTTTATAGAACGAGCGTCTGACTGTTATGGGAGTCGCAACATTCCTATGCAATAACCCTGGAAATCTCTGAAAGTCCTTCTGATGCATACTTACCTACACAATCTGTCCACATGGTGGATACTGTGCAGGACTACATATAATACATTTAGAATTTGCACATGATATTTTTTCACTTGACACACATTTTTTCCATGTGGAAAAACCCCTTCTCTCCATCTACAGTAAATATGATGGTGACCTTTGTCTTTCCCACCATGGTGGCACACTTAGTCTTGCCTTACACAGACTAGATTTGCATGTATTTGCACTGCGAGGTCTTGATTGAAATCATTTTTGAATTTCATAACAGTTTACATTGATTGTTCTTTTTCTCCTTTTTCTTGCCCCAGCAAACCTATCTTTTCATGCAGAAATATCGAAATTTGTGTTCTTTCCACATGAGTAAATAGATTTGTACAATTATACAAATCCTCATTCTTTGAATTTATTTATTTAAAATCTAGGGTTTTTGTATAAAAAGTGATAATGTTTTTGTTGTAGGAGGCCCAGTGATTTTACTTCTCTTATCTCTTTTTAGGCACTGCCATAACTCAATGTTTCTCCTTCGACGAAAAATACCTGTGAACAATAAGGCTTTCTTTGCTGTTATTTTATTCCAGCTATTGGGCTTTTGTGAGCATCGACCTTGTATTACAACAAAGGCAGATTCAACTAGTTGCTGCCTCACATCATGTTAGCATCTAGTTTTGCATAAAGTATTGCTGCAACGCATACATACCAGTTACTTGTGAAGGAAGTAGGCCTTCCTGGAACATTGGCCAGCAGAAGCAACTCGAATTCTTAGCATAAACAAGTCCATCATAGAGATTCACTGGGATGGTTGTTCGAGCAGTCTGATGCATGTTCCAGAGACCTTTATAAAGAATCAGCGGAGAGATTGTTGACACATCTGATGCATTATCCAGATCCAATATAAAGATTTAGTGGAGATGATGTTTGTGCAGTCTCATGTATGATTCAGAGTCCAGTATAAAGACTTATGTGAGTGGTTGCTGGCACATCCTGATGCATGATTCAGAGTCCAATATAAAGACTCACTGGGGTGGTTGTAACATGCATGGACAGCCTCTCCAGTGAGTCTTTATACTGGTCTCTGGAACATACATCAGTTTGCGCAAACAACCTCTCCAGGGAGTCTTTATATTGGTCTCTGGAACAACCATTAACACTTAGAGAATTTTCGGTTCTAAATTAACTGACTTCAGAAAGGTGGAAGGCTGGAGTCATAGATAGAACTTAAATTCATGTGCTATCCTCCCAGCCTGAAAACTGGAAAATAATGTTATCTCTTTAGAGGAGTTATAGGGGTTTGCATTGAATCCGTTTTTTGTTTGCATGGCCTGCAACAAAATAGTGAAGTCAGTTCATTAACTCTTGTATATAACGTTTCTGAACCTCCGCTTTTGACTTGGGCCTTTGAGAGTATGCAGGCCCATTTGGCAAATATGAGCATGACTGAGACCTTGCTAACAGTTACGACAAGCATTTACATGTGCAGTAGGTTTCGCCTACTTAACCATCTCTTTAAAGTGGAAACATTAGCAAGATGGAGCTGTCATAGTTTTAGAGAGGTGAGTTACTAAGCATGCATTTATTTATTTTGGAGTTTTTTTTTTTATAGCTCTGGAAAGACTCAAGGATGTCACAGTGCTTTTCATTAGTGCATGTTCATTACAAAAAGTGAGTATAATCACACATTTGAGAAAAGATCAAAATAAGTCAGTGGTTGAGCACAAGGGATAAAAAATAACGAGAGGGACACAGGGAGGACTAAGGGTTGAGGTCATATCTTGACGGCCAAATGAAATCCTTATAGTTCAGATGTCTGTTCAGGAGGAGATCCTTTAGCTGTCTCTTGAAGCTCAATAAAGAGGGGTTTGTCCTGATATGTACTGTAATGGAGTTTTGAGATTTTAGTGGCATTGCTTGAGAAGGAGCGTGCCAGGGCTTATTGTTTGTGGGCTTTAGGTAGGATGAGAGGAGTAAAGTATTTGAGCTTCTCAGGTTTCTTGACTAGCCGACCTTTTTTAGTTTTGAGGTGCGATAAGCTGGTTTCCCAGTGTGAAAGACCTCCTGAGTGAGGCAAGCAGTTCTGAAGCTGCCGCGAGCTTCAATTGGGAGCCAGTTCAGTTCTTTCAGGGCAGGGGAAATGTGGTCATATTTTTTTATTCCTGTAACAATTGTGGCTGCATTCAGAGTGATTATAAGGAATGCAAGGTGGGATTTCGCAGTGCCTGTGAGAGTGTCATTCCTGTAGTCTAATCTAGACAACACCATCGCTTGTGTGGCAAATTTTGAGGTTGTTCTCTAATAGGTAGGGTTTAATTTTGTTCAGAAGTTTTAGGTTGTAGAAGGCACTCTTTGCGTTGTTCTTTATATGATCTTTCATGATCAGTTTAGGGTCTAAAGTGATTCTTAGATATTTGACAGAGTCGGCAAGGGTAAGATTGCAGTTAGGAGTGTCTATGGAGTTTAGCCATTCTTGAATCTGGGGGTATTGCTCTGTCTTTGATATGTGTAGAATTTCTGCCTTGTCTTGGTTGAGGTTTAGATGGTTGTGAGATGGCTAGTGTTGTACTTCTTTGAGAGTGTCTTTTAGTCTGTGTACGTCATCTAGTGAGGTTTCCAAGTCGAGCTGGGTGTCGTCGGCATATAGACGGAAGGGGATGTTTGCTTGGTTAAAAAAAGATGGTGAGGGGCTCCATGTAGATACTTAACAGTGTCGGCGAGAGGACAGAGCCTCTGGGGACACCTCGGTGACTTTCATTCTGTCAAAAGTCAGATTGCTTATTTTTATTTGTTGAGAGTGATTTTGTAGAAAAGATGCACCAATCCTCTTTTGAAGGGAATTCAAGAGAAGCTTGTGGTCGACCATGTTGAAGGTGGCCAATAGATCTAGGAGTATGAGCTGGCAGAATCTGTCTCTGTCCAGGGATTTTTGTAGGTCATCTACTATGTTCAGAATAGCTGTTTCTTTGACACAACCTTTTTTGAAGCCCGATTGATGAGGGACTAGGAGATTGTAGTTGTTGATGTATTGGTTTAGTTATGAGAGAACACATCTTTCTAGGGTTTTTACAAGGAAGGCGAGTTGTGGAGGTAGTTTGGGGTCTCTTCCCAAATAGCAGTGGTGTGATTTGACCTAGTTTGAGACAGTCTGCCATCACACCAGTCATCAGGGAGCTGTTTATGATCTTAGTGGCATGTGCGTACATTACAAATGTTCACTTGCACTAATTGCTCACTTGTCTGAGTATCCTAGCTTATTTACTTTTGTGCCTTGGTGATAACATGATGATAACCATGTCTGCCCATAATATGCTAGATATTGCCTACGTTAATCCATGATCTGCACCATGCTAATGTGGGTACTTTCCTATCTTCTGTTCACTTTAGCATATGTGGGTGCAGTTGATGCCCACAATATGTCAAGATTTCCCACCATTGCGCAAGGGATACCTTATATTATGGCAGGGTACCGCCTTACTGCCAGAACCATCACTGGGTCATGGGTATTCACTATATTCTATAGATTACCACAATGTACCAGGGCAAATGATAAGAACGGTTGGACATACTTATGCTGTGGCTGCCCACAATATGCGAAGAATTGCTCCATAGTGCTAGGGCTGCCAGTATAGCATGGGTCAGCAGCACTGTGCTATGGATGAGCATAATAAGTCAAGAATGACCCCACTCTATCAAGACCAGCCTTATGCCAGTGATAGTTGGCATCATATCACATACGCCTCCAATTTGCTAGTACCAACATTATGCCCAGACCAGCGTTCGAACAGGCATGGGCAACATGTTTTGGATGCCCAAAAGTTTCCAAGAGTTACTAGCATTGTACCATGGATTGGCATCATGCTAATTGACAAGAAATACTACTATTCTGCAACAGCACAATTTTATAGGTTAAGGAAACGGTCTTGTGCGCCTGGTGCTTCAAAGTACAGGTCTGGACTGGGATGAAAGCATTTTTGTCTGTGTAGCCATTTTTCGCATAAAGCAGTAAGACAGCGCTTAGCAGAAAGGTGGCTGCTAAGAGAAAAATTGGCCAAGGGAATAGGAACATAATTAGTTAAAGTACATAACACTCCAAAGAAGGTTTAAGATAACAAAAATACCACCTGTTGCTTACATTAAGACCAGTAGGACCCACCCTGTAAACGTGTTTTTCATGCGGACCACAGACTCCCAGGTCGGAGACCGGAAAAAAGATGGACTAGTCTCTTCTGGTAGAGGTAGTACAGTGGATCTTAACATGCATAACTCTGATGGACGTTATGAATGTTTATTGGGATCTTTTTACCTTGCAGATGAGTCTCTGTGTGATTTTAACTTTTAATATTGTGCTTGCATAATGTAATAATGGTATTACCTAGTTTGTAGTTGTAGGGTTATAAGTAGGATGTTTAAAAAACTTTTGTAAATCTTCGAGCACAAAAGCACCTAAATAACAACACAAACTCACTTTTTTCGTATGGCAACCATTTTTTTTTTCAATAGTGAACGTTGTAATTCTCTGCAGCGCCAAATGACTAAGAAACTAACTGTTTTGTTGCTAATGAAAGTCTTATCCTGATGCACGGCTTAATAGATTTAGGAACCTGCCTCCAAATCACCCGGGTGGTGGTTCTCAGTTGGTAATTGCTATGGCATTTCTTCACCCAGAACAAACGGGCAAATATTAACTTGCCATTTGAAGAAGAGGCTGCTAAATCTGACGCTTTCTTGAAGCACCCCCTGCCACCCCTTCTCGAGTCATGTGCTACCCTGAGGACCAATCTCGTCGAGTGGACTATTCCCTACTAGATCTTTAAAGCACAGACACACCAACCTTTGAACAAAGTATAACTATCTGCATACAATCCCAAATCCTTAATCCAACTAACAACATAGCGCAACTGCAAACCCTTATCTTCCACATGTCCAGGAGAGCCTCTCGGCAATGCCTTCCCCCAACACTCTCTCTCCAGACAGCTAAAGGCAATGTGCCAACACATATTCTCGGCACCCTGAATAGGTTAGTTTTCATAACAGCGAGAGCCTTATACAACTAATAAAATAACATTATATTGAATGTAGGTACCTCTTTGCCACCATTATCGTTCCCTGTCAACTTAAAGATTCTTGCTGGGCGACCGCTGTTGTGATTATGAACTTCTGGAAATGCCATATAGACCATTTGAAACCTATTTGGGCCATAGCATAAGGCTCGAACAAAGGTGTTAAAAAATATAAACTAAATCCTATGTTCCTTATATATTTCGAATGCTTTATTAGCCCACCATCAGTGTAGAGGACTGAATGAACACAAGGCTCAGAATCCTTGGTTACAGCTAAGTAAATTATGTATAGCTTGTTCACAACGGGGAGTCTACGATAGGCTTCTTAGGAATTGCATGGATTGTTCTTCCTCCACGGGATGGCACGTACATAATCACTCCTGCCAGTTCCATCAAATCTTGCTGCGGTTGGAGAAAAATAGTAACTCTTTGTAAGAATGGTTCAATATGGAATTGAGTGTAAATAATATCGGTTCAGTAGGATGTTGAATAATTGATGTATTTATGTAAAGTGTTACATGCACTGACTTTTGAAATTGGTTTATCTCTGTGATTTTTTTCCCCTATAAATAAAATAAATCTTGAAAAATGATTGCCATAATTGAACCTAATACTAGGGCACTCGATTAACCACTAACTTTGGGCTAAGGAGAAACACCACTGTAGTGAATCCTACTTCATTTTAATGGGATAACAGGAGTTAGCTTAGCCTTTGGCTTGCAGACTCATGCCTCCGTCACCTTGTGACTTTTAACCTACTTAGCTTGCTCTGTCTTAGCACATTTAATTATTTATTTCTTCTAAGATGGCTGCCTTGTTTAGAGTTAGGCCACTTGTTATGAGTTACATTATCAGTGTCACCGCGCTAAGGCGTCAAGATCAAGCACCAAAGACAAACAAACAGTAAGTGTTCACACTTAGGGATTTTCCCTCTCTATACTTTCGAGGGATTGTTTATATTAATTGCCGTCCCAAGCATGTCTGTTATCTATTGCTTGGGAACACATCTACGTCAGGGGGACTTGAAGATCCGTATAAATATATCACACTTTAGACAGATAATCAGAGGGATTTCGACCAGAGGGCATCGCCACCATCGCTGATATCAATGCTGCAGTCGTCTTGACGCTGACCCAGTCTTCGTGTCCCTGCGGAGTCTGAGATAGAGACCTCATTCCAAGGTAACGAGGGTTGGGGGCTCCTCTCATGGACATGGCATTGGCAGATTAGGTTTAACAAACCCAACTCTCCTTTAGGTAGGAGGTTAGGCCTTTCACATTAGGGTATTAGGGCATATTACATCTCGTATGTCTTTTCTAAACATTGCAAGATGATGGGGGTCTTTGTAATAATGACTCTCGTCTTCACAATTCTGTTTCTTGCATTATTCATTATCCTAATCATTGCAACCCATGCAACTTATCGCAAATTGCAGTTATGTTGAATAAAAACTATTGAAACTTTACTGCATCTTTGTCATTGCCTGTGTTTGTATGTGACATGATATATCTGTGAGAAAAGGAGTAATCTCTGTTTAACCACGACACTCCCTGAGATGTCTTACTCTCGAGTTCATGCGTAAAGGCTGCCACAAATCACCTTTTACTATTGTGTTTCTGGTGAGGTGCTGCTAGTGAGCCGGTAAGGTTGGGACAACAGTTGCGACTTGATGTAGGAAATACGTAGTCGACTACAAACAAAAGTACTGTCATGCTTTAACCAGCAGTCTTGCCTAGAGCAAGAGTCCAAACTACGACATGGCGCCACCAACGATGGTGTCTAGGCACTAATTTACGGATACCCCGACTATCACTGTCTCACAGACAACAGGTACCCTAAGTCCCGTTATACGGAGATGTCCGTGGTCTTTGGGAAAATCCTCCTCAGCTGAAAAGGTAACACCTGATTACGCTGTAGGTTGTTCGAGCTCGAACTCATAAAAGGACTTTACTCCCCATTTTTGGTCTTCCTTTTTTCTAAACAAATCCGGCTAACGCCATTGACATTCCTGAAAATACTAGACAACACTAACACAACATTTATTAATGCATGGCCTTACAGATGAGGGTGGGGATGTTACTTTTATAATAGAAGCTAATGAAGCATACCAAACAGAAACATTTTACTGTTGGGTCACCTTTCCTGAGATTGATCAAAGAACACATACATTCCACACATATGAATTTGCGAACATACATCAGCGGTACCGAGCATACCAGTATCATGAAATATCGCTCACATACCAAGAGCATCAGAACTGGTTTGAAGGCACCCTACCACATATACTACAAAGAGTGAGGTTAGGTCCCTTAAGTAACGAAGGACCTACATGGCCTATGTTTGCCGCATACCTCACCCAGGCATACAGAATATGCGAGATTTATATAATGAATTAGTGACATTATATAGACAATTAGTTCAGTTCGTAATGCGAACATTAAACACAACACCAGCGCGCCCAGCACCGCCAGCACCTGGTGGTTATCAATTGGCTACTGGGATTAATCCGCAAACAGTACATACTATTATGGGTAAAGTACCCGCGGAACGGGAAAAAATACAGTTCTGGATTGCCCATACGGGACCACAGGAAAAACATAGACTGCTCACTATGTGCTTGCCCTTTGGGATGGTTCCCTCAGTGGATGACTGTGCCACATGGGGAAATCTTCGCTGCCATATATACTACCACACATGGTACCCTGACACTTGCCAATTTACCAGAAGTGTTGAAACAAATACAAAATGAGCATGGGGCTGCACCAGCCCTGGATTTGGTGATTAAATTAATGCGTAACTTTGACACAGTATCCTCAATAATACTCAGTAACATTAAAGGGGAAGCGGTAGCACTGGCAATTCGCCAGCGTCTCCCGGAAACTCCACACCAGGAACAAGAGAGACAGCTACCAAAAATTATTTCCGATACCTATACCAGTATAGGACGGGATAGTTTGGGAGCCAAACCAAAGAAATTGGAATTACAAGGTACCGCCCATAAGAGGGTAGAAAGCAGGCACAAGAGGGCTCGAAGAAGCGCTGGGACAAACAAAAAGATTTCGAAGAAAGAAGGAATAAGAGAGCTGATTCTCCACACCCAGAGAACTCCGAAAGGAGATATAATCTTAGAAATAGGGAGAACATTAAAACTCCAGACAGATATACTGATTCACGTCACTCTCGTTCCTTTCAGGACGTACCGGATAGACGTAGCGAGAGGGCGGGTCGTCAAGATCAACGTCCAGAATACGTGAAAGAAAAGAAAGATCTCCGCAGTCTACCATTAAAAAAAGAAGAAAAGACTCCCCAGCAAAAGCCACAGTTTAAAAAGAAGAAGGTGGCAGAACTGACAGCTAACAATGCCAGTATACTTGAGAACACTGTTGAGGAACAAGACGTGGGCAGTGACTCTGTTAGACAGCGCGGCAGAGGTCACGATATGTCGCCAGAGTCTGAAAGATTATCTGAATGCGACAGCAACTAGTTATTTCATCACAGTTGAAACAGCGGATGGCCGTGTACTCCCCCCTCCCAATAGGGTTTATGATTTAAAAATTCAGATACAAGGAGATGTGGAGCGCATTATTAGTGTGATATTTTGGGATGAACTTACTAGTGATATCCTATTGGCTGAAAGAGACTGGCCACCTGAACACGTCCGCAAGCTCCCGCATGGGGAAGATGTCATTTTGCCTTCTTTCTCCGATCTTGATCCGGAAGCAGACAAAGAAGCCTATGCTTCTGATTGGGCTTTAGCGCAAGCACCTGCGTTGTACCACAATCATGTAGGTTGGGACAAGGAGTCTCCTTGTCATGTTATTCCCATTAGGTCTACACCCCAACCGCAGCCATAATATCCTGTTAAACATGATGCGAAAACTCCAGTGAGGGAAATACTCGCCCAACTTGAGTACCAGGGAGTGATTGAGCCCTGTACATCTGCAATGAATAATCCGTTATTCCCCGTTGCAAAGCCAGACCATTCATATAGAATAGTCATTGATTATAGACACTTAAATAGGCATACACGTACATATGCTATACAGAATTTGCACGGCACTAATAAATAATATAGTGCGTAAAAAATATAAAACAACATTAGACATTTCTAATATATTCTTCTGCCAGAATTTAGCACATGAAAGTCCGGACCTGAGCGCATTCTCATTTGGCTCTCAGAAACACTTTTGTCGTTTGCCTCAAGGCTATAAGAATAGCCCAGGACTATTTTCAGCCCGTGTAACATCGATACTACACAATATCGGTTCTGAGGCGTTATCCTATGTGGACGTTATCCTATGTGGATGACATATAGCTCACAGACGACGTCCTCAACATTCATCTTGCGAGGGTCGATCGGATCATTTTGGGATTTGCAGATCTCGGTTACAAATTAAATTTTAAGAAAAGCAAGATGGCCTTTCTTAGTTTATTATTCCTGGGATATGAGCTATCAAACGAGGGAAAGAGCCTGGCCTGCACTTTCTAGAAAAATGTGCTCAACTGCACCCTCCTAACTTGCTAAAGAAACTCAAGTCATTTCTAGGTTTCTTTAATTTTGGAAGAACATACATTCCAGATTATGCACAACGGATCAAGCCACTTTATGACTTGGTTCAGCCCAAATTTTCTAGCAGGCACTGGACAATTGAACACACACACATCCTTAGGGAAATGCAACGGGACATGCTAGAAGCTAAACACAGTTGCACATGTGACAATAAAACAAATTTGGTCATCAGAATAATTGCTGGTGCCATTGGATTTACTTATGTCATCTTTAATGAGGATGAACCGGTACCCATTGCATATAAATCACATTTATACTCCAATGCTGAACAGCATTTTGCACCTACAGAAAAGATTCTGATGGCAGTTCAGATGGCTGTCATAAAAGAGAGGCCACTTTCCCAGGGGAAACGTATTATTGTTGTCTCCCCGGTGCCGGCCTTAGAGGCTGTCACCAAAGCAAGCGTTCCCAACGCTAAAGCATTACATCCACGTTGGATTCAATGGGCAATATCTGTGACCGCCACTGATGTCGATTACATTTTTTATCCAAAACTTCAGACGCAAGAATTTCTCCAGTACGAACAAGAGTACCCCGCTCCTCTAAATATTTTGCCACTAGGCAACTACCATACTGTCATATACACTGATGGTTCAGCACAACCGGCTGTAGGTACTAAACATCAATACTCGGCAGCTTGCGCAGCTGTGAGCGGAGTGATGGAAGATGGAATTTTCCACTCTCACAATACCTACACGCAGACCTTAAGGGACTGCACAGCCCAGTTGGCTGAGCTTAAAGCTCTTTTTCTAGCACTAGAACATACTGAGCCAGATTGCCAGACTTTAATAGTCTGTGACTCTTATTTCTGCGTCCAGTCAATCAATGACTATCTCAATCATTGGAAACTGAACAGGTTTAGAGATTCTAAAGGGAACACCATTAAACACAAAATACTGTGGAGGAGGGTGGCTGATCTTAAGGATAAGCTGCAGTGTGTCCATGTAGTCCATACATTGGGACACCAACGTGTAGGAGTACACGTTGCCCATAATACATTGGCTGATGAAGCGGCCAAAGCAGCAGTAGCTACGGCTTCTGTGGCTGCAGTGACTCATTCTCAGATGAGATTAGATGATGAAATATTGATTGCCGTTAAAGCTTCGGCTGGAGGCAAGTCCCTTCCTAAAGGGTACCGTATGAACTATACTTACCATATCAGTGCGCAGAATGTTGCTTACACAACCATTCCTGGGGTTGGAGATCGAGTGATTCTCAATGAAGACCAGAGATTAGATCTAATTAAAGCAGCGCATGAGGGTGTCGCTTCTGAACATGCTGGTATACAGGCCACAATTACACTACTACAGAAACGCTTCTGGTGGCCTGGTCTATGCAGACGAACAAAGCAGTATGTCCTTTGCTGTGACATTTGCCAGCAGATCAAGGGTTCTAATATCAAACGCCCACCGCAGACATCCCTCTTAGTGTCCAAAAGGCCACTACAGTGTGTGTACCTGGACCATTGTGGTCCCTTACAGCCTGATGGTGCATACAAATACATTTTAGTCGCTGTAGATTCTTGTTCTAGATTCCTGTGGGTATGGCCACAACGGTCGGCTGACACCCGGACTGTTAGAAAAGACTTGCTGATCTTTATCGGTACATATGCGGTTGCAGCATTCCATTCGGACCAGGGCCCTGCATTTGCCTCTAAGGCATTCAGGGATAACATGGGGACGATTGGTGTTGATCTCCATTACTCCTCACCATGCCATCCCAAGGGAAATTTGGTTGTGGAGAGGCGAAATCTTGATCTAAAGCAGTCCTTAACAGCTCAAGTATTAGGTTCAGGCCGCAGTTGGTTACTTCACTTAAATGGGGTCCAGAGAGCACTGAATAATCTGCCAAGACGGTCCTTAGGGGGATGCACTCCATATGAGGATCCCTCTTTAGGATACCTATGTTTGTCCCAGATCTTGATGCCTCTGGAATGGCGGCAGCAGAAACACCATTTGACATAAATGAAGTCTCACTGTTTTACAGGAGCTTCAGCAATGTCGTGATGATAAATCATTTGCAAGTGCTGACATCTTAGGAATAAGGGATTTAGCAAAAACTTAGACTGGCTGGATTCCTAAAGTTGGGGATCTGGTTTGTGAGAAGATCGCAGTGAAGAAATAATTCGGTCTATCATACAGAACACCTGTACCGGTCTTGGGAATAAAAGGCACAAGGACTGTCATCTTACCACCACTGTCTGGTTCTAAGACAAACAGATTCATCTCTGTTGATGACATCAAACTACACCATGTGGCCGATCCTTCACAGTAGACCAAGAGGTCCCCTGGGTGGTTCCCGATCCCCTCTCACTACCCAACAGGACATACAGTAGGATGAACATCACTACTAAAGACTTTACAACAATGTGAACTGCTGTTCCACACACCTCCTTGACCATGGGGAGGGCAGAAAATGAACTTTTGTTGGTTCCAGTCACTATTTCAGTGACCACCCCGGTTCAAGATCTACCTGTTTTTTACACAAACACATCACCGACTAACGACCCTGTCTATCAAGAGCCCCCACGTGAAGTGGACCAAAGTACGGATGGTGCACCGGCACCCGTGTTTGCAGAGACTGCCTCTGGCTATTTCATTGACATTGATGATTTTTCTTCAGACTCATCCACTACTGTGATTGACAATGTTTCAAAAAGTAGTAAGCTGTATCGATGGCTTAAAAATAACTATTTGAAATACCCATGGAACTACTCATGTTTCTGTTTGAAATTTTTTGCATTATTTTTATGGATTGGTTTTGTGACTGTTTTCTTTTTGCCTATAAATGGTCACTGTATTCCTGATCGCTCCTATGTGGAGCCTGTTTATGAAGTTTTAACACCACATCATTCTTCACATAAGGTCCGGAGAGATTTGTCCCCTGTAACTATTACAGCAATACCGATTTCTGATGGGATTGTGTGGGACAAAGCTCAATTCGATATACACGGGCCTACTGAAATTATTCAAATACCATACGTGTTCAAAATTTCAATGACTGATGTAATTACACCTGATGTTGTCTCTGATGATTGGGATGTACATACAGTTGATTCCATGCTAACGGAAATTAAGGACTATTCCGCTTTTAAAAATGATGATCTATATGAATATGCAATGAATTATGGGGAAATGTTCTGCTATAACAATTGGGGACATTACTGCCTACACTGTGCCACTAGATACAGGCCAGTATTAAACTACACACAGTGGGAACACTGTTCTACACCACCGGTGGGGAGCCCACATTATTATAGTGATAAATTTACATACTTTTCTGGGCATGACACAAGAAAAGCAGAGTCATATTATTTTACGATACCTCCGGCACAATTTAGGGAAATTTTGCTAACTGATACAAAACTGATTTATTCAGATCCTTTTGTTTCCCGGCTCGCAGTTGAAGGTTACGAATACTGGAGGAGCACTATTGATTCGAAAAGTGTATGGGGAACACAAGATTGGCAGATACAGGGTAGGTAGGCTTTATTCCGAGCATGCCTGATTCCTGTACAAATTATTTTCTTAAATGACACAATTCAGCAGACATCCTGTCTGGGGTTAGCAAAGATTAAAGACTTGAATACGCCCAGTATCCCCACACCGGCAAAGTTTAAAGATTGCCAAAACTTCCTCAATATCACCGAGGACAAGCAAGATGCAATGGTTAAGGCTGGTACTTATAATTCTTCACTTTCCAGTCCCGGTGGGTGGTTAATATGGCCCACTAACACAAATGAGTGTCAAGCGCGTTTTTTGAACTCTTCAGGGTTTTTTTCAATTAACAGGCCTGACCCTCGCTTGTATCGGGTCAACATACAGGTATAGTTACGACATACAGTGTGGGTAAGCTGTGCCAGCACTGGGTACAGACCAACACGTTCGCCGCAGTTAAAAAACATCTAAACACTCTTTCTGAAGATATAGACTTGCAGGATTTTCTGCTGGGTCCAAGAAAACAGCGCTCAAAAAGATTTTTATATGCTATGTACAATGAAATTTGGAAACTTTCCCAGATTGAGGCTGCTGCGTGTTTAAGGCAATTGGATAAAGAAAATTTAGAAAAAGCATTAGCTGTTGTCTAAAACGGCATGAATACACCGTCCAACAGGATATATTCACTATAAAATACAGTGTCGTCTGCTATTGATATCACTCAGACAGACTTGTCCCGGTTATATCATGGGCAAACACAGCCATGTTCCATCATGCAGCTGGGTTGTACATTACAGACACTGAAAAATGGCCGCATGCCATGGATGTATATTATCGGGAGTGAATTCTTCACTGCTTTTAATTTTTCCAAGGAACAACAGACAGTGGCTAAAAGGGAGGCTAGTTTCACCATGCGTCGCGTAGAAAAGTTAGTTAAATTGCCCTTCACTGTAGCAGAGAGTCCTTCAACTATCTGGCTCTTACATGGCATAATTAATTTGCTGATTTCGACCTTTTGTTTCTCGAGCTGCCTGAAACATCTTGCAGTGGGACGGTACGAGCAACTAGGAGATAGCTATAATAAGGAAGAGGGGGCGTTGCCCTTTGACTACAGAAGTCTGAACAGCGAAACAGAGGTCTTTCTTAGCGGAAGCGAATGTGAGACTGCTGTTCGTCATTCAATGATATGCAAGCAGGTGTCTTTTCACGGTCTTTGCAATGCAGGGGTCGCGAATTTGGCCTGCTTGTTAAGAGGTACTCCCGTCCCTTTGATTCGCCTGGTATTTCATGTACTTTCCAATGGAAGTTATGTGGTACTGAACGATCAAAGTTGTTGCGGCATGAGACCAGGAATTGCCTACGCAATCTCTGTCTCGAAGGTCGGTATGTGTTGTGGACATGTTTTGTTTCCCCCCACACGAGAGATAAAAGTATCTGACATGTGGCCCCACATAGATACTATTAATGTGAACTATGACAAGCTGAGCAGGCTAAAGGCGCTATTGTTTCAAAAACAGGTCGCCTTGACATCCGCAAAAGAGACGTATGCTCTCCAGATTGCGAGATCATCAGCCGAGATACAGTCCCTATTAAATACCAACTTCCCCAAGCACTTTGGAGAACTGGTATCCAGAATGTTCAATGTTTCAAGCACTACTGGGATTGTTCACTTCTTTAAGGCTGTCGGGTCTGGTTTCGTATCTATCTTCCAGACTGTCTTCGGAGTCATCCCGTCAGCCATCCACTCGCCCTTTTCAAGTGTGTTTGGTGGCTTTCCAATAATTTTAGCTTTGATTGGCGGACTACTTCTGCTATTTCTTCTGATTCGCAGTGGTTGTTTCTTTCCAGCAACACAGTGCAATGGAGCCGCTCCCTCTCTCACTGTGCCGTGAGCGCATGGTTCGGATCTTCGGTGCACCCTTGCTGGTGGAATTGGCACATGACTGTTCGTTGTCATTTCGGCCCCTTCTCTGGTGCGTACAACCAGTCTTCCGCTGCATATGGTGTCTGTGTGAACATCTGCCTATGGTCTGTCTTGCTGTTGCACTGACATCTCTTGTGGACCACACACTGCTGATGTCCCTGATGATGGTTCATACACGGTCATGCCCCTTGAGACTGCGGTTGCTCCACGAGGCCACCTATGAGCCTTCCATTTTGAGATCTACCGCGAATGAGGACACTGCAACGGATAACGTTACACCAGGAAATAATGCTCACTACTGCTCTGTGGATCCGTTTGTCCGCCCAGCACTCAATTTTACAACAGATGATGTTGACTCATTTTTGAGGTCCTTGGTTGGTGACTTCGTTGACACACTTCAAGATCATGCGTACAGCACATAATTGATGATTTGATTTGCCATTCCCGTTTTCAAATTGTACACTTCAATTAACTTGCTTTGGCACGCTTTGCTTGTCATGGTTGACATTAACATCTCTGTATGTGTTTTAGTGACATTGTTTTTATTATCTTTTAACACATTTGAAAGATTTTTTTGCAGATTTTTTTTTAATGCTTTTAGCTTTTAGTCCAGAACAATTTTAGCGTTTGGGTTCCTATACCTTCGTCATACCTGTTACGGCAATAGTGAGGGTGTAGTGAATCCTACTTCGTTTTAATGGGATAACAGGAGTTAGCTTAGCCTTTGGCTTGCAGACTCGTGCCCCTGTCACCTAGTGACTTTTAACCTACTTAGCTTGCTCTGTCTTGGCACATTTAATTATTTATTTCTTCTAAGATGGCTGCCTTGTTTAGAGTTAGGCCACTTCTTATGAGTTACATTATCTGTGTCACCGCGCTAAGGCCTCAAGATCAAGCACCAAAGACAAACAAACAGTAGGTGTTCACACTTAGGTATTTTCCCTCTCTATACTTTCGAGGGATTGTTTATATTAATTGCCGTCCCAAGCATGTCTGTTATCTATTGTTTGGGAACACATCTACGTCAGGGGGACTTGAAGATCTGTATAAATATATCACACTTTAGACAGATAATCAGAGGGATTCCGACCAGAGGGCATCGCCACCATCGCTGATATCGATGCTGCAGTCGTCTTGACGCTGACCCAGTCTTCGTGTCCCTGCGGAGTCTGAGATAGAGACCTCATTCCAAGGTAACGAGGGTTGGGGGCTCCTCTCATGGAAATGGCATTGGCAGATTAGCTTTAACATGCCCAGCTCTCCTTTAGGTAGGAGGTTAGGCCTTTCACATTAGGGTATTAGGGCATATTACATCTCGTATGTCTTTTCTATGCATTGCAAGATGGTGGGGGTCTTTGTAATAATGACTCTCGTCTTCACAATTCTGTTTCTTGCATTATTCATTATCCTAATCATTGCAGCCCATGCAACTTATCGCAAACTTCAGTTATGTTGAGTAAAAACTATTGAAACTTTACTGCATCTTTGTCATTGCCTGTGTTTGTATGAGACATTATATATCTGTGAGAAAGGGGTAATCTCTGTTTAACCACAACACTCCCTGAGATATCTTACTCTCGCGTAAATGCTGCCACAAATCACCTTTTACTATTGTGTTTCTGGTGAGGTGCTGCTAGTGAGCCAGTAAGGTTGGGACTTGTTGTAGGAAAGACATAGTCTACTACAAATAAAAGTTCTGTCACACTTTAACCAGCAGTCTTGCCTAGAGCAAGAGTCCAAACTACGACACCACCATAAAGCATTTCAGTACCTCGTCTGGACTAGTAAGTGCTATATAAATGTAATTAAAATGAAAGTTACTATATAAATGAAATTAAAATGACATCTGCATTTTGTCGTTGTGTATGTCAAGAGTGAGATATCTGTGTTATAGTATGAATGTTGTAGCTTGGAGGCACCCCTTGAGAAAAGCCAATAGTAAGGTGAAAAAATTATTGACGTTGGAAAAAAAAAAAGATAGAGCGCAATTTCAAGTGATAATTCTTGTACGCTGCCATGTGCCTAATTAGTTGACAAGTTGACTTAAATAATAAGTGCAACAAAAATGCAGTGAGCATTGCTATGTGAAACCTTTTATTTCAGTGCACACAAGATGTTTTTGTTCAACCACCTTTTACTGCCAATACTCCCAATACTGAATTTAAAATACTCTTTATTTTTCCTGATAAAGTTGTGCAAATGTGACCGTGACGAGGTACACTTACACCACAAGGCATCGAATGCCTGGAACTGGTTAGAGGTGAGAGGCACCTGCTCCCGTACTACCTCGAACTGCCTAGGGAGTTAGAGTGGCAGCATCAGAGGTCAAGAAGGAAGCAGCGTGGGCACCTGACGGCAGCCCATACCAGAACCCAGGTTGGGACGGAAAGGGACAAAGTATTGCCGAACTCCAGATGCACCATTCCTGGGAGTTTGGTAACAAATGGGAAGCTCTGGCAAAGGAATCGAAGGAGAATACCAGTAAAGCCAAAGGATCCATAGCATGGTCAGAAGACACTAACAGGCCAGTGGTCCCCCGATGATGGCTGTACTATCATTTGAGGGAGGCAGCAGACAGCTGTGGCTAGTGGACGACAGGTGAGCCACCCCTATGGTCATCCAAAGGCTCGGCGCCAGAGAAGACATTGAAGCACAGTACAGAGGGACAGGCCAGCCCAGCCCCCTCCTACTTCTACCAGGAGAGTAGTGCAACTTTAGTTCATAATGTTGTTGTTGTTTGGGATGGGGTGACAGATACCTAGGGCATCGGGATGGAGCAGATAGTTTAAGATCCGTAGCCGTAGGAGGCTGGGTGGGTGGGGAGTGTTCAGGGCATTGTTAATGGATTACCAAGACACCACCGAGAGGGAATGGCACCAGATCAGGCTAGACACCAGCGACAATGGCTGCGGCTCACCTAACACCTCTGAATCTTTCCCTTTGGGTTTTATCATGGAATATTAATGGCCTGGACAGCAATCTGAAGAAGGGGGCAATTTGAAAATACCTTGCGAACAGAACCAGGACATAATTATTCTCTAGAAGTACCTCTCTGGGAACACATGCAGGGTACTACATCATGGCAGATCCCGTCTGCTAGTACATGCAGACTTTTCATCCGACTCCAGAAGGGTAGGCATATTGGCCCACGGTTCACTACCTCTGAAGGTCATCCAGATCTGGGTGGGCAGCCATGGCTGCCAAGCAGCCCTGAGTGTGTGATGGAATGGAATAAATCTATCATCTGCTGCCTGCTACTTCCCACATGGCCTGCAGACCAACGGACTCAATAGAATTGGGGCTTGGTGAGCAGAAGTGCCAAAGACCGAGCTTCTATTTGGGGGTGGACCTTGACTTGCCAAGGCGACGTGGACAGGCCGACAAAGAATGAGGAGATTCCCAGAGAGGATGCTCATTTGGTGTCCTTTCAAGATACCATGGGCCTGTGGCGAGAGGAACACTCAGGAGCGCGATAATACATGTATCATTCTAATCAGTTATGCTCACAATCCAGGCTAGGTTACTTCTTAACCCTGACACCAATTGGGTAGGTTTGGGCACACCACCATCTTAGTACTTTGCAACCAGACCTGAGTTTTCTCTTTGACTGATGTGGTAATCCACTGCAGCGCAAAACTCTGATGTGTGGAAAAAGCATACAAGTATGTATGTATGTGGTAGTTCCATTGCGCATACCTAGCCAAAAGGCAGCTGTGCACTGTACTACCCAATGGCAAGCCTAAAGTCAGCTTGTAATAGGATAGGAAGTTAAATTGTGAATGGTAAATGGATTGCAATGTGACTGCTTTGTAAATGATGCTACTAGCTTTAAAGATGGTGCGGGCTGGCAAGCGAAAACAATGAAATTCCATCAGGATGGAGATGATGTGATCAGATTTCTTCAGACCTTGGATTATATGTGTTGCAGCATGCATGATGCTCTTAATGGGCGCCTATGTGGAGTTTGGAATGTCATAGAGGAAATTACTTCATTAAGATGTGAGCGTACAAGGGCTTGAACAGCAGTTTCGACATACAAGCAGAAATGCGATAACGGAGACCGAAATAATGGTAACCACCATTTGCAAAGAGTCAGAAAATCTCTGACTTATGTAAATTACTGCATATGCATGTATGGAGGCTGGCAAGGGACAGCAGACCTCAATTTGTGCATCCACATTGGCTGGATGTTTGCATTGTTTTTTTTTTTGTTTAAAGCAAGCCCTTTTACTTTCAGGGACATTGGGTGCTTTTAAAAAAACTTGCCATTCTGTGAACGACGTGTGGAGAGGCATACATTGGTCCTCTAGACCACTGTCTGTCCCCTTTACCCTGATGCAAAGTGTACACTTTCACAAGGAGAAAGCCGTGCTACGTGGACAGCTTTAACTTAGCGATACCATCTCCTCCTATAAGGCATTGGTCAGATCAATGGGTTGTGACTTCTATTGTAGATGTACCCATTGACATATTCCATTACTAATTATTTCTCAGTAGAAAGAGAAGGGCTCCCCTTGCCCACTCCAACCTTATACCAAATCGTAGTCAGTCTCAAGGGGCATTTTCTGAGTTAGCAACGTAATTTCATTGTGAATCGCAATTTCTACAACCACAAAAAGGCTTGAGACATCTAACTAAGAGTCGCAATGGATGGTAGCAATTCCATTAGACTTTTCTTTTACTGTTTATTCTCTCTGAACTGCAAGTAGAAGTAAGAGTGTTCGTTACAGTTTTGCTCTTTAATTAATTCTGCCTTATCTATCAATTAGTGACCCACAAACTGGCTTTTGTACCTCCTATGTTACACACTGTACTTTGCCAATGTACTTTGTGAGCACCTTCTAGAGAAATAAATGTAATATCTTTAGAGTCTAAACAAGCTATCTTTAATTTTGCTTTGGTCCTAGACTTAGAAAATGCTCCCAGTGATAAAGAAGGTTTTCCTCCTTTGGAGGCATGTGTTTTTCAAATTATTGGTTCTGGTATCCAAAAGCGTCTGTTAGCCAGTGTCAGTTTTAGGATACTCTGGGTACATTTGCTCATATTGGTGCATGCCAGGTCTTTTCTGTGGTTACTTCATATGGAAATAGGTCTCTTTTGGTTTCAGATGCACCCTCAAACTTAAGAGGGTACTTGGTTCCAGTAATTTGTCTAATAAGTAGTATGAGTCTAACCCGTGGTGTATGCCTTATAAGTCAAAATGGTTTCCTTTTTGAAGATCACATGTGGGTTATTTTCCATTTAAAGTTTGGAGGAAAATACCTTTCATTTCTCTACCTCTCTTTCTCCCCCAAGGACCTCTTTTGTGTTCAGTTCTATTCCACTATTCTATTCCACTAGTCATCTTTCTCCCAAGAGTGTGTTATGTCCTCCAGCCCCTAGCAGCGGTCTGAATTTATTGTTGATATATTAAATGCATTATGAAGAAAGCCAGGCTTTGCTTGAGTCCAGTAACACTTCTTAGGCAAGAAGTTAAACTAAGGGCCTCATTATGAGGCTGGTGGTCGTACAGTCGCATTCCAGGCGTTTCGACTGCCACTTTATGACCCTGACAGTCAGACTGCCAAGGGACCGCTGTCCCCGCCACGAACATGGTTCCTGATGGGCTGATGGCTATCGGACTCGTAGTCAGCTGCCGTGGCACTGAGTTCATCGCTGCTGTGTGATGAGTTCAGCATTGCTGTGCTGATCCCGAGTCCCCTTTCCGTCAGCCTTTCCATGGCAGTTTACCCACCATGAAAAGGCTGGCATAAACAAAGTGTTGGGGACCTCAGGGGGGCCCCTGCACTGCCGACGAGTATGACGAGGGCAGTGCAGTAGCCCCAAAGCAGACAGTGTGCATCCCGAGGTTGCTGTTGTGCTACGGTATACCATAGCACTGTAGCGGGAACATCGTAATGTGATATTCTCGCTGGACAGTCGGTGGGAACATAGTATTACGACTAGGGGTGAGGCCATTGGGTTGAAGGCAGTCTCATCCAAGCATGTATGGCGGTCGGCTTGTCCGACCACCAAACTCATAATGAGGGCCTAACTGTCCTTAATAGTCAGAGTCATCCTTTATCTAGGAAAGCTGTTATTGTATAGTGGAATTTTGAAACCTGATTTAATACAATGAGATGTTCTCACTGTAATTGTAAAGGCTATAGCTCACGGTTAGTTATTTAGACATTTGTTACATTGTTTTCTGTTATCTCATTCTCCTATTTATTAAATAAAATATGAAACGTCTTTTCTCTCCCATATGTCAAGAGATTGATTAGGACAGCTTATATGGCAAGTATTGTACAGCATCATTTGCAAGTGGTTTTTATCAGTTTGTTGTGGCTCATTAGGTTTTTGTTTTCAAGACTACAAGTAACCTAAAGAGTTTAAGGTTAGATATGTTGCTGGACACACACTGAGTAAACAATACTTAAAATAATCACATGAAGTCAACATTAGCTCACGTACTGCCATTTTATTTTTTTCTTTCTGTATAGTCCTAGCAGTGTGCAGGCATATCACATATTTTGGGACACTGAATACCATCAATGTAACTATTGGCTATCCATTTTTTTTTTTTTTTTTTTTAACATTTTAATTTTTTTTCTTCACAAGAACTTTGTGACGCAGTAATCCCCTCTGCCAAGGTCATAATCAGGCCCTAACATGACAAATATACCGTCTGTCATATTACAAGTTCCATGGGATATAATGGTACTTGTAATATAGCGGACGGGAAATCCGTCACGTTTTTTGACTGAGTAATCCCCTCCACTTATATCATAATCAGGCCTTAAATCTTTTTTTTTTTTTTTTCTGCAGTCAGCTTGTAGCTGTCTGTTGTCAAAGATCTACTGTGTCTAAAACCAATACGTAGAATGTGCTTTGGATCTGCCCGTTGTTTGCCATTGGTTGGGTTTCTTGTCAATCTCATTTGTATGCTTCCTATTTATTGGGTTTCCTTCCTCTTCTAATGTTTGTCATTCCCCTGGAAGGCTCCACATCAGGAAACTACTTTTCTTTCTTTCAATGTATGTGCTTTCTTGCTAACCCATCTGCCCCCATATGCTTCTTCCCCTTCAAAGCTCCACCCCATAATCCCTGTGTTTATTTGCCTCATGCCCTTACATTGCTTTCTTTGTCCCATCTCGATCAGCTTTTTTTGTCCTTTTTATGTTGATGTAACCCTCTTTTCCACATCCTCCATTACTCTATTCTCCCTGCTGCGTTGTTTATTATACATTTTTTATTTTATTTTGTTTTTTGGAAAGCCCAGCTGGTGCAATTTGCTGCTGGATCGCTTCTTTATAACTAACGCTCCTTAACACACTTTTTATGTTTTAGTTTAATTTACCACTCCAAATTGACATCCACCATCTTGAAACTGTAAATTGAAAAGGGAAAATAAGGCCAAGAAATGTAATGATTCTCAAGTGTTCATATGTGGCGACAAGTGCAAGTACACGTTCTCACACTTGTTCTGCCTTAGCTTCATTAAGCATATATGTGCATGCATAATTAAGCGTGCATGCATATCTATGCTTGCACGTAGGCTTTGGTTTTTTTTTTCCCCATTTACCAGTGATGATCAGCATTAGCAATAAATATTGTTTCTTTTTGCCTGTGTTGTGCACCATTAGTAAACTGAACTAAGAAGGCAAAAGGCAAGGCCTGTTGGCTTTGCTAGTGCTTGTTTTCTCAGCATTGTTCTGTAGACAGGCTGTAAAGCGTGGCACTAAGCTTTTTAGGTCTCTTACCATGAAGTATTTCGCAACTCGTGTGCAAGCACTGATTAAGCTCCAATCCAAGGACTTTCAAAGCTCATAATGCCATGTTTACTGTAGTGTGCTCCTTTTTTCTTTGCAACAAGGCATCTTTTTTTAGGTCAGTTGTATCAGCAAGTGCTCTCATGTGGCAGTGTTTATGGTGACCGCCTACATTGGCCTGTCACTGACTCCTGGCATCTCTTAACGAGCCACATTCATTCTCAGTCTATCTGTACACTAAAAAAAAAAAGTGTAACTAATTTGTGGTGTTTCTGCACACAGTTTTACCTGCAAAGCGTGCATAGAACGTTTGAATTTTTAGATGAGGTTCTCTGACACTGATTGATAGATGCCTCTCAACTTTTGTTGGTCCTAATGCCAACTTCTTACTATATGTCGACATTCACTCCAATTCTACACCATTAATACTTGAAAAACTATTTTCAAATGCCGCTTAACAAGAGTTCTGTAGGGCTGATAACCGATAATGTAATGTAGCATATTTGCAATTTATTTTCATATAGTTCAGTTGGTTGTCAGGCCCTGCTTCGATGATATTTTCTTCTGCAGGTCTTCACTTGATTTCTGTTACTTAGTTTGAACTTTTCCTAACTTTATTCATTGAACATTTAAATAACCTCTACTTAATGTTCTTTACATTACTTTGTCCTGCTTTCAATTTATCCCTTTTCCTAAACCTAAATTTTACAGTAGTGCTAGCCATTTTCCAAGTCCAATCTAAATACAATTTGTTTAAGTAAGGACATTAATACTGATGGTGATCTTGGTCCTAAATATGATTAAATTATGTTTAATTATTTTAAAGTAATTCTGCTTGTTTACCTTACATTACATTGAATTAATACTAACCTGCTTATGTACCAAATTTAAATATAGAAATGTTATGTAATCCCGTAAGGTGGAATTAACATAATGTAAAACATTTCAATTTAATTTACTTTTTCAAGTTAATTCTGACCCTAAGGTAAATAATTGCAAACAATATTCTCTCCCTAAAGCTATCTCTAACCCTTTTTTATATTTTTTATATTGACCCTAAATGTTATTCATTTAATCTTTATTGTACCACCAATCCTAGTTATTAATGAACTTTTATTTTTTGACTAATTATAGTAACGTGAACCCGATTTAACAAATGTGCTTTACTGTCATTTCATTGAAAATAATAAAGTGCCATTTTTTAGAATTCTAATGTGAGATTATACTTGATACATTGAATTGAATGAAGCACTGGTTAACTCAGTGAATGCAGGCGAAGTAAATGTGGTGTCAAAGTAAAGGCAGGGAAGCAAGTGGCAGTGAAATAAATCAGTTGTTATAAATGCCGTCCAATATTCTAGAAAGCAGAGTAAAATAAAAATATTCAAGCTCTTCACAGAAAACTGATATGTAGAGAAGTCGACTGTAGAATGTATTGTGTATTTACTGAAAAGTTGCAAACCCCAGATTGTAGAGAGTCTGAATCTGTGAATTTTCAGTCTCAGATAGGGTTTAATTCTACTGAAATTCTAGCAGTTTCTTAAGTTAGAAATCTGTTGATGGCAGGAAAATTGGTATTCTCTCAGTACATAGTTTAGGGTATTTTCAAACATTTGATTTGCCTTTTTGCTCAAACTCATTTTACTTCTAAAGCAAATGCCTCTTACAGTCAACCTTAACGGTGCAATGAGTTTTGGAAAGTGCTCTCAACAGCTTCATTAGGGTGTAGCACAAGGGATTTCTCAAATGCAAAAATGCTTTGATATGAAAAGAAAATATTCTATTTCATGTTTACCCAAATCCTTTAACTATAGAATGCATCCCATACATAGACTCCACAGTACTAGGTGTGCGGCTGACGGGCGTATGTTAGGATAGCTACAACACTTTTTGCTTCCACAATTGCCTTTTAATGTAAACTGAGTAAAACTGCACAAATTGTTGACATAGTTTGGTCCAAATTGTTCTGAAATTGGTCCATGGTTGCAATGCTACTGTGGCAATACAAATGTAATCTGTAAAGTGCTCTGTGATTCCCTGAAGCTAGTTTGTTTTTTATGAAATAACTACAGTAAAACAAGAAATAATACCTTGACTTCCTAGGTGATGGAGATGCTGCCTCCAATGTTGTGGACTGTTCTTCCTGTCTACTCTGAGCACCATCTCTTGCAAGCCTTGATTTTATTTTTTTAAATGAAGAAGCTGTGAATCATAGTTAGGAAAATGGGGTTTGACTCATCAGAAAACGCCCATGTTTAGCTTTCTAGCCCCTAAAATGTGGACATCCGCTGTGGAGTGAGCTGCCCCATTGAAGCCTCGCCCACTTTAAACTGTGCTAAATTTGGAATATAAACTGGAACCTAAAGGGCACCCTTTTAGTTTGAGGCCAGCTTCCCGTGTACAGCCAAACTAATGGGCCTTAGGTGTTTTGCACTGGACGTGCATAGATGGTGCATGTGCTTTGTGCATGTTGCATGTGTGGAATAGGGTGACCTTGGGGCATTTCTGTTGTGCTTTTTGTTATTGGACACGTGTGGATGGTACACAAAATGGAAGATGGAGAAAGGAATGTGGGTTGTTGAAACATTCCTAAGATTCTCTGAAGCTGACCAGGTTCCCCTGAAGTGAAGAGGGGAGACAGATGGCGAAATATTTCTTGCTTCTTGCTACATCCTTCTCTAAAGGTATTGCTGCAGTTTTGCATATCCAATAGCTGAATTGCGTGTTCTCTCCCTCTCCCTTTCCCCCTCCGTCTCCCTGCCCCCCCCCCCCCTTTTTCCCCCCCTCCTTCCCTCCCCATTGTCTCAGGGTTTTCATTGACCAAGGGCAGGGCCCACATAGCAGTCCGGATGAGAAATACTGGAGCTCTACAATCATGATTCTTAACAGGTGGGAAACAACCTGGACAATACTCCTGGAAGGAGAGTTGTAGAGTTTCTGGAGAAGGACAGACTACCAGGGAAATTGAAGTTCACTCCTCAGAGGAGAGCCTGCGTTTTGGAGTCATCAGCCTAGCTGGCCGGTGAATAAGCAGCAATGAAAGGGGTCCTTCTGGAGTTGCTGCATCTGCCTTGAGGTAAAAGAATACCTCACTGAGCAGGATGAGAGCTACAAAAGTTTCCTGCATGAGGACACGGTCGAGAAAAGGATATCTCGTTTGTGCAGGAAGGATAAAGAATTGTGAACATTTGGAGTGGCATCTAAGAGTGTGGGCATTCTATGGAATAAAACACAACCAAACCATGTCAGTGTGCAGCATTGTGAAATTATGAGCTTTTGAGTAATGATCTCATGGAGGCCTTGCCTATTTCCTGCTGTGGCTTCAAGGAAGTGGAGCACTGGTCTCAGCTATTGAGTGCTGCAGCAAAGAAGCAGGTGTGCACTTCAGACTGCACCATGTCAGGAAGAAATTCCTGGTCTTAATCTGCTAGGAGGGGGAATACGTGTCTGGAGCAGCAGCTGACTTCTGTAAAATGGTCCTACCAGGATGTAACTTCTGTGAGACCTAGAGGGCTGCTGATTCATTTGTGGGGGCTCATGAATGGTTGCTAGAAAATCAGCATACAGAGGAAACTATAGATTATCTGTGGCCGCCTTAACAAGGTATCATAATTCTGGTTACAAATTCGTTGTTTCTTATGATAGATTTTTCAGTGATATTAAACACTGGTTTGGCCTTGTCTGAAAATCAGTGTGGGCTCGCTAGCTAAGATGTGATGTTCATGATAAAGCCTTTTGGGTTGTAATAAATGATGAAAATATTAATGTCAAAGGCATTAGGTCTTGTTTGTACCTTGTGAATGTTCCGACCAAGTCCTTGGATCTCACTCATTTTTTTTTTATTTGTAAATACTACTCTTCTGATGGATACAACTACCTGTGGATTCCTCACCTGATGAATACTCCCATGGCGCCAGCATTCGACGGAAATCTTCTTACTAGTCTCTGCACGTCGACGAGGACGTCACTCTAGCCCACGCGACGCCATCTGACGTCATACAGGCAATAAGAGGTCCTCGCCGACGTGCCGATGACAGTTCCCTTTTTTCCGTGCATTCGAAACGGTTATCTTCGAGGGAGCTACTGTTACCTTCGTGGTTACAGTGTATTGTCTGCTGCGTAGTCTTCTCTGCGGTAATAATGTCTCAGAGGAAGTCGGGTTTCAAGCCCTGTCGAGAGTGTGGGGGCAAGATGTCAGTTACAGATCCTCACTCCGACTGTCTATGGTGTTTGAGCTCCGACCACGACGTCTCGACTTGCGATTCATGTCAACACATGAATCCGAAGGCCCTCAAAGAGCGTGAGGCCAAGTTATTCATGGCAAAGTCAAAGAAGAAGGAGAAACATCATAAGAAGTCTTCTTCGCCAAGGTCTCACCGGCGTCATCGAGACTCCCGGCGCCGTGGAGACTCACGACGTCATTCCAGCAAGGAGTCTCGTTCGAGGTCACCTTCGGCTCGGCGTCGGAGGACTTGGGAGGTCAGCCCCACGGTCACGCCGCATCCATCGACGCCGTTGCCCTCTCCGGCGTCACCGACTTCGCCTGGTCAGGCGTCAGTGATTGAGGTGGTGCAGCCTCTTGTGTTTTCTCCGGCGTCGCAGACGTCGAGGCCGGCGTCGGGGTCGCCCTCGATCCAGGCACCCCAGTATCCGGCTTTTCCCACTCCTGGAGCCGATAGTACCGCGTTTCTTAATGCGATGTATACCATCTTTCAGCAGATGGCTCCAGGAGCTGCTCCGGCTGGTCCTTCGGGGCCCTTGGCCTTTTCGTTGGGTGATCCTGCGCCTCTTCGGCCGGCACCCTTTATGCCCTTTCTCCCTTTTGGGAATGTGGGCTCGGCGCCGGTGCCGGCGTCGGTGGCCGCTCCGGTGGCTTCGGATGTTTCGGCCCCGGAGGTTGCCCCTCCGTCGAAGTCAGGATTTTGCCCTGTGACTCCGGTTGGTCCATCGGCTCCAAGACCTCGTCCTCCGGCTCCTGCCTCGGCGCCGAAGCTGCCTGTGGCGCCGGACGCGGCGTCAGATGCTTCTGGAGATCGGCGCCGTTCTTCGACGTCGGCGGAGGCCATGTCGACTCCGCGTATCGAGGAGAGACTTCATTCGAGGAGGCGTGCTCTCCGTCTTTTAGAAGAGCAAGAGTACCAGCGAGTCCTAGAGGAGGGAGAGATTGAGGACTCTGGAGACGGACTGCATGGTCTGGATACAGCCAGTGGGCTGGACACTTCCCCTGAGTGGGACCTTTCATCTCCAGGGGAATATACGGAGGAGGCTGCTTCCTTTCATGCTGTGGTGAGGAAGGCAGCGAGCTTTTTGGACCTGCCTTTGCCGGTGGCAGAGGCGAAGCAGAATTTGCTGACAGAGGTATTGCATCCGGCCTCTGCTGCAGCTGAGCCTCTCTTGCCATTTAATGAGGCTTTGCTGGATCCGGTGTTGGAGGTGTGGAAGAAGCCGGTGTCTTCCTCGGCCGTTCATAGGGCTGTGGCCAGGAGGTATCGAGCTGCACCATCTGACCCTGGCTTTCTCTCTAGACACCCTACGCCGGAGAGCTTGGTGGTGCAAGCCTCCTGTTCCTCAAAGTCAGCGCCTGGTTCCTTCCCGACGGTGCCTGGAGACAGAGACTCCAAGAAACTGGATGCGCAGTCCAAGAAAATATTTTCGTCATGCAGTTTGGCGTTGAAGGCCACCAACGCAACGTGCATTCTGGGGAGGTACATCCATGCTCTGATGGATGATATTTTGTCTTCACTTACGGAGCTTCCCCAGGGTCTCTTGGATGTGGTCTCGGACGCCCAGGCTGCCGCGACCCAGATTATCCAGTCTGGGCTGGACACGACCGACTCGGTGGCCAGGGCGATGGGCACGGCTGTGGTGGCAAGAAGACAGGCCTGGCTCCGAAACTCAGGGTTCTCTGCGGATGTGCAGTCGACCCTGCTGGACCTCCCGTTTGATGGGGACAGACTGTTTGGAGCCAAGGCAGATTCGGCCTTGGAACGATTTAAGGAGAGCAGAGCCACAGCCAAATCGTTAGGACTGCAAGCTCCTTCTTCCTCTGCCTCTTGAATTTTCAGGAGGTTTCGGGGATTTGGGCGTGGCTCTTATTCCTCTTCCTTTCGGGGGAGGTTCCAGCAACCCGCCTCTTCCCTCCCCTATAGGTCATTTAGAGGGAGGGGGAGGGGTGGGGTCCGTACCAGAGGAGCCTCTCAACAGCACTCTGCCTCTTCCTCGTCCTCTGGAGGGGTGCAGCAGGGGAAGCAGCCTTAGGCTTCCACCGTTTCCCACTCACTCCTCTCCTGTAGGGGGAAGATTACAGCATTTTCTCCACAAGTGGAAGTCTATCACAACGGACACTTGGGTTCTCGGCATTGTGGGAAAAGGCTACGCCCTTCCCTTTCGGGAGTTCCCGCCCCTCATCCCGCCCCGCCCATCTTATTGTTCAGAAGAACACCTCCTGTTGCTAGAACAGGAGGTTCAAGTCCTCCTTTCAAAGGGCGCGGTAGAGTTGGTCCCAGAGCAGGAAAAGGGTCGAGGTTGTTACTCAAGATACTTCCTGATTCCCAAAAAGGATGGTCAGTTGAGACCAATCCTGGATCTGAGGATCTTGAATTGGTTCCTCAAACAGGAAAAGTTCAAGATGCTGACCCTAGCACAGGTGCTTTTGGCGTTGAACAAGGAAGACTGGATGGTGTCTGTCGACTTGCAGGATGCTTACTTTCATATCCCGATACTCAAGTCGCACAGGAAGTATCTCCGGTTTGTGGTAGGGTCGCAGCACTATCAGTTTGCGGTCCTCCCGTTTGGTCTTACTTCAGCACCTCGAGTCTTCACAAAGGTGATGTCAGTGGTTGCGGCGGAGCTCAGAAGGAAGGGGATAGCAGTATTCCCTTACTTGGACGACTGGTTGATCAAAGCCAAGTCCCCGGAGCTTGTGTCGCATTATCTGCAGTCAACAACCCAGTTGTTGTTCGACCTGGGCTTTTCGGTGAACGTGCCCAAATCTCACCTGGAGCCCTCTCAGCGCCTCCTGTTCATAGGGGCAGTACTGGATACAACATTGAGTCGAGCCTTTCCTCCGCCTCAGCGGATTCAAGATATTCAGGAATTGGTTCCAATGTTTCGAAATGGAGCGGTAGTTCCAGTCCTCAAGGTCCTTCGTCTGCTCGGTCTGTTCGCCTCCTGCATTCTGTTGGTCACGCATGCTCGCTGGCACATGAGGGCTCTTCAGTGGTGCCTCCGAAGGCAGTGGTCTCAACACAAGGGAGATTTAGAAGGTACTGTCAAGATCTCCAGAGATGCTGCTGTGGAATTGAAGTGGTGGATTGCGGGCAACAATCTTTCACAGGGAAAGCCGTTCGCGCAGTCGCCACCAGTGGCCACGGTCATAACGGATGCTTCCACCCTAGGATGGGGAGCTCATCTGGGGGATCTGGAGATCAAAGGGCTTTGGTCTCCAGAGGAACAGGTGTTTCATATCAATCTGTTGGAGTTACGGGCTGTACGTCTGGCTCTCAAGGCCTTCCTCCCATCCCTTCGTGGTCAGTCGGTACAGGTCCTGACAGACAATACTACCACGATGTGGTACATAAACAAACAGGGAGGAGTAGGGTCGTACCTTCTCTGCAGAGAAGCTCTTCGGCTATGGTCCTGGGCAAAGGACCATCAGATTTGCTTGGTGGCAAATCATCTGGCCGGGGTCTTGAATGTACGTGCGGACAGTCTCAGTCGCCAATTCTCGGCAGACCACGAGTGGCGTCTCCATCCAGATCAAGTCTGTTTATTCTTCCAGATGTGGGGGTTTCCTCGGATAGATCTGTTTGCCACTCGGGAGAACGCGCATTGCCCGTTATTCTGCAGCCTCCAGTATCCGATGCAGGGAGCGTTGGGGGACGCGTTTCAGATAACCTGGTGCGACCAGTTGCTTTACGCGTTTCCCCCCATACCCTTGATTCCTCGAGTGTTGAGGAAAATTCGCCAAAACCGGGCCCAAGTCATCTTAATAGCTCCGGATTGGCCAAGGAGGGTATGGTACTCCGACCTTCTCCAACTCTCAATGTGCCCTCCGCTCCGTCTCCCTCTCAGGGCAGACCTCCTCTCGCAGTCGCAGGGGCAGGTTTTACACCCCAACCTCCAGAGTCTGCACCTACATGCTTGGAGATTGAACGGGGCAACCTGAGTTCCTTCTCTCTCCCGCCTGATGTAGTGGATGTTATCTTAGCGGCCAGGCGACACTCCACTAAATCTATCTACGCTAATAGGTGGTCTAAATTTGTTATGTGGTGTGGAGAGAGACAGATTGATCCCTTACATGCTCATCTGTCACATGTTTTGTCTTTTGCACTGTCTCTAGCGCAGAAAGGTTGTGCAGTGGCTACCATTAAGGGTTATTTGTCGGCCTTGTCAGCCTTCATTTGTCTTCCAGACCAACCATCGTTATTTAAATCCCCTATTGTTCTCAGATTCTTGAAAGGTCTTCTGAATCAATATCCTCCAAAACCATTCGTTATGCCTCAATGGGATTTGTCCTTGGTCCTGACTTTCCTTATGGGGTCCCCTTTTGAGCCTATGCATTCTTGCCCCTTAAGGTATTTGGTTATTAAAACAGTATTCCTGGTAGCTATAACATCTGCAAGGAGAGTGAGTGAGTTGCAGGCCTTATCGGTTAAACCCCCTTATATAACGTTTTATGGGGATAAGGTGGTGTTGAGGACCAAGGCTGCTTTCCTTCCGAAGGTTGTTTCACCCTTCCATTTGGCTCAGACAATCACTTTGTCCACGTTTTATCCTCCGCCTCATCCTTCAAAGGAGGAAGAAAGACTACATCGCCTGGACCCAAAAAGGGCGTTGAGCTTCTATATCGACAGAATGAAGGATATCAGGCTGGAGGATCAGCTGTTTGTCGGATACGTGGGCAAGAGGAGAGGAAAGGCAGTCCACAAGAGAACACTCTCCAGGTGGGTTGTTCTTTGCATTAAAATCTGTTACTCTTTGGCAAAGAAGGATCCGCCTGAGGGCATTAGAGCTCACTCCACCAGAGCTAAGTCGGCCTCTTCGGCCTTGGCCAGGGGTGTTCCTGTGGTCGACATCTGCAAGGCCGCAACTTGGTCGTCCCTTCACACTTTTGTGAAACATTACTGTTTGGACTCTGAGGTCAGAAGGGACGGTCATTTTGCACGGTCAGTGCTGCAGGATTTCTTGGTTTGACCATTTAGGCACCCACCGCCGGGCGTGGTACTGCTTTGGGACTCTATTCATCAGGTGAGGAATCCACAGGTAGTTGTATCCATCAGAAGAACGAGTTACTTACCTTCGGTAACGACTTTTCTGGTGGATACATTAGCTACCTGTGGATTCCTCACGGTCCCACCCGCCTCCCCGTTGCCTTTTTGGTCTCTCCAAGCAATCCTTGAGTGTGCTCCTTTTGGTCTTCAAAGTTGCAATACATTTGGCATATATGATATTTGTATATATGTGTATATTTATATATAAATCTATATATATATTGGGTATATACATGATTCGTATGTATAAATATATTTATTTGTTTAAAAAAAAAAAAAAAAAAAGAAGTTTATATTAAATCTACAGCTATTTTATTGCAATGTTGTGTGATTTACAATATTAAGAGATGTTGCTTTGCTCTTTCATTGCATTGGGTTATTATTATTCTCATGCACGTAAAAAATTTTGGTACTGTCATCGGCACGTCGGCGAGGACCTCTTATTGCCTGTATGACGTCAGACGGCGTCGCGTGGGCTAGAGTGACGTCCTCGTCGACGTGCAGAGACTAGTAAGAAGATTTCCGTCGAATGCTGGCGCCATGGGAGTATTCATCAGGTGAGGAATCCACAGGTAGCTAATGTATTCACCAGAAAAGTCGTTACCGAAGGTAAGTAACTCGTTCTTCTCTTTTATTCCTATGCGTACATAAACAATATAAATAATAAATACAATACAATATTGTGTTCAATGTGGAGAGCTGTATGTGTGTTGTGATTGACATTTAAAAACATATTTATAGTTTTATATGTTAAGGCACACAAACTCTTACTAGGTACAGTGCAGACAATGACTGCAGACTGGATTTGTGGTGTTAGTTTCACCTCTATTCCCCCTCCCTAGTGTGGAATAATCAGGATAGGTATTTGCACTGGTTATTTTTTGAGGCCCCCGTTTTGAGGCTTTTATTAGTGTTCACACTTAAAACTCGTTAACTATTTTGATATACCCTTTTGCCAGTTGTATGTTTTAGATGTATTTGTAATTGTGTGGATAACATTTGACTCTGTGTACATACCATTATTTTTCATTTTTTAAAAGTAAAAGCAATGATTTATTGAGCTTTACTGAGTTCTGAGTTTCTCCCTATTCCTTGGAGCCTTGTACTATGTTGTTGCTACCTTGGGAGTCTAATACTGATAGGGTGTGTTTGGTTACAACAGTGTGGTAACTCTGTGACACCGTTGGTAAATAACCTTGATTGACACAACTGAAACCTGGTATCCTGTGGATGCCTTTGGGCTTCTGTACCTGTCTTCACATCCTCAGAAGAAACCCTTGAATCTGACAAATATTATAATCCAGGACGGTCATCAAAATTTACTTACATTCAGAAAGACCTTTTTCTTTCCATCCTCCTATTGCTGTTAACATCCATAATCACTGTACATTGAAAGCATGATTTCCCACCACATTGTAAAGCTGAGAACATTTGATTTTGCAGCCGTGAACTGTCAATACACTTGAAACTGTGCCTTAAATAGTCGCTTGCAGGTGTAAAACTGTATACAGTAGATCTGGCTTCAAAAGATAAGGAGCAGTCATGCCTGAACAAGGAGACAGGAAGGTATAGTTCATTACCCCTTCAGTAGGTTGCTTCTGTCAGTTGTGATTAAAACATGCAATTCATTTCCTGCAAGCTTCAGCTACAGGAGCTTCCTGGCGGTACAAAGAAGCCAGTTTAAATAATTCACATAAACTCGAATATCTTTTGACCCAGCTTGCTGTCTGTTCTCCGCAGTGATGTTTTGGTGAGCCACATGAAAATTTTATTACTCGTTCTGCATCTGTGTCTGCATGTTGATTACCTCATCTTTTTAGTTTGCTTTTTCTAAAGTCTGATGTAGCTTGTTCCACCTAGTGTCAGTGTACCCAGTACACCAGTACACATGCTGTAACAGAAAAGCCCTTCTTAAGTATACATAGATGGTTTGCTGTTATTTGTCGAGACTAACTTGTATCTACCTACAATGCCACAGGTGTGGGACCGCAGCGAGACCGGTCATATCTCAACCAGACATACAATTACTCATACTTCATATGGCAGATTATAGAAGAAGAACCCCATGTAAGCTGGTTTTCTGGCGTTAGAGAATATAACATTCTCCGGCCGTATTTATTACAATTCACACAACAAATGTTTTGTTTTCCACATAAATACGACAGTAAGTAAACTACAGCATAGTGGCCACATGGCCATATCTAATACATAAATTCTCCTACCAAATATTCCATAACTAATACATGAATACATTAATTTACATCAAATTAATTTACATCAAATTAAGGAGTCATGCTTGACCACCCTCAGGCCCCTTGTGGTGTTGACTGATTCAATTGACTTGACTTAATTGACTTGAACCCAGGGCAAGACCCTGCTGTTCTCTCCATAAGTTGTCTTCTACAAGGCGAACTCACTTGCCCCCTCAAGACAGAGGGAGCTTGGGCCAGCATAACAGCTGTACCCCCAAACAACCATGCCAGAGCTACCCAATACAGGGATTCCCCCTGGCACCCATTGGGAGGTGGGGCTTGGTCCAACTGGGGCCATACCTTGGTCCCGATACCAGCCCACCATCCCCTGTATCCCCAGGGCCGTGTGATGGAGTACCCCAGCTGGCTATGGACAATTGCGGTAGCGGGCATCCCCAGCCTTCCAGTAGTGACCGCAGTACTTCTGCCCCGGATTGAGCTAAATGCTTAAACAATCCAATTCCATACCAAATTCGCCTACACATATTCTTGATGCCACTGTTGTCTACCAGTTTTTTAGTGGCCAAACATGACTCCTCCTCCGCCACAGGCCTGGATGGTTTCCCGACCAACCAGGCCTCCCCCCAAATTCTGTTATTGAGGACTGCAGCTGAAAACCTCACCTCTGTTGAAGGACAATCGTTCCACCGCCCAAAAATTGGCATGCCAAAAAGGGGGGGCCCACCTAGAAAAAACCACTCCCTGGGACAACCGGAGATATGCAAATTGGTTGAGTGCTGTAACTCCCTGTCTGGGAACACCTGGGCGAGCCGGTGTACCCCATTCCAACAAGGACCTCCCCTCACATCCCAGTAGAAGAGAAGGTCCACTTCACTTTTTCCCGGCCTGTCTGTTTCCCTGGTTCTGGGCAGAAGTTGACTTCGACTGCTACTGGCAGCGTGACCGAGGATCAATGCACTGGCGGTAGCCACGTGACCTAAAATCAGATTTTCAAAGAAGATAAAATAAACATCAGAAGACATATAAAAACGGTGCAAGTCAGTTGCAGTTACATCATTTTAGGTAGCATGAGTCCCTTTCTCACTCAGGCGAAGCTCTGTTATCCCGGGAATAAGGGAATGAACCTCTCCCACAACTGACAGGGGGTGAGTTTAGTGGGTGTCAACAATAATTGAAAACCAGGCGTCCCTAGGCGGTGGCTCATGGAGAACTAGCAGCCCTCGAACCACCCAAAGGGAGCTCCCCTGTACGTATGTTTACACGACTCCTGTGCCCTTGTCGTCCTGTGGTCAGTACCAAGATTCCTAAAATATTCCCCAGCTGTGGATGATTGTCAGCAACACGAGTAGTCTCTAATACAGGTGTGTCATGCGAGTATGACCGGTCCCGAGGCCAACTAGTCACCCCTCCCAGGTTCCTCAGCTGCACTCCTGGGGTACCTGCAAATTTATAATACTGCCACCACTAAGGAACCCTATTGTATTTCAACCGTATTTGGCCAATATTAAAAAAATTCCCCAGCAGAACCTGATGTTTAGGCACGGGTTCTGCTGCAACACCATGAAGTTAGAGAAGTGGTGTGATGGTCGACCAACAAACACCTCATCCCCAGAGTCACGCTATCATGTGCCCTTGTCGTCCTGTGGTCAGTACCATGAATCCTACAATATTCCTCAGCTCTGGATGATTGTCAGCAACACGAGTAGTCTCTAAAACAAGTGTGGCATGCGAGCATGACCGGTCCCGAGGCCAACTGGTCACCCCTCCCAGGTTCCTCAGCTGCACTCTTGAGGTACCTGCAACTTTATAATACTGCCACTACTAAGGAACCCTCCTGCATTGCAACCGTGTTTGGCCAATATTTACAAAGATTCCTATTTAATGCCCCACAACTGTTTCAGAAGTTATAATATTTCTAGTATTTCATGATGACTCAATGTTCCTGGAAATAGATAATGCACTTCCCTTGAGTTTGAGTTTCAACCTACCAAAACTGCAATGAGACACCTAAGAAGGCTCAAAGAATTGGACCCACAGTTCGGCATTAACTGTTGATAATGTCAGGGGGTGCGAGTATGACCATACTTAACCCTAGCCAGGCCAGGAATGTGTAATGCATGTAGGCCTGCAGTGGCCCAGATTACATGTGGATGATGTCTGAACACCTTTATAAAGTACTGAGGAGGTTGGTGAGAAATTCTCACAGCGTCCAGCTCATCTCCAGAGTGCTCACTCATATCTCATCATGAATACTCACCTGCCGCCAGAAATAATCCCAGGCGTCCGGTAGCGATATCTTGTCATGAATACTCACCCACCGCCAGCAATAACCCAGACATCCAAAAGCTATGAGAACAGAGTATTCACGGCAAAAGTATTGAGACCAAAATTATGCGAAAAAGAATACTCCTAAAGCCGGCAAGAGAAAGTTAAATTGTAATGTAAACACAAACTGTATTACAGCTCTGAATTACTTCAGGGGTGTCTAGAATGCGTGTAGCACAAAAATTGAAAGGAGGTGAAACCAACCTGTCTTCCACAAAGGCGAGCTGAGGGAGAGTGGAGGCCCTATCGACAACAACTGGCGAGCATGCCTGCTCGTTAATCTACAAGAGACTAGACATAAATCAAACACAAACAAGCACAGTCAATGGTAGGCCATGCCCCACCAAAAGGGAAAACAATATGAAACTACTGTGTGACCCGCAGCATGGAACACGCAACCTTCTGATCTGGGGACGGATGCGCTATTGTTGCGTCAAAAAGGTCAGCCGTGTCACAACATACATACATGAGAGAGAGCACACCTGGTGAGTGCCAACATAGCCCAGAGTGCACCAAAACACCACCCCAAGGGTTCTCTCCAGAGACCGATGTGCACAACTCAGATGGACCAAAATTAAAGACGCATTAGTACCCATGGCTGGTTAACACCAGGGAACCCCTCTTATCCCCCCCTTCCAGCGCATGGATCTAAACATAGCATAGTATAACATACAGGTTACCACTTATGATCAACCAGCACTATAGTGAATCAATGAACGCTACAGCAAGAGGACCACATAAAATACAAACCAGGGATAGGCATGAACGAGTACACCCAGTGCCAGCAAGTGTACAACTTGGAATACCCATCAAGCAAGTGGCCAGTTCTAAGCACATACAGGTTTCTAACAAAGACCCATCAGCAGGGCGCACGAGTTGCTTCTAGGCACATCGAGTCCAGCCAGGGGAGCCACGATATGTACACACAACGAACCAGTGTATGGCCCTACTGAGCATTCTTGAATTGTAAGCCATGGAAATCTGCCTTGAATCTACCCACGGTAAGAATCTACCCACTGTACGTTCACACTCTATATTTGTGTAATGGTAGAAAAAACAACCAATGGCGAAACCGAGTATACACAATTGCTATAGGGGAGAACTCAAACAGTGATACAGCGACGCCACTTACTGTCCTTTGGAAGCAACTGTATTTAAAAACAACTAACGGATTAAGCCTCATCGTCTACAACGGTGCTTCCACCTTTCATACGTACGTACGTGTGACTCTTGCAACATACCGAGAATCAGTGGGAAGAAGTTTCACTGAAACAAAGCCAGTGAGCTCAGAAAGCCAGTGAACCCGCTGGCATCGCTATACGGAGAGATTATGCCTTTGTGTTGAAAAAACACCAATGTTTTAAGTTTGCGTGCACTGTGTGCAATTCACACAATAATCCCCCCATCACACGCTAAGACTGAGAACTCTAGCTATGCAAACAAACAGCTCTGTACAACTTAACGGACTAATGTAGCCTATAAGAATTCATTCTATTCCTAACGTGCAAAGCTGCTGAAGTATCTGTTTTCGTGTACGAGTCCCAAATTACCTCATAACTATGAGGGCATGAAGCAACATGGGAAAAAGGAAATAATAAGGGGCCAGGCCTGTCCTTATTGTGCAGGCAGCCGCAGCGCTGCATTGCTAAGGAAACACGGCGGGTGTCTTTGTGGGGGCACCGAGACCACACTGAGGTGCGCCAATCTATAAAACCCACGCTAGCACACTCGAGCCAAAGTGAGGCCTCTTGGACACCGCTCGTGGGTTGCAGCACACACCCGAGGAGAGCAGTTGCCTTTTCCCTGTTTATTTCAAGACTGCATCTAATTAGATCTATTATTTTCCAATCCCAGCCCTCCTGGACTAAATAAGGACGAGGAAGAAGGTGAAAAGATGGTCTCGTTCCTGACTGGGGAAGACTGGCTGCTTTAATGAACACTCACCCTGCAGACTGTAACCGATGGAAGCATACGATGCACTTGAGTCTAATTAATGATACACATCCTAATGAAAACTCCTGGGCTCGCAAACGCTGCTTGTTAGATAACAATGACGAAAGATGTCCTTTTGACAATTTCCCTCTACTTCGGAGATTAGAAGGCGTGTGCAGCGAGCAGCATCTCCTGCGCGCAGGTTAAAGGCCGTGGGCCTGTTCTCAACACGCCTTCCGTTCCCCCAGTTGACCAGGGACATCCGAGTTTGAAAACGTTTACACCATTACCAAACGAGCGAGCGGATTCCACAAGATGGTGCTAAGTGTTGCAGCTGACAGACTTGCTTACTGTAAAGTTTTCAATAGGCAATAATCGCAATCCTAGGAGCACCAAGAAAAGGAGAGGGAAATAACAAAGGAGAACTCCACACACCAAAGCCATTACGCCAAAAGAAACATCGCGCCGACCCCTAGGAGAGACTGCCGCCCCCTGCCCCTCTTCAAAACCAGGGCACACTACTAGACTATCTCCACCTCACCTCGGATTCTGCATGGCCGCCTCCGCACCAAGGTCCCCGACACGGCAACAGGCGCTACTCCAAACCAAAGCAGGGGACAACGTCCTTCACCCATCGCCGAATCAGGAGCCCCAGGGAGGCGACCCCCTCTGCAGAGAAAAACGGGAGGGTGAGCACTCTGTTGCTCGAAAAGACCCCAAAAAACAGGTGGGCGGCGGCAGCAATCGTCTAAGGGCAGGGGGCCCAGGCAGCAATGTGTAGCCTGGGCCAGCTTGATACTTAACCTGCCGTGCCCCCTGACGATTGCCTGGGTGACCCCGCCACTGATGTGAGCAACCAATGGTTGCTCACTGTAAGAAATTCAAAAAGTGGCCACTGTTGACCCCTGCCTCTGACCGGTCCGATCCGGCCCCCACCTGTCTTCGGTGCCTGTGACCTGGCGCCTTGGCCCCTTGTCCATAACAGTTGGAACATCTGTATCAGACTGTGAGAAGATTTAGGATGTCATTATGAGTTAGACAGACGGTTTTTACCATTCGCCAAATCTCCAACGGGGAAGTTGCTGCCACACAGGCTACCTCCCTGCCAGCCCCATTAAGAGTTTCCGCTAGGTCAGCGGGCAGAATCCTGAGTTTCCGCCCCGTGGCCTAGCGGGAAACAGGCTACAGCATTGTCTCTGGCTTGTTATCGAGCCAGCAGCAATGCTGTAGCCTGCAGGGAGCCAGGGAGGCCCCCTGCACAGGCCATGCAAAATGCATAGGCAGTGCAGCCCCCCCCGTTGCTCCCTGCACCCATTCTCCACCAGCACTGGTCTGGCGGATTAGGACCACCACCACCTCCAGACCGCCGGGATCTCAGATCCTGGCGGAGCTGGCAGTTCCCTGGTGGCCTGTCCGCCAGGGTTGTGATGTGGTGCTCGGACCACCCATTCGCAAGTCTGGCGGTCTAGTGACCGTCAGACTCATAATGACCCCCTTAGTTTTGCAACTAGGACCAGATTAACTAAACTACTTTTCTATTGGTTAATTTGTGTTTTGAATTCAAATTGCCATTTGAAGACACTTGTGAATTTTTCTAAAGCTTAGGTAAAACAGCTCGAATTGCAATTAGGAGACTGTGGAAAGCTCGAGCTGGTTCCAAGCATCTTTAAAACCGTTTTCTGATGGCATTCTGTCTGTCCATACAGTTGATAGAATCCTCCAATTGTATGTAATAATATATACATTTATGGCAGACTGTAGTTAGACTTTGTTTACAAATTCTATAACTCAAAACATTTTAAAAACTCTGTAAAACCAGTGACAAATTGATAATGAAATTTGACAGCTAAATCGAAATTGGTTGTATTCACCTTAGATGGTCCTTAAGAGTTGTTACGGTGGAAATCTATGGGAGGATTAGAACTCAAACCACTTGAAGGTGCTAGGAGGTTGGAATCTCCAAAACGAGCTTGGCTATGTAACCGTAGAGAGCATCTTTAACTACCTGCAGTTTTGGAACAGTTATAGCTTGCACTGTACTGTTGAACAACCAGTTGCACTTGGCATCTCCTTTAAAAAGCAACCCAGCAAGACAGTTCATTGCAGGGGTGTATTTTCATGTAAATTGTACCATAGATCCAGAAAATGTTCTATCATGAGAAGTCAATATTGAAGTAGATCTTACCGTGTCTGGATGGAGGAAAATAAAGCATAAAATGTACTGCCACCGCCTTTTAGCCAGAATGTCAGCCTTATTCAATGTTACTTTTGTAAGTGATTGTATCATACTATTCAGCGGTTATATGACATACCTCTGCATTCTGATATATGCACAAGATTCACTATCTTTTTGATGGGTCTGTAGCAGTTAGTAAGTGGGTGCTATAAATTGCAGGAAATCTGGATGTTTTCTTTTGACATCTTGGTGAGTGTGTTCAGTGTAGTCACATCCACCCTTTATGTGGAGCTGCTGGGTTGGTTTTGTGGGAACTATTCAATGAGCAATTAGTATGTAACCTGTACTTTTTGGGGATCTTTGGGTGCCAATGCTTGCTTATAGTAAAATTTAAGGGGAGATTGTGCCTTATCCAGGCTGGAACGAATTTTGTCTTAAGTTACATTTATTTATGCAATCAAAGACGGAACCGTGGGAAAAACCTGAGCAAATTTTGTCATGTCAGGATTTTGTATTTATAGATTTTCATTATCTGAATATTATGCTCCATAACATTTTAAAATAAGGGTTATTTATTAACTGGAATTCATATTTCATTTTGGAAAGAATAAATGGTGATGTTTTTAGATAATTTTATCTCTCCTAAAAATGGCATACCTTGTTTTATATATAATTCCATCTGTTGGTCAAGAAATTAAAATTATAGCTAAACACAAAAGTGAGAATCAAACCATTAAAAGAAGCATGAACATTTTTAGAGGGGTTTATGTGTGTGTGTGTGTGTGTGTGTGTGTGTGTGTGTGTGTGTGTTTGTGTGTATGATCAGTTATTTTACGTCACATTTGCTCTGGATTGTATTTAATGATTTGTAGACTTAAGCATTAATCAAACAATTCAAAACTATTTTGTTTTATAAACCCCAAACCATAAATTGACAACTTAATAATTTATAATATGATTCAATAAAAATAATGATAATATATGTAAGCACCGTTTTATAATAACATTTTGGATAAATTACAACAACAAAAAAGCGGTGCATAATATAGATACATTTCAGCAGCATATCATGAATAAGTACAATTTATTTGTTAACATTAAATGCTAACCCATATTGCCTAAATGTTTTCTAATACAATGTACATGACATATATAAGTAGCAACAGCAAAACACCTCAGCTAACCCTAACTGCTGAAGAAAAAGTAGCACAGGGATGCAATTTCTGAACAGGTATTCCCTCAATATCGATGTAAATACAATGCCTCCTGGCCCAGCATGAAAATCCTGGAGTCGAAAAATTGTCATCTGGGCATTTGGCAAAAGACCCGACCAATCACTAGGGTGGGGAAATGTAACCATATGATGTGCCATATTAAATGTTAATCTAGTGAGTAAATATTGCTACTGGTAATCCTGTATGAAAACAAGCTATGATTGTATATCTGCAGAGGGTGATATATCTAGATAGGAATTGACACAGGTTCTAGATTTAACTAAATTGAGCCTTTTCTCCAACAACCAGAGGCACTGATGCTTGAGCTCAGACTGCACTAAAAATAATAGACTTTCAAACAGTTCAGTTCTCTTCAGCTTATTACAATTGTAATGTTTATCAGACAGGGAATATTATAAACCCTATCTAATGCTAGACAATCTTTTACAATTGATCTGTTTTCAGTTTAGGCGCTTCAATAATCCAGACCCTGTGCTGCAGTAATAATGGGTGAAGCCAAATAAGATTTTCATTATACTGCAGACCTAATTCTCTGTGGCATAGAAAGTTCTTGACCTCTGAAAAAGTGACGGCATTCTTCAGAAGTAGGCATTTTCAAAATTCTGTAGGCTCCGTGCCCTAAAATGACCCCGTATGACCGCCCTGGAAGTGGCCACTGCAGTACACTTTGCTCGATATATTGTGGCCATTTGTCTTTGGGACCTAAGGTCCACCTTTTTGTAGTAAGCAAAAAGAGAAAAATATGGTCCTCGTGAATTGGTAATTGTTGTTGTTGACATGTTGCTTGCACTTACCCACCACACCAAAATGAACCCCCAAATAGGAAAGATTTGTAGAATGTTTTAATTGCACATTGTTCACAAGGAATCTGAAACAAGGACATACAAGTGCCCCAGGTTGTAATTAAAATCTTACCTAAGTTAACCCAAAGGTCCAGTTATGTCATAAATACCAAATAATTATCCAGGAATAGTGCTGGGGTTGGTCGTTGACCAATCTAAGGCACATCCTTGTACCTCGCCACCAACACCCCCTGGAGGTTTTTACTCAAGAGTGAAAAGGACGAAGGCAAGGACTTATCCTTGCCTAACACTTCTCTTTTTAGGAAAACCGTCCGAGCATTCCCCCATGCTAAATTTCACTTTAACTGTATAGCCATTATAAATTTCTCTCGTTAGACTAATAATTAACCAGTCCAACCAAGCCTTTTCCAGCAAGTACTAGAGCTTACTATGTGAGTCACAAACAAACGTGCTGGATAAGTCCTTGAATGCTAAGTAAATTGTGCTCTATTTTGTAGCTGTATATCTCAAAATTAATAAGGAAAGATTAAGGCACTGATCCTCTGTACCCAGACCCCTTGACAAACCATAATGTATATCTGCAAGGACCTGTTTTTCTTCAGCCCAGTACTCTAATCCGGCAAGAAGTACAGGCCCTGAAATTTTAACCAATGAGTTCAATAAGGATATTGGGCAAAAGCTGTCAGTATCGTGTGATTGCCCCTCATACTTATGGGTATCACATTTGAGTGTAAGCAAGTAAGAATCTTATCAGATTTACCCACAGTGGTCAGTACGTTTGTGAGTAAGGGGCCCCAGAATTCAATATGGAATTTGTAGCAATCCAGTGGGACCCCTATAAGGGCCAGGGGCTTTACCATTAGCACTTTAGAGAATTGCTGTGGCACCTTCAAAATGGATAAATTCAATGGAAATGCCACTCTGAGAAGTGGGTAATAAATGTATGTGAGCCCAGGTTTTGCAAGTGTCCCCATCATCATCATCCCTAGAGACCACGTACAACTTGCTGAAGTGAGCAACCCACTCATGAGCTAGGATTGCCACTTCAATCCTTAAAGAATGCATGATTTATTATACGCCCAAAAAATGTAATATTGTTTTCTTTACTTGCCGCCTCCAACGCGTCACATGCATCTTTTTAAATAGCTTTCTTCATTAAATCAGTGGTAGATTTGTAGCTCTTTCTACATTCTCTTATTTCTGTTTATGACCTACAAGTTGTCTTAAAGGCACTCAGAGCTGCATGTGTGTATTTTTACGGTTGTGGTCAAACCACCTGTTAGGACTAAGCCTTGTAAGACTCTCCTTCACATACCTCATGATCTCACCAAAGGCCTGTTTTATTACCCCATTACCTGCATGTTCATCTGTGAGTGGGTTAACATATGCATAATTATCCCTTGTAAGCTTACTTGAATATATATCCCTTTGAGGTTAACCCTATCCCATTTAATGCTCAACCATTACCTCTGACCACTCTCAAACCCCTGACTCATTCTAAAGCCCCAAGGTAATCTCTCTTGACTCCGCAGTTAACCCAATGCTTTGTGCATAGTGTTTGCGGAAATCTTTTACATGCATCTTGAAAGCATACACACTGGCCCAGGTTAGATGAAATGAAAAATAAAAAAACTGTTGTCCTGCCCAATCCTCGACCTATAATCATGTTAACAATTGTAACGGTATTTGTCGCTACTTTTTCCCCAACAACAAAATGATGTTTTCACGAGCAGGTGATAAATCTGATTGCCACAACTACTGTGGAAAAAATGGGGCTATCCATTACCCTCTTCGTTCGCATACCCACAAGCCTCTCTGGCTAGTGACATGACAGAGATGGGTGTTGAAATCATCTCCCCAAATCTAATACAATTCATACCCTCTTTTATATTTAAAAGATCTAAGATCATTATCCAAGTTATGTGACACATATGCTCTTTCTGTATGAAAACATTATAAAAATGTATACAAACAAAACAAGCAACACCTTGAGCACCCCCCCCGTACTCAACATTGATGATTTGGGATTATGGATTGCATGCTAAATACTTGAAAACCCTGCCTGTGACCAAGGTGGATACAAAAAACACCCTTCGATCTGCCAGAGTTGCTGGAAAAAAATGGACAGTCTTGTACCCATTTATATGGGGGGTTTCAATCACCCAAGTTTCCTGAAGACAGAGGATGGAAAATCCTTTAATAAAATAACTCCAATCCTGGGTATTCAGTTTGTTTTTCACTCCACGACATTTTAAAAAGAATTCCCAAGTAAGTGAGCCATGGAGCTCCACATTTCACCCCTATTATTAAACTGTTTCATTGGGTGACCTGGGATTGATTCTTCTGGCCATATAAGCAGTGCAGGTTGTAAGAGGATTGATGAGGAGTTTTACCCTTCCAGTATTTCCCTTCAAGTGGTCACTACTATCCCTGAAAGAACTAGCAGTAGCATGGAGTCATTCTACCAATCATACGAGCTTAAACAACTAAATCAATTTTCTACAAGGCAATTGAAACCCTGCAAATGAGCTTTAGGAAGTCTCAATTGTGGGCATCAAAACTCAGAGTATTATTAAAAGTCCAAATAACATAATCATCTCAGAGGAACAGTGATCGAGCTGTCTTATTTTGTTTGAACTCATTACAGCCAATCTTGGTGATCTAAAATCTATAACAGTACAAATCCCAGTACAATGTTTTTATTTTTTTCCCACCCATTGAACTCGACAAACCATTATGATATCTTTAAAAGAACAATAATGACTCACAAATGTCACCATCCAGTGGACAGTCTTATTTTTGAGCTGACTTCAGCTCTCATTCTGCCATTGTTCGATTGCTGTCACATTAGTCAACACTAAAACATAAAGGGTAGCTTCTGGGAGAAGATCCAAGAAAGATGAATTACCGTGTGGGTATCCCCTTGTCCCTCCTATTTTCTTGGGTACTTGGAACTAATCTTGACCCTCTTTTATCTCAGTCTCAGTTTCAGAGTTCAACGACCAGGTGCTTACATATGGGACAGGCTGTTGTTTTGTACACCCACACTGTGGTTGAAATATTGGTTCTTAAATTCCTGCAGGTCGTTACTATTGATTCCACCAACTTTACCTGAGAGTTTAAATTGCCCAGTATGACTGTAAACTGGCCCTCTAGAGCAGTGGTTCCCAACATTTTGACTTCTGTGGACCCCCACTTTATCATTACTAGAACGCGGGGACCCCCAATGAATCATTATTAAAAGCTGTGGGCCTAATCTGTTAATATTATTTAATTTTCTAAGCAGTCGCACAACCACACGGGTTCCCGGACCACAGGTTGGGAACCACTGCTCTAGAGCAGATTTTAGAACTTTTCTTGTGTTTGCCGTTGCATGGCCACAAAATGAGCATTCAAGGTGTCTCTTCATGAAACCCCATCCAGAGATGTGTTAATGTATTTGTTGGTAGTAGATAGCAAGTCAGTTATTGGGTCATTCTTCTGTTTGACAGACTCACAGGAATTCCCCATTGTTCTTCTATGATCGGGAGGAACCTTGGCGCGCTACAACCAAAAGCTTAAAGCTGATTTGTTTTTTGCCATGGTTTTTAATGGGTTTGGCAGATTTAAACACTAGTGAGGAGGCCACAATTTTGCCTTACCTAAATTAATCTCTTTGTTGATACCCCCATCATGCTTTATAAAACGTTTGCTAAGGTGTTAGACCAGTGGTCTTAGAAAATGAAATAATACTAACAGTTTCCTAAACTGTATATCAATAAAGAAGCAAAATGTAAACTTTTAAAACATTCTGTAAATGTGAAGAAAATTGAAAGCCAAAAAATATTATCCTAAGATTGATTTGTGGGAGCGGTGCAAGTGTATCCCACAGAATAAATGTTGTGTGTAGATTTATAGCTTTTAGTATTTCCTTTAAGCCAATGAGCATTTACTTCTGTGACTGCTATGTTGCGTGGAGGCATTTTATTATGGCAAAGCTTTTCCTGACACTGCCCCTAGCAACCCTATTGTGTGCATCAGGTGGATGGTGATTACAAACAATTCTAAATCTAATTCTGCATAGTGTGGTCACTTTTCTGATTACCTCTAATGTGATTAACGCGGTAACAATTGACAGTGTCCTTAGCAGGTCGAACTGTTTTCACCAATCAGAAGAAGCTCTCTTTATAGAAAAGGTTGGCGATCCCTGGTCTATTGGCTTTGTCCATTTTTTAAAGCAAAACACAACGCTGTGGGATAGCGTAACTGGATAGACGGAATGCAGAACCAATCAAACATTCACCCCCAGTCACAGATCTGGGTTTAATCCATCCATTATTTTGCTCACCGTGCCACCTCAGTTTGAACCCAGCCATATGCAAATCAGCCTTGACCCTGTTCCTCGTGGGAACAGTCCAGCCCGAACTGCTAGGCCAGGTTCTCCCTGGATCGGAAACAAGCATCCTGGGACCGGTTTCGGGGTTTCACCACTCATCAGCCAGGCTAGCTTGAATCCAGTGGCACAGTGAGCCCGGGACCCACGTCTGGGCATACCCGGCACACTTAGGGCGGCAAAAGCAAAGCAAAACACAATTTTGTCCATTTTTTTTTACCTATGTTTTACAGCAGCACAACTGCTGTACAGCTCGGCTGAAAAAAAAAATATATATATTTTTTTTTAAAACACACAAAAAAACCTCTATGACGAGGCCTGTATTGATGGTGTTGTATTGCGTTTTTCCTTGTTTTTTTTTTTTCTTTCTGGCATGCTGCAAAACATCTGCACCATTGTACAGCATGGCTTAAAAAAACATTGACAAAGCCAATAGACCTCGCATAGGCAAGACCTGTTGGCTTTGACACTGCTTGTTTCTAGTACATCAAAAAATGAATGAACAGTAGAAATTCTTTCTTGAGGATTATGGGCCAATTTTTCATTATAATGTATCAAAAAGGCTGTTGAAGCAATGAGTGAAGAGTTTTAAGTACCCTTCAGGTGATTGCCGTGATTTAAAGCTGACAGACACTCTGGCCCTCTTTGTGACTCTGGTGGTCGGACACCGCCACTTTTTGGCTGCCCGACGGTCTGGTAGTTCCGGTGGTTCCAATCCAACAAGCGGTGCTGCCCTCCGGATCTCTCTGCCGGTGTTTACATGGCGGTTACACCACCATGCACTTGGCCTGGGCAGTGCGGGGGCCCCCCTGGCCAGCCCCGTTGTGCAAATACCTGTCTACTTTGCAGACAGTGATTTGTGCGATGGGTGTCGATTCACCAGACGCACAACAGCACTGCCGTTTGCTCTATCGTGAAACACAGGAAACACATAATAGTGTCGGCGGGAAGGAGGCCGCACTGGCGGTCTCCTGACAGCGTGAGTTTGGTGGGCATCCTTTTCTGCCCACCAAATTCGTAATTAGGGCCTCTGTAACCATGGGTGTTCATATATGTACAAGGTACACTGCCAGATTGTCTGTTTGGATGTGAGTTGGACCAATTTAGCTTTCCAGCCAAGGACTGGAACCAATCCAGGAGTTAACACACTTAATAGCCTCTTTAAAGCAAAAAATGGTCTTCTCTAAAACACTTTTTTCAGCTGCTGAAAATGATTAGTATCATGTACGCTTGGATAAAGTTCTCAGTTTCATGTTTTTGGTTGACATCAGTACATGTATTCAAATTAAGTGTCCTTGCCTATGGCACTGTTCCATGACACTGAAGGAAGTCATACACTGGGCATCTATGATCTGTTACCAGAATTGAGGGGACTTAAAGCTCGTGGTAAATTGTGGTCGAAGAATGATGCAAAAGCTGGTACTACATGTAGTTACAAACTAAATATATTTAATGATTTGCAATTATTATTATTTTTTTAAAAATAAATTATTGAAAAAAGAATTACGTTGTTTGCGTGCCTTGATATTTTTGTCGTGGCAATGCGCCCAGATTAGAGAGGAATTGAATCTGGTTCAAACACTACTTCTGGGCAGTTGTTAATGGAAGTTTACTGCATAGACCCGGTGGAGCTGGAGCTTTCGGCTCAGTTCCCAGAACCTTCAGCCTCCGACTTTCCTAATATCTCTTCCAAACCCAAGGCATTGCGGTGTTTAACCAGAGTTGCGCAACAACTGAAATTGAAAAAAGCTGGTTCTCAAGCAGGATTTTTAACTATATTAACTGGATATTGTTATACACACCCATTTTTTACAGTGATTCTGTAATATATTTTGGATTCTTTTTAATGTGCATTTGAGTAATCAATAAACGCTTTTAAATTGCAGAACATATTCGTAAGCTTATGCAGCTCCAAACTTTTTGCCCAAAAATCGACAGGAAAAAGATAGAGGACACCGGACAGTGAAAATTAGCACTTGCTTTCTTGTAATATATTTCTGAATTGCAAAATGGTTTTACAAGATCACATTGTTTTTTCCATCAAACACTCCGTTTGTTGCGTACATAGGCATTGACCATTACCCGACACATTGAAACCCAAGTTAGAAGGCTGTTTCAAAATCCATATATCTAGTTTCAAAATCCTTGTTTGTAATTTTTTCAGATTTGCTTTACTAAACTACAGCACAGACCGATCCAGGAGTTAACACACTTACTATTCGTTTTAAATGACTGCTTTAGAACAGTTACAATCATATGAGCTCTCACTGCAAAAATCCACAAATAAAAGTACTTCCTACTGGAACAGCTTTTAAGTGTACATTTCTTTTAAGTAAAACTGGACCAAGGCTATGATAATCGCATTCAAAATGCCTTACACCTCTCTTAGGGGTGTTGGTAGTTTTTGTGACCAAGGTTGGTATTTTCCACTATTTGACACTAGATTTAAAAGTGCATTATCTTTTCTGTGTAGAGTTTACACTTAAGTAATTGTGTTCTAAATTTGTAGTTTGGTGCACTTTATTCAAAATTTAAAATTATTTCCAGTAATGTGGTGCTTAACATATTTCCATGTTCACAGGAAATATCATCACTGGATTTCACGTACTCCATCTGCACAATGTGACATCATTACTACCCCTTCCCAGGACCTACTTAATGGCAGGTGCAGTGCGCCACAGGCAAGCTGTCCATAACTGAACCACACCCAACACCAGGAACCCTGGTTCTAGCACCCCCCCATTGCTAACACTCTGCGATCCTATCCTACCCCCTGCTCCACATGATGCGGCCACACAACACAGAAGGAGCATTCTCCTTTGCTTCCTGCTAGTTTTCATCCACTTGCCCAGACCCAATACTCACTGCATCCACACCAACAGCACCCAAAACCCCACTCTTTCACACTCACACAGTCCTGCAACCATGCACACAACATGCCACACTTGCATGCATGCTCCTCAGCACACGCTAACTCACCGGACATGCCGCAAATATGTGGAACCTGCTACCTGACAACACCCTGGACCTACTTTTTCTCATAGAAACCTGGCTAAACCCTGTATTGGCACCTGACTTCCACACACCTGCCCCCCAACCCCGACTAAAAGACACCCAGGCAAGACAGATCTCACAGACAGAATCTCCATCATCCACAATAATGCCTTCAGCTGCATCACCTACACGTCAGCCTCCAAAATGAAGCAGCTGTTGTTCAGACTGTACATACGGGACCAAACACAAACTTCACCAACACCATCATAAACAAAGTTGCTCCACTCGCACTTGATGTGCTGCCAATTACATCCTACTCTGAGACATGGAAGACCTCACCAATCTTAACTCAAAAGCCCTCATTGTAGATCTTGTACGCCTAGGCCGCACCCAAAAAAGTAAAGAGACCAATTCATGTCTCCAGACAGTTCCTAGACCCTATTTTCATCACCTTTGACAACACTCTAGTTACTGAGCTCATACTAGTCTCCTGGACAGACCACGCAGTTGTCAATTGTAAATTGGTGTAGTTCTAAACAAACTTGGATGAAACACCATTGTTTTCTAAGGGCTCCAATATGCCACATTTAAAAAATAATTTAGAAAATCATTATATGTTTTTATAAAGAAGCAATGTCAGGTGTAGAATTTAATATAACTAACATATTGTTTCACAATTTGGATGGTGTATTTAATTCTAAAACTTATGAAAGTGGTATGTGTCATTGTAGGTTTTTTTTTTATTAGATCAAAATGGCAACTAAGATGTTGACCAGATACTATTGTTTAATTTAAAGGCACTGAAATTTACAAACTGGAATGGTATTCAGATAGAACTTATGTAATGAACAGGGATGTGGAATTCCTATGGGACATCTTGTTTGGGGTCAAGGGCAACAAGTTTTTATGTTTACTTTGTCCTTGGGACAAGTAGGCCCAACCCTCTGCAGCACAAACCTTTTGGCTGCCTGTTTACAGAGAGTGGAACTCTCTGCAGTTGAGGTAATGTGTTTCCAAAAGATAATGCTGTTCGAACTTGTATTCATGGTTCATTATTTGAAAGCCTTCATTATTAGGATGAGTGTTGTAAATAAATGTTTTAAGGTCACACTTCACTACTGACATTGGTTCCAGTACAAAAAAAAAAAAAAACCTGTATACACATGTTTGAAAAGTTTAGGCTATGAGGCTAAGTATAATGCTCCCAGAATGCTCTCTGATTAGATGCAAATGAAGTGTCATTTAGTAAAATGTGTTGATGCATGCTAGTATTTCCCAAAAATATTTCTAATGGAAAATCAGTGTAACCATTTTCAACACGATTATGGGAAGCATGAAAATAAACAAACACTGACAAAGCCAACTGATCTGACATATTTATATAAGTCTTTTAGTTTCATCAATGTGTGTCTTGTTTTGACATGGCTTTTGTAACACTTTATTGTTGTGGGAGCTACCAGGCCCTCAACATTGTAACAAACACTGGCAAAACCCCCCCAAAAAGTTTTTGAACTCTAAAAGCACACGTTGCCACCAGTGGCATAACAAAGCCCCTGCAGCTGCCCTCCAGGGGGCCCCTTCAGCACAGCACCTGACCTGAGTGAGTCTGGAGAGGGGGCTCCTCCATGTTCTTTACAAAGGGGCACCCTCCAGTTTCATTACGTCACTGATTGCCACTGTAGTTCCTGATACTGAACAAAACTACTTTGTGTGCAATATGCTCCTTGTGGAAGAGCAGAATACGATCACTCACAGTAAAGCCAGCCGAAAGAGAGAGAAATAGAAGTTTAATAAAAACAAAATGTCTTTGTTAACACCAGACCTAATTAGGGACCAAGACCCACATGTAGGTAGCTTTTTGCATGTCGCAAACAGCGACTTTGGCTGTTTGCGACGGGCCAAAAGCACATTGCGGTGCACAAACCCAGTTTCGCGACTCGCAATTAGGAAGGGGTGTTCCCTTCCTAATTACGACTCGCAGTGCAATGTAGGATTGTTTTGTGACCGCGGGCGCAAACCAGTTGCAGTTTGCACCCATTTCAAATGGGTGCTAACACTTTCGGAAAAGGGAAGGGGTCCCCACGGGACCCCTTCCCCATTGTGAATGTCACTGTAAACATTTTTTCAGAGCAGGCAGTGGTCCTGCGGACCACTGCCTGCTCTGAAAAAAGTGAAACAAAAACGTTTCATTTTTCGTTTTTATAATGCATCTCGTTTTCCTTTAAGGAAAACGGGCTGCATTACAAAAAAAAAAAACACTGCTTTATTGAAAAGCAGACACAGACATGGTGGTCTGCTGTCTCCAGCAGGCCACCATCCGTGTGAGGGCCGCCATTAGCAAGGGGGTCGCAAATTGCGACCCACCTCATGATTATTCATGAGGTGGGCATTTGCAAAGCCCTTGCGAATCACAGATGGTGTCAGGGACACCATCCTACATTCGGATTTGCGACTCGCATATTTCGAGTTGCTCTGACTCGCAATTTGCGGGTCGCAAATCTGAACCTACCTACATGTGGCCCCAAATTCTTAAAGAAAGTCACAAAAGTGCACCCATGGTATATGTCGTACCCCTATAAAATATTTGTGAACTGTATTTTAGCATGGGTAAATACGATGTGTAGATTTGCTCATGTGAAAATCTATTGAGCATTTGCAAGTTCATTTTCCCTCCAGCCACTTTCTTCCCAACCCTGGAAGAAGTTCTAATTCTGCCATTGTCAGGAGTAAATGTCCAACCTTTCTTATTATGGGAAAATATTAGAGAGAAGCTGGTGAAAATATTTAAAACATGCAGGTTAGTAGGTTTGCAGACTCAAAGGCATTCCAGCCCTGGAACTATTGCTTACTGCTTCCTCCAGCCCCAGTATGCAGATCTGCAGAAAGGTGGCAAAATAAGGAAATTGCTACAGTAGGGATTGAAACTGCAAGTATTCAAGCCCTACTATGGTAGTAGCCCTGGCATAATCAGAGAGGCTATTATCAGAGCTCTTACATAATGAGATTGCTGCCATAATTTGTCGCCACCTTACATGGCACCAAAGGGACAAGTAGATCTTTTAACAGGACAAGTAGATTTGAGAAGCAACCTGTCCCCTGGACAAGTAGATATTTTAATAAATTCCACACCTCTGAATGAAGTTTCACAGAAGCAAATTAATTGGTGTTGGCAGTTATGTGGGTAGTCTAGTTTTATATTACTTACAGTCTGTTGATATGGCAGACAAGCATTCTAGCTTGTAAATGTACTCAAGACTATATTTCATTAATGCTTGAAATAAAGCTTTTATATTGTCAATTTTGACCATAGGGACCTACTGACTAATTGTTTTATTTGAGTATGAATGAATGTGGTATTTCTGTTGCGCAAGCCTAGCCCAAAAGCTAATTGCTGTTTTTTTATGGGTTGGTAGTCTCGTAATATTCCTGAAATTACCCAGTATCATCCATAATAATTTGAGATCACTCTTCAGATGTTGATTTGTTTCTCATTTAGGTGTTGACAACTAATGAAAGCTTTTCCCCCCCTGTCATAAATAACACATCTCTATTTTGTTCCATTCTGCGATGAATGAAGATTTTAAGCTTATTTAGTTATTGTATTATGTTAACCACCTTGAAATCGTAAATGCTAATAATCTTCTAAATTTATCAGTTTGTCAGTACTTTCAGTTGAGATGCTTGAATGTTAAATCTCCTAAAGTTTTTTGGGAGAAGTGCCTTTTTAACTTTGCTCATAACATTGTGACCTTCCCTTAGTGTTTTGGAGTGGCACAGCACCTTTGTTTATTTTGAATCACCTTTTGCTGATGTCTCTTTTTTCCTCACATCTCTCTGTTTGCTTATTTGCAGTCAGCAGCTGCTGTACAAGTTATTCTTGATAGTGAAAAGTAAGACTTTTTTGATTAAATGTTTTGTGAGGTGTTTCAGCAAACCTTATTGCACGCCAAATATGGTGAGCTAGAGGCATGCCCTTGGCAGGGAATATAATTCAACATTTCCATCCGAGGAGCTTTGCCATGGAATGTTTGTGTCCTTCTTGCCAATCATCCAATCCCTCCTTTATTGGCATCCCTATTCTAGATGCCCTACCTCTCACTGGTAGATAAAAGGCACACCTACGTATCCAGTGATGTGAAAAATAGCTACGTTTAAAGCAGCGTAGTGTGATCTTATGCTGAAGCTTTGCACTTTGAAGATGTGCCAGTAGTCGCCTAACTCCTTGTTTAGTTTCCATTTTTTTCAGTTATTTTCTTGGATGTGAAGAATTATAGATTATCCCTTTTGAGCAGAGACTGGGAAAATGGTGCACATTCTCATAAATTCTGGTTGGATTTTCAGATGTATGCTTATGTCCTACTAGCACCTATGAAAGCTCTTTCTGCAGTTTCTGAGTTTAAATATTATATCAATGTGAAAAATATCCAGCAAACAGGAAGGGGTTGAGCCATGGTCACAAAGGTTTGTGAAGCTCTCCTTTAGGACAGATTGTCTTGTAGCATGAAATTACAACAACCAATGTGTTGGAGGTGAAGCATTGTCCACTGTAACATTGGAAGCTTGTACTAATGAAGGCGTTATATTGTTTGGTTGAGTGAAAGGCCAAAATAGAGAAAGCACTGTATCATCCCTGTTTATTGACTGTCTCTCTATGCCCCCTAGCTGGCCCTGTGCTCATTTTCCAAACCCTCCGTTCCAACTGTGAGGTCACATCTTTGGGTTCTCTCTCCGTCTATAGATACAGGGCAGTATCTACAATGGATATTGTTGTGTACCACAGGAGTGCTTTAACCTCTGATACTACTGAACATTTGTTGGATTGCAGGGTTATTGACTTTGTACACTAAACTCTCCAAGAGTAATCAAATCAAGCAGTGAAGTCTTACTAACAAACGTAATACATTTGATGTAGCAATTACAGGCAATAACCCAATGTGAAGTGTGAACTATTAAACAGGACAGTTAAAACTAAGAGCACAAAAGCCCTCAGATGTTTCTGGCACCTTCCACTACAAAGATAAGTCCCAAATAGTTTTATAGTGCTTATGAGACAAGGTGCTAAAGTAAAAAAAAAAAGAAAGTTGTCGCGTCTATGATACCCCACAGACTGGAGATTCTTTGTCCCTGCAACTCTTTGACTCATTCTTTTCTTCTGGAAGAAAGAAGGGTATCAGACCAAATTTTACACATGTATCCGGTAGGTAGGTTTGCTTTTTTGTTGTGGTTTCTCAGTAGCACTGGGTGCAAGGGAGAGCAACTCAGTGGTTTAAAGCCCATGTTGCTGAGAACTTGCCGGAAATCTCGAACAGCCCAGATACCCACCACCTAAAATGAACTGTGAGCCATTGCACACAGGATAGTTTCTTATTAACAAAAGTAACTGGTTACAAAGTCAAAAGTCTTGTGTCTATTTAATGGGGCTAGTTATTATTGGAGGTTGGTACCCAGGAAGCTCTAGTCGCAGTTCAATGATAGACCAGCCACTGCTACAAGTGTCCATTGATACCCATGTTCCAACAGGGATTAATGCTGCTGCTGGGACTTGACCTCACAAATAAAGTAGACCCACTGGAGTTTCAGCTCATCAAAAAAACTGGTCACAGTTGGAATATTTCAGTGGAGCCAGCTCTGAAAGGAGTAGAGGCACTCACTCAACCTAGTGGTTCTTACAAACAGCTGGTGTACTGGAATGAGCTCTTCTCTTCCAGGGGATTCTCATCAATAGTCATAAGCACTGAATATTCAAGCCAATGTGCTGGGATCCCAGAGCATATGACAAATATATAAACATTCTTTCGATATCGGAAGGGGGTCAAGGTGATCAATACCACACCTTCATCTTGAGTTATATATATATATATATATATATATATATATATATATATATATATATATAGTTTATGACACTATTGGTGCACGGGTCTTGAGGACCAACCCCCTAGACCTCAGATAACCAGACACTGGTTCATAACATTGAAAAGAGGACCCGGTATCTATTAATATCCGGAGAATTATTATCCCATATCTTCACATTGTTTGAGAATTAGGTCTTGTAAAATCACTGTTCTTTCTCTTCAAATATATAAACATATACACATATGTAAAACCATTATTATATTATATACATCTATGCAGCCTATAGAAAAGGCTAAAAATGCCACGTAAATCAGCTTTTCCTTAAAAAACCTCTTACCAAACTCTAAAACAGAGGAAAGAGAGTATAAAGTGCAAAACTGCAGCTTTTACTAAAGCCAAAGAGGAATCCCACAGGCATTATATTCCAGTAGGCTGCATTTAAAAGCATAACAAAGAAAAAACTGGCATTGTGCCTTCAAGACCTCCAGGTCCTCCTGTTTCCCATCATGCCCCAAAGGTGACTACTGGGTGACAGTTAGGTCAGTTCTTTTTTCCGGCTCCTTCAGTGATGTCCTCAGAGCATTAACTCTTCAGTCTTTTGACTAATTTGGGAAACAATTACTACAAAACAACAGGATTTCATCTTTTTTATGTGTTTAAGTACCTAGTGTACCTTAAACCCTTTTTCTGACTGAAAAAATATATATTTTTTATCAGTCTCAAAATGTAACCTCTTTTTAACAAATGTCCATCTTGTGGGAGAAAGATGGCAATCTCTCCATGGACTTTTTCACCTGACCCTACCACTCCTCAGTTGCAGCTTTTGCTGCGAACAAGATCCAGGAGTCCACACAGGCAGAGGTCACCAGCTACGAAACCAGGGTCCCACAGGACAAGATCCAGGGCACCACATAGGCGTTCTCAGTCAAGACCTTGTAACTCCTAGCACCCCATATCTCGCCACAGACATAGATCACCTTCTTGGTCCACGACTTTTTGCTCATCAGTGACAGAATATTTACCATTATAATCTGACTCTCCTCCTGTGTGGGTCTCTCTGGTGGAGGACCTTGTTACTTGGATGTGCTTGTCAGAGGGGCAGAGAAGTTGAACATAGACATTGCAACACCTGTGTCTACGTCATCTGTAATTTTTGAGACGCTCCATCTCAGATTGGCTCCGAGACTGCTGCTACCACTGGACCTGGGACTTCTTGAGCCTGCCATGCAAGTCTTCCTGACTCCAGCTTCTGTGCATGCTGCACCATCAAGACTTCTAAAGAAATACAAAGCCCCTTACCAGGACCCTTTTTTGCATCACCTCAAGACTCCGGTATAGTTGCAGCTGCAAGAAAGGCACATGCTACTCCATTATCATCCACAGTGCTGAAAGACAAGGATAGCAATCAGTTTGATTCAGTGGGGAAGAAGATGTGTAAAACCTCTGCATCTTTCATGAAGGTGGCCTTTGCACTACTTGGGAGGTGTAATGGATCATTGTGGGACTCCCTGTCACAAAAATTGCCAAAGGAAGATAGGCAAGATTTTCAGGAAATCCTAAAGGAAGGCAGGCCCAAGTCATCAGTGCTGCAACTGATGCCTCTGGCCTTGCTGCTCCTGGCTATTCTCATGGAATATCTACAAGGCACCTTTCTTGGCTCAGACTTACGGGCCTGAAACCTGAACCCTGCTAAGAATCTTGACTCTCCCCTTCACTGGAACGTCTCTTTGTGGCACACATGCCGACAGCGAAATGGCCACGATAAAACCTAAAGTGGATGCTCTTAACGCAGTGGGCCTTGAGAAGTGCAAAGAGTACTGGCGCAAATTCAGGCCTTATGATCGACCTTATCAGCAGAAGGTTCAAACCACTCACTGGGTTCCACATCAGCAACATCATGCCTGATCACATTACCGTCCATGGCGTCCAGGACGAGGAAAAAGCACTCCCTGTCTCTCTGCATCTTCATCTAACACGTCAGAAACAATGAGCCATTGCTTCCCTTCTCTCCGTTTCCCACTCCAGTGGGGGCGAAGTATCGTCAAGCACCTAAAGGAGTGGCGCAATATAACAAGCGACAAATGGGTATTGAACGTTGTTCAAAATGGTTAATCAGATTAAAGTCTCCTCCCCGGCATTCCCACCAAAAACGACATCCTGTCACCCACAAGTCTTATTGCAAAAGGAAGTAGACACGCTGCTCCAAATGGCGATAAAGGAAGTTTCTTTCTCACAGTGGGGAACAGGAATTTATTCATGCTACTTTCTAGTCCAGAGAAAAGGCCCAGCTTGATAGTACAGACCAATTCTAGTCCTAAGGATTCTGAGCAAGTTCATTCACAACGAGAAATTGAGAATGCTTGCCCTTCATCAGATTTACCCCCAACTCCATCAGGGGGACTGGATGTGCTCCATTGACCTTCAAGATGCCCACTTCCACATTCCAAATCAGAAGTTTCTGCGTTTCAGAGTGGCATCCAAGCACTACCAATGGAAAGTGTTACCCTTTGGGCTCAAATCAGCGACATGAACGTTCTCGAGATGTATGGCAGTAGTTGCATACCTTAGGAGGAAGAAATGACTGGTTGATCAAGATCTCCTCCCCAGCACTTATGCAACATCATCATTGGACCTGCCTCGAAACTCTACAAACTCTGGGTTCACAAGTCAATTTAAAAAAAGTCTACACAACTACTGACTAAAAGAACACATTACCTAGGAGTGACTCATGATACAAACCACGCAAAAGTGTATCCTTCGGAGGAGAGGCGCCGCTCTGTCCTTCGCACCCCTTGTCCATCAGCCAGACAAGTAGTATTGCTGCTGGGGTCAATGGCCTCTTACATCTTTATCGTCCCCAATGCCTGACTGCACATGAGACTGCTGCAACAAGCGCTAGAAGATCAGTGGTCTCGGTATTCGAGCCTATGGGACCAGAGAGTAGTCATCACACAAGAAGCCAAGCAGTCACTCAAATGGTGGATGCAGAGTCAGCACTTACAGATAGGAGTGCCTTTCACCAGGAACACCCTGCACAGACTATGGTCACGGATGCTTCCCTCCAGGGTTGGGGAGTTCATATGGGGTCTCTGCAAGCTCAAGGCTTGTGGTCGGACAAGGAGCAGCCCTATCACATAAACATGCTGGAACTCAGGGCAGTCAGTCTATCCATCCATAGAGATGAGCTCTCTGCTCATTCAAACAGACAACACGACCACAATGGCTCATTTGAACACACAGGGGGTGTTTTTTTCACGCCCCCTGTCACTGTAGTCACAAGTAATCCTGAAATGGCTTCTAGACAGAGACCTAACAATTTCGGCCGTTAACCTACCAGGATCTTTGAACACCCAAGCAGACTCCTTAAGTTGTACCTTCGCAGAGGCTTACAACTGGGTTCTAAACGACAACGTCACTCAAGCTGTTTTTCAAGAATGGGGACAATGGCAAATAGACCTATTTGCAGACGAAGCAAACAAAAAATGCCCAGACTTCGCATCCAGGTTTTGCTGACCAGGGACAAAAGGGAATGCCCTTTTGATAAGTTGGTTAGGGACTTTTCTGAATGCGTTTCCCCCATTCCTCTGATACTGACGATCATCTACAAGTTCTACATGGCCATGACCAGATAACGTTTTTTCATGCCAACAGGGTAGTGATACATACTCATCCCAGTTTCCTCCCCAAGGTAGTGTCTGAATTCCACATTAACCAGACAATTTAACTTCCTACAATCTTTCCTAATCCGTCCACACATGCAGAAAGTGCTTTACACTCTCTCAACCTCAAAAGAGTACTAACTTTTACCCAGATAAAACCAGAGACCTCAGATAGTCTGAGCACCTCTTTGTAAACTATGGCCCTATGAGGACAGGCATTGCCTTGTCTAAACAAACCATCTCCAAATGGATAGTTTCTTGCATTATGTTCACTTATCAGAGATTACCCGTATGTTTTTGCCTGCCCCAAATTAAAGCCTTTATGGCACGGGATTGGAGAATTTCTTAGTCACATCACTAATGGACAGGTTTGCCCTACCTCATCAATGGTGTTATTGGGGTTGGCAGACATGACAGAGGACAATGGGATTGTAAAGAAAGAAATATTTATTGCGATGGCAGTTGCTCACCTATGCATTGCTTCTGATTGGCTGAATCCAGATCCTCGAATGTTTGAAATATGGACAGGTGTGTGGAATTTAACAAAATAGCTAATTGCCCATGGGGCAGGTTGCTTCTTAAATCTACTTGTCCTGTGACAAAATCTACTTGCCCCTTTGGTGCCATAGAGTGCGGCGGCAAATTATGACAGCAATCTCATTATGTAAGAGCGCTGATAATAACCCCTCTGATTATGCCAGGGCTACTACTATAGTGTGGCTTGAATACTTGCAATTTCAACCCCTACTATAGTAATTTCCTTATTTTGCCACCTTTCCGCATATCTACATACGGGGGCTGGAGAAAGCAGTAAGCAATAGTTTCAGTGCTGAAATGCCTTTGAGTCTGCAAACCTACTAACTTGCATGTTTTTAAGAATTTTCACCAGTTTTTTTTTTTTTTAATCTTTTCTGATAATGAGAGAGGTTGGAAATTTACTTCTGACAATGGCAGAAGTAGTTCTTCCAGGGTTTGGAAAAAAGTGGTTGGACGGAAAGTGAACTTTTAAACGTTCAATAGATTTTCACATGAGCAAATCTACATGTGCATATTTGCTCGTGCTAAAATACAGTTCACAAATATTTTCTAGGAGTACGTTTCCTGGTCTACTTCTGTGAGTTTTTGTGAATTATGAAAGTCGCTAATTCAAATATTTCTGATGGATACAACTACCTGTGGATTCCTCACCTCATGAATACTCCCATGGCGCCAGCATTCGACGGAAATCTTCTTACTAGTCTCTGCACGTCGACGAGGACGTCACTGTCTCGCACGCGACGCCGTCTGACGTCATACAGGCAATAAGAGGTCCTCGACGACGTGCGGACGTCAGTTCCCTTTTTTCCGTGCATTCGAAACGGTTATCTTCGAGGGAGCAACTGTTACTCTTGCGGTTACAGTGTATATCTTGCTGCGTACTCTTTCTCTGTGGAAATAATGTCGCAGAGAAAGTCTGGATTTAAGCCTTGTCGTGAGTGTGGAGGCAAGATGTCGGTGACGGATCCTCATTCCGATTGCCTTTGGTGTTTGAGCTCCGACCACGACGTCTCGACTTGTGATTCGTGTCAGCACATGAATCCGAAGGCCATTAAAGAACGCGAGGCGAAGCTGTTTATGGCCAAGTCAAAGGAGAAGCATCACAAGAAAAAGTCTTCTCCAAGACATCGGCGTCATCGAGACTCCCGGCGCCGTAGAGAATCTCGGCGTCATTCAAGGGAGGCTCGTTCCAGGTCTCCGGATCGGCGCCGGAGGACATGGGAGGTCAGCCCCACGGTGACGCCGCATCCTTCGACGCCGTTGCTCTCTCCGACGTCTCCAACTTCGCCTGGACAGGCGTCGGTGATTGAGGTATTGGAGCCTCAGGTGTTTTCTCCGGCGCAGACGCCGAGGCCGGCGTCGGGGTCGCCTCCGAGTCAGGCACCCCAGTATCCGGCTTTTCCCACCCCTGGAGCCGATAGTTCCGCATTCTTGAATGCGATGTATGCCATCTTCCAACAGATGGCTCCAGGGGGTGCTCCGGCTGGGCCTTTGGCCTTTTCTTTGGGTGATCCTGCGCCTCTTCGGCCGGCACCCTTTATGCCCTTTCTCCCGTTTGGGAACGTGGGCTCGGCGCCAGTGTCGGCGCCGGTGGCCGCTCCGATGGCTTCGGAGGGATTGGCCCCAGGGATTTCCATCCCGTCGACGTCGAGATTTCGGCCTGTGACTCCGGTGGGTCCATCCGTTCCATCTGCTCTTCAGTCGGCGCCGAAGTTACCTGTGGCGCCGGATGCGGCGTCGGTGGCTTCGGAAGATCGGCGCCGATCTCCGACTTCGGCGGAGGTGTTGTCGACTCCGCGGATTGAGCAACGACTGCATTCAAGGAGGCGTGCTCTCCGGGTACTAGAGGAGCAGGAGTACCAACGAGCCCTAGAGGAAGGAGAGCTAGAGGACTCGGGTGATGGGCTGCGTGGACTGGAGTCGGCCAGTGGGCTGGACACTTCCCCTGAGTGGGACCTTTCGTCCCCGGGGGAATATACTGAGGAAGCTGCTTCCTTTCATACAGTGGTACGGAAGGCAGCTAGTTTTTTGGACCTGCCTTTGCCGGTGGTGGAGGCGAAACAAAATCTTTTGACAGAGGTGTTGCATCCGGCCTCAGCCGCGGCGGAGCCTCTATTACCTTTTAATGACGCTCTGCTGGATCCGGTTTTAGAGGTGTGGAAGAAGCCGGCATCTTCCCCAGCAGTTCACAGAGCCGTGGCCAGGAGGTATCGGACGGCTCCAACTGATCCTGGTTTCCTATCTAGGCACCCTACGCCGGAGAGCTTGGTTGTGCAGGCCTCCTGTTCGTCCAAATCAGCGCCTGGTTCTTTCCCGACGGTGCCTGGGGACAGAGACTCAAAAAAGCTAGAGGCGCAGTCGAAGAAGATTTTTTCGTCCTGCAGTCTGGCGTTAAAAGCCACTAATGCGACCTGTATCCTGGGGAGGTATATTCATGCTCTGATGGATGACATCTCCTCTTCGTTTACAGAGCTTCCCCAGGGTCTTTTGGATTCTTGAAAGGTCTTCTAAATCAATATCCTCCAAAGCCATTCGTTATGCCGCAATGGGATTTGTCCTTAGTCCTGACTTTCCTTATGGGGTCCCCTTTTGAACCTATGCATTCTTGCCCCTTGAGGTATTTGGTTTTAAAAACAGTCTTCCTGATAGCTATAACATCAGCAAGGAGAGTGAGTGAGTTGCAGGCCTTATCAGTAAAACCCCCTTATACAACTTTTTATGGGGATAAGGTGGTGTTGAGGACCAAGGCTGCTTTCCTCCCGAAGGTTGTTTCACCCTTCCATTTGGCTCAGGCAATTACTTTGTCCACGTTCTATCCTCCGCCTCATCCTTCCAAAGAGGAAGAAAGACTGCACCGTCTGGACCCAAAGAGAGCGTTGAGCTTCTTTATCGATAGAACAAAGGATTTCAGGCTGGAGGATCAGCTGTTTATTGGATACGTGGGCAAGAGGAGAGGAAAGGCAGTCCACAAGAGAACACTATCCAGGTGGGTTGTTCTTTGCATTAAAATATGTTACTCTTTGGCAAAGAAGGATCCTCCTGAGGGCATTAGAGCTCATTCCACCAGAGCTAAGTCGGCCACTTCGGCCTTAGCCAGAGGTGTTCCTGTGGTCGACATCTGCAAGGCCGCAACTTGGTCGTCCCTTCACACTTTTGCAAAACATTACTGTTTAGATTCTGAGGTTAGAAGGGACGGCCATTTTGCACAGTCAGTGCTGCAGGATTTCTTGGTTTGACCATTTAGGCACCCACCGCCGGGCGTGGTACTGCTTTGGGACTCTATTCATGAGGTGAGGAATCCACAGGTAGTTGTATCCATCAGAAGAACGAGTTACTTACCTTCGGTAACGACTTTTCTGGTGGATACATTAGCTACCTGTGGATTCCTCACGGTCCCACCCGCCTCCCCGTTGCCTTTATGGTCTTGCCAAGTAATCCTTGAGTGCGCTCCTCTTGGTCTTTGAGGGTGCAATAAATGTATATATATAATATATTTATATATATATATAGGTATATGTGTATATATCTTTATGTATATACTTGGTGTGTGTATATATTTTAAAAGAGAGAGTTTTATATATATATATATATATATGTACATAAAAAGATTTACAGTTATTCATACAATGTGGTGTATTTTTACAATATAATGGATGTTGCTTTGTTCTTTCATTGCATTGCCTGGTTGTTCTCATGCACGTAAAAAATGATTGGTACTGACGTCCGCACGTCGTCGAGGACCTCTTATTGCCTGTATGACGTCAGACGGCGTCGCGTGCGAGACAGTGACGTCCTCGTCGACGTGCAGAGACTAGTAAGAAGATTTCCGTCGAATGCTGGCGCCATGGGAGTATTCATGAGGTGAGGAATCCACAGGTAGCTAATGTATCCACCAGAAAAGTCGTTACCGAAGGTAAGTAACTCGTTCATGTAGCATGGGTGCACTTTTGTAACTTTCTATAAGAATTGGGTCCCTAATTAGGTCTGACGTTAACAAAGACATTTTTTTTATTACAATTGTATTTCTTTCTATCGGCTGGTGTTACTGTGAGTGATTGCAATATGCTCTTCCACAAGGAGCGTATTGGCACACAGAGTAGTTTTGTTCAGTGCCAGGAACTACTGTGGCAATCAGTGGTGTAATGAAACTGGAGGGGGGCCCCCTGTAAATTACACGTAGGGCTGCCCGCCTCCAGACTCACTCGGGCCAGATGCTGTGCTGAGGGGGCACCCTGTAGGGGGACTGCGGGGCCTTTGCTATACCACTGGTGGCAATGTATGCTTTATGAGACCAAAAACCTTTTTTTTTCTTCTTTTTGCCAGTGTTTGTTACAATGGCGAGGGCCTGGCAGCTCCCACAACAGTAAAGTGTTACAAAAGCCATGTCAAAACAAGACACACATTGACAAAACCAAAAGACTCACAAACAAAAGGTGTCAGATCAGTTTGGTTTGCCAGTGCTGGTTTATTTTCATGCTTCCCATATCGTGTTGAAAATGGTTACACTGATATAACATTGGGAATATTTTTTGGAAATACTAGCATGCATCATCACATTTTACTAAATGATGCTTCAAAGAAATAGCACCAAAAATTTCCTAGTAGCTAAACGTTTTTTTCCCTACTTGCATTTTTCACTATTTTGAAAGCAAAAAATCATCACTCTTGCTTACAAGCTTCTACAAATATTTGCATATAACCAGAGAGCATTCTGGGAGCATCATAATTAGCCTCATATTGTTAAACTTTTCAAATGTGTGTACACTTTTTTTTTTTTTTTACTGGAACTACTGTTGGTATTTACAGTGCTCACCGTAATAATGAAGGCTTTTCATTAATGAATCACAAATACAAGTTCGAGCAGCATTAATATATGGACACACATATTACCTCAACTGCGGACAGTTCCCTTCTCTGTAAACTGGCAACCAAATGGTTTGTGCTGCAGGGGGTTGGGACGTGTTCTAAGGACAAAATATACATGAAAGCTTGTTGCAATATGTCCCGGGCGCTGGGCAATAGGAATTCCACATCCCTGAAAAGAGGGCAAGATTTTTGGCCATTTATAAAATGGACTGAAGAGCTAGTGCTCTGAGATCATTAATGACGGAGCCGGAAAAAAGAACTGACCTAACTGTCACCCAAGAGTCACCACTGGCACATGATGGGATACAGGAGGTCCTGGAGGTCTTAAAGGCACAATGCCAGTTTTTCTTTTTGTTATGCTTTTAAATGCAGCCTATTGGCTAATAATGCCTGTGGATTTCTCTTCAGTTTTCATTTTAATAAAAGCTGTGGTTCTGCACTCTATACTGTTTCTTTTGTTTTTACAGAAATGTTAGAGTCTGTAAAGAGGTTTAATAAAGAAAAAGCTAATGTGAGTGGCATTTTTAGCTTTACTATAGGCTGCATAGATGTATATAAATATCATGGGTTTACATATTTATATTCTATTATATGTTTATATATTTGTTTGCTCTGGAGTCCCCACACATGGGCAGGAATAATCAGTGCTTATGACGTTGATGAGGATTCCCCAGGAAGAGAACTAGGATTACAGGTAAGGAACTTATCGATCTTTACCTGTAAACTGACATACACCTAGAACCATACATTGAGGCCAGATGGTTGAAATTGTTTTGGTAATAGAGTGATAAACCAGTCTAGGGGTGGTGGAAGAGCTGGTGGTTGAAGTCATTGAATTCTATTGACTCAGCCATCTCACCTAAAATGAGAGCGGAAACAAAATAAAAATCACAAGAGAAATTTTAAAATGAGTAGGGACATCTTTGAGACTCAAAGAGGATTAAACTAAGTTTACAGGGGGGAAAATGTGGAGTTTTTCATCTTTGGAAACATCTACCAAGACGTGATCAAATGAACATAGCATGTGAATAAGTGTCTGAAAGCTGATTATTGAGGTAGGTTATTGAGGTAAGAAAGTTAGGGCTAGCCAAGTAAAAGATCATGTGGATTTGAATAATACTCTAGAATGTCTTGGGAGCCAAGATAAGGTAGTTTGAATAGGGTTAATATGATCATGGGGAGAGTCCTGAAAAGAACTGTACTGCAGCATTTTTGTACTATCTACTTTCTTCTGCAGCTTGCGAGGCAAGCAAGACAGATCAAGTTGCAGAAGTCTAATCTTGAATCACTGAAATGAAATGGCCAGCCTAAATGAACAGTAAGCTTCTTTTAAGGATTTTAAGCTGTAGACAGACACAGCAAGTGGCAAATTATTTCACCTGAGTATCCAGGGAGAGGTTGACATTGTTTTGGATTCCGTGGTAGCTGACTGAGTTTTTGAGTTTGGGTGGTCAACCCATAACTTCAGGCCAGAAGTCTGAAATCCAATTGGTGATGATATATTTTTTTTGTGATGAGCAGCTAAGTTTTGGTAGGGTTTAACTTGAAAAGTGTCATGACAGCGTGCAGCTGTGGAAGAATTAACCAAACAAAAGGTATACTAGGAACAGTCTGTTAATCAGCAAAACAAACTGACCAGATAACAAAGAAATACAAGGTAAACAGAAGAAGTAACCTACAGGACTAGGGAATAAATATACAGAGATTGAACACTTCCTCCACGCACTTAACTATGGCAGAAAACCTAGGACTGACCTTTACTGATGAGGATGTTGACTCCATCCTCTCACAACTACCACTTCTGGAAGGGCTTTAACATCACACAAACACTGACCAGAACTGAGGACTGGGAGACTCTGAGTGAACTTAAAAGAACACAGGCTAATACAGAATTACATAGGGTGATAATAACGGAATAGTCAAGATCTAATGTTGCTCCCAAGGCCTCATAGTAAACAATGCACCGATAATTTTTCTAGCGGATGCTAGCTACATTTACACAAGGTTGTTCACTAGTAGCCTGGTACCACACCTGTGATTGACTGATGCTTATTATAAAAATAGCCAAGAGACTTTCGGATGCCCTGACCATAAAAATACAGGTGAGTGAGGATCAGCTCACCACAGTACAGCTTAAGGCATACAAGAAAAGATTGGAACAAATTAATCAAGAAATGGCAGACTTTTGGGTATTACCTCATACGTTCAAAAGCACATAAACATCAGAAGGACGTGAAATGGTTCTCCCATGGGAATATATATTCATACTGTGCACCAGAATACAAACTCAAGTTTGAATGATAGAGAGGATTATCAGACCACCCCAAGTAGTTCTTCGGACACAGAAGCTGGGAGTAGTGAAGAGGACCAACAAGGAAAATTAAGAGGCAGGCTGAAAGGAAAATTCTAGGGTTGTGGATAGGATGCATACAACAGTTTACAACAACCACCCTTTTACCAACCACCCCTCCCACCTCCATCATAACAGTACTCTGGTTGGATGAACCAACATACCCACTACCTCCCATTAGACCTCCTTTCTACAACAAAACACCTTTTTTAGGGATAAGTCAAGGGCAACAAAGAGAAAGGAAGAAAAGGAACACCCAGATCCACTGGGAAGAGAACCAGAGGATGCAACTTGGAACACAAGCAAGAAATCCCCACCTGCACAACCTAGTGGTGAACTTAAGCAAATAGGAGTTGAGTCTGGTGCAACTGAGGGTTTTGAATAAGTGACTGGACTTTGTACAAACTCCTACATTGGAAGCTCCATTGAGAATTGACCGAATTTATGAGGTGCTTGCAACTGAAAGCCTTTTTTGGCTAGGAGAAATAGACATTGACTGAGGCGACAGATGACGCAGGTCTTCATAAGAAATCAAAGATCTGCCCCTCTGCATCAAGGGTACCAGTAGAAATCCTCGCCTTTTGAACAGGCAATTACATGGGGAGTGGAAATAGTTGATCCAATGAAAATTAAAACCTTCCACAACATGTCAATAGAAGAACATGCAGAACGGTATGAATTGAGATCTGACATGGAGATCACAATCAAATCTCCTGACTAGGATTGTGGGATTGTGATCCAGAACACCAAATGCTACAGACATTAATGTCTTCACCTACTAGAGGACAAGATGAATTATGTAGTTCTTGAATCAGTGCCAACCCCTTCAACTCTGGGAGAAATGAAGAACATGGTAGATGAAGCTGAAACTGGAAACTAGATCTCAAAAAGATGACGCTCAGTTTCTAGATAATACAGATCCAACAATCCTCTATTTCTATATTGTGCCCCAAAATGTATCAAAACAACATTCCTTCTCTGGGCTTCCCAGTAGTTTCAGGGATAGGCTGTGTTTTAGAACCATTATTAAGGTTTTGTGATCACTTCCCATGCCTCATTGTACAGTGTACACTAACATACCCGAAGGATACTAAGGATCTTTTGAAACTGCTCAAATATTTAAGGTTCGATGGAGAGAAGAACCTCCTCATAAGTTTGCACGATGAGAGTCTGTACAACACCTTGCCTCACGAGGTGATACCTTAGTAGTTTTGGAAGAACTTCTGTACTCTAGAGCTTGGAAGTATTCCACTTCACGATGTTTTATCTTGGAATGCGTTAGGATGGCCTTTACAAAGAATTACTTTGAAATTTAGGTCAAGTTGTTTCAACAAGACCATGGAATATAAATGGGCAGCATATTTTGCTCCAAGTGTGGTACGCCTTTATGTACACCATTTAGAACAGTAGAGAATATTTGACACCAGTATTCCTTTTGTCAACCTAAGAGAAGTTGGAAGAGGTACATTGCTGATATTTTGAATTGTGTGGGACAGTGACCAGGATTTATTGTCCCCTCCTTTCCATGACTGAACTTCTTGAACCCCATTTTGAAATTCACACATCACCGTCAATAAAGAAATGGTATTGTTTGATGTAAGAAGTACATTGGAACATGGAATTCTATGTACAGAAACTTATTACAAACCAACAGACACAAACAACCTGCTTATGTTTGACAGTTTCCACCCACGACAACTGAGGAAAACGTACCATGTGGAGAGTTTCTTTGTCTTAATCAAAACTGCAGTTGAACAGAAAACTTCCAGAAAAAGCAGATACGTTAACCAACTTAAAGGAAGAAACTATACAGAGAAGATCATACAAAGGTCAAGGAAAAGAGCATGTAACCACAATAGAGAAACTCATTTAGAAAAGATTCTGATGAACCAGGAACAGAAGAAGATGATGTGTGTCACCATGTTTAACATAGCATCAAATCTTATTAAGATCATCAACAAGAATTAGAGAATTCTGAACTCAGGCAGTCTTAAATTTAAAAAAAGTCTCTCTTCTCACACAGGTGCAGTACCAACCTCATGGACCTCTTAGTGCATAGTAGGCCATACAAACAGGCATGGTAAGCAGCAATGTCCTCTTTAAGGTGGAATCTTTCGGGTAGTCAAACATTACACATGCACACGTCGTAGTGTCTGTAGTTTGACAAAAAAAGATGACTGGCCTAGGCTTGAAGAAAATGTGTTTTCTGAGAAAATATAATTGCAATTCCACACAAATCATTTACATGATCACTTGTCCGTGCAACCTTAGGTTCATAGGCATGACAGTGAGAAAGGCAAAGCCCTGGATTTGCAAATACCGTATTAATACAAGGTGTGGCCGAAGTACAACAAAAATGTCACAGCATTTTTTGACAGTAGGACCTACTTTTATGGACCGAAGATGGGTAGTAATAGAACAACTACAAGAAGAGAATTTCAAGAGCCCTGTATGAGAAAGAAGAAAGATGGATCTATCATTCGTCATCTCATAAAACAGGATTAAATTATGAGTTTCCATGGATGTTACTACAAACATAGAATCTTAACTTCCCTTACATTTGAAAATCGAAGATTAGAGGTTACTCCTGGTGACCTAGCATCAGAATAACATATATTAAAAGAGTAGAAGAGTGTAGCGGATGAGTATTCACGTCAAAAGGTTACTCCCCCTTTTTTATATGTTTGTTTTCACCATGTGAAAATTATAACTCTTAAAAATCTTGAGGCTATATTCATAATCACATATGTACCCCCACTACAAAAACAATAGAGCCCCGTGAAACATTAATACCAGACTCTCGTTTATATAAGGGATATTCATAGGAAGCCTAAGGCTTGGGAGGCTCTGTACAGCCCACTTAGAACATTTGGGTGATTGTCGACACAAAATGAACAGTAAAAAAGCCTCTCATTATTGATGACTTTTGGGTGATATTCTGTACAAAACAAAACAAATCGGCAAAACAGCCTTCTGTTGCACTTGCCATCTGAGTTACCAGCGCATCGTCATGGGATGAAGCACCTGGTTCATATATCTCAGAGGAACACTGGGCATTTAAGTAATATATCCCAATGTTAAGCTGCAGGGGAAGGAGGAATGAAATAGCTTCATGCCCGGTAAGAGACCTTTGATGAAGTAATTGGGGAATAAGAGGAGGCTTTGATGGGTTCTCCGAGTAGGAGAACCTGGACCTTGACACTCTTATGGATATTCTTTTACCAGTATGTTAAAAGAGTTTGACTACAAGGTCCAGATGCCTTTTTACCCTCATGAAGGTCTAAATAGGACGCTATTAAATCATAAGTGTGAGCAACAAGTACACTTTAAATGCATGATTAGAGCACCACATACCAATACCTTGGTAATCTCAGGGATAGTACTTGCTCACTGTAAACCAACCTAGTGCATGCAGACTATCTGCACATTTTTAGAGTAACTGTGATGGAGACTTGCACTTTGTACTGCTTACACACTGGTGACCTGCTTGATGTGAAATTATCATAGTGATTACTTGGATACACGTATAAGGATAGACAACCATGTATGTAGTGATGTATCTCTCATACCAACAGAGAAATGGGAACATAGAAACCAAATCTGTTGGTATGTATGTCATGCATGACTATGGTGAATGGAAGCTTCACGATTGAATGCATACAAATAGGATACTAATGAGATCCGTGTGAGGTCCTGATAAAAGCCAGCTACCCCATGAGGCAATTGTGTAATTGCTGAAACATGTTGACCCCGGGATATAAAGAGAATACTAATTTTCTTCCCCACCTATGAAAATAAAATTAACCCTCAGGACACCATAGACTATTTTAAATCTAAGATCCCCTCCAATAACCAAAGAGCTTCCTTAGGTACTAAGGTCAAACCTATCCAGATACACTAGGCATATGGACAAAGGCTCTACGATGAAGCATGTCACTTGAAATGCCAGTGGGTTAGAGTCCTTTTAACAGGTTACTGTCATCCCCTTGAGCGGGCATGGAGAGATAGAATAAGCATGGTAAGGTTTCCCACCTGTTGTTTTTGATTGGTAAGATATTTGGGAAGGTGAGTGAACCTTGCATTTCTTCTCTCTCCCTCCTTCTTGGGATATAGCATCCACTATCTGACCATAGCGAAGCATGGAGACAGTTTTAGCTGTGGCTTTATTTGACAGTCCGAAGATCATTTTGGTGTTACATGCTTATGTGTAAAATTGTACTTCAGATTGTTGGACTGATAACTGTTAGGTGGCTGGATATATTCCTGTTGTCCAAAAAGGACTCCAAGCATTGCTCAGCTTGCCTGGTCATAACGACTTTTTCAAGTCTTTTAAGGAAAATGTTGTTAGCAGTCGTGTTGACAGCCACTGAGAGATGTAACAGTATGATTTTGACCCCACAGTCTTCCTCTAAACTCCTAAGGTATGTCATGCCTGAGGTAATGGCAAGCTTGCTAATATGCCCCAGTTGCAGGCAAATTTGAAGCGGGTCTAACAGAGTTTTCTTTGACAATTGTTTGTACCAGGTTGAAAGCAAGTATTTCCAACACCTTGCGTTGGTGAGTTAATAAGGATATTGGTTGACAGTTGCTTATTTCACTTGGTGATAGGGATGGCTTCTAAGCAAGTCTGGGAATAGTTGAATTTTGTTAACTCTAATCAATCAGTGTAGTGCACTTCTTCCTGGGCATATTCATAATTCCGGGAGTTCGTAAGCACTAAAGGGGATATATTTTCATCAGTGCCTAGTGTAGAGATCTCAAGTGGATGCTGCTTGTTATTCGGCAGATCTTGAGGCAGGGCTGCATTGGTAGACAAACATATTCTGGAAACCTTCTGTCAAAGCTCTTGCCAGGCTATTTGAAAATGTGAAATCTCTCAACCATCTGAGACTATGTGGTTGTGCCCTTCATGGCATCGTGGATGGTACTCTCCACCTTATGCTGTAATTAGTGGACACTCAGCTGTGTAACACACAAGCTCAAAATTTATCACACACATGGTGTGCACATTTAGAAGAACTGCCAGTTATGGCAGCCAAAAGACATTTCCACAAGGGGTAGGGGATCAGTAGTAGATGGCAGCCGGCAGCTTTAGGAGAGAGGGGTGGGGGCGGGCGATACACACACGCACACACACACTTTCAGACATAGGCACGTACGCACACACACACACACACACACACACACACTTTCAGACATAGGCACGCACGCACATCCATTAACAACACTCATACCATTCAAACATGCACGCGCGCACCAAACATTCATTTTAAAAGATCGCACATACTCATTCTTTCACACACACGCACATCCATTAACAACACTCATAACACTCAAACAGCACGCGCGCACCAAACATTCATTTTAAAACATAACACACACACACACACACACACTTACCTTCAGCCTCCAGGTCCCAGGAGGGTTGGGACTGCTGCCTTCACTTATTGGCTGACCTTAGGTCAGCCAATGAGTGAAGGCTGCAGTCCCAGCTTCGTCACAGAGTGGGATGGGGTCAGTGAGACTGCTGACCCCACCCCACTCTGTGACGAAGAGTCACTGATTGACACTCGCCCTGGGCACTTCAGGGCTTAAACTGAAGCGCCCAGGGAGAGTGTCAATTGGTGACGCTTTCCTCGTCACCGAGAGGAGGGCCTCGAGGCATCTTTGCTGAGCCGAGGAGGTCACGCCCATAGGAGCTGTGACCTCCTTAGCCCAGCAAAGTTCAGCTCAGGCAGCCAGGAGTCAGCGCAAATCGCGCATGTCTGCTCTTGGCTGCCTGAGCTGAACATGGGGAGTGTCTGTCAGGCTGACCTTTGTTCAGCCTGACAGACACTCTTCATGAAGGGGAAAAGGTGGGGGGGCGTGGCCCCTCCGCTCTAAAGGATGGGCTGCCACTGTAAAAGTTGCCAACATTTCTCTATGGTGTGGTTATGCTAGGATGTATAAACTATCTAGCAGAGGCCAGTGCTCTCACAAAGGAAAACAAAAAAAACATGGAGCACCTTCTGTATCCATTGCATTTAAGACCCCAAGAAAGAAGTCACAACACAATTTAGAAAAGAGGGTCAGGCACACAACATTTCATTAATTAAAGGTTTTCTTCTTGTAAATCAGCAGGCAATTCAGATTTTATTCTCTGTGCATGCTTCCCTGTATGTTCTCCTCTGTTGTGGCCCAAGTCTTTTACATAGGTTCAGACAGCTGTGTCACTGTGCTTGAACATTTTCTATGACCCATTTTGTGCTGCTCCAGTGGACTTGACATTTTCAGAACCCACTGGAGATGTTCAACCTTCCTTAAAAGAGATATTCAACTACAGAGCATAGCTGTTTTGAAAAGCCATGCCCCCACTCCCACATAAAACATAGTGAGAATGACTATTGACTCTGATTACCAAGTTTTAAGGTGATTTGTGGTAGCAACAGTAATTACATTTAGAGATACTGGTCCTTTTATCTGGGCCTGAGGTGGTGAGAGTTCTTACTGTCGAGACTCCAGACATGATACGAAGCAAGTCCACAGACACGATAGAAAGGAGGCAATAAGTTGGCTGTATGGATCTTGGCGCATATGGTGCCTAAAGACATCAAGCAGGGCGCTCAAATTATTCTGACCAATGCTTACCTTTCCAAGATGGCCATTTCCATTGGAAGACACACCTCCAATCTTAGTCCAGGATGATGGGTGGGGGGGGGGGGGTACTATTTCTGGTCACTCTTAGTTCATGCACCAACATTCATAGAGGAAAAGTGGAACAGTGAGTTTCAGCTGATGCAATCCATCAATCAGGGATTTGTAAAGCGCACTACTCTCCTATGAGGGTCTCAAGGCGCTGAGGAGGGGAGGGGGGACAAAGTGAAGGGGGGATGCTTCTACTGCTCGAACCGCCAGGTCTTGAGAAATTTTCCTGAAGGTAAGGCATCTTTGGTCTGGCGCAGGTGGGTGGTTTGTTAACTGGGAGCCTGTGTAGGTTTTTCAGGTGGTCTGTAATGTGGCAGTGGCGGGGGATGTCCAGAATGAGGCGCGCAGAGGCGTTCTGGATGCGTTGCAGCCCCTTCTGCAGTTTGGCCGTGGTTCCTGCGTAGAGGGCATTGCCGTACTTCAGTTTTCTGCTTACGAGGGCTTGGGTGACTGTTCTTCTGGTTTTGGTGGGTATCCATTTGTAGATCTTTCGGAGCATGCAGAGGGTGTTGAAGCAGGAGGAGGAGATGGCGTTGACTTGCTGGGTCATGGATAGTGAGGGGGTCCAAGATGAATCCTAGCTTGCGTGCGTGGTCGGTAGGAGTCGGAGCGGTTCCGGGTGTGGCAGGCCACAGGAGTCATCCCATGTGGATGGGGTGGAGCCGAAGATGAGGACTTCTGTCTTGTTGGAATTGAGTTTGAGGCAGCTGCTCTTCATCCATTCGGCACTGGCCTTCATTCCTTCGTGGAAGTAGGTCTTGGCGGAGTCCTTGGTGCGGGAGAGGATCAGCTGGGTGTCGTCGGCGTATGAGATGATGTTGAGGTTGTGGGATCGAGCCATGTTAGCGAGCGGGCCATGTAGACGTTGAAGAGGGTAGGGCTGAGGGACAAACCCTGGGGTACGCCGCAGATGATTTCAGACATCTTTGTGCATTGGTGGGCTCTTTATTTTGGCTACCCTGAACCCTCTTCTCAATGTTTCACGTTTATTGTTTATACCAAAAACCTGTTACCTTCCTGTACTCCGTGCTAAGACTTGATTTGTGTTTAGAGCTACTGAAGCCATCTTCTCTTGTGTCCTGTGCGAAAGCAGTGATACCAGCTTCCCCTCCTCTTCTTGAGGATGTAGTCCCATTGCACAGAGGAGATGAGCAGATCTATTTGTAGTGTCTTATATATCATTGATGTCTCTTGCTAATTTATTGTTTGAGAAGTCCCTTCCTTTCCCATTGTGAACAACGGTTCACCTTAGATCAGTGTGACCCTTTCTCCTCCATATTTCTGTAAATGTGACTGCCATTTAGCAGCTGACCTCTGAGGTTTAGCTGTTTTGAGTTTGCCTGACATGTGATTACATGTAGATGCAGGAAAGCCCACACAGATAAAGGACAAAGAACTTATGTGCATTTCTCAAGGTATCCCTGCCTAGTCCCCTGTTTAATAGAAATACGATTGGTTGTTCGATCATTAACTTTTATACATGCTGTTGGCTAGAGTAATGTGATCCACTTCATAATCGCTATCCCCAGTCTCATTCTGCTAGTTCTCAGATAAGGCAGTTCAGTCGATTCAAATGCCTTGGTGGCATTCAGGAACAGCGCTACTGCCTTCAGCTTTAGGGCTATCTGGTGCAATACCGTGAACAGGGTGCAAAGATTATCGGTGTGTATACTTGTTTTTGTATTTTTGTGTTTTGTTTAGAAGTTCAAATCACAGAAATTGCTTAGTTTGGCAGTCCCTGACTTTCAGTAATGACTCAGTGGGGGGTCCCGAGATTTCAGTAAGGATTTAGTGGTGGTCCACACAAGTCAAAAGGTTAAGAACTGCTGCTCTGTAGTGATCGGGGACCATAGTATTACTTTCACTGTTGTCACTAGCCAAGCTAGTGTAATCAATTCTAAATATTGGTGTATTTCTCCATCATCCTTCCAATATGTGAAGTTATATAGATTCTTTGAGTATTTTGTAAACACCATGAGAGTATGTGTGACCTGTCTCCCTCGTCATTGACAGTTTTAGTGATATGGACAGCAGCCCATTTTTATTTGATTAGTTCAGCCAGTGTATGTCCAGGTTTCTCCCCCACACTACATGACCGAGCTGCTGCATATTTTCCTTTGTCTGCTTCATGACAGAATTTACAATGTTGTCATTCTACTTGTGTCTTGGTTCCGAGACTATTAACCCTTATGTGTTACGACTCTAACTGTTTAAGTTGTCGTTCAAGCGTGCTTAGGTTTCCTCTAACAGACCTGAGCATGCCATGGCATCTGGAAATGCATTCTCACTGAATTACAGCCTTAAAAGCTTTCCAGACTGTACCACGCTCATGTACAGAATCTTTGTTTTGTTCAAACTATGATATTATGACACGTTTAATTTCATCCCTAAATGCTGATTCCAATAGTACAGTGGGCTGAAACTACCAGATGTGTCACATGTCCTCGTGAATTAGAACCTACACTGCTAATATTACTGGAGAGGGATTAGACCATGTCCAGGGCGTGTGCTGCGCAGTATCCGTCCGTCCGAGTACATCCCTTGTTCCCAGGCAGAAGTGCAAATAAGAAACTGATCTTTGCATTGCTGAGTGAAAGGTATATCCCTGTTTGCCACTCTCCCAGGTCCTCCAGATATCTACCAGATCATGGTGTTGTATTATGTCTAACAAAGTAGTCCTTGTTCTCATATTTTGTTCTCCAGTGTTCAAGCTATGTAGAGTATCAGAATAAAATCCTCTTATGTAGAGTATTGTGTATGGCTTCATTTTAAGGTACTGCACCATAACAGTTTGGATCATGAATTTGATCGCAAGTGTTCGTAATATGTGTGTATATGCCCACGTGCATTTGGAGAACGTTTTGTCTCTTTCTGATGAATGTTGTAGAACCAGTAGAGTATGTGGAGAAGTGGACAGAAATCTGTGTGATTCCTACTATTTAGCTACATTGAGACTGCTTTCACTCTATAGGTGTGACTCCTATAGTAGGAAGACATCAATAATGTATCTTGTTGCATGTGCTAACACTCGATGAGTTTGCCTCTGGTAATCAGCCCCTGTATATTCAGCATCATAATTTTAATGAGGGAGGCATTATTCCCATTGCCTGCTATTACTCTGATTGTCATTTGTTATGGTGCTTTGTCAAAAATTGTATATGGAGTGGCTTCTTTAAGTAACAAACTTCAATTCTGTTTTTCTAACATCCATTAGCCTCCTATGCTGAATCCTAACTTTCCAGCAGAACGTCTTGTTCCTAACCCCCGCTTATCATCCTTAACTACCATAGGTATCCCCTTAACCTTCCTACAATTAGGTGTACTCATCTGGGGACAACTAAGAGAGTGATTATTATTTTATTTTTTTACTTGCCCATATCAAATTTCCAAATGTATGGTCCAGCTTTTCTTAGATCAGCCGTTAGATGTGTAATATGGCACAACAATTGAGCTCCCTACTTCAGACGTGTTATCCATCTGTTTTATGCTCAGTACACATTGTCATTGATTATGAATTGTTGGATGTGTAAGTCAGAATGTTCCATACAGCACAGTATCACCATGCCCATTATATTTACATTTTCTTATGGTGGTACCTTTACAGTACTCCCTCAGCCCCATTCCTCCTTTGCCAGTTTCATTCTAAACTTCATTCAACATCACTGAGTTCTTGATCTGTGGCTTCATCACCTTCTCTTTGACTTTTTTTTTTTACCCTGTTTCTAGGGGAAGACAGGTACATCTTGATGATCTGTGAATACATGGACCCTGCCATTTACTTGGAATCTGGGTCATGCTGGGTACATCATTGCGTATTTTATGTTAATTTCTTGAAGTTTTTTTTAAGGTGTCAATTTACAGTGAACTTCCTGCACTGCTTGCGTATGGACCAGATAGAACAGCCAGGCTCCTTCTTAACAAATATCTGCTGTATCTCTTGTGAACATAGAATAGTATCATAGTACTGGTAATTGAGTAATTTGCAGAATACAGGACGCAGGTAGGCACCCAGAATTGGTCTTGGTCCCACTGTGCAATGAGCCCTTTCTACGACGAACATTGAGGATAGTTTTTCCCATCCAGAAATAGCAATTACCTTTTTTTTTTTCTATGAAGTCCTTCATTCTCCTGATGGCTGTTGTTCCGGGGATGCCTATAATTGGGGTATTTCTTCTGCAAGATCTCACCTCTAAATCCTATTTTTTTTTCCTCCTTATTCAGACAAGTTCTTCTGCCATGCGCTTTTACTCCGTAGTCATAGTATAAAGGGTATCATCTGCATCAGAAATACATCGCTCAGCCATCAGTGGACATTGTTCATATCCTTCCATTCACTCCTTCAGACTAGCTTCAAAGTACATGTGTCTGACTTGCTGCTAATTTTAGTAAGACTTCCCTTTATTGCCAATAGGATTGTCCCCACCCCTTCATATGTGTCTACTTCACCTTGTTTATCTCAGTTGCAGTACGTTTCTCATATAAACGTGTTGTATTTTTAGACTCAAAGGCCAGCCTGCCTTATTTTGTATCTGTCTTCTGTGAACTCATCTGCCCCTGCGCGCATCTTGGTCCGCCGACTGCTGTAAAGTATTTAACAGGAGTGCGACACGTTACAGTACTGGTGAGGTTTATTGCAGAGGTTTAGTATTATTTAATTGTGTCACTAACAATTGTGCTAGCTGTCAGAAGGCTTATCCCTTTAGAATAGAGTTAATGCATATGTATTTCATTTCAAGACCGACTGCCACAGCCATGGATCATATGTGGACTAATCGATCCCTGCACGTATTGCCCTGTCCTGATTTTCCCGCATAGGCATAGAACAGTCACCAAACAGAGTCACATGAGGGCCTCATTGGTATCAATTGGTTGGGCGGTCCCACCTGGCATCCTGCTTCTCACTGTGCACAGTGTTGGGTGAAATAGGGAGTTTCGTCCATCATCTGTTCCCAGGGGAGATTCAGATACAGTCATCTCCGCTGGCGATCAGCTGCTCTTCCGCGGCACTCCCAAAGATCCCATTCAAGACTTGCGTCTTTCGGCCTAGGTGGCAGGTGTACCTTCCTTCACCCCTCTCTCGTTCAGCCCGGGTACAGGGATGGAAATGGGGCTGCTGAGCATCCGCCACATTCTTAGTGGTCTCAACATTGTTCCTCGTAGTAAGCCATGATTATTTCTCCAGGCTGCTAAAACGTTTTCAAAATGCATCCATTTTCGTTGGATTATTTAGCACACCCCAGTAGATAATGATTTGACCTGCTCACATGCCTAGTACTAAAACCATATTCTTACAAGATAGAACACTAGCTGGACATGCATTCTGAACATTTTACTGTGCCATATTGTATCTGAGTTTCTAACCCCTTGTGCCCACAGAGTAAACACTGACAGTTAAATTGTATTACCTCTAAGGTCCTAAAGGAATAACTTGCACATCCAATTGAAGTGCATTTAAGTGACAGTCCCAGCATCCCATAAATAATCTACTGATCACCCGTGGAACAACGATGTGCTTCCCTCCGGTGTACGCTTTTACAAAAGTCTTAGAAAACAGGCTCATACAACTCTATCATCAGCCCCACTTATCTAAATGGTACAATTATCTATACTCATTCCTTTCCATTCTAGATAACTCATGGACTACATACTTCATGTTCATTCTAAGGACTATGTACTGGATTCACCAATCGTAGCTGAATTAAGTATTTTTGAATAAAGGTACTTTTTTTTTTCTCTCAAAATGTTTAACAATTAGTTTATACAAAATTTCACTTAGATCACCGTGGGGCTCTGTTCTTGCTCTCCCAATCTTTCACCAGTTTTGAGGTAATATGTCATGGTTGCCTCGGGAGAAACAGAACTGTTATCTCTCTTTTTCTGTGTTTTAATTGCCACCATCTACACCTTGTGCCAAACAGGGTGATGTGCAGAGACTGGAGATCCCTCTCCCAGATTGAACCAAACAGTGGGGTTGCTGTGTAGAAATGCACTTAGCTTGACTTTAACCTGACACCAATTACCAACAACTTGCCCACTGAGACCAATATGGGCGCAAAGCTTGCCTGAAACCACAGTTCTCCTGGACTGTGACAGTTTGAACCGCAGCGCTGTCCTCACATTGGCTGCTGGGCATGCACAATACTAGGCATCGTCTGGCCTAGATTCCTTTGTTTGCTCCTCCTGTCTCTGCCGCGAGTCCTGCCTCCACTTCTCTGGGCTCCTCTCCTCAAGTAGCTTGGCTGTCCCACGTGATGTCCTGCTGGGTGTCTGACCGATCTCCTCCTCCTCCTGGCATCTCCTAACCTAAAGAGAAATTTCCTCTTGGACAATAATTGAATGGGTGAAACACCCTACAGATATGCTCACTTCGCTCGCATCTTCATTAATTATCAGATTTTGACAGAACCCGCTACCATTACAATATACAGTACATAAAATGTTTATTCACAAGTACACACAGAGATATAATTACTATATTTCAAAAAGTTAAATACACATATTCATGTAAAAAAAATTGTATCAATCAATCTGTTCATTATTTAAAAAAAAAAAAAAAACACCCTCACAATACAAATGAATTATGGTGTTCCGGAAGACACCACACCTTCCGGATTGAACTCTACTGCTTGTCCTCCACTGCACTTCTAAACTGGTCAGGGCTGGAAAAATCCACTCCACTGCTCCCATTGGCTTATTTGATCAGGTCGAGCTATTTTTTAATACTTACTCATCCCTTCTGGCAAGATGACAATGAACAGGTGTTCTGTTCAGCTGAAAAGTGGAAGGGCAATAAAAGATGCCTTTAAATTTTGTTCTTATGTCACATTTGCTGTGTTTACAGACAGAGGTTAAAAGACAGTTTTTCTTACAATTAATTTTCCTTCTGACAGCAGATTTCCAGGGCCTGACTTTGTAAGGTGAACTGCTGCTTAGAATGTAAAATAAAAGGATACAGGGTGTCAGGTTTTTCCTAACACACAACATTTAAATAACTAAGTCAACTGCTGCAAAGATTTCAAAATATATTTCAGTAGTTGTGAAAGCCCTGTTTTATATTTCTGTGGGATGAAAAAATATTTTAATAGGATGAAAACAAATCAGAATACTTTACACGTTGTTGTGCAAAGGATATGTTTTCTGAAACCCAATTTTCACCGATTGTTAATACACTATGTAGTTTTATCAGTAAAGCTGCAAGTTAGTGTAGAGGTTTTTGGACATTTCTTGGAAAGTTACTGTGTGTAGATTACAATAGGATACCACATCATGGTTTAGTAATATATTTATTAAAATTCAGCGTTTAAGCAAACTGAAAAACACTCCTCCCCTGATAATGTTGTTAGTAAACTAAGAGAAGTCCTAGGTTATGTGGGCTAGACCTCATGGGTATGTGGGCTAGATTCTTGTGATGCATGCAGCAAACTTCAGTCTACTTAATCAAACAAAAGAGGGTTTTTGTATTGCAGAGATGCTGAGCTCACATATTTGAAGGTGCAATCATATGTGAGAAAAAGGCGACTCTGTAAACTATTTTGCCTATGGTCACACAATTTGAGACCCGTTTACGGGTCAAGTACATTACGGTTAGCTCGAGTACATCATTTAGGTTACTTGACCTGCAGGTCTAGTAACATTTTTATGATTTTTCCTGAACCACAGCCATATTGAAGGGTGCCCCCCACCCCTGGTTACTGACAACAAACTGCTTTATTATTCATGTTTCTTTTAAAACTATTTCACTTTGCTTGATGGCCCCCACAACCTTGATTTTGTTAAGGCCTCAAGTTTGGTGTATCATCTCTAGAGTCACTTAATAGCAACACAAGAGGCTAGCGTTATGCTTAAACTTGTATTCCCTCCTTTCTGAGCAGCAGTCATTAATTATTCCAAGAATGAGAACAGAAACTACATTGCAATAAAAAGAACTTTCAAGTCCATATTAATCTCCCTGTCCTCCATGTACTTCCTCTTTTGTTTGCTGCTTCTGAGCAGTTGAGTGTTACTCATGAATATGTTATGTAAAGTTATTTAAGAAATCTTATAGGGATTACTTATATTGTATAGTTTATGTGTTTCCATAAACCAAAGTTATGGGTTTGGGAGCTTTATTTGAGCGGATATATTATTCATTAGATTCAAACAATAAAAATGTATGTATGTTTTAAAAGTTTTACATTAGGTATTTCTAGAAGTAGCACTGGTTTGCCTGATGACAGATTACTTAAATATATTTAGTTTTACATTACTGTTTTGAAAAAGTCGTAAGTTAATTTTCATTTGAGGAGGCCTGCGTGAGGAGCTGTGTGAGGAAATGATCGGCTTCAGCATTGTTGCCGACGATTGAGCATTTAGTCTAGAATGGCACTTGTGATGCACCTCTGCTATATTGGATGTGGGTGGTTCATCGCATAAGCTGTAATTTAAGAGAGAAGACTATTCAGGCTGTTGGTTGAAGGCAATTGTAAATGCATCGGCACAGCACGTGTTTTTTTAAAATTGGAAATGCAGCATATTTACTCTTTTTAATTGAAAGCATTGGAGCTCTAGTACTCACATCTTACAATACATATTTCTAAAAGAAAATAGAGCATGTTGGCACAGATGTACATATGCTAGAGCAGAGCTTGCGCTCGAGTAACAGCTGATGTCGTTGCTAAGCAACGGGCTCGGTGCCGGCAGTTATTGCTGTATGGAGAAGGAGCGAGTATATTAAAAAAAAAAAAAAAAAAAAGCTGTGAAATTTATAAAGGGGAGTTAACTTTATGTAGGATTTTTTTGGGCAAGATGATAGAGCAAGAGTGACAGGAGGAGTTGATTAGAAAGATTGTTTCACAAGAACTGCATTTAGCAAACTGCTAGAGACTTCTAATTGCAGATTCCTTACTTTGAAATTTCCCCCAGGCATCAGAATGGATTTGGAGATTTTTCTTCGAGCAGTTCCCCTGCGCGGCGTCAGGTGGAGTCGGTCGACTCTGTGGGCGTTGTGGTCGCCGTGATGACATTGCGGTCATATATAGGAGCCACCCTGGCGTGCTGACGTCCGTTCTTTTCTTTCCACACCAGCCTACGCGCAGATCCGGAGAAGAGCTACCCTAGTCATTTTTTGACTAACTGAGACACTCGAATTCTTTTTGACAAGTTTTGAATGGAAGAAGATAACTGATAACCTTTGGGTTATATCAGCGGTAAAAGTTTATGCACTGGATGCATTGAGGGATGTCCGGAAGGCCAGTTTTACACCCTGCGACTCCTGTCACCGAATGATGTCGGTGACAGATCTGCATCTCATCTGCCTTCAGGTGTCTGGAGCGCAACCACGACCCAAAGTCGTGCTCCGATTGTCAGGCCATGAACCCAAAGGCTTTGAGGGAGAGGTCCCTGAAGCTCATGGCGGCCTGGCAGTCATCAGGACGATTGGGGGACAAAAAGAAGGAACAAGTCAAAGAAGGCCAAGTGTTCTTCAACTTCACCCTGTTGCTCGGCCGACCTAACGGGGGCAAGAGTGTTCCGGGAGCCTGTGCCACCCCTACCAATCTGAAAGAGTCCTATGAGGCTTTGTGCTTTATCTTTGGGTAGACCGACCCGTCCTCGACGCCTTCGGGCCCAGGAGAGTTGGTGAGGGCCCCTGGGGTTGCACGTGAGCGATTGTGGCCCCGGCAGGCACCTCCTGGTCCATTCTTGGATCTGTCCTGGCGCCGGCCATGCCAACACAAGCTTCCCCGGTGTCAGGACTGATGTCGATGCTTCCGATGTCGGGCCAGTAACCGATGTCGATCCTATACTTCTTTTCATAGGTATGAAGATGGGGATAGTGTAGAGGGGTTGCCGGACCCTTTAGAATACCAGCTTGACCCTGACATGGTCTGGGTTCAGAATTTGGGTGACGCTAGCGGACTAGATATTTCTCCTGATGCTGGCATGCTTTCACTCCCTACCATGGCTACAGAGGAGGGAGCTTCATACTCCATGGTGGTAAGGGCTGCTGAAGTTTTGGACCTCAAGTTTCCTTCTGTGGAGGTCAGGACTAACCTGAACGAGGTGCTTCAGCCTGGGGCTTCCAGTTCAGAACCCCTCCTTCCATTTAATGAGGCCCTTACAGACTACTGGGTACCTGGTCCAAACCCAGCAGAGGTTAATAGGATGGTTGCCCACCACCATTGGCCTTTGCCGACTGACCCAAAATTCCTGACTCAACATCCTACGCTTGAAGGCCTTGTGATCCAGGCTTCTTCATCATTTGGCACATTCCTTTCTGCTCTCCCTTATGGGGAATCAAAAAGACTGGATAACCTTGGGAAGAAATGTTTTCTTCCGCCATTCTAGCACTGTGGTCCATGAACACTGCATGCCTTTTGGGCCGCTACTCCCATACTGTCTGGGATACGGTTGCGCAGGTGCTACCTCGAGTCCCGGAGGCAGCCTGGGCCACTCTCTCCCAAGCTGTTACTGATGGGAGAGATGCAGCAAAGTTCCTAATTTATTGAGGACTGGATATGACTGACTCACTAGGTAGATCGTTTGCATTGACAGTGGCCTTGAGGCGCCTTGGCTGGTTGAGGATGTCTGGCTTTTCAGGGGATGTCCAGCAATCTCTGATGAACGGCACGTTCATCAGAACGTCTCATGGCACCTTTGATGGCACCCGTCTATTCGGACACAAAGCAAACTCAGCACTTAAGCGCTTTAAGGACTCCCGGGCTACGGCTCAGTCCCTTGGCCTCTTAACTGCTCCTCGCCCTCCACAGTCTGCCTTTTGCCCCTTTCGTGGCTACAGAAGGGGCACCCAGCCGTGTTCACCGACCTGCGCATGCTTCACAGCCTCTGCGCGGCCGCAGGATCCTACAAGCTTGTGGATCAGGGAACAAACGGTCCACCCCCCTCCTCTGCCTCCATGCCTTCCTAGTCCGTTGGAACATCCTGGACCAGTTGGTGGCAGGATTCACCATCACCTGCTCCACTGGGATCCATCACCACGGACAGGTGGGTGTTGCAAATTGTCCGAAGGGGCTACTTCCTCCCCTTCGAGACTTCCCCACCGACCATGCCACCATTATTCGATCATCTGTCAGAGGATCATTTTCACTTCACCGTGAGGAAGTCAAGGCTCTTTAGGCCAAGGGTTCCATAGAGAGGGTCCCTGAGCCAGAATTAGGTTGTGGTTGTCATTCCCGGTACATTCTGGCGCCCAATCCTAGATCTCCAGTCCCACAATCTCTTCCTCAAGAAGGAGAAGTTCAGAATGCTAACTCTAGCTCAGGTCATGTCTGCCCTGGACGCTGGAGACTGGAAGGTAGCATTGGACTTGCAGGACCCCTATCTTTATATTCCCGTCCTGCCAGCCCACAGGCGTTACTTGCGATTCGTGGTAGGTCATGAGCACTTTCAGTACTCATTGCTCCCCTTCGGCCTTATCAGTGCCCCTCGGGTGTTCATGAAAGTGATGGTAGTGGTTGCAGCTCATCTGTGCAGCTTAGGGGTTTCAGTCCTACCCTACCTTGACAACTGGCTGTTGAAGGCAAACTCGCGTCAGGCTGTCGTCTCCCACCTCCAGACTACAGCAAACCTCCTGCATTCGTTGGGGTTCACTATAAACATGCTGAAGTCACACCTCACTCCCCTCTCAGGTGCTCCCTTTCATCAGAGCTGTTCTGGACACAGTGCATTTTCGGGCTTATCCTCCAGAAAAGCGAGTCCAGGATATTCGGGCTATGATTACGATGTTTTAGCCTCTCTCCTGGATTTCGGTGAGAATGACTCTGAGGCTGGTGGGCCCTCATGACCTCCTGCATTCTGCTGGTCCAACATGCCAGATGGGATAGGCTGGCTTTGCAGTGGGGATCTCTCCGACATGGTCCAGATCTCGGAGGGGACTGCACTACATCTCCAGTGGTGGCTATGGCATCCAGATTGGGACCACAGGAGATATCTCTTCCTTCCCCAACCAGATCTCACAATAATAACAGATGCATCACTGCTCGGATGGGAGGGACGGAGATCAGAGGCCTCTGGTCTCCGGCAGGGTCCGGGCTCCACATCAACGTTTTGGAGCTCTGGGTGATCCAACTTGCATTGAATGCATTCCTTCCCTCTCTCAAAGAGAAAGTGGTGCAGGTTTTTACCGACAACACCACTGCCCTGTGATACTGCAACAAGCAGGGCAGAGTGGGCCCTCTTCGCCTCTGGACATGGCTGGGATGCCAGGGCATTCCACTGGTGGTTCAACATCTAGCGGTCTCTGTCAATGCCAGAGCAGACGAACTCAGACGTTGATGCTTAGTCGATCACGAATGACGTCTCCATCCGGAGGTGGCCCAGGGTCTCTTTTAGCAGTGGGGAGAGCCTTGCTTAGATCTGTTCGCCTCCTCAGAGAATGCGCAATATTAGCTGTTTTTCACGGTGGAGTTTCCAAGGCGTCGCTCACTTGGCAACACTTTTCGTCACAAGTGGAGCTCAGGCCTTCTTTACGCCTTCCTGCCAATACCACTTCTGCCCAGAGTTCTGAAGAAGCTTAGGCACGACCGGGCCCAAGTAATTCTGGTGGCCCTGGACTAGGCACAAAGAGTCTGGTATCCCGAGCTATTGAGCATGGCCATCGATCCTCCGATCAGACTGCTCCTTTGGGAGGATCTTCCGTCGCACACCTGAAACTGTCCAGTCTCCGCCTACTTGCGTGGAGATTGAGCGGTGGCAGTTGACAGCTTTTGACGATCTGCCTGAAGTCTGTAATGTTATCTTGGCAGCTAGGCATTCCTCCACCAAAACGGTATACCCTGTTGTTGGAACAAATTTGTGGCATGGTGTATCAACAAGTGTGTTGATCCCCTTTCTGCACCTCTCTCGGAGGTTCTCCTCTTCATTCTTTCTCTTGCCCAGCAGGGTTCTTCTCTGGGCACCCTCAAGGGTTATTTGTCTGCCATGTCTGGCTTTTTAAGACTGCCAGACCAACCTTCTCTGTTCAAATCTCCCGTTGTTGGGATGTTTCTCCAAGGACTGAGCCATGTGATCCCTCCTATTGCGTTCATAATGTTCCAGTGGGATTTGAACTTGGTCCTCACATATCTCATGTGTGCTCCTTTCGAGCCACTTCACAACTGTCCCCTGCGGCTCTTGACTCTTAAAACTGCCTTCTTGATTGCCATCAGTTCTGCTTGCAGAGTGAGTGAGCTTCAGGCTCTCTTCTAAGCCACCATTTCTAGCTGTACATTCTGACAGAGTGGTACTTCGTACCAGGGCTTCCTTCCTTCCCAAAGTGGTGACACCTTTTCATGTAGGCCAGTCAATCACTTTGCCCACTTTTTATGCACCCCCGCATCCCTTTCATGATGAGAGATTCCATCTCCTGAATGCAGAAAGAGCATTGGTGTTCTACCTAAATTGTACCAGAAATTTCTGGGTGGACAGTCTACTCTTTGTGGGTTATGTGGGTGCAAAGAAAGGAAGGGCGGTGCAGAAGAGGACCATCTGGCGATGGGTAGTCCTATGCGTCAAAATGTGCTATGCTTTGGCAAAAAAGCAACCCCCTGAGGGTTTGCGTGCTTATTCTACCACAGCAACTGCTGCTACCAAAGCATTAGCATGCAGAGTTCCAGTCCTGGATATCTGCCAGACAGCGACGTGGCCATCTCTGCACATGTTTACTAACCATTACTGCCTGGATAGTCAGATCTGCAAAGGCAGCTACTTCGGCTGTTCGGTCCTGCAGGTCTTTTTGATGTGATCTTAGTTCACAATTCACCACCGGGGATTGTATTGCTTGGGTATCTATTCTAAGGTAAGGAATCTGCAAGTGTAAGTCTCTATCAGATGAACAAGTTACTTACCTTCGGTAACAATATATCTGGTAGAGACGTATTCTAGTTGCAGATTTCTTACTGACCCACCCATCCTCCCGCTCTGCGAACTGATTTCTAGGGACAGGAACTTCCCTTTAAGGTCCCTAGTTTTGGTGCACCATTTTCAGTGTTCTTCATAGCTCTGCGCTACTAGTGTGGAAAGTTGTGAAAAGAAACTGACGTCAGCGTGCCGAGGTGGCGCATATATACGACCGCGATGTCATCATGATGCCAACGATGCCCGCGGAGTCGACTGACGCCACCTGACAGCGTGCAGGGGTACTGCTTGAAGCAAAATCTCTGGATCCAGTCTGACACCTGGGGAAAATTCGAAGGTAAGGAATCTGCAGCTAGAATATGTCTCTACCAGATATATTGTTACCAAAGATAAGTAACTTGTTCATTAAGGAGACTGAGAAAGAGGTTTCACAAAAGAAGAGGTCAGGTAGGAGTCGGCATGAAAAGGAATATTTTCCTATCTCTGAGGCAGGTGATTTAAGCAGGGGTCCAGGAGGAAACTGTATAAAAAAAATGTGTTTTAAAAAGCGTTTGAGTGTAAATGAGAAAACAGGAGTCCATAGTGGCTCAAAAAGAGTAGGTGTCTAAAGCGACATACAAGATGAGCAGTCACGCACTGAATATGAGGAGAACAAACTTTAAATTTGAACAGTCTGATGAACTTCAAGATATTGACGAGTACATTTTAGATCAAAACTATGAATATGATGTAGATGACAATTTTAATATGAATTTAAGAAAGAAAGGGAAGTTAACAGCATTGGACACTTTGGGGGAATAATTATTTGATCCTAGGGAGATTAAACATCCCAGGAGCAGTGACTAGTGGCCACTGGATCACATGGTAGAACATATTAAATTGTGGCTATGGAAGCCTTTAGAGAAGGATGAAAGGGATATGATGAGCGCAGGATGTTCTCGTCCTGTAAAATAAGAGAAAGTAAGTTTGACCTCAAATGTTGATCCAGAAATGATCACATACCTTTTTTAAATGGGCCAAGGTCCAAGGAACAAATTGGGGAAAATACTGTGAAGCAATGCCAGGACAAGGGTTTAGACATCCTTGGGGCTGTGGCAAAGATATTTGATGTAGTAAAAGAGGCATATTTAAAAAACATAGATATGAACATTCATCTTCTAAGAGGAGGTTGTAAAAAAATATTTTTTCAGGTAATGCAAATGTTGGTTTGTTTGCTGAGCGGTGCAAGACGATGTTAATGTGTATAAATACAACATTGTGAGATTTATCTGCTAAAGAGTCCAATGAGGAAGCCAAAGAGCTATTGTAAGGTGATGGTATGGTGAAGAATATTGGGAAATATGTTCAAATAGTTACAAGCCTAGATACCGCTTAATGTTTAAGAAGAAAGTGTTCGCAGGAAATAGTTTTTTTGGATGAGCTGGGAGGAGAGGGCAACCTCTCAAACGGGGGGTATTATAAGTCTCAATACGCAGGGAATCAAGGAAGCGCTTATCAAAGTAGTGGATATTATAGACAAGCAACAAGCTTTTATCCCCAAAGAGGGAAGTAGATCTAGAGCTTCAAGAGCTAGAGGTCAAAGTTCATCCAGAGTTCATCCGCTGGTCAAGGTAAGTATGAAGACAAATGTTGGCTCTACCCAAGAAAGGGTTGGTGGAAGACTGAGATTGTTTGTAGGTCAATGGAAGAAGATAACGGATAACCTTTGGTTTATATCAGCGGTAAAAGTTTATCTGATAAGTTTGAATCCCAAAGCTTGTCAAGGGAAGGAACCAAGAGAGTTAAGTTTTTAGAAACATTTGGATGATAATGTGGCAGAAGTGGTGCAGATGTTAGCAAAAACACAATAATAAGTATATAAGAGAACAAAATAAGCTATGTCAGTACACTTTGTCTAGTAGAGAAAAAAGACAAGGGGTCAAATTATAAACTTGAGGTAGTTAAACCAAATTGTTACATACAGGCATTTCAAGATGGAGGGTATTCATCTTCTAAGAGATATGGTATTAGATGGAGATTGGATGGTGAAAATGTATCTCAAGGATGCTTATTTCACAATTCCACTACATCTGGAAAATCTAAGATTTTTACAGTTCAGATGGAAGGGTCAGTTTTACAGGATACAAATCTAGGGTATTTAGTACGGGTGATGGACTACTACATTGTCAAAACAAGCAGTATTCCCAGAGCATTTGCATTGCAGTGCTTTGCAGTGACTGAAGAGAGTTGAATTAGCAGGAGGTGTATTGTATGGGGGCAGGATAGCAGTGAGCTTGGAGGCAAACAAAGAGTTGAGATGGTAGATGGAGAATTTGAAAGCATGGAATGGTTGCAATATTTCTACAAGACCAGATATTTTATTCTGGAAAAAGATGCCAGCATGTCAGGTTGGGGAGCATTGTGTTTGGGACAGCAGACAGGTGGAGTGTGGAATTTGTTGGAGAGAAAGAGACATATCAGTTGTCTAGAGATGAAAACAGGGCTGTTTGACCTTTGCAGTTTTAAAAAAACCCACAAGAAGCATCAGTGTTGTTAAAAATGTGAGACAGCAGTGAACAAGTTAGGAGGGAGCAGGTCGTAGAGATTAGCAGAGTTAGCAAAAGAAATGTGAATTTCTTTTTACAACACAAGATTGGTTTGAAGGCAGAGTATTTACCTGGGGTGCACAATGTGGTAGCAGACTGGAACTCAAGTCATCAAACAGATTGCAGTGATTTTTTTATTGCAAGAAAATTCCGATTTTATTGGGTTCTTTGGAGGTAGCTCTTTTTGCTTTCAGGTTGAACTTTCAATTAAGAAACGATGTCAGATGCAGTTGCACTGGATACATTCATGGAGGATTGGACAGGGATGAAAGAGTATGCATTCCCTCCGTTTTCCATGCTTCAGAGAGCAGTGTAAGAGACAGAATTGACGGATAGTGTTAGTAACACCTTTTTGGAAAAGTCAACTGGTTTCCAACGTAAATGGCTGTCGAGATTCTTTATATGATCGAGTCCAACGAGGTTTGTTTTAAAGGAGCAGAAGAGAGTGAGAGCATTCATTAATTCTATTTGGTTTGCTCAACCTCCTAGTTTGGAGAATTTCAGGGAATCCGGAAGATTCAGAACATTTTCAGAGCCAGCTTCAAGGTTGCTCAATAAATCAGAATCATTGGCCCCTGGAACTAAGAAAATATATAGTAGTGCATTGGCAGTGTAGCTACATTGGTGCATGGCAAGGGATTTGGATCCTGTGGAGGCTGATGAAATAGAAGTAGCTAATGTTTTAGCTGAGTTATTTGATAAGGGACTGTCTTACAGAACAGTTAATTTTTATAGACCAGCTGTGATGCCAGGACATTCATTAATTCAGGGAATTTCAATTGGAAATAGTTCTTTAATTTGTAGGGTGATGAAAGGGATGAAGTTGAAAAGATGTCTGAAACCAAAGTTTCTTTCACTTTAGGATGTAGATTTAGTTTTGAAAATGTTTCCGGACTGGCCTAGTAATAAGTATTTAGGAGTTCAGGAGTTATCCTGGAAATGAGTGACTTTGTTGTGTTTCATCTCTTTTAGAAGAGTTTCAGATGGGGGCATTGGAATTATCTATCAGATTTTATCAATCAACATGAATGTTGCTCAAAATTTGGAAAAGTATAAAGACTATGTCAACTTCTATATTCTATCCAATTTTAGATCATTAAAAAGTATGTGTGGTTAAATGTATAAAAGAATGAGTGCAGAATGTTAGAAAAAACGAGTGCTGGAGTGGATCCGTTATTAATATCATATGTTAATGGTTACAAATGCAACCATTACAAAGTGGGTTAAGTATGCAATAAAAGAGGCAGGTGTTGATTTTGATAGGTATTTGGCAAGGTGTAAGGGGTGCATTGGCAAGTAAAACATTTGTCTCTGGGAAGGTTGGATGAAAGCAGCAGATTGGTCAAATGCGCAAATAAATTTAGGAAAATATAATTTAAACCAAAAAAACAGGTTTTACGCTGCTCTTTGAGAACCGTTGAACATGCATAATGCTAGGCTTCCATCTTGCTATATAATGTTGATTTTTAAAGGTTTACTGTATAAAGAATCAGAATGATTTTAAAGACAAGGAGGCTACCCTTATCCCAGCACACACTCCCAGATTATTAAGAGGAAGTAATTGATTTACAAATGATGTAAATATAGATTGAAACAATAAGGTACTAGAGTATTAAGTTGGTGTACAGGTTAGTGTTGAGAAGACATCTGAAGTTTAGTTCAATCTGCACTCTGGTTTTCTACATTAGACATCCAGGCCTGTCACAGTCAAAATAGCTTTTTGGACCGTTTGACTGTAGGGACATGGTAATAGTACTTAAAAGTGGGACATGTAGAAAATTAATATGTGCCCTACCTTATGGGCTACCAGGCTAACATAGAGGTAGTGCACTAAAATTTGAAAAGGTTTTAACCTGCCAAAAAGGGCTGTTTTGACAGGTTGGACTGCAGGTTTATACTGCAATAGTGAGGGTACACAGGGTAGGACCTGAAGCCATGTTTGTATTGCCACTGTAGTGGATGGCACAATAGCTGCTGCAGCCCAGTAGTGGCAATTTACTTCTGGGCCCTGGGTACACTTTATACACTGTATACCAGGGACTCATTGGCAAGTTAAAAATACCAATTAGAAATAATCCACTTTAACCATGTTTAAAAGTGAAACACAATAACTTTACTACTGGTTAGCAGATGTAAAGTGTACAGAGCTCTAAAGCACAGAAACAAAAATAGGGTCCAGCAAAGGCTAAATATCGTGGGTGACCATGCAGGAAAGGTGGATTTCCAGCATCTGTCCTTAGGTGTAAGTAGGTGGTTGCATGCAACATGGTTCCTATCAGTAGTGTCTACCCTCCTGCGACTCATTGTAGCCATTCATCTTGATCAACTGTGCGATCACAGGATGGAGACTTGTGGGGACACAACTTCAGGACAAAGACCGCCAGCTGAACCAAATTCTGCCTAAAATGTATCTATTGAAAAAAAATATATATATGAAAGTTTATTTATGTTTACAGTGCTGCTACATTGGTTTAGTTTGTAAGTGTATGTTAGGGCTTGCATGTAGCTTGAATGCAGATGTAAAATTAGAAAGGCACCAGTTGCATTTGCTTTGCATTTTCTGACCTCTTGATGTTCGTTTGCCATTCTCATCTGCCTTTCGGCTCTCTCTGCCTCCCGGATTGGATCTTGGGTTGTAGCGGGTGAGATGTAATGACCTGCTCCCTGCTAATTCTGTCCTTAATAACCATCCCTCCCAGGATGTCGGTGCATAAGTGTCTAGGTAGGGAGGGAGATGATATTGGTTACTCTCCTGAGTTAGGCTGTTTGGGCCTTGAATGAGCATTCAGCTACAACACTCACCCTACCCCTAACAACTGTTCCTCAATTTCAACCATCACTCTCTACTTCTTGTCTGGAACTAATGCATCTCTTCCAAATAATTTACAATTTACACTGTTTTCATCGGTTCACTAGCATCATCCAAACTGAAGCATTGTTCTTTTATACTCCTAAGTGAATCCACAGACACCGCAACCATTCAGAAGTGTTATTTGCGCACCTTAGATGCAATAATATCTCTTGACTGTCTAGATGGGTGTTTTCATATAGCAATCTGAAAGTCTTGCAGAATGTTCAGCATTTCACTGTTGGATGTGAAAATCTTCAATTTGCTTTTGTATCCTTTCTAATCGCAGTGTCCAGTTTTTAGCCATGTTTATAGCAGCATTTATAGGCCACCTCAAATGAGAAGTTCACATCTACTCAGTATTTGATCTCCACATATCAGAGCATGAGATATTTACATGCCACAATAACCCTCTTTAATGATTCCCCTTGAATAAAGACAAATTGACTTTCATCCTGACACACGTGATCAGATGATTACATTTATTGGAGCCGTAATAGATGCCATCCAACTTCGAGCTTCTTCCCGCCTTTCACTGTGTTGAGAGAATATAAATATCTGACACATGATAAACTAGTTCTTTTGAGTAGATTGGACATTTTATGGGCAGTACACTTTTCCTCCAGTTCCCTCATCCAAAAGCTCATTCAGAGATCTGTAGCATGCTCAACACAAGCTATCCTCATTGTCCCTCATTGGTAGAGTTGGTCATGGTACCAGGATCATATGGAACTTAGCTCAGACCCTCCTTGGCCTTTGCTTACAAAGATGGATCTGTTGTCCTAACAGTCAGGATCAGTTCTGCACCGAAAATGTAGTCCTAATCTTGCACGCTTTGAAATTAAAGCAAGTTCTAGGAGGCTAATTGCCTACAACCTCATGATGTTTAATGTGAGACCGAGAGCTAGAAGACCTTTGGCTTTAGATGATTTGCAGCTCAAGTTTTTGACTAATCTGATTGTGTCAAATCCAGACTTCCCTTGGTAGCCTTGTCACGTCTGTATGCAGTGTTTCTGAGACTGCTTAAGAGGCATTTATGTCAGCTGTTTTTTTCAGGTAATTTTTCTTCTGTCTGAGTTTTGCTCAAGGGTAGAGGGAGTTACTAATGAGTGTGAAGCATGAGGTATACCTGTCAAACTAATTATGGGTTTTCAGCTTATAAATTCACTGTTAACATTAAGATTTATCCTGATTAACAGTTATTATGTGATCTCCACTCCTCCTATAGGGGACCTACAATACTAGAGATATTTGGAATTGCGGGGGTTTTTTCTAACTTTTTTTCTTTGAAATACCCAAACATTCTTTAAACAATTACATCCCTAAATATAAAATAGAATGTGAAAGTTCTAGTGCTATGTTAATTAAAAAAAATGCTTCAACCATTAAATTATGTAGTATAGCTCTCAACAGTTTCTTAATTTTGAATCTGTGTATTAATGTTGTTCCCAGGGGTCTTGAACATTAAACAATAAGCAACTGTAAAAGTGCTTTAGGGCCACAGTAATGAAAATAAACTTCTTATGCCCTGTTAGCGAGGAATTCAGGGACGAATACAGGCATGCTTTTACAAAGCCAGTTTGTTATAGAACAATTGCGCCGTTAAATTTGAACAGAAATGTTTACAGTTTTACATTCTAAATTAAACTTTCTGATGGATACAACTACCTGTGGATTCCTCACCTGATGAATACTCCCATGGCGCCAGCATTTGACGGAAATCTTCTTACTAGTCTCTGCACGTCGACGAGGACGTCACTCTAGCCCACGCGACGCCGTCTGACGTCATACAGGCAATAAGAAGTCCTCGCCGACGTGCCGATGACAGTTCCCTTTTTTCCGTGCATTCGAAACGGTTATCTTCGAGGGAGTTACTGTTACCTTCGTGGTTACAGTGTATTGTCTGCTGCGTAGTCTTCTCTGCGGTAACAATGTCTCAGAGGAAGTCGGGTTTCAAGCCCTGTCGAGAGTGTGGGGGCAAGATGTCAGTTACAGATCCTCACTCCGACTGTCTATGGTGTTTGAGCTCCGACCACGACGTCTCGACTTGCGATTCATGTCAACACATGAATCCGAAGGCCCTCAAAGAGCGCGAGGCCAAGTTATTCATGGCAAAGTCAAAGAAGAAGGAGAAACATCATAAGAAGTCTTCTTCGCCAAGGTCTCACCGGCGTCATCGAGACTCCCGGCGCCGTAGAGACTCACGACGTCACTCCAGCAAGGAGTCTCGTTCGAGGTCACCTTCGGCTCGGCGTCGGAGGACTTGGGAGGTCAGCCCCACGGTCACGCCGCATCCATCGACGCCGTTGCCCTCTCCGGCGTCACCGACTTCACCTGGTCAGGCGTCAGTGATTGAGGTGGTGCAGCCTCTTGTGTTTTCTCCGGCGTCGCAGACGTCGAGGCCGGCGTCGGGGTCGCCCTCGATCCAGGCACCCCAGTATCCGGCTTTTCCCACTCCTGGAGCCGATAGTACCGCGTTTCTTAATGCGATGTATACCATCTTTCAGCAGATGGCTCCAGGAGCTGCTCCGGCTGGTCCTTCGGGGCCCTTGGCCTTTTCGTTGGGTGATCCTGCGCCTCTTCGGCCGGCACCCTTTATGCCCTTTCTCCCTTTTGGGAATGTGGGCTCGGCGCCGGTGCCGGCGTCGGTGGCCGCTCCGGTGGCTTCGGATGTTTCGGCCCCGGAGGTTGCCCCTCCGTCGAAGTCAGGATTTTGCCCTGTGACTCCGGTTGGTCCATCGGCTCCAAGACCTCGTCCTCCGGCTCCTGCCTCGGCGCCGAAGCTGCCTGTGGCGCCGGACGCGGCGTCAGATGCTTCTGGAGATCGGCGCCGTTCTTCGACGTCGGCGGAGGCCATGTCGACTCCGCGTATCGAGGAGAGACTTCATTCGAGGAGGCGTGCTCTCCGTCTTTTAGAAGAGCAAGAGTACCAGCGAGTCCTAGAGGAGGGAGAGATTGAGGACTCTGGAGACGGACTGCATGGTCTGGATACATCCAGTGGGCTGGACACTTCCCCTGAGTGGGACCTTTCATCTCCAGGGGAATATACGGAGGAGGCGGCTTCCTTTCATGCTGTGGTGAGGAAGGCAGCGAGCTTTTTGGACCTGCCTTTGCCGGTGGCAGAGGCAAAGCAGAATTTGCTGACAGAGGTATTGCATCCGGCCTCTGCTGCAGCTGAGCCTCTCTTGCCATTTAATGAGGCTTTGCTGGATCCGGTGTTGGAGGTGTGGAAGAAGCCGGTGTCTTCCTCGGCCGTTCATAGGGCTGTGGCCAGGAGGTATCGAGCTGCACCATCTGACCCTGGCTTTCTCTCTAGACACCCTACGCCGGAGAGCTTGGTGGTGCAAGCCTCCTGTTCCTCAAAGTCAGCGCCTGGTTCCTTCCCGACGGTGCCTGGAGACAGAGACTCCAAGAAACTGGATGCGCAGTCCAAGAAAATATTTTCGTCATGCAGTTTGGCGTTGAAGGCCACCAACGCCACGTGCATTCTGGGGAGGTACATCCATGCGCTGATGGATGATATTTCGTCTTCATTCACGGAGCTTCCCCAGGGTCTTTTGGATGTGGTCTCGGACGCCCAGGCAGCCGCGACCCAGATTATCCAGTCTGGGCTGGACACGACCGACTCGGTGGCCAGGGCGATGGGCACGGCTGTGGTGGCAAGAAGACAGGCCTGGCTCCGAAACTCAGGGTTCTCTGCGGATGTGCAGTCGACCCTGCTGGACCTCCCGTTTGATGGGGACAGACTGTTTGGAGCCAAGGCAGATTCAGCCTTGGAACGATTTAAGGAGAGCAGAGCCACAGCCAAATCGTTAGGACTGCAAGCTCCTTCTTCCTCTGCCTCTTCTAGAATTTTCAGGAGGTTTCGGGGATTTGGGCGTGGCTCTTATTCCTCTTCCTTTCGGGGGAGGTTCCAGCAACCCGCCTCTTCCCTCCCCTATAGGTCATTTAGAGGGAGGGGGAGGGGTGGGGTCCGTACCAGAGGAGCCTCTCAACAGCACTCTGCCTCTTCCTCGTCCTCTGGAGGGGTGCAGCAGGGGAAGCAGCCTTAGGCTTCCACCGTTTCCCACTCACTCCTCTCCTGTAGGGGGAAGATTACAGCGTTTTCTCCACAAGTGGAAGTCTATCACAACGGACAATTGGGTTCTCGGCATTGTGGGAAAAGGCTACGCCCTTCCCTTTCGGGAGTTCCCGCCCCTCATCCCGCCCCGCCCATCTTATTGTTCAGAAGAACACCTCCTGTTGCTAGAACAGGAGGTTCAAGTCCTCCTTTCAAAGGGCGCGGTAGAGTTGGTCCCAGAGCAGGAAAAGGGTCGAGGTTGTTACTCAAGATACTTCCTGATTCCCAAAAAGGATGGTCAGTTGAGACCAATCCTGGATCTGAGGATCTTGAATTGGTTCCTCAAACAGGAAAAGTTCAAGATGCTGACCCTAGCACAGGTGCTTTTGGCGTTGAACAAGGAAGATTGGATGGTGTCTGTCGACTTGCAGGATGCTTACTTTCATGTCCCGATACTCAAGTCGCACAGGAAGTATCTCCGGTTTGTGGTAGGGTCGCAGCACTATCAGTTTGCGGTCCTCCCGTTTGGTCTTACTTCAGCACCTCGAGTCTTCACAAAGGTGATGTCAGTGGTTGCGGCGGAGCTCAGAAGGAAGGGGATAGCAGTATTCCCTTACTTGGACGACTGGTTGATCAAAGCCAAGTCCCCGGAGCTTGTGTCGCATCATCTGCAGTCAACAACCCAGTTGTTGTTCGACCTGGGCTTTTCGGTGAACGTGCCCAAATCTCACCTGGAGCCCTCTCAGCGCCTCCTGTTCATAGGGGCAGTACTGGATACAACATTGAGTCGAGCCTTTCCTCCGCCTCAGCGGATTCAAGATATTCAGGAATTGGTTCCAATGTTTCGAAATGGAGCGGTAGTTCCAGTCCTCAAGGTCCTTCGTCTGCTCGGTCTGTTCGCCTCCTGCATTCTGTTGGTCACGCATGCTCGCTGGCACATGAGGGCTCTTCAGTGGTGCCTCCGAAGGCAGTGGTCTCAACACAAGGGAGATTTAGAAGGTACTGTCAAGATCTCCAGAGATGCTGCTGTGGAATTGAAGTGGTGGATTGCGGGCAACAATCTTTCACAGGGGAAGCCGTTCGCGCAGTCGCCACCAGTGGCCACGGTAATAACGGATGCCTCCACCCTAGGATGGGGAGCTCATCTGGGGGATCTGGAGATCAAAGGGCTTTGGTCTCCAGAGGAACAGGTGTTTCATATCAATCTGTTGGAGTTACGGGCTGTACGTTTGGCTCTCAAGGCCTTCCTCCCATCCCTTCGTGGTCAGTCGGTACAGGTCCTGACGGACAATACTACCACGATGTGGTACATAAACAAACAGGGAGGAGTAGGGTCGTACCTTCTCTGCAGAGAAGCTCTTCGGCTATGGTCCTGGGCAAAGGACCATCAGATTTGCTTGGTGGCAAATCATCTGGCCGGGGTCTTGAATGTACGTGCGGACAGTCTCAGTCGCCAATTCTCGGCAGACCACGAGTGGCGTCTCCATCCAGATCAAGTCTGTTTAATCTTCCAGATGTGGGGGTTTCCTCGGATAGATCTGTTTGCCACTCGGGAGAACGCGCATTGCCCGTTATTCTGCAGCCTCCAGTATCCGATGCAGGGAGCGTTGGGGGACGCGTTTCAGATAACCTGGTGCGACCAGTTGCTTTACGCGTTTCCCCCCATACCCTTGATTCCTCGAGTGTTGAGGAAAATTCGCCAAGACCGGGCCCAAGTCATCTTAATAGCTCCGGATTGGCCAAGGAGGGTATGGTACTCCGACCTTCTCCAACTCTCACTGTGCCCTCCGCTCCGTCTCCCTCTCAGGGCAGACCTCCTCTCGCAGTCGCAGGGGCAGGTTTTACACCCCAACCTCCAGAGTCTGCACCTACATGCTTGGAGATTGAACGGGGCAACCTGAGTTCCTTCTCTCTCCCGCCTGATGTAGTGGATGTTATCTTAGCGGCCAGGCGACACTCCACTAAATCTATCTACGCTAATAGGTGGTCTAAATTTGTTATGTGGTGTGGAGAGAGACAGATTGATCCCTTACATGCTCATCTGTCACATGTTTTGTCTTTTGCACTGTCTCTAGCGCAGAAAGGTTGTGCAGTAGCTACCATTAAGGGTTATTTGTCGGCCTTGTCAGCCTTCATTTTTCTTCCAGACCAACCATCGTTATTTAAATCCCCTATTGTTCTCAGATTCTTGAAAGGTCTTCTGAATCAATATCCTCCAAAACCATTCGTTATGCCTCAATGGGATTTGTCCTTGGTCCTGACTTTCCTTATGGGGTCCCCTTTTGAGCCTATGCATTCTTGCCCCTTAAGATATTTGGTTATTAAAACAGTATTCCTGGTAGCTATAACATCTGCAAGGAGAGTGAGTGAGTTGCAGGCCTTATCGGTTAAACCCCCTTATATAACGTTTTATGGGGATAAGGTGGTGTTGAGGACCAAGGCTGCTTTCCTTCCGAAGGTTGTTTCACCCTTCCATTTGGCTCAGACAATCACTTTGTCCACGTTTTATCCTCCGCCTCATCCTTCAAAGGAGGAAGAAAGACTACATCGCCTGGACCCAAAAAGGGCGTTGAGCTTCTATATCGACAGAATGAAGGATATCAGGCTGGAGGATCAGCTGTTTGTCGGATACGTGGGCAAGAGGAGAGGAAAGGCAGTCCACAAGAGAACACTCTCCAGGTGGGTTGTTCTTTGCATTAAAATCTGTTACTCTTTGGCAAAGAAGGATCCGCCTGAGGGCATTAGAGCTCACTCCACCAGAGCTAAGTCGGCCTCTTCGGCCTTGGCCAGGGGTGTTCCTGTGGTTGACATCTGCAAGGCCGCAACTTGGTCGTCCCTTCACACTTTTGTGAAACATTACTGTTTGGACTCTGAGGTCAGAAGGGACGGTCATTTTGCACGGTCAGTGCTGCAGGATTTCTTGGTTTGACCATTTAGGCACCCACCGCCGGGCGTGGTACTGCTTTGGGACTCTATTCATCAGGTGAGGAATCCACAGGTAGTTGTATCCATCAGAAGAACGAGTTACTTACCTTCGGTAACGACTTTTCTGGTGGATACATTAGCTACCTGTGGATTCCTCACGGTCCCACCCGCCTCCCCGTTGCCTTTTTGGTCTCTCCAAGCAATCCTTGAGTGTGCTCCTTTTGGTCTTCAAAGTTGCAATACATTTTGCATGTATGATATTTGTATATATGTGTATATTTATATATAAATCTATATGTATATTGGGTATATACATGATTCGTATGTATAAATATATTTATTTGTTTAAAAAAAAAAAAAAAAAAAAAAAGTTATATTAAATCTACAGCTATTTTATTGCAATGTTGTGTGATTTACAATATTAAGAGATGTTGATTTGCTCTTTCATTGCATTGGGTTATTATTATTATTCTCATGCACGTAAAAAATGTTGGTACTGTCATCGGCACGTCGGCGAGGACTTCTTATTGCCTGTATGACGTCAGACGGCGTCGCGTGGGCTAGAGTGACGTCCTCGTCGACGTGCAGAGACTAGTAAGAAGATTTCCGTCAAATGCTGGCGCCATGGGAGTATTCATCAGGTGAGGAATCCACAGGTAGCTAATGTATCCACCAGAAAAGTCGTTACCGAAGGTAAGTAACTCGTTCGTTATTGCCGTTCTTGTACCAGTTGTATTAAGGGTAGAATTTTGGATTTGCTTGGATTTGGATTTCTTAATGATTTATAATTTGTTAATGTAGTTTGATAAAGTTGTTGCACATGCTCCTGTACAAGAATTAGTGTGAAGTAGAGTAGAGGGAACACCCAGGATTCATTTGATTGTGGTTTTTAGAGCGCACAGATAACCCTAAATCAAGGGTTTCCCTGTAGTGGCTAATTACGAAGGTGACAGAAAAATCAAGCTCCTTAATTACAAAGGACATACGAAGGTTTCAAAGGCTTACAAAATGCCTGGAGTTGTTCTTGTTTTCTCCGTGCAAGGGGAAGTAGGTTCCAGTGTTTAGGTGCAATGTCCACAGACAGTGCAGAAAGAAAGTTGCAAGAGCTAAGTTAGTCTAACGTCTGATTTATTTTAGACGTAGATCAGTCCAGTGGAATAATGAACGTGATGGAAGAGACAGTACTTTGAACAGGGTATAACAACAATAAGAATGCAGTGACGTTTGTCAAGAATCTGGAAGGTGGAAGCACAGCATGTAAGATTGTAGACTTGACATGCGTCAGCATTTTAAATCTGGGAGAAGAGGTTTTGGGGAACTATCAATAAAGAAAGCTGCAATAACAAAGGTGAGAAAGAATGGCAGTTTAAACTAAAGTTTCCTGAACTCGGAAAAGAGAGGGGATATTATTTTCCTGAGAAGCCGTATGTAGTAAAAAAAATTTGGCTGACAACTTCGAGATCTTTGGCACAAAGCTAATGATAGAGTCAAAGGTGAAATGGAGATTGGGACAGAGCTCGAGGCTAAAGGGGCTGTCCAAATGCTTGAGGCCACCAAGCTGACGGCCAAATGCATGGGGGACCTCTAACTATCAGCACTTCAGTGTTGTTGTTGAGTTGATGCCAGTCATCCATGTGGCCATATCTGAGCAACTTTTGGAGGAAGCTGGCTTGACAGTACGAGAAAGGAGCAGTCATCGAGCCTAAGCAAAATATGTATGTCATGTGCGTAAGTCATGAATTTAAGGCCATTTAACCAGAGGGGAAGCAAACAGGAGTCCTTGGGTACACTATAGAATATATTTTTGAAACTAAATTGATATAGAGATGGAAAAACTGCTTGTGAGCGATCAAGGAGGAAAGATGCTAACCACATAAAAGAATTTCTGAGAACTCCAAATTCCACAAGGGCAGAGAAGTAGGTGATGGGAACACAGTGTCAAAAGTAGTAGGCAGGTCTAGGAGATTAAAGGTGACAGAGCTACCTTGGGCTGCGATCATGAAGCTTGTCTGGAACAGGGAACAGTATTTGCAGAATCTAACAAACATCTGAGGAGTTTCAAAAGTAATTTCTTTTATCCATTCTATCACTTTTGTAGTCAGTCACATGAAAGTGTTGCATATTGTAGCATAAAAGGAAGAATTGTTCCTTCATCTGCGACAACAATGAACAGCCTTTATGTTACATTAAGTTGAGTGGTGGTCATGAGCAAGCAGTAGCAGAAGAATTAAGAAACCCCTTGAATTCCCTTCCTTTGTTTGTAGTGCTCCTTGGGACAATGTTTACTTAATAAGTCATTGCTTTTCTTTTTATCAGTGGATAGAGAAATTTGGTAAAAATGTATATGAAAATGAGGACTACACAAGTATGAACCGAATTTGCGATCTGTTCCTGCGCCAGCATCAGATGGCATGGCGATGGAAATGTGTTCCAACAGCCCAGGTTACATTCATGCTTTTGGCAAGCCCTCTCTACATGTTGTAAAGAAAGACCTTTCCAGAAGGCACACTTGATTGTTGCATATTTTTGAAATACTCATTCATACTTAGCTCAAGCTTAATAGCTTCCCGCTGTAAAGAAGTGCTGCTCTATTATCTCTTTCCACAGCGAGTTTTATTAATGAAGGGAACGCATTAACGTCTTTTCGTTTCCTTCCACTGCTGGTTCCTTATCAACGTAAAACATTTGTCTGAAGAAACCCTCCCACACGCCCCTCCCGTTTCTCCCTCTGCCCTTAGTCCTATTTAGCCAACAGCAGAATGTTCTTTCCCACGCGGACTCGAACACTGCGCGACATGTACAGAGGTTGAAGGGTCATGGCGTTTATTTTTCTATCCAGATTTTGAGTGCTGTTGTTGCACATTTTGAGAGCAAGCATCTGCTTTTGAGGACAAACGAGGCAAAGTATTACTTACTGGCCTAGTAAAGGGTAGGGCTGTCTTAAAAGGGGAGGGACAACCCACACTTTGCGAGCTAGCACAAGTATGCAGGCTTCTTTAGTTGTGGTACGGGGGTCTTCTGTTGGCAGTGTTGACAGTTCAGTTGCTCATCGGAACCTTCAGTTAGGATTTTATTTTGTTACTTGACATTGTAGCGTCGCAGCACATAATTATTTAACTCTTCTTTCAGTACATGGCAGTTGCCAACAAGCGGGCGAGTGTTTTGTCATACTAAGGTAGTGTTAAGTGTGTGACCAGACTTGTTATTTTTTGCCTTTTGTGGCCAGAATGGTGTGTATGTATGAGGATACATTGGTGATGTTCTCCACTGTGGTACTTCGCCAAGGCTAGTGAGTCTGTGCTGTGTGTCGTATGCCTTGTAGATCTGATGGTTGAAGGTAAGGTATTGTCGCGCTTATTGTCGTTCGAAGATAAGATTCGTGCATCACAAATCCTCTGAAACAACTGGTAGCTTAGTTTGCAATAAAAACTCATGAGCTTCGCACCATTTATCCTGCTGCTGCTTTGGTTCAACACTATAGCCTGTAAGTAAATGCCAACTTAGTTTGAATAAAAACATTTGTTACCCCAAGACCATCAACTTGTGTGAGAAAGGTTAACGCATAGCGCCACATCGTTTTGCATCCCAGCAACATCCTTACAGTGGGAGTGAAATATTTAAATAACGGCAGTCAAACAGCATCTTAGAACAGCCTCACATTGAGTGTGTTAATGCATTTGTACAGCGCCTGACGACTGATAAAAATACCTCGATGTGCTCGCTCCATGTGGTCAGTATCATACATAAGCACCCTTCTATAAGAGCAGAAGAGCACTCAATGCAAAATATACTGAAGCAGTGGAAATCAGTGTGAAACTTGTCGACTTGTTTTTATGCAAGAACTATTCAAGCCACGTAATAAAGCTACAAAGGTGAAAGGAAAAGCAAAACAAGTCTTGCACATAGCATTCTTTTCTAAGGCAGGGCTTCACACAAGTCGGGCAGCATTTCCCGCAGTATTTTCCCTCAGTGAACCTCAGTGAAGTGCTTCTTTGTTGTGGTGTGTGTAGAGCAAAGGGCTTGTAAGGTGAAATGTATATTACTGCTAGATCCTAAAAAATTGGCTAGATTGAAAGACGGGGTTTGTGTCCTACAATAGAAAGTTTTGACTAGGAGTCCATTGTATATTATTTGATTTGGCACATACTTGTTTGTGTTACTCAGCCTTTGAAAGATAGTTCTGCAATGTAAACATCTTTTATACATTCACAGTTAACCTCTGATTTAAAAAGACCCGACCCAGAACCTGCTGTTTGCATTTTACACAATTCGTATATGGACACTGCAAGGGCAAAACGACTGCCCTGATCCTTTTGGACGTGTTGTCATTTTACATAACTGCTGTCAAATCTTTCATGCCCCATGTCCATTCTCAGGGATTACTTGCCTGTTGTCAGTAGTTGGATACAGTTGAATAAACTGAAACTCCCACCTCAAAAATTACGTTTTAGTGGTGCGACTTGGTCGTCCTCTCCAGTCTCCTCATGTATTACCTGCCATTTTCGGGCCAGAAGGTAAACACCTGGGTGTTATAATGGACTGCGAGATCTTCATGGCGCAAGCTCGATTGTTAGTTGTCAAGGCATGCTTTTTAGTTTACTTAATGTTGTCGGCTAAGGTCTGGCATTCAACATTTTGTGCAGTTCTGTGCAAAGTAAGAACGTTAAGGGGTGAGGTAAAAAAGAAAGTTGTGTTTTCCCTTGTTAGCTCCTATAGGAAATTGTGCTTGTCCCTCTACCCCAAATTACTGAACGTTCAGTAGTTTTTGAGAAAATAGCATTTTAAAATGGTGCCTGGTGGGCTTACTTTTGAATATCCTTTCAGTTGAAAAGCCATTTGTAGATTTGCCTATACCTTTTGCAGTGTTGGACTAATATGCATGAAATTTAACAGACACATAGGGGTCAATTACGACTTTGGCAGATAGAAAAGGTCGTTCACCGAAGTCCTGATGGTCAGGTTGCCGCCAGTGTGTCCGTCTTACCGCGGGCCCCATTAAGAAATTCCCACTGGCCCAGTGGGAAATGGGCCACAACATTGATGCCAGTTCATAATAGAGCTGGCATCAATGCTGTAGTGCGTAGGGTGCACCAGCTCCCATCGCGATGTTCACTGTCCGCAAAGCAGACAGTGAACATGCAACAGGGCTAGCCATGGGGGCCCATGCACTTCCCATGCCAAGTGCATGGCACCCCTGGGATGCCCTGCACCCCGTCTCCAGTTACCTGGCGGTGCTACCACCATGTAACTGCCGGTGGAGAAGGGACTCCTAATCCCCAGGGCAGCGCTGCCCTGGCGGATTAGGACCTCCAGCACCGCCAGTCCGTCCTCTGGAAGAAAACTGGCGATGCTGGCGGACCTACCGTGGCGCTACCGTCACGGTCATAATGTGGCTGTCGGGCCGCCACATTGACAGCAGTCCAACCACCACCGCGACCCTGGCTGTCTCCAGACCGCTAGGTTCATAATGACCCCCTTATTACGTTGAGATTACTCAAAATTCATGTAGCTCTACAAAGGAAGGGGATTGATAAAAATAAATAAATAAAAAAATACAAATGAACTGGATCAGTAAAAAAAATAAAAAAGGGGGGGTAGGTCTTTTGCTAAGTTTGGCACCATGTGATGACTGCATAAAATGTAACATTTGAAAGTATTAGTTTTCTGTTGGTATGTCAAGTTTTGTGTCAGTTCATTAAACGTAGGGCAGAGTTAAAGAGGGAGTTGGTCAATAAAATTTTCAATAGCTTATAACTTTGGTGCATTTTGATCACTGTCTGTCAAATGTCCAGGAAGTTAGCAAGTAACAACACCCAGTGCAGCTATTTCAAGTTTCATGAAGATCTAATTGGAGGAGGGTGCAGACTTGAAAAGAGGATGACAGAGGGAGTTAAAATAATGTTTGATTTACTAATAATGCTGGTACTGTGTTGAAAGAAAAAAATCACACTTTGCAAGCGCAGTTATTTAGGCTTTTTAAGTTAAACACCATGGTAACAGATCACTGCTTCTGTTGACAATGTTAGGTCAGTTCTGTTGCTCTTCTGAACCCTCAGTTTGTATTTTTTGTTATTTGACATTTCTAAATAGCACAATCGGATATAAATGTAGCATCGCAGCATGTAGGCTGGGCGCGCCAGAGGGAGCCTCTCTATTTACATCAACTTGGGCCTGAAGGTACAAATGCCCCACCTTGCGCTAACATAACTTTGCTTTCTCGCAGTACTTTTAAAAGGCTAGAAGATAGAAGGTAATACTCACCTAATTAGTATAAATATATATGAAAATCCCCGCCTAAAAGAAAAAAGACAGCAGTGGAAAACTATGTCAAGTCATGATGGATGTGGTGCAGGTTTTCTGTCGATTAAACTACCAGCATTGCTCAGGGTAATGGAGTATTGTGTCTCGCCTCCGATCTGTGCTTTGGGAATATCACCCTTTTTTCTGCCATATCGAACAGTTTAGCATTGACCCCACAGCTAGATAGTATGCATTTTCCACAAGTCATTATTCTAGGAGCAAATAGTCCAGCCTTCCCTGAGTCAAATGCTCTTACGTCAGATTGACATACCACGAACATAAAAAAGATAGGCGAGGATGAGGTTATGGCACCAGATCTGCCCAGTAGCTGTGCAACATTTCAACTAATTAACCCAGTCCTAGAGGATCCCATAGGTAACTGACTGGAACTCACAAGATATAGTACAATGACATCCCTAGGAAATACCGCAATAATGCCTACATCTTGACGGATTGGATAAAATATGGCTGCCTTATGAAGTGAGGTGTTTCAAGAAAACTGTGAACATGCTCATGTGGCAGCTAAGAGTTAATCCACAATTTTCACTACTAAAAGCAGCAGTAAAAAATCAGAGGAGCAAGCTAAGCAGGCATTGCTAAAGCCAATAGAGCTTGCCTATGTGAAAGCTATTTGCTAGTTTATATCTTTTAGCCATGTTGTACAGCAGCACAATGTGCCTGCTGTCCAGCACACATGAAAGTGCTATGCCATGGTCTATGCTGGTCATGTGGCTTTTTTTTTTGCGGTGGGAGGAGCGGGGCAGGCAACACAGTTCAGAAGGGGGACAGGGCAAACAACATAGGAGGGCACAGGAGTATGAGGCAAGCAATCACTATGCGGGAGATGATCGGGGAGACCCGGCAAGCAACAAATCACTTGTGTGATGTGGGGATGGGACCAGCAACACAACAGAAGACGAGGGCAGGGCAAGCAACACAAGGGAGGGGTGGAAGGGAAGCTGTGGGACAACATGTGAGAGGGGAGATGCAAGTGATGATGGTGCAAGCAAAAACGTGGGAGTGACCAGGCAAGCATTGCAGGAGGGGGAGTGAGGGGGAGAGCTGGCCTGCAAACACACAGACCCTTAAGAAGTGTTGCAGCAAAAGAAAAAAAAAGTAGCCCCAAACGCGCAATCAGTTGAAAAATACTGGGCAAGGAAGAGGTACTTGGACCATGTATCGCTGGAGGGAGAAACAGACGGAGAGGAAGTGTGGCTGACATGCAGTGACCAAAGTGAAGCAAGAACATAAGAGACGATGAAGCCAACCACTGGTAAGCAATGGGCAAGCTCTAAGCGGTCTGTAAGTAAACAAAATCTTTGCGGTGACTGGACAAGCACTGTCTCAGGCGAGACCCAAAAAGTAGCGTCTGAAAAAGTGAGCAGTGAACAGACACTTTAATGCGCCCATGCTGCACTGGAGAGGCAAACAAAAAAAGAGAATGCCCACACACCATAACAAAAAAGCAAGCATATGAGTGACAATGAAGCCAACTAATGGTAAAAATGGGAAGGTTTTAAGCTAACAATACATCTTACAAGCACTGTCTAGTAGACGAGACCTAAAAATAGAGCAAAGTTGTTCCCCGTCATTTTTGGCAGCTTGTATAGTAGGGAATAGAACAATGAGGGATTACTGATGCCCCCCCTCTTCCTTTTCATGAGGATGCTTGGAGCTGGTCAATATCAAGGAAAGTAGATTGTGAAACAATTTGAAAATTGTCTGCTGCATATAAATGATTTTCCTTATCTAATATAGTTTTCAATAAAGAAAAAAATTGTTGTTTCTGAATCATTGATAGTTTTCACATTTTTAAAGTTGAAAATGAGTATTTATTGAATTCTTTATGATCATGCCCACTATAATTATGCAATTTGTGCGCCCACTGTTTTTCGGCTTAGTTATGGATTTGCCACGTTTGCCACATAATCCATCATCTGCTGCATAAACTGCAGATTTTAACAAAAAAATAGTTACTAGCTCAAGTGGTTCAAACGTTACTAAATGTGCAGCGACACATTTTGCAATGCAGTGGAAGGCCCTTGGCAAAAGTTGAGTGGCCACCTTTCTGTTGCTTATTGCTGCATTTGTATATTAAACTGATACTAGTGAGGTGCAGCCAATGCCCACACAGTGTTACAAGTGTAACAAGCATTAGCAATGCAATGGATCTCGCATTTGCTGGAGTTAGAGATATTAGCGTTGTAAATTCATAACTGGACTTTTCTTGCTACTTGAAACGAAAATGAAAAGTAAAGGAGTTGACATAAGTGAGCTGATTCAAAGTGCCATGGCCACCATAAGCATGAGCGCGAAGGAGAGACACAAAAAGAAAAAGAAGTTCGCTTGCAGGCAAACGTTTTGGCAGTCGTACAATTACACATGTAACAGGGGCAGTCTGCTAGGCGGTAACAAAACCGTCCCAAAGAGGGACAAATGTTGTTAAGCATTTACCAATGATAAATTATTTTTTAACGTCAAGCCCACGAACATGCGTGCTGTGAACGTGTGGTTAAAAGCCCACAATACTTACAACAGGTCAAAGCGCTTGCGCACTTGACCTAAGAATGACAAAATAATGAAGCAAAAGTGTTACAAAATGTGCTGCATTGTGAATTATGATTTGCTTTTTCTTGCCGCTTAATTAACTCAACCCTGCTGCATAATGTGGCCCTCCCCATGATGCCAGTGTTCCTGCTTATGATATAAACATGCACAACACACCCTGTATAATTCCATTTGCCCTATTTTTGCAGCAGTATGGTGGGAGTGTGTGTAGGGGAGGAGTATATAGTATGGAGTTGAGCAAAAACCCTGTCTACAATATTGCCTATTTGCAACAAGATAAAATTGAGCAAAAAAGTATTTACTCCATCTTCTGCATTGACACAAACCAGGTACCTCATTTAGTTTATCTAAACACTTTCAGAGCCCTACCTACCATGCAGATCAATAGAGAGCACCCACTGCCTGAGTAAAACGTTTCTCTATAAAGATTCACCCTGGAGGTATCCCCGCGTTTTTCAAACTAATCACAAGTTCAAATAGTCACAGGAGCAGAATATTCACTAGAGACATTCAAAACCAGCACAGTGCTTTATTTGTGTTGGTGGTTTCCGGTGCTTAGTACTGGCACTTATTTATCAAGGCCGGGGCTATTGAATTTTTCTCCCCTGTGCGATGGGCCCAGTAAATATTAAAAATATATGTACCTACTTATCCTGTCCTCCTCCTTCAGTTCACATACCTGTTCTGCAACACACAGGCATTGTCTGCATTTCATAGTGCGTTCAGAACACTTTTAGTTTGGTGTGTTCCCCTTTGTCTGTGTTTGGTGCATTAAAGTGTCCTGAGGTGGACTTAAGACCAAGCAGCGTGGTACTCGGTGCACTGGTGCCGCCGCCGGTTTCTGAGCAATACTTTGAGCACTGCCACTTATTATTGTAGAAATTAAGCACTGGACAAGTCATCCACAACACTTACACATTTCACAACTTCAAACCTTCAGTGTTAGAATACTGAAAAACGAATCATTGCATCACAACGATCACAACCTATAAAGACCTACAGCATCCGAACACACATATCAACACAGGGCTCACAAAAGGTAAACACATCAGAATTCTGGGGGGGGTGAAATATTTACACCTCTAAGCTCCAGTGCTGTTGGTCCAATGCCCTTCACAAGCTTCAAATTCAAACATGGAAGTGTCCATAGCACCTAAAGGGCACGCCAGTTTGGAGAGTGTGTCATATACAAGAAAACGTGCTTAGACACAAATGCACACATTCTGATAGATATACAAACACTTGGTACTCACGAAAAGAAACTTGACACGTGTATTCTCCGCAAATATGCACTAAGACAACACAAACAGTGTAACAAAAGCATATGCGCAAATGTTGGAACACTTTTTTGTAAACCTACATCCTTGTGCACCCAGACATGTTCTCCATAGGGTAGCACCTAACCAGTTTCACATGAGCGCGCACACACATTTTTACACTGCTGTATTTTATACACAGCTCCACAGTCTTTACTAGTGTAGATTTTTAGTTGTACTGTGTACTAGCATGCACAAAAACCTGGTGTGCACAAAGTCCAGAATTAACATATATATGTTCTGTGGTTTGGTCAGCACCCCTCACAAAAGCTCAAAAGCTCCTGCACACACGTGTCTGCACATTCGTAACATAAGCACTTTTGCTGACAGCCGCTTTTGTAGCTGGCACATTCTACCCCTGTAGTGCACTCGTAGCACTGCAGGTAATTGGCTGGGTGGGGCACTGAGTAGACTAGCCAGATCTAGATCCTGTGACTTACAAGTGGTGTCCAGGTAGCAGCAGCAAGTAATTTGCTTTCTAAGATATCTCAATAAATCCCCAGGAGTTTCAAATAAGTGAGTTCAAAGCTTTTGATATGCTAGTCGAGTTTTGAGTAGATGATGACTGGCCTACACTTAGCTCACTAACGTTCACGATTTTTCCGTATGTATGCACTGGTGTATTTTTTTGCCAAACTGGCAATTATTTACTTGCAACTGCTTTTTTGAGCCAAAAATCGTTATACTATTTGAATTTTTCTTTGTTACTGTGAAAATGAATGGATATGGATAACCGTTTTTCAAATTAACTTAAGAGGGTGCATAAATCACGACGTTAAGGTGAAAAAAATCAGATGTTGAAAATTTTGGTAACTTAGGCCCTCAACTCATAGAGTTGCCAGTAGACCGCCATTGCGGTCAGAACACCACTGGCCCTATTAGGAGTTCACCGCAGAACAGATTTTCCGCCCGCCGGTGCTGTGGTGAACAGGGCCTTGACATAGATGTCGGCTCGTAATCGAGCTGGCGCCAATGTGGCGGTGCGGCAGGTGCAGCAGTACCCGTCGCGCTTTCCACTGCCCGTAATTCGGGCTGTGGAAAGCACAACGGGGCTGTCCATGGGGGCCCCCTCTCACTCTTTTTCTGCCAGCCTTTGCATGGAGGGGCTACCCCCATGCAAAGACTGGCGGAAAGGGGACTCTTAATCCCCAGAGCAGCTCTGCTCTGGCGGATTGAGACCGCCAGGCTATCGGCTACCTGGTGTTGTCGATGGCCCGACTGTAGTGCCCGAGACCGCCAGGCTGTCGGCTGGCGGCAACCTGGTTCTGTCGGCTGTCTGACTGTGGTGCCACCGTGGCCCAGGCAGTCCTAGGACCACCAGGGTCGGAATGAGGCCCTTAGAGTTGTAATCGTAGGATTCACGAGGATCATGGAAAGAGATAAACTACCACACACAACAAAAGTTCCACATTTTAACTTCTTGCTGTGCTAAGTATATGCACAGAGATGTTTTAAGGCATGGGCCAAGTGGGCTCTGGCCCAGTGCCACAGCCTTTCAGGTGGCCTCCTGACAGAAACAGCTCTGTTCTACAGCGAGTCTCGCGCCCCCGCCATGCTGTTTTTTCATATTTTTTTTTACTGCAAATATTATACTGATATATTCAGTGATGTTATCAAAGATGTTATGAGTGCTGTAATTTTTGGGATAATTAGCAGTTCATGGCAAGGGCACAGTTATACTTACCTTAGGACACAAGTTATAGTTCTTTGAGATAACTCTAACTATAACAGGTGAATTTCTATGTTTTTGTACCTTGAAAATGGGAGCCTAACTGTAACGTCCCTGTGACCTTTGGTTTAAGTGAATTACTATGGTTTTTTTAAACTCCATTTCCTAACTATAACGTCCCTATTGCCAGTCCCTGCGACCAACCCCTACAACAACTCACCCCTCAGTGACCCCCCTCATTGGGCCAGTATCGGCCCTCTGGACCCCATTCCCTAGGGCCCAGTGTAAATATTCAATTTTTGGGGGAGGCGGACTGTCTGGTCCCCCACCCAGGCTGATCTCGGCCCCGGGGATCCCATTCCCTGGGGCCTGGCCTAAACATTTAATTTGAGGGGGGCGGGTAGGGAGGCCATGCTACTCCCCTCCCAGGCCGATCTCGTCCCTGGGGATCGCATCCCACGAGGCCTGGCCTAACGTTTGCTTGGTAGGTGGGGGGGCGTGCCTCCCCCAGGCCGATCTTGACCCTGGGGGCATCATCCCTCAAGGCCAAGCCTAGTTATTATTATTATTTTTTTGTGAGGAGGGCTTGGCCTAGGGCCCACCCCTGGTGCCTGGCCATTTGACCTGGGTGCCCCCTGCGGGGCCCAATCTCAATGTTTGGGATCGTGGGAGGAGCTGGAAGGCCTCCACAGTCCCAGGCGGCTCCCCGCCTCCTGTGGGAGTCAGCATTGCTGTCGCAGAGAGGGAACTGATGAAGCTAAAGCAGCTCCCTCTCTGAGACAGCAGTGTCCTCTGTGTGCCTGCCCACATCCCTGCAGGCAGGCACACAAGGGACCCTCTGCTCCAATAAAGGAAGAGCTGGTTGACATCTCTCCCTTCATCAGACTGGAGTGTTTGCTGTGGCTTGGCTGCACAGCAAACAGCTATGTCCCGGGGGTGGGCACCTTGGGACATAGCAGGAGCTGGTCCTGGGCGATGGCGGTCTCTAGAGACATCAAAGGCTCCTCGAGGGGGGCTGCGTAGCCCCCCTCCAACATTGAATAGCCCTAGGTAGGTGATGGTCCCCGGGACTGCGGGTGGGTGATGTGTGCAAAGCCCCAGTGCACCAAATTTCCTGAATGCCGCAGGAAGAGGTGGTCCCCAGGACTGCGTGGGGCGCGTGGCCCCCCGCATACAATTTGCAGAATGCCCCTGGGTCGGTGGCGGTCCCTGGAGGGTGGCCTCTCCCCCACATCAAAAAAGAAAGCATTTTGCCCCAGGGAGGTGGTGGTCCTGGGGCTTATTTAAGTCCGAGAAGAGGGGCCCCTTGCGCCCCCTTCCTTTGTAAAGCCTCTAATGCCCCGGGTCCTGGCCCACCCGGA